>NC_134356.1:409331323-410031323 GCF_048569485.1 Anomaloglossus baeobatrachus
GACGCCATTATCTGCCTTCTGCGTCTTTGGTGTCAGACATCACTGTCGCAGCTCCGTCTTCCTGAGTCCTATAGCCGATACAGCTGTATGCGCTGCATACACAGCGTTAGACAGCTTAGGGAGAGCACTTTATAGCAGTCCTTTTAAGGGCTCCAACCGGCAGGGTCAGAGAGCCATAGGTGACAGGTCCTGCAAACAGCAACAGCGTCTGTGTAGCCCAGGTCAGGGATTTCCTACCTGCATTTCACCATTAGGAGGGAATAGAAAGGCAGGCTTCCTTTCCTCTACCCATACCCACAATCCTGCCACTGTACCCTCTTGTCCTCTGCACACTCCAACTGATAACTAAGCCATTATACTAGCAAACACTTAGTGTACCTAGTGGCATCCTATACGTGGCTATTGGACTTTGCTATAGTCCCACTAGTGCAAAGACATTTGCAGAGCGCGTCTGCCTGCATTGCACACTACAACTCATTCTAAACAAGCCATTATACTAGCAAACACTCAGTGTACCTAGTGGCATCCTATACGTGGCTATTGGACTTTGCTATAGTCCCACTAGTGCAAAGACATTTGCAGAGCGCGTCTGCCTGCATTGCACACTACAACTCATTCTAACCAAGCCATTATACTAGCAAACACTCAGTGTACCTAGTGGCATCCTATACGTGGCTATTGGACTTTGCTATAGTCCCACTAGTGCAAAGACATTTGCAGAGCGCGTCTGCCTGCATTGCACACTCCAACTCATTAAAACCAAGCCATTATACTAGCAAACACTCAGTGTACCTAGTGGCATCCTATACGTGGCTATTGGACTTTGCTATAGTCCCACTAGTGCAAAGACATTTGCATAGCGCGTCTGCCGGCATTGCACATTCAAACTCATTTTAACTAAGCCATTATACTAGCAAACACTCAGTGTACCTAGTGGCATCCTATACGTGGCTATTGGACTTTGCTATAGTCCCACTAGTGCAAAGACATTAGCAGAGCACATCTGCCTGCATTGCACACTACAACTCATTCTAACCAAGCCATTAGACTAGCAAACACTCAGTGTACCTAGTGGCATCCTATACGTGGCTATTGGACTTTGCTATAGTCCCACTAGTGCAAAGACATTTGCAGAGCGCGTCTGCCTGCATTGCACACTCAAACTCATTTTAACTAAGCCATTATACTAGCAAACACTCAGTGTACCTAGTGGCATCCTATACGTGGCTATTGGACTTTGCTATAGTCCCACTAGTGCAAAGACATTAGCAGAGCACATCTGCCTGCATTGCACACTACAACTCATTCTAACCAAGCCATTATACTAGCAAACACTCAGTGTACCTAGTGGCATCCTATACGTGGCTATTGGACTTTGCTATAGTCCCACTAGTGCAAAGACATTTGCAGAGCGCGTCTGCCTGCATTGCACACTCCAACTCATTAAAACCAAGCCATTATACTAGCAAACACTCAGTGTACCTAGTGGCATCCTATACGTGGCTATTGGACTTTGCTATAGTCCCACTAGTGCAAAGACATTTGCATAGCGCGTCTGCCTGCATTGCACACTCAAACTCATTTTAACTAAGCCATTATACTAGCAAACACTCAGTGTACCTAGTTGTATCCTAAACGTGGCTATTGTACTTTTGTCAATTCACAGTATTGGAACGTTATTTGCAGCACGTCTGCCTGCATTGCACACTCAAACTTTTTTAAACTCAGCCATTTATAGTAGCAAACACTCAGTGTACCTAGTTGTATCCTAAACGTGGCTATTGTACTTTTGTCAATTCACAGTATTGGAACGTTATTTGCAGCACGTCTGCCTGCATTGCACACTCAAACTTTTTTAAACTCAGCCATTTATAGTAGCAAACACTCAGTGTACCTAGTTGTATCCTAAACGTGGCTATTGTACTTTTGTCAATTCACAGTATTGGAACGTTATTTGCAGCACGTCTGCCTGCATTGCACACTCAAACTTTTTTAAACTCAGCCATTTATAGTAGCAAACACTCAGTGTACCTAGTTGTATCCTAAACGTGGCTATTGTACTTTTGTCTATTCACAGTATTGGAACGATATTTGCAGCACGTCTGCCTGCATTGCACACTCTAACTTTTTTAAACTCAGCCATTTATAGTAGCAAACACTCAGTGTACCTAGTTGTATCCTAAACGTGGCTATTGTACTTTTGTCAATTCACAGTATTGGAACGTTATTTGCAGCACGTCTGCCTGCATTGCACACTCAAACTTTTTTAAACTCAGCCATTTATAGTAGCAAACACTCAGTGTACCTAGTTGTATCCTAAACGTGGCTATTGTACTTTTGTCTATTCACAGTATTGGAACGATATTTGCAGCACGTCTGCCTGCATTGCACACTCTAACTTTTTTAAACTCAGCCATTATACTAGCAAACACTCACTGTACCTAGTTGTATCCTAAACGTGGCTATTGTACTTTTGTCAATTCACAGTATTGGAACGTTATTTGCAGCACGTCTGCCTGCATTGCACACTCTAACTTTTTTAAACTCAGCCATTTATAGTAGCAAACACTCAGTGTACCTAGTTGTATCCTAAACGTGGCTATTGTACTTTTGTCAATTCACAGTATTGGAACGTTATTTGCAGCACGTCTGCCTGCATTGCACACTCAAACTTTTTTAAACTCAGCCATTTATAGTAGCAAACACTCAGTGTACCTAGTTGTATCCTAAACGTGGCTATTGTACTTTTGTCAATTCACAGTATTGGAACGTTATTTGCAGCACGTCTGCCTGCATTGCACACTCAAACTTTTTTAAACTCAGCCATTTATAGTAGCAAACACTCAGTGTACCTAGTTGTATCCTAAACGTGGCTATTGTACTTTTGTCTATTCACAGTATTGGAACGTTATTTGCAGCACGTCTGCCTGCATTGCACACTCTAACTTTTTTAAACTCAGCCATTATACTAGCAAACACTCACTGTACCTAGTTGTATCCTAAACGTGGCTATTGTACTTTTGTCAATTCACAGTATTGGAACGTTATTTGCAGCACGTCTGCCTGCATTGCACACTCAAACTTTTTTAAACTCAGCCATTATACTAGCAAACACTCACTGTACCTAGTTGTATCCTAAACGTGGCTATTGTACTTTTGTCAATTCACAGTATTGGAACGTTATTTGCAGCACGTCTGCCTGCATTGCACACTCAAACTTTTTTAAACTCAGCCATTTATAGTAGCAAACACTCAGTGTACCTAGTTGTATCCTAAACGTGGCTATTGTACTTTTGTCTATTCACACTACTGCAAATCTATGTGCAGCACCTCTGCATGACAACCTCGTGCTCTGTTTTTAATAAGCTATAATGATAGCACAAAATACTGCCATTTTGTGGCATCATAGAACTGGCTGTTGTATTCCATTAGTGCCCCACTGGTGACAAGCTATTTCTAGCACCTCTACATCACACCCTCATGCACATTTAGCTACGCTAATGTTATAGCAAACTCATGGAATTCATTGCTGCATTTCATAATTCGGAGGGATAGAAAGTCAGGCTTCCTTTAGCTTTTCCTTCTGTTCATAGACAGCATCTCCAAGACAAATTTCCCCTCCACGTCTAAGTGTGGAGAGGCAGCTAGTGCGCATGCGTGTGCCGATGTACCCCAGCTGCAGCATAATTACAGTGTTTCGCCTAGTGAGTATGCTCAGCCTGACTGTGCCATTCCTGACGCTAAGTCTTCATTTCGGGATACAGCGCATGCTCCCACACTAAGTGTGAAAAGCCTCTTTGCACAGGTGCTTGCATTCTGTGCCGGGTCTAAGTCCTGTTTTGTGCCTAGACACCATGCTAAAGCTGATAGTCTTTTTTCAGAGACTGTATTTCATGCTACTGAGCATGCTCAGGCACTTCCTGCATCAGAGACTAGGTCCGGTAATGAACTCTTTGGCCCTGGCCCTGATGTGGGGGTCCCATATAGACCACAGGGCATCAGGTGTCCTCCCAAATGGCTTGCAGAGGCCCACACCTATGACTTGTCACCGCATTATTGATGGTCAGACGATGACTGGTGAGGTGTTTGGGTCATGGCAGCCATGAGGTCATCATTGAAGTTGCGTTTCCAAATAGGACGCTAGTTATGCCACTCATGACGTGTCACTCTGCTTTTGTCTCCAGGAGGTGCATTGTGGTTCACCCTGGTTTGGGGCGGACCCAGGTTATAAAAGGGGCTGGAGCCAACAAGGAGGTGCGCAGTCTTCTATTATGCTCCGAAAGAGCACACCTCCATGTGTTGAACCCATTGCGGCTTTAGGCCAGAGGTAGGCAGGGATAGGGTGGTGGATGCAGGCCACCACCACAGTTGGTAACGCAGAACGGTTAAGACCAGCTCCTGTCCTAACAGTCCTGCTTGTGCAGCCCAGTGGCATTAACAGGCCTGCTGCTGCTGATGCGCCTGCTGTCCACAGGTGTGGCCCCTACGCACACGGTCAGCGTACTCAATGGCCCCTGTGTTGTTAACAGGGAGTTCCTGGGCTGGGTGGGCATGTGGACCCTGTGACGCTAACAGGGCTCACAGTCTCCAGATCCGAATGGCGTCTAACTCGGTTCAGGCTACTATTAGTTTCATAGCCACACAGCTCTGTATCCTCCACCAAACCTTCAAGTTGCCAACCTCTCCTTTTCCAACTGGGAGCACGGTGGACACTGACTGCTGAAGGTGATATATACCTTTCTCTTTCTTTTCTTATTAATTTTTGTTATATAGCGGTCACAGATTATATACCACTTTATCCAAATCTGCCAGTCCCACTGTAACAGATGTTGTTTCTTCAGCAAATGTTACAGTTGTTTAACCACCAAATCCACGGACCCAAATTTTTTTCCCCTTTCCAACACACCTGTTCCCCTTTCCAACAGCATCTGTCCTTTTTCAACTCATTTTGGGATATGACCAAAAGTGCAACTGTGCAGGGACACCGTACTCAACGCCATCTCAGCACAGCAGCCATCCCTCGGTCCCTCCGATGTGGACAAGTAAAAGACCATTTCCTCCTATCCATGACAAAGTGTTGAGATTCACTCTGTGCAGCACTGGTGTTTAGTGGAAAAGTAGATCTAAGATTGCGTACCACATTCTGCAGATACTCCTGTATACGTGCGTCTATTTCTATGGCAGGAATTAGTTCGCCAAATTTTGTCTTGTACCGGGGATCTAACAGTGTGGCAACCCAGTATTCAGGATTACTTCAAATTCATACAATCCGAGGGTCATGTAGGTAGTGCAGCAAGAAGGCGCTCATGTGTCTTGTGCATCCAGGAGGACCAAGTCCTTGGTGTGTTGGTGGCAGAGAGGTGAGAATCGTGCATCCTTCCTCTGCCCTCTACCCACAACCTCGCACAACCGAAATGTGAGCAAGCTCTCACTCATCTGCTGAGTCTTCCATGCCCATCGCCAGTTCGTCCTCCATTTCTTCATGGGCTCCTGCACTTTCATCAACACTTTTTGCTGATACTATGCGCCCTTGTTAATCCCTCTCCCTCACCATGACTGCCGCATAGGTGCCGCTGACCATCTGGACCTCGTAGATCTTGTTATCCCTTCCGCATATGACTCCTCCTGTACTTCCTCCCCTTCCTCTTGTCCCAACACCTGACTCCGAATAATAATTACAGTGTGCTCCATCATGTAGATGACCAGAATTGTCACGCTGAGAATGACATTGCCAGTGCTAAACATCTTCGTCGACATTTCAAAACTGTGTAGCAGGGTGCATAGGTCCTTGATCTGACACCACTCCAGCAGCGTGATCGGCACCACCTCTGGATCAACTTATCCCAGGCTATATGTCTTACCGTATTTCAGCAGGGCTCTGCGGTGCTGCCACACACGCTGCAACATGTGCAGATTCCAATTCCTGCGTGTCGGAACATCGCATTTACGGCGTTTAACTGCCAGACCCTAAGACTTCCGGAGTGATGAAAGTTGTTGAGCTGCTGTGTGCGCACGATGGAAGTGAGCACATAGCGAGCGTGCCCGCTGCACAAGGACATGTAGGCCGTGATGGTGTTTTAAAAATTGCTGGAGAATTCGGATCAACACGTGAGCCATAAAAGGCACGTGTGTCACATTGCCCTGAGGATGGCCCGCAGCCAGGTTTGCATCATTGCCGCACACGGCTGTTAAGTCACCAACGGAGTCCGCTCCGTCAATTTGTACTCCGGTCGCCAGGTGACAACGTGTTCCTTTCATGAATAGTGCTGATGATGGGAGAGTAGTCGATGCCAGCGGCGCAGGTGGACGCAGGTTATGCTCACCCACTGGGCTGCATTACCTTGACAGATGCAGAATCTCTGGCTGAATGTAGCTGGTGGGTATCTCACAGATGAAATACCATCATTCAGCTACAACCAATGGGAAGACACCACACCCTTTTTTATGCCCATCCTGTCTGCAGACCACTGCCAGACATAGCTATGAACCTCTGGTTAATTTTACCCCCAGTTCAGTTTTATGATTTTGTGTGCTTGTTACCTGACTACTTTTCCTGCTTGCTGTTTATGTACCTTGTTGGCCGATACGCATTTCACCTCTGCTTGTTTTCTGATTAAGTCCTGGCCGTCCCATTCTGTTCCTGTTCCTCAATTAATGTTTTGACCCTGCCTGACTACTATTCTCTGTAATAGCGGTGTGACTCACATTTCCCATACATTTCAAAGTAAAACTTTGACCGCCTGATGGCATTGAGCTCTGCTGCCAGCATAGTAAGGAGGTGTGTGGTAGTCCTTGTGCGCAGTTGCAAGGAAGGGTGGCCTGACCACACAGGGTTTGCGCAAAGGTAGAGGACCCACACGAGGTTGAAGAGGCAGAAGCAGTGTATTAACTTCTACATACAGAACAAGGATTGAAACAACTCGTGGGGACGGCAAGACTTGTACAGCAGACCCTTCTCCATCTCTCACCATAGTTTGCCAGTGCCCAGTCAGTGACATGTAATGACCCTGTCTATGCTTACTGGTCCAAGTATCTGTGTTGAAATGCACCCTGTCGCACACAGATTTTCTCAAGGAAGTGGTGATGTTGTGTGCGACATGCCGGTGTAGCGCGGGCATGCTTTTCTTGGAGAAGCAGTGGTGATTGGGCATCTGGTACTGGGGCACAGCGACAGACATAAGGTCTGTAAAATCCTGTGTGTCCACTACGCGTAAAGGCAGCATTTCGGTAGCCAACAGCTTACAGAGGGATAGAGTCAACCACTTAGCTTTGTCATGGGTCGCAGTAAGTGGCCTTTTATTTGACCACATCTGAGGGACAGAGATCTGGCTGCTGTCTGTAGACGGTGTTGAGTAGGGTGTCCCTGGAAAAATGCAGGTTTGTGAGAAAAGTGCAGGCGGAGACATGATGTTGGCTTCATCTTGCCTTCAGATCTGTTCATCTTGTATCATTTTTAAAAAACACAGCAAGCAAGGGTTACTCCAAGCGGAGTCTCCCTTTTTTTCCAAAAATTGGGCCCCACACAGGCACCTTATCAGTGGCAGCACTTGTGCCCTAGTTGCAAACAGGATGTTTTGATTTGCATCAAGCACATTCCAAATCCACAAGCATTTACTCTCCCCAGGATGACACAGGGGTAGTAAATTCCTTCTGGATCCATGACTTGTTCATTTTGATGAACGTCAGTCTGTCCACATTGTCACTGGACAGACGCGTGCGCTTATCTGTCAGCACACACCCAGCAGCACTGAAGACACGTTCAGAGACAACGCTGGCAGCTGGACACGACAAAATCTTCGAGGCGTAACTGGAGAGCTCTTGACATTTTTCTAGATTTGAAGCACAAAAGGAGCAAGGCTCCATTTGCAAAGTCATTGCATCGATGTTCATTTGGAGATACTCCTGTATCATCCTCTCCATCCGTTGACTATGTGTCAGACTTGTTGTCTCTGGTGGCCTTGCAAAGGAGGGTCTAAAAAAATTATGAAAAGATTCCATAAAATTGCTGTTACCAGCACCAGATACGGTCCTACTGGTACGGGTAGACTGTTGAAGATGACGAGGCCGTCCCATGTTTGTCAAGTTACAACTGGGAGAATCACTCCCTTCACCTGCACGGTTGTTTGGTGGAAAAGCCGAGCTAAGATCGAGTAACAGCTTCTGCTGATACTCCTGCATACGTGCGTCCCTTTCTATGGGTGGAATTATGTCACAAAATTTGGACTTGTCCCGGGGATCTAATAGTGTGGCAAGCCAGTAGTCATCATCACTTCTAATTTTGACAATACGAGGGTCATGTTGGAGGTAGTGCAACAAGAAGGCACTCATGTGTCTTGCGCAGCCATGCGCACCAAGTCCACGCTGTGTTTGTGGCATAGAGGTGCTAACCGTTCTTTCTTCCTCTGTCATCTCCCCCCAACCTCTTTCAACTGAAATTTGACCAAGGTCCCCCTCATCTGCTGAGTCTTCCATGTCCATGGACAGTTCGTCCTCCATATCTTCATGTCCTCCTGCACCTTCCTCAACATCTCACCTGCTACCATGCGCCCTTGTTGATCCCTGTCCCCCATGGTCCCATGCCTGCCGCGTTGGTGATGATGAACGTCTGGACCTTGGTGATGTTGTTGTGTCTTGCGCATATGAATCCTCCTGTAGTTCCTCCCCTTCCTGTTGTCCCACCCCCTGACTACGAATAGTGTTTAGCGTGTGCTCCAGCATGTAAATGACTGTAATCGTCATGCTGATAATGGCATTGTCAGCGCTAAACATATTCGTCGCCATGTCGAAACTGTGCAGAAGGGTGCATAGGTCCTTGATCTGAGATCACTCCATCAGGGTGATCTGCCCCACTTCTGCATCTCGTTGGCCCAGGCTATACATCATGACGTATTGCACCAGGGCTCGCCGGTGCTGCCACAGTCGCTGTAACATGTGGAGAGTTGAATTCCAGCGTGTCGCCACATCGCATTTCAGGCGATGAACCGGCAGGCCGAAAGACTTCTGTAGCGATGCAAGTCGCTCAGGTGCGGCGGTTGAACGGCGGAAGTGAGCACTGCAGACAGTTTCCGTGCCCTGGTCAGAAGGCCATCTAGGCCGGGATAGTGTGTTAAAAATTGCTGGACAACAAGGTTAAACACGTGAGCCATACAAGGCACGTGTGTCACCTTGCCCAGGCGAAGGGCCGCACCCAGGTTTGCAGCATTGTCGCACACGGCCTTACCAGGCTGCAGGTTGAGTGGAGACAACCATTTATCAAAATCAGTCTCCAGAGCTGCCCACAACTCAGTCGCTGTGTGACTCCTATTTCAAAGACATGTCAAGCTAAAGACCGCCTGATGCCGTTGCGCTCTGCTACCAGCATAGTAATGAGGGGTGCGTGATTCCTTCTGCGCAGTGAGAACGCTGGTGGCCTGACCAGGCAGGCTTGGGGCGGAGGTGGAGGACCCAGATGAGGTGGAGGATGCAGAAGCAGTGGCGGAACTTGGACAGACAGAGGATTGACACACAAGTCGTGGGGACGGCAAGACTTGTGCAGCAGACCCTTCACCATCTATCACCATAGTTACCCAGTGGCCAGTCAGCGACATGTAACGTCCCTGTCCATGCTTACTGGTCCAAGTATCGGTGGTGAAATGCACCCGTTCACACACAGAGTTTCTCAAGGAAGCGGTGATGTTGTGTGCGACATGCTGGTGTAGCGCGGGCACACCTTTCTTAGAGAAGTAGTGGCGACTAGGCATCTGGTACTGGGGCACAGCGACAGACATAAGGTCTCTAAAATCCTGTGTGTCCACTAGGCGGAAAGGCAGCATTTCTGTAGTCAACAGCTTACAGAGGGATAGAGTCAACCTCTTCGCTTTGTCATGGGTCGCAGGAAGTGG
This sequence comes from Anomaloglossus baeobatrachus, assembly GCF_048569485.1. Classification (NCBI taxonomy): domain Eukaryota; kingdom Metazoa; phylum Chordata; class Amphibia; order Anura; family Aromobatidae; genus Anomaloglossus; species Anomaloglossus baeobatrachus. The sequence continues at coordinate 409,341,205 of NC_134356.1, forward strand.
CCTTTTATTTGACCACATCTGAGGGACAGAGATCTGGCTGCTGTGTGTAGACGGTGTTGAGTCGGGTGTCCCTGGAAAAATGCAGCTTTGTGAGGAAAGTGCAGGCGGAGACATGATGTTGCCTTCATCCAAAGTTGGTGCTATCGATGTCTGAGAGAGCTGTACACACTCACTTGTTTCCCCTTCCAAACCAACTGACGACCTACCAAGCAAACTGCCTGTTGCGGTTACAGTGGTGGAAGTTGTGGGTGGAAAAACAGGTGTGACAGCTGTCCCCACAGTCCTAGAAGATGACGAGCGCGCGGATGCACTGGAAGGGGCAGGCGGTGGATGGTTCGCTCCGCTAGGCCGCATTGCAGCACGGTGAGCTTCCCATCGGGCCATATGATATTTATTCATGTGACGATTCATGGAAGAAGTTGTCAAACTGCTGAGGTTTTGACCTCTACTAAGAGAACCATGACAAATTTTACAGATCACATAATTTGGGCGATCTTTTTCTATGTCAAAAAAGGACCTGGCTAGGCAAGGCTTAGAGGCCATGCGACCTGTTGATCCACCCCGAATAATGCTCAGAGGCAGAGTGGTGGCTGAGGATGCAGTTGTAGACGTGCTACCAGTGCTCCGACTGTGTCCAGGAAGGCGCCAGGTTACTTCGACGTCGGTTGCATCCTCCTCCACCGCCTCTGTTGACCTCCTCGAGTGTCTGACTGTGGGTTGACAGTAGGTGTGATCTAGAACTTAATCATCAATTGTTGTGTTTGCACTCCCCTACCCCTCAGACCGAGTTTCTTCTTGCCCTGACCGAATATTTAAGTTGTCATCCCAATCGGGTATCTGCGTCTCATCTTCATCAGTATGTTCCTCATTGCCTATAACCACAGTTGTTGGAAAGGCAGCATTTTGGTAGCCAACAGTTTGCATATGATGAAAGTCAACCTCCAAGCCATTTCATGCCCTTCTAAAAGCATGTAAAACACAGCGAGGGGACTCCAACCACAGTCTCCCTCGTTGCCACTAACTGGGCCACACACACCCCACTTGACTGGCATCGGTTGAGCACCCTTTTTAAAAAGAAAAAGATGCTTTGCATGAAGCACTCTCAAAAATACGCGTGCCTTTCCCGTCCCCTGGCTGACCCAGGGGAAGAAAAGTCCTCTGAGAGCCATGACTTGTTCATCTTGGTTCTTTTAGAGACACAGCGAGGGGACTCCAACCACAGTCTCCCTCGTTGCCACTAACTGGGCCACACACACCCCACTTGACTGGCATCGGTTGAGCACCCTTTTTAAAAAGAAAAAGATGCTTTGCATGAAGCACTCTCAAAAATACGCGTGCCTTTCCCGTCCCCTGGCTGACCCAGGGGAAGAAAAGTCCTCTGAGAGCCATGACTTGTTCATCTTGGTTCTTTTAGAGACACAGCGAGGGGACTCCAACCACAGTCTCCCTCGTTGCCACTAACTGGGCCACACACACCCCACTTGACTGGCATCGGTTGAGCCCCCCTTTTGACAAAGAAAAAGATGCTTTGCATGAAGCACTCTCAAAAATACGCGTGCCTTTCCCGTCCCCTGGCTGACCCAGGGGAAGAAAAGTCCTCTGAGAGCCATGACTTGTTCATCTTGGTTCTTTTAGAGACACAGCGAGGGGACTCCAACCACAGTCTCCCTCGTTGCCACTAACTGGGCCACACACACCCCACTTGACTGGCATCGGTTGAGCCCCCTTTTGAAAAAGAAAAAGATGCTTTGCATGAAGCACTCTCAAAAATATGCGTGCCTTTCCCGTCCCCTGGCTGACCCAGGGGAAGAAAAGTCCTCTGAGAGCCATGACTTGTTCATCTTGGTTCTTTTAGAGACACAGCGAGGGGACTCCAACCACAGTCTCCCTCGTTGCCACTAACTGGGCCACACACACCCCACTTGACTGGCATCGGTTGAGCCCCCTTTTGAAAAAGAAAAAGATGCTTTGCATGAAGCACTCTCAAAAATACGCGTGCCTTTCCCGTCCCCTGGCTGACCCAGGGGAAGAAAAGTCCTCTGAGAGCCATGACTTGTTCATCTTGGTTCTTTTAGAGACACAGCGAGGGGACTCCAACCACAGTCTCCCTCGTTGCCACTAACTGGGCCACACACACCCCACTTGACTGGCATCGGTTGAGCACCCTTTTGAAAAAGAAAAAGATGCTTTGCATGAAGCACTCTCAAAAATACGCGTGCCTTTCCCGTCCCCTGGCTGACCCAGGGGAAGAAAAGTCCTCTGAGAGCCATGACTTGTTCATCTTGGTTCTTTTAGAGACACAGCGAGGGGACTCCAACCACAGTCTCCCTCGTTGCCACTAACTGGGCCACACACACCCCACTTGACTGGCATCGGTTGAGCCCCCTTTTGAAAAAGAAAAAGATGCTTTGCATGAAGCACTCTCAAAAATACGCGTGCCTTTCCCGTCCCCTGGCTGACCCAGGGGAAGAAAAGTCCTCTGAGAGCCATGACTTGTTCATCTTGGTTCTTTTAGAGACACAGCGAGGGGACTCCAACCACAGTCTCCCTCGTTGCCACTAACTGGGCCACACACACCCCACTTGACTGGCATCGGTTGAGCACCCTTTTGAAAAAGAAAAAGATGCTTTGCATGAAGCACTCTCAAAAATACGCGTGCCTTTCCCGTCCCCTGGCTGACCCAGGGGAAGAAAAGTCCTCTGAGAGCCATGACTTGTTCATCTTGGTTCTTTTAGAGACACAGCGAGGGGACTCCAACCACAGTCTCCCTCGTTGCCACTAACTGGGCCACACACACCCCACTTGACTGGCATCGGTTGAGCCCCCCTTTTGACAAAGAAAAAGATGCTTTGCATGAAGCACTCTCAAAAATACGCGTGCCTTTCCCGTCCCCTGGCTGACCCAGGGGAAGAAAAGTCCTCTGAGAGCCATGACTTGTTCATCTTGGTTCTTTTAGAGACACAGCGAGGGGACTCCAACCACAGTCTCCCTCGTTGCCACTAACTGGGCCACACACACCCCACTTGACTGGCATCGGTTGAGCCCCCTTTTGAAAAAGAAAAAGATGCTTTGCATGAAGCACTCTCAAAAATACGCGTGCCTTTCCCGTCCCCTGGCTGACCCAGGGGAAGAAAAGTCCTCTGAGAGCCATGACTTGTTCATCTTGGTTCTTTTAGAGACACAGCGAGGGGACTCCAACCACAGTCTCCCTCGTTGCCACTACCTGGGCCACACACACCCCACTTGACTGGCATCGGTTGAGCACCCTTTTTAAAAAGAAAAAGATGCTTTGCATGAAGCACTCTCAAAAATACGCGTGCCTTTCCCGTCCCCTGGCTGACCCAGGGGAAGAAAAGTCCTCTGAGAGCCATGACTTGTTCATCTTGGTTCTTTTAGAGACACAGCGAGGGGACTCCAACCACAGTCTCCCTCGTTGCCACTAACTGGGCCACACACACCCCACTTGACTGGCATCGGTTGAGCCCCCCTTTTGACAAAGAAAAAGATGCTTTGCATGAAGCACTCTCAAAAATACGCGTGCCTTTCCCGTCCCCTGGCTGACCCAGGGGAAGAAAAGTCCTCTGAGAGCCATGACTTGTTCATCTTGGTTCTTTTAGAGACACAGCGAGGGGACTCCAACCACAGTCTCCCTCGTTGCCACTAACTGGGCCACACACACCCCACTTGACTGGCATCGGTTGAGCCCCCTTTTGAAAAAGAAAAAGATGCTTTGCATGAAGCACTCTCAAAAATACGCGTGCCTTTCCCGTCCCCTGGCTGACCCAGGGGAAGAAAAGTCCTCTGAGAGCCATGACTTGTTCATCTTGGTTCTTTTAGAGACACAGCGAGGGGACTCCAACCACAGTCTCCCTCGTTGCCACTAACTGGGCCACACACACCCCACTTGACTGGCATCGGTTGAGCCCCCTTTTGAAAAAGAAAAAGATGCTTTGCATGAAGCACTCTCAAAAATACGCGTGCCTTTCCCGTCCCCTGGCTGACCCAGGGGAAGAAAAGTCCTCTGAGAGCCATGACTTGTTCATCTTGGTTCTTTTAGAGACACAGCGAGGGGACTCCAACCACAGTCTCCCTCGTTGCCACTAACTGGGCCACACACACCCCACTTGACTGGCATCGGTTGAGCACCCTTTTGAAAAAGAAAAAGATGCTTTGCATGAAGCACTCTCAAAAATACGCGTGCCTTTCCCGTCCCCTGGCTGACCCAGGGGAAGAAAAGTCCTCTGAGAGCCATGACTTGTTCATCTTGGTTCTTTTAGAGACACAGCGAGGGGACTCCAACCACAGTCTCCCTCGTTGCCACTAACTGGGCCACACACACCCCACTTGACTGGCATCGGTTGAGCCCCCTTTTGAAAAAGAAAAAGATGCTTTGCATGAAGCACTCTCAAAAATACGCGTGCCTTTCCCGTCCCCTGGCTGACCCAGGGGAAGAAAAGTCCTCTGAGAGCCATGACTTGTTCATCTTGGTTCTTTTAGAGACACAGCGAGGGGACTCCAACCACAGTCTCCCTCGTTGCCACTAACTGGGCCACACACACTCCACTTGACTGGCATCGGTTGAGCACCCTTTTTAAAAAGAAAAAGATGCTTTGCATGAAGCACTCTCAAAAATACGCGTGCCTTTCCCGTCCCCTGGCTGACCCAGGGGAAGAAAAGTCCTCTGAGAGCCATGACTTGTTCATCTTGGTTCTTTTAGAGACACAGCGAGGGGACTCCAACCACAGTCTCCCTCGTTGCCACTAACTGGGCCACACACACCCCACTTGACTGGCATCGGTTGAGCCCCCCTTTTGACAAAGAAAAAGATGCTTTGCATGAAGCACTCTCAAAAATACGCGTGCCTTTCGCCTCCCCTGGCTGACCCAGGGGAAGAAAAGTCCTCTGAGAGCCAGGTCCACATTGTCAGTGGACAGACACGTGTGCTTATCTGCCAGCAGACCCCCAGCAGCACTGAAGACAGGTTCCGAGAGAACGCTGGCTGCAGGACACGACAAGATCCTCAAGGCGTACGTGGCGAGCTCAGGCAATTTATCCAGATTGGAAGCCTAAAATGAGCAGGGCTCAAGTTGCACAATAATGGAATCGATGTTTCTTTGCATATACTCATATATCTGTGTGTCTCCCTCTTTTTCCTTGTCCAGCTGTTTTGTTTTCACATGAGTATATGTCCTTGTCACTTTCCCATGTGTTTGTGTTATGTTGTGAGTTGTTTGTCACCTTTTGGACACCTTTCAGGGTGTTTTCTAGGTGTTTTACTGTGTTTGTGATTGCCTGCCATTGTTTCCTATGGGCTCGAGTTCGGTTCGTCGAACGTTCGACGAGCCGAACTCGAGCCAGACCCCCCGTTCGGCGAACCGCCTCGAGCCGAACCGGGACCGGTTCGCTCATCTCTAATTATGACTGAACAAGGTATTACAAATCCATAAGAAGCCAATGTTTGAGGATAATTTGGGAAGGCCCATGTGGCAACACAAAATGACGTTAGCCTGCTCTCTGATGCTTCAGCGGTATAGAAAATGATGCTGGGAACCACAAATCAAATCTCAAAATGTTTTAATTTGTGGGAAACTGCGTGTTTCAAAAATTCGACTTGAATGCAATGCTCTGTAGATCGATCCGCCTATTTTTAGTAAATAGCCGCTGAACATACTATGACTACAGGTTTGATAAAAACTCAGATGTGAGTTGATACATTGCTTTTTTTACTTGGTGGCTTGGTGAAATAAAGATTCCAATGAAACTATCTTTTGCATTGGGTTCCTGCGGTTGTTTGCTACATTTGTGGCTTGGACTCAGACTTTATAATGCGGCAATGCTCCACTGACTGGATTTACCCCTTAACAGCCATTCTTTTTCCCTTTTCTATGTTACAGATGTTAAATACATGTTTATAGTGGTGGATACTAGCTTTATCTTGAATTAGATTATATTTTCTGATATACAGTGGATACGGAAAGTATTCAACTCCTTTAAATTTTTCCCTCTTTGTTTCATTGCAGTCATTTAGTAAATTCAAAAAAGTTCATTTTTTTCTCATTCTCTGCACCTCATCTTGACAGAAAAAAAACAGAAATGTAGAATGTTTTGCAAATTTATTAAACAAGAAAAACTGAAATATCACATGGTCATAAGTATTCAGACCCCTTTGCTCAGTATTTAGAAGAAGCACCCTTTTGAGCTAATACAACCATGAGTCTTCTTGGGAATGATGCAACAAGTTTTTCACACCTGGATTTGGGGATCCTTTGCTATTCTTCCTTGCAGATCCTCTCCAGTTCCGTCAGGTTGGATGGTGAACGTTGGTGGACAACAATTTTCAGGTCTCTCCACAGACGCTCAATTGGGTTTAGGTCAGGGCTCTGGCTGGGCCAGTCAAGAAAGGTCACAGAGTTGCTCTGAAGCCACTCCTTTTTTATTTTAGCTGTGTACGTAGGGTCATTGTCTTGTTGGAAGGTGAACCTTTGGCCGAGTCGGAGTTACAGAACCCTCTGGAAGAGGTTTTTTTTAAAGGATATCTGTGTACTTGGCTGCATTCATCTTTCTTTGAATTGCAACCAGTTGTTCTGTCCCTGCATCTGGAAAACACCTAAATAGATGATGCTGCCACCATCATGTTTCACTGTTGGGATTATATTGGGCAGGTGATGAGCAGTGCCTGGTTTTCTCCATACATATCGCTTAGAATTATCACCAAAAAGTTCGTTCTTCATCTTATCAGACGAGAGAATTTTATTTCTTATAGTCCGGGAGTTCTTCATGCGTTTTTTTGAAAACTCTATGTGGGCTTTCATATGTCTTGCACTGAGGAGAGGCTTCTGTAGGGCCACTCTGCCATAAAGACCCGACTGGTGGAGGGCTGCAGTGATATTTGACTTTGTGGAACTTTCTCCCATCTCCCTACTGCATCTCTAGAGCTTAGCCACAGTGATCTTGGGGTTCTTCTTTACCTCTCTCACAAAGGCTCTTCTCCCACGATTACTCAATTTGGCTGGATGGCCAGGTCTGGGCAATTCCTTTCAACCCATGATTCTCATTTAGTCTGTCATGCACTGTGAGCTGTGAGTTTTTATCTTGTCCTATCAGTTTAATTAAACACAGCTGGACTCCAATGAAGGAGTAGAACCATCTCAAGGAGGATCACAAGGAAATGGACAGCATGTGACTTAAATATGAGTGTCTGAGCAAAGGGTCTGAATACTTATGACCATGTGATATTTCAGTTTTTCTTGTTTTGCAAAAAATTCTACATTTCTGGGGGGGGTGTTCTGTCAAGATGGGGTGCAGAGTGTACATTAATGAGTGTTGAGAATTGAATTTACCAAATAGCTGCAATGAAACAAAGAGTGAAAAATTTAAAGGGGTCTGAATACTTTCCGCACCCATTGTAAAGATTAGTGACTGTTTTTGCAATAACGCTGCCTATTAAATAGGACACAAGGCCACATATTTAACCATAATTTCATAGTTTTTAAGGTTGAAGGGAGACTCTAAGTCCATCTAGTTCAACCCGTAGCCGAATAATGATACATAATACAAACTGCAGTTCATTTGCATTTTATTTAGAATTTGCAGTTTCTTCAGGTATACAACACTTTATACCTATGATTGTAATGCATAATGTGTAACCACTGCAAATTTGTATTACAGGATATCTGTCTGTTCTTCAACTAATACTGAAATAAAATAATAATTTCACTCTGATGAATCCTATTCCTTACCCTAATACAATTTTGAAATTAAATTCTGCAGTTAGTGAATATGTTGTTGTCATTTTGCCTAAATTAATCTCTGGACAAGCCACATACAGAATATCACAAAAGTGAATACACCCCTTACATTTTTTTAAAATATTTTATTGTATATGAAAGATATGACAATGTAAAGTAGTCAGTGTGTAGCTTGTATAACAGTGTAAATTTGATGTGCCCTCCAAATAACTCAACACACAGTTAATATGTTAGTGCACCAGAGGCCAGAACAGAGAACCAAGGAAAAGGGAGCAAGGTGAGTATGTGATGTTCTTTCATGTGTATGGGATGTTTGCATGAATGTAGGAGTCTGGGTGGGGGGCTCATAATGTATATACAAGGCTATGTGTGGGGCTCATAATGGCACCACTGTACTATTTGGGGGGTGTATGGGTGGACAATCATACTAGGTTAGGACTGTGGGGAACTATTATAGAATACGGTGGGCTGTGAGGCACTATAATACTATATGGATAGGAGACCCATCCTTTCTGGTATCTTAGGCCTTTTCAACCAACTCTAAAGGCCGGTTTACACACTGCGACAATGCTCAAGCGATCTCGTTGGGGTCATGGAATTTGTGACGCACATCCGGTCACTTTAGCGATGCCGTTGCGTGTGACACCTTCGAGCAATTTTGCATTGTTGCAAAAATGTGCAAAATCACTCATTGGTGACATGGGGGTCCATTCTCAAATATTGTTGCTGCAGCAGTAACGAAGTTGTTCCTCGTTCCTGCGGCAGCACACATCGGTACGTGTGACACCGCAGGAACGAGGAACCTCACCTTACCTGTCTCCCGCCCGCAATGCGGAAGGAAGAAGGTGGGCGGGATGTTCGTCCCACTGACCTCCGCCCCTCTGCTTCTATTGGGGCGTCGGTTCAGTGATGCAGCTGTGACGTCGCTGTGATGCTGAACGAACCGCTTCCTTAGAAAGGAGGCGTTTCGCTGGTCACATCGACGTCGCAGGGCAGGTAAGTAGTGTGACGGGTCTGGGCGATGTTGTGTGCCACGGGCAGCGATTTGCCCATGTCGCACAACCGATGGGGGCGGGTACCCATGCTAGCAATATCGGTCATGATATCGCAGCGTGTAAAGCGGCCTTTAGCAAAAGTATAAGAATGTTATGAACTTTTGACTTTCAGGCCTCTTATTTCATAAACCACTACAGCTTCGAATTGTAGACTACATTCATTCTATAAACAATTATCTTGGCTATCTTACACATAAATTTGACTTGCAACTATTCAGTATATGATTAGTTATGCAAATCCCTTTTTATGTCACTGCATTGTTACTGTTTTGTTCCAGGTGGTGGAAAAAATATTTTCTTTCTGTATACTACAAATTATAACTTGTTCTCACATTCCTTGATAGCTCAGTGTGTTATTAGGTTGCTTCCCAAGCGAAAGGTCATTGGTTCAAATCAAGGAGCAGCCATAAAGATTTCCCAAGAAAAGAGAAACAACACCATATAGCTCATTAATAGTGATCTCTTGGCCAAGAAAATTGGCAAACTGCATCATCTGAGTGCCATGCCAGTTGGAGGAATATGAAATAAAGGCCAATCATCCATTTAAAAGCCAAGAGTTAAACATCCAGACAAAATATTACTGTCAATAAGTTGGCTCATTACAATGTGCATCAGTTCACGTACGATAAACACAGCAGTGGAGGTGACTCATATGCTTCGTAATAGTGAGATTGCAAATGTCAATGCAAACAATCAATTGTAAAATTACATTTTTTTTTGCAATTTCAATGCACTTGGAATTTCTTTTCTTGCTTTCCAGTGTATCACATGATAAAATGAATGGTCTTATTCAAAAATACAACTTGTCCCATAAAAAACAAGCCCTCATATGGTTATGTGGATGGAAAAATAAAAACGTTATGTCTCTTTCAAAGTAGAGAAGAAAAAAGGAAAACAAAAAAAGGGAAAATAGCCCTGCCATGAAGAAGTTAAGACATATTCTGACTTATTTCACACGTGTTTCTGTACTCTTTGTTACCATATGTGTCCCTCCGTTGGTTTCTGCATTCAGTATGAACCTATAATGTACACACTCCAGTAAGAACAAGGAGATCCATTACATGAACAGAAAAGTCCAAACTTTTGAATCGTAGTATCTCAGTACACGTAAGTCAAGTACCACCAGTTCACATGGCATACACCATCAGGGGTACATACACCGCATGGTGAGAAACTAAAGGGGGCTTTACACTCTGCGATATCGTTAGTGAATTATCGTCGGGTTCACGTTGTTTGTGACGCACATCGGGCTTCATTAACGAGATCGCAGTGTGTGATACCTACTAGCGACCTTAAACGATCGCAAAAGAGGTCAAAATCATTTGCTGTGGAGAGGTTGTCCTGAAACCAAAAATCGTTGTCTGCTTATTAGTGATGTTGTTCCTCGTTCCTGCGGCACCACACATCGCTATGTGTGACACTGCAGGAGCAACGAACATCTCCTTACCTGCATCCTGCCGGCAATGCGGAAGGAAGGAGGTGGGAGGAATGTTATGTCCCACTCATCTCCGCCCCTCCGCTTCTATTGGACGCCTGCCGTGTGACGTCGCACGAACCGCCCCCCTAGAAAGGAGGCAGTTCGCTAACCAGAGCGACGTCGCAGGGCAGGTATGTCCGTGTGATGGGGACTAATAAGGTTGTGCGCCACGGGCAGCGATTTGCCCGTGTCGCACAACCGACGGGGGCGGGTACAATCGCTTGCGATCTCGCTAGCGAGATCGCAGCGTGTAATGTACCCTTTAGTCTTAGTATACTTTTGGTGCATTGTTTCCTATTATAGTTTAATAATAGAATTTAGACATGTTAAAATGTGAGGAACACAATTTCATGTCTGTAATACTTCTGTCATTTACAGTATATGTACAATACAGTAGGTATATTTGTATCTTATTTATCAGTTGTATTAGAAAGCTAAACCAAACAGTTTAGCAAACTGGTCGTGTTATAAACTATGAAATCTAATGGTAGAAAAGATTTATGGGTGTCTACATCACATCCCATCCAAGCAGAGGTGTCACAGTGACTGATCAGAGGTGTTGTGGAGAAATGTTACAATAAGGAACAACTCCCACAAATGTCAAATAAGTTTAGGAAAATAATAAGAGATTGTGTTAGGGAAATCCCTAGTTTATGTCTTCATACAATGTCATCTTTGGTAGCTTTGTCATATCATGTGGAATGGTAAAGAGCGGATTTTGGAGACATTTCCATTTAATACACTTTATAATACAGTACGTGAAAGCTGGCGCATGTAGCAAAGGAATATAAAATGTCACATTTTTAATATTTCTGTCATTTATATGTACGGTACAGTACTCAGAGAGAGAATACAATAATGGTAAAGATAAATGCTCATGGAATCCTATCAAACTGAATGCATTAACTATATTTTATAAATATAATTTCTGTCTTACTTAGCAGCTGTTGTTTAGAAAGGTGCAGTCATAAGACTTCACTGGGTGATTTTTCAAACGTATTTTTAAGGGGCTATAAAACTGAAGAAAGCTGAATCTTTGTATCATCAAACCTGAACATATTCTAAACTGTAAAATCTAACCCCTTTATGATGGTCGTATGGATTAAAACGGTGGAAAGAAAGAGTAATTATTCTGATCCGCCGTAAAACGGCGGCAAGAAAAAAGTGTACAGCGCCCCCCTTAGTGTTGAAAATCTCTGGGGTTTCAGCTACGAGGGATAGCTGAGACCCTGCAGATCATGATTTGGGTTGTTTTTTCTGGTCCCCGGTCACAAAACCTCCGCTATACACCATATAGCCGTGTTGACGTTACAATAAATGGCAGTGCCGGTAAAAAATCATTTCTCTTCCACCTGGCATGATAAACATGTCTGTTGGGAGATAAATGTCCTCCCCTTGTCCCCTCTGGTCCCCCGGTGATGCCAAAGTGCCCCCCGGTCCTCATCCCCTCCTGATAATCTAAAATGGCAGCTGCACGTGTAGCATGCATGGTGCACTCATCCTCCACCTCTAATTTCTGTTACATCTGACATGTCAGATGAGACAGAAAAGTCCTTTCCAGGTCCAGCCAGGACACACCTTGTCACCCCTGGTGTCCTGTGTTCCCCCTGGTACCTCCTGCAGCGCCGATCCATTTTCCTTCTCAAAAGATTGTGGCCGCATGCACAGAAAGTGGCTGTCAACTGACTCCCTGCGCACAGTGAGGTTACTGCAGTTCACACTGCCGTGGTGTCGATTCAGTGAGTGTGGTTGCAGTAAGGCCACTGCACCCTCACTCCTCACATAGAGTACCTGCACTTCCAGAAAATGGCTGATACGTTCGCTGAACAAGCCCCCCATATTCTGGAAGTCTATAGTCATCAAGACCTCCAAAATGGATTATGGAGGACCAGATTTTTTTTCTTTTCAATAAATAGGTGAAAGAGGGAATGTGTTGGGGAGTGTTTTTTCAAATACATTTTTTTTGTCTTTATTTTGTTTTATTACTCTATTTTTTATATTACTGCGATACCGTCGGGGTCAAATCGAAAGTGATGTACATCTGTCGCCGGTAACGACGTCGCAACGTGTAAAGCCTAGGAGAGAAGATGAACGAGCGTGAAACAGTCAAAATTCGGTGATCTGTGTCATGTCGTTCATTTTCATAATGTCGGTGCATCCGCAGGAACGATATTGTTTGTCGTTCCTGCAGCTCCACACATCGCTGTGTGTGAAGCCGGAGGAGAGACAAACATCTCCTTACCTGCGCCCGCCGTCCACCGGCAATGCGGAAGGGAGAAGGTGGGCTGGATGTTTACATCCCGCTCATCCCCGCCCCTCCGCTTCTATTGGCCGGCTGATTAGTGACGTTGCGGTGACGTCCCTGTGACGCCGAACGCACCTCCTCCTTGAAGGAGGGATTCTTCGGCAGTCACAGCGACGTCGCCGACCAGGTAAGTGCGTGTGAAGCTGCCGTAGCAATAATGTTTGCTACGGCAGCTATCACAAGATATTGCATGTGCGATGGGGCGAGTACTATCGCGCTCGGCATCGCTATCATCAGCTAGCGAGGTCCGGAGACCCCTCGAGCCACCGCGGATCCGGATCCAAGCAGTTTTGGCTGCTGATGATGGGGCGGCACAATACAGCAGAGCTCAGATGTGTTGATCTGAATCAACCTCTGATGGGAAACACTTGTTACAGAGCTCTGCACCATGTTTTTCTGTTGGCCTCTGTAATTACCCTTCCCTGCTAGGGAATGTGGGCTGTGTCATGACAACTGCAGTCCATCTCATCTAAGGTAGAAGGACTTGAGCTGCTTTTTAACAGTTGCGAGTGACTCGTGTGAGTATTAGATCTCACTGTCCGGACCGGCCGCGGCTCTCCTGACAGGAGAGGGTCAGCATCACAGAAATACATACAGCGGAGCCGCTCCTGGCAGTAGTGAAGCCAGACGGTCCAGGCACTGCGATCTGATACTCGCACGAGTCACATGCAAGTGTGACTTCAGCTGAATGGTGATTTCAGGAGGCAGGGGGAGGGCAAGAAATCTGTGACAATTGGATAAGAAGCTGAGTTCTCTAATGATATAAATTGCAAAGTTTTGAACAGATGCCTTTCCTATTTATGCAGTTTGTTGAATGTACTGTTCCGTTTTAATTCAGCATAGAAAGATTTGAAAAAGCAATAGACAAGTCACTTAGTGAATATACCATTGGGAAATTTTAAAGATAATGTCCCATCTTTACAATACCTTCATTATTTGAAGCTTTTCTAGAGAGTAAATGTAGCTACTTCTTGCCATTTCAACCTAGACTTGCTGTTCTGACTTGGAAAGGTTTCATGTGATCCCTATTTTCCCGATTTTGACTGATATGGAGAAAATTAAATATTCCATGCTCTTGGAAGTGTGCTCTCCAGCTAAGACAAACTGAATAAATCTTTTTTTATATAGTCAATGAAATAAAGAAGCTCATGTAAGTATATATAAAAAAAAGATCTTGGGGGTGGAGGATGCATAATTATGTGTCAGTCAGTAGTTTAACTTTCCAAATGCTATTTAATTTATTCCAAACACCTAACACTGAGCCTTGTAATAATAGCCCATTTGACTAGTCAAGAGCCGAGGCAGCATATTTTTTTATCTTATGTGAATTGCATATCCATTTTATTATCTTTTTCTCATAGGAGCTACTTGGCTTGCAAATTGTTTCAGGAATTTACCGTAACACTATGCATAAGCCATGAATGTTGTTTATTGTAGTTGTCAGCTAAGGAAGCTTCTAGGATACTGGCGATTTCAATGATTCAGCATTTTACTGGCATGTTCTACTTTGAAAGTGATAATATGCATAATGTAATAAAAGGGAAAAAACTTGAGAGTTTGTGATTTCAATGCTATGGTAAAATTGCCGCACAATTTGTAGTGATGCCTTTTGTAAACAATATCAGTGAAAGCTATTTATTATACTTTATATTGTTTCATGTATCTACTTTTATGCTATTTCATACACAACACAAAATTATGATCACTGTTGAACTTAAACAGTTTACTAAGGTTAAAGAATTTCTTCTGTCTGGTAAATTGATGGCATGTCAAAAGAATATGTTATAAATGTCCCACATGTGATAACTAGAGATGAAGGAACGTGTGGAAGTTTCGATCCACCAGGTTTAGCGGACTTTAAATAAAATTTTGCTTCTGAGCGTGCACTTGACCCAAACTTGACCTTGCACGCCGAACCCATATAAATCAATGGAGACCCAAGCTTGTATGCTGTAAAATGGTCGAAATACGGAGGCTGCAAAAGGAAGCAAAACAGAGCAATTGCCCTGCAAACAAATGCAAATAGGGAATAAATAAATAAAAAATGTGTGGTTCCATCTATTTTTGATAACTAGCATGGGTAAAACATCAGCTGTGGGCTGTAACCCTCAGCTGTCAGCTTTATCTTGGTTGGTTATGAAAAATAGAGGGGATCCCACAACATTTTTCTTGTCTAAATAAAAAATTTAAAAAAATGTTGTGGGTTTTGCCCTATTTTTGATATCCAACCATGGTAAAGTAGACAGCTGGGGGCTGGTATTGTCAGGTTTGGAAGGCCCATGGTTATTTGGCCCCATTTAGCCTGAAAATAGCAGCCCACAGCCACCCCAGAAGTGATGCATCAATTAGATGTCCCAGTACTGGTGCTTTTCCCAGCTCTTCCCCATTGCCCTGATGCGGTGGAAATCAGGGTCATACTCATCAAGCTCAGGGATTAGTAATGGGTAGGTGTTTATCAGACATCCCATTACTTACTTGATAAGTACAGAGTTAAAAAAAAAACCAGAAACACACACAGAAAAAAAAGTTTATTTGAATAAACATTCCCCCACATGCCCTCATTCACCAATATATTAATTAAGAAAATCCTAGAAGTGATGAGCTCAGGCTAATCCTCCGTTTTTGAAGACCAAAATGCAAAAGAAAACAATCCCTTTATGACATCGATATTGAGTTCTAGATACTCCTGCACCATCCTTTCCAGTCGTTCACTATGTGTCAGACTGCTACTCTGTTTTCCTGGTGCATGTGATGGTGCAAAAAATGTGTGCCAAACCTCACAGAAATTGCTTCTGCCACTTGAAATGCTGCTATTGCTAATGTTTCTGTACTGAGAATGCGACATTCCCATGGTTGAAATTCTACCTCTGCGATGCACACTGTGTGCTTTACTTCTGTCTTGTGGAAAACTACTGTTAAGATGGTCTACAAGCTTGTTTCGATACTCCAGAATCTATGAGTCCCTCTCCAGGGGGGAAAGCATCTTTCTAAATTTACTCTTGTACCATGGATCTAACAGAGTGGCACCCCAGTAGTCAGCACTATTTCTAAACCTAACAATATGGACATCACGATGCAGATAGTGCAGCAAGAAGGCACTCATGTGTCAGATGGTTCCATGAGATCCAAGTCCATGTTGTGTTGGTGGCAGGGTAACAGTCAAGCTTGATTCCTCCATCCCCTCCCATGAACCATGGACAACAGAGACAGGATCAATAACTTCTTTGTCGCCTGAGTTTTCTGTGCCCATCACATTTTCCACTTCCATTTGTTCCTCAGCTCCTGCATCTTCCCTACCAGTTTGTATATTACCATGAACCCATCTTGAATGATGGACTCTGCCCTCCCATGACACCCGCATGTGCGATGACTGTCCGGATCTTCCAGGACATGGTATCCTTTCCTCATCATCCTCTGCTTCCTCCTCTTCCTCTTGGACCACCACCTCCTCCCGCAGACAATTCAAAGTGTGCTTCAACATGTAGATACCCGGAATAATGATGCTGATGATGGCATCATCAGCACTAACCATCTTACCATTTAGAAACTGTGCAGGAGGATGCATAGGTCCTTCATCTGTGCACACTCTGCCCTACATCCGGACTGCAGTGCCTCATGCTATGCGTCATGGCATAGTGCAACAAGGCACACTGCTGCTGCCAGAGTGGAATTCCACTGTGTTGGCCATCGCATATCAACCGGTTAACCGGAAGGCCAAAAGACCTTTGTAGCATTGCAAGTTGATTAGCCCGGGGATGTGAATCACGGAAGTGAGCTCACAGCACTTGTGCCTTCTGCAGCAGCACATCCAGGCCAGGATAGTGGCCTAGAAATTGCTGCATAACCAGGCTGAGAACATGAGTCATGCAAGGCACATGTGTGATATTGTCCAGTCAGAGGGACACCACCATTTTTGCACCACTTTGGCAAATGGCCTTCTCTGGATTCAGGTTCAGGTGGGATGGATTCTCTTGGCACTCTTGGAACATCTGTTACATTAAGGGTGTAATACTACTGTATGTTCTGAGGATTTCGATAGCGTAGGGCAATGACAACAGAGACGAGTTCTTGGTACAAGATGTTATATAATATGTACACACGGTAGATACACAACGGGAATAAACACAGTAAAACAAACACACAAAACACTTTTACGCAACGGAGCGAAGGGGATTCCCGGGGCCACGCACCGGACTCCCCCAGGGAGACCACCAGAGCGAACCCCTGGACAGGGACTGTCCGGCAATCAACCCCGGAAGGCCTAAATGCGCAGCAGCCGGTACACAAGGGGCAAGTGGTATAGTCCAGGAGTGTCCGTACGGGATGATTGTCCAGAGTGGTTACGAACCGGGCAGAGTGCTGATCAAGACGGCAGACGGAGTCCGGGCACAGCTTGACGAAAACCGGGTATGGTCCAGAGTCGGTCGGTAGATTTCCAGGAGAATCCAAGGCAATCAGGAAGTAGAAACAGCAAAGCAGGAGCACACAGCAAGCAGTATACTCAGGCACTGGACTGGGCTGAGAGGCGGCCTTTTAAGCAGCTGGACAGGAAGTAGGGCAACAGAACCTTAAACTCCATGTTAACTGAGGGCAAGCTCATTCAAAAGAGAACTGGAAAACCTGGAAACCTGACATGACTCCCCCCCCCAGAGACGGCCTCAGGACGGATCAGGGCCCGGCTTGTCCGGGAACCGTCGATGAAACTGAGCGATCTTCCGGGGTGCCCGAATGTTACCCACCGGTTCCCAGGAATCGTCCTCGGGGGCGTACCCCTGCCAACGTACCAGATATTGAAGCCGACGACGATGGAGCCGGGAGTCAATAATGTCCTCAACCACGAACTGCTCCTCGCCGTCGACCATCACAGGCGGAGGAGGAGGCACAACACGACCACGAAACGTATTAGGGGAGACAGGTTTGAGGAGAGACACATGAAAGACCGGGTGTACCTTTAGATGGTGCGGCAACCGTAGCCGACAGGCCACAGAGCTCACGATCCCGGTGATCTTAAACGGACCGATGAATTTTTGTCCCAGCTTCTGCGAAGGAACACCCAATCTCAGGTTTTTGGTGGATAACCATACAGAGTCCCCTACCTTATACATGGGTGCCGGTTTCCGGTGAGTGTCTGCCGACCTCTTGTAACGCTCCTGGGCCGTAGCCACAGTGTCCTTTAGAACCTCCAGATTCTGTCGAAGCTCTGTCAATCTGTCCTCCACCGCCGGCACCGAAACCGCAACCGGTGACCTAGGCAAAACATTCGGATGATAACCCAAGTTAGCAAAAAAGGGCGTTACCTTAGTGGAGCTGCTCTGAGTGTTGTTATAGGAGAACTCCGCCAACGGAAGCATCTTCAACCAATCGTCTTGGAGATGGCTGACATAACATCGAAGGTATTGTTCCAGGGTTTGATTCGTCCGTTCGGTTTGCCCATTTGTCTGAGGATGGTATGCAGAAGACAAACAGACATCAATCTGGAGTGCCGTACAAAAGCCCTTCCAGAACCTAGACGTGAACTGCACGCCCCGGTCAGAGATGATCTCGTCTGGTACCCCATGCAATCGGAATACGTTCTGGATAACCAAATCCACTGTCTCTGCGGCTGAGGGAAGACCGGTACACGGAATGAAGTGAGCAGCTTTAGTCAATCGATCCACCACCACTAAGATGGTATTGTGCCCGCCTGAGACTGGCAACTCCACAATAAAATCCATGGAGATAGACCCCCAAGGGCGAGATGGCACGGGTAACGGTTGGAGGAGTCCCGTAGGAGCCACACGAGGGACCTTGCACCGGGCACAAACCACGCATGAGTGGACATAGTCCTTCACATCCTTTAGACAGGTAGGCCACCAGAAAAAACGGCTCAGAAATTCCTGCGTCTTCTGTACCCCCCTATGACCAGCCAACACGGAGTCATGGACCAACTTGAGAACCCGAAGTCTTACGGTCTC
This sequence comes from Anomaloglossus baeobatrachus, assembly GCF_048569485.1. Classification (NCBI taxonomy): domain Eukaryota; kingdom Metazoa; phylum Chordata; class Amphibia; order Anura; family Aromobatidae; genus Anomaloglossus; species Anomaloglossus baeobatrachus. Next base: position 409,359,744 of record NC_134356.1, read on the forward strand.
CGGGACATAAATGCGTCGCTCTCTCAACCACACACCATTCCGAAGAACAAGAGTTACATCATTCGGGGGGGCAGCAAGAAATACGTCACCATCATAGGCCAGCTTGATGTCCTTCCACAAGTCCTGGTCCTGGATTACTCCAACGAAATTGGCATCCGATAACACGGTCTGAGACGGGGTTCCAGGCACGGAGTCCACGGCGTGGATTCGGGACAAGGCATCGGCTTTCCCATTACGTGAACCTGGACGGTATGTAACGACAAAATTGAATTGGTTAAGAAATAGGCTCCAACGGGCTTGCCGTGGAGACAGGCACCTGGCAGACTTAAGGAATTCCAGATTACGATGATCTGTGAGTACTATCACTTGCTGCGCGGCTCCCTGTAAGTGGTGTCTCCATTCCTTGAAAGCGGAAATAATCGCCAATAATTCCTTGTCCGCAATGTCATAGTTCCTTTCTGCAGGGGACAACCGTCGGGAAAAGAAAGCACACGGATGTAAGAGACTCTTGTCCCCAGTCCTTTGAGAAAGGATGGCCCCTAATGCGTAGTCGGAAGCGTCGACTTCCACGATAAAGGGAAGTGCGGGATTCGGATGTACCAATATAGGCGCTGAGGTAAAACAAACCTTGAGACGATGGAAGGCTTCCTGGGCCTGGGCGGACCACACAAACTTCTGTCCTTTCTTGGTTAACAGAGTGATGGGACGAACGATCTCTGAAAAATTACGGATAAAACGTCGGTAAAAGTTGGCAAAACCGACAAAGCGTTGTACCTCTTTGACGTTACCCGGTTCCGGCCAGTCCAGAATTGCTTGTATCTTGCCAGACTCCATGTTCAGTCCCTGAGGAGAGATGACATACCCTAAGAATTGTATCTGTGAGCAATGGAATTCGCATTTCTCCAGTTTAATGTACAGGTGATTTTCCCTCAGCCGGGTAAGTACGGTCTTGACGTGCTCCTGGTGTTCCTGTAGGGAATCAGAAAAGATTAGGATATCGTCCAGATAAATCACCATGAATAGGTCCATGATATCCCTAAAAATATCGTTAACTAGATGTTGGAAAGCCGCGGGAGCGTTACAAAGTCCAAAAGGCATCACTAGGTACTCAAAATGTCCATACCGACATCGGAACGCGGTCTTCCACTCGTCTCCGGGACGTATGCGAAGTAGATTATATGCCCCACGGAGATCCAATTTGGTGAATATTTTTGCCTGTTGGACCCTCTCCAATAGCTCAGGAATCAACGGTAACGGATACCGGTTCCGGATGGTTATTTTATTCAGTTCCCGGTAGTCAATACAGGGTCTCAGAGTCCCCTCTTTCTTTTTCACGAAAAAGATGGGTGCCCCTGCTGGTGAGGTAGACGGGCGAATAAATCCCTTGGCTAGGCTCTCCTCAATGTATTCTTTTAGTGCTTCTAGCTCAGGTGCCGCCAACGGGTAGACATGGCCAAACGGAATCTCCGCCCTTGGGAGTAAGTCTATGGGGCAATCATACGGTCTATGCGGGGGAAGCCGATCGGCTTTTCTTTTGTCGCATATGTCAGCAAAGTCATCATAAACCGGGGGTAGAACAGGTACCTATACAGTGCCCTCCGCATTCGGTGTTACTGGAACCGGAACAGTTGGACTAATGGTCGGACCACTCTGCGGTGGGAAGGATATTTCCTTAGTTTCCCAATCGATGACCGGATTCGTAGACCGTAGCCACGGAATACCTAAAATAATCGGAAAATGAGGAGAGGAAATTATCATGAAAACAAGGGTCTCCTGCTGACCTGGCTTCATCACGCATTCTAGTGGTACTGTTTCCCGATCCACTGGTCCAGAGATTAACGGAGATCCGTCTACCGTCTCCATGGTAACCGGTGAGGATCTTTGCTGAGTCCGGATACCGTGTTTCCTGGCAAAAGAGGAGTCCATGAAATTTCCCCCTGCCCCAGAATCTATCATTGCAGAGGTAGGTATTAGATGCCCCTCCCACCGGATCTGAATGGGGAGCGAGCAATGGGTATATTTCCCTTCTGAGTCCTTCGGTGAGGTTGACATTACAGTCAAGGGAAATACCGCATCCAAGTGCCCACTTGCCTCAGAGATATCGGACTCTGCGTCCGTGTTGTCACACTCTGCCATGGCTGCCAATACCTTATTTGGGCGATTCGGACGTTTCGGGCAGTCGATCAAGAAATGATCCGATTGACCGCAATAGAAACACAAACGCTCACGGAGCCGGTGTTCGCGACGTTCGTTGGTCTCTCGCTTTTGCAGAGAGTCCACTTGCATAGGAACGTCCTCGGCCTCCCGTGGTGTCCTGAGAGCGGGTTCTCTAGAAGGAAACGCAAAGTTGTTTACACGGTTTACAGCTGCCCATTTTTCCTGTCTACGCTCCGTCAAGCGGGTATCAATACGCACACAGTGCTGGAGAAACAGTTCAAAATCCCCTGGAGATTCAGAACGAGCTAACTCGTCCTTGATGGTACCGGACAAACCTTTTCTGAAAACAGACAATAATGCATTGTTTCCCCAATCGGTGTCTACCACTAACCTCTGGAACTCAGTGGCGTATTCAACGACAGAACGCTTTCCCTGACGTAAGGAAAGGAGAGCCGATTCAGCGGTAGCACGGCGATTCGGATCATCAAACATTTGCGCCATTGCGTTCAGAAAGTCATCCAGGTGATTTAAACGGATGTCCCGATTCTCTATCATAGGATTAGCCCAAGCCAGTGCTCGTGAGGTTAATAACATGATTATACATAACACTTTGGACCGGTCAGAACGGTAATAATCAGCATGTACATCAAAAAACAGTATACATTGGTTCACAAATCCACGAAACTGACTACGATCACCATTGAAACGGAATGGGGGTAACCTAGGCATACCGGCAGCTGATACGGACGTAGTGGGGACGGCTTCCTGAGCCTCCACTCTGACTTGCAAATCCTGAATAGCCGGACCCAGTACCTGGTGATCATGGCCCAGCTGTGCCTCCACATCTCTGAGTTTAGTTTGCACCGCCTCCATCTCCTGCTGCAAGGAGTTGATCATGGAAAAGAGCTGATCTACTCGTGTCTCAGTCATTGCCCCAGCGAAATCCTCTTATGGCCTGAGTATAATGTAATACTACTGTATGTTCTGAGGATTTCGATAGCGTAGGGCAATGACAACAGAGACGAGTTCTTGGTACAAGATGTTATATAATATGTACACACGGTAGATACACAACGGGAATAAACACAGTAAAACAAACACACAAAACACTTTTACGCAACGGAGCGAAGGGGATTCCCGGGGCCACGCACCGGACTCCCCCAGGGAGACCACCAGAGCGAACCCCTGGACAGGGACTGTCCGGCAATCAACCCCGGAAGGCCTAAATGCGCAGCAGCCGGTACACAAGGGGCAAGTGGTATAGTCCAGGAGTGTCCGTACGGGATGATTGTCCAGAGTGGTTACGAACCGGGCAGAGTGCTGATCAAGACGGCAGACGGAGTCCGGGCACAGCTTGACGAAAACCGGGTATGGTCCAGAGTCGGTCGGTAGATTTCCAGGAGAATCCAAGGCAATCAGGAAGTAGAAACAGCAAAGCAGGAGCACACAGCAAGCAGTATACTCAGGCACTGGACTGGGCTGAGAGGCGGCCTTTTAAGCAGCTGGACAGGAAGTAGGGCAACAGAACCTTAAACTCCATGTTAACTGAGGGCAAGCTCATTCAAAAGAGAACTGGAAAACCTGGAAACCTGACAAAGGGAGAGGTTGAGGGCTCAGATGCAGGCCCTAGAGGAGGTGGAGGAAGTAGAAGCAGGGGAGGAAGCAGTAGATCCAGAGGTTTCCCGCCTGCCCCCAGAGGAACCAAAGTGTCCCAGTGCCCAATCAACGAGATGTAATGCTTGCTCGTCCTGGTGTCAGTGGTGATATGCACCCTGGTTTTTGCCGCGGAATTTCCACTGCGGAATTAATGCGCATGTCACTTTTTTTCCTCAGATACCTGTGCTTTTTGCCATAGATAATGGTAAAAAACCACAGACTATAACCTGCGGAAAAACCGTGGCAAATTGCGGTAAAACCGCATGTGGGTTTTAAGGTGCTGTTTGCTGCGTTTTTTTACCACAGGTGCGGTAATCTTTCAAAACAATCAAAAAGACTGCTGGAACACCATTGTAAATGTGAACAGAGTGCTAGCTAAAAAATACACAATCTACAGTCATATGTAAAAGTTTGGGCACCCCTATTAATGTTAACCTTTTTTCTTTATAACAATTTGGGTTTTTGCAACAGCTATTTCAGTTTCATATATCTAATAACTGATGGACTGAGTAATATTTCTGGATTGAAGTGAGGTTTATTGTACTAACAGAAAATGTGCAATCTGCATTTAATCTAAATTTGACAGGTGCATAAGTATGGGCTCCCTTATCAATTTCTTGTTTTGAACACTCCTAACTACTTTTTACTGACTTACTGAAGCACTAAATTGGTTTTGTAACCTCATTGAGCTTTGAACTTAATAGGCGGTGTATCCAATCATGAGAAAGGTATTAAAGGTGGCCACTTGCAAGTAGTTCTCCTATTTGAATCTCCTATGAAGAGTGGCATCATGGGCACCTCAAAACAACTCTCAAATGATCTGAAAACATAGTTGTTCAGGGGAAGGACACAAAAAGTTGTCTCAGAGATTTAAACTGTCAGTTTCCACTGTGAGGAACATAGTAAGGAAATGGAAGAACACAGGTACAGTTCTTGGTAAGCCCAGAAGTGGCAGGGCAAGAAAAATATCAGAAAGGCAGAGAAGAAGAATGGTGAGAACAGTCAAGGACAATCCACAGACCACCTCCAAAGACCTGCAGCATCATCTTGCTGCAGATGGTGTCAATGTGCATCGGTCAACAATACAGCGCACGTTGAACAAGGAGAAGCTGTATGGGAGAGTGATGCGAAAGAAGTAATTTCTGCAAGCACGCCACAAACAGAGTCGCCTGAGGTATGCAAAAGCACATTTGGACAAGCCAGTTACATTTTGGAAGAAGGTCCTGTGGACTGATGAAACAAAGATTGAGTTGTTTGGTCATACAAAAAGGCATTATGCATGGAGGCAAAAAAACACGGCATTCCAAGAAAAGCACTTGCTACCCACAGTAGAATTTGGTGGAGGTTCCATCATGCTTTGGGGCTGTGAGGCCAATGCCGACACCGGGAATCTTGTTAAAGTTGAGGGTCGCATGGATTCAACTCAGTATCAGCAGATTCTTGACAATAATGTGCAGGAATCAGTGACGAAGTTGAAGTTACGCAGGGGATGGATATTTCAGCAAGACACTGATCCAAAACACCGCTCCAAATCTACTCAGGCATTCATGCTGAGGAACAATTACAATGTTCTGGAATGGCCATCCCAGTCCCCAGACCTGAATATCATTGAACATCTGTGGGATGATTTGAAGCGTGCTGTCCATGCTCGGCGACCATCAAACTTAACTGAACTGGAATTGTTTTGTAAACAGAAATGGTCAAATATACCTTCATCCAGGATCCAGGAACTCATTAAAAGCTACAGGAAGCGACTAGAGGCTGTGATTTTTGCAAAAGGAGGATCTACAAAATATTAATGTCACTTTTATGTTGAGGTGCCCATACTTATGCACCTGACAAATTTAGTTTAAATGCAGATTGCACATTTTCTGTTAGTACAATAAACCTCATTTCAATCAAGAAATATTACTCAGTCCATCAGTTATTAGATATATGAAACTGAAATAGCTGTTGCAAAAACCCAAATTGTTACAAAGAAAAAAGGTTAACATTAATAGGGGTGCCCAAACCTTTTCATATGACTGTATATAAAGTGAAAGCTGCACACCAAATTTAGAGAAATATGAATAAGCATAATTGCTATATAATAAAGAAATGAAAAACACAATTAGCCATATGAAAAATTGAAAAAATTGAAAAATGTGACATTGCATGACTGCTGAGGATTATTTAAAAAAAAGAGATATTTAGCTAATGTATTGATCAGTTCAAAACTGCCCAATACCACTTCAAGGTAATCTCTTATTTATCGGATCCCTAAACAAATGTGACCTCTATATGCGGTTAAAGCCTACTTGTGTGCATGGGTACCTAACCAAATGTTACCTCTATGTGCGGTTGAAACCTGCTGTGTATAGGAAGCCAGGGACGTGGCTATATAGGAAATTAAATAAACATGGCTAAAGGGCGGGACTAGGTTCTCAGACAGAATTTTTTTTAGCTAGCACCCTGTTCATGGTGTTCCAGCAGTCTTTTTGATTGTTATGGAGCTTTTTCTGTCTGAGAGCCCAGTTCCGCACTTTAGCCATGTTTATTCCATTTCCTATATAGCCAGGTCCCTGGCTTCTTATACACAAGGAGGTTTCAACTGCACATAGAGGTAACATTTGGTTAGAAACCCATACACACAAGCAAGTTTTAACCGCATATAGAAGGAACATTTGGTTAGAGACCCAATAAATAAGAGATTACCGTGAAGTAGTAATCGGGTAGCAATGAATTGAGCAACACATTAGCTAAATATCTCTTTTTTTCAAATAATCCTCAGCAGTCAGCAATGTCACATTTTCCAATTGTTTTCAATTTTTCATATGACTAATTGTGTTTTTCATTTCTTTTTGTGTTATATAGCAGTTATGGTAATCTTTCAGAGGCTGCAGAATTTTTCTTAAGACAATTCAATTTTCTAGTGTGCACAGGGCCTAACATAGAGAAGAAAGCCTGAGTCCAGAGATGCATCACTTATTGGGCTGCTTGCTATAGTTTTAATAGAATACTTATTTTCTCTGATGGAGATTTAGCAGAACTAAGAGTTAAATTGTATTTAACAGGCCTGCTACCGTGATTGGCAGCTTACTGTGCATACTTTCCAACATGACCAAGCTACTAATCAGTGGTGAGGTGGGGTTACATAGAATAGCCTGACTGGTCTGTACAAGAGCTGTAGTCAGAAACAGTTAATGTCCTGCTGATAAAATGATGATGATGATGAAACTACAAAATACAGCCTGATAAATGATACATCACTGAAATGTTGTCTTACATTATGCTGCTCTCAGATTTAACCCCTTCACAACTAAGGACATACTGGTACAACTTATTTTTCGGGTGCTTCCTGACCAAGGACATACTGCTACATCCTGATGATTGTGGAGGCATACCCGACAGTAGAGCCCCGGCCCTCTTAGCCACGTACAAACTCCGCACTGTCCCTGGCTGTTTAACACCATACATGCCGTGCTCAACATCAATCGTGGCACTTAGGGGATTGGAAGAGGGATTGCGCTCTCTCCCCTCTGATCAGGTCCCCCGCAATGTAATCGTGAGGGCCCACTCGTTGTCATGGTTACCCGGGATCGTCATGATGACCTCCAAGTTACATGACTACAAAAAGCCTGCGTAATGATCACTCAGGCTTTCTCAGTGCAGCTTTGATAGCCACCAAATAGCATTTAACTCAACCCACAAAAGCACAAGTCCCCACTCAGATCCATCATTGGTTAAAAGAATTATAAGGGCTTCCACATTACTGGTAGCACAAAGGCTCTGGAAAAACGTTATAGATCCCCCCTCAAAAAATATATCCAGCAAATCCAAATGCCCCCCCCCTTTTCTGAGCCCCACAATGTGCCTAAACCACAGTTAGCGTCCACATGTTTTGCATTATTTTAGTGAGGAGCGCCCGCCTAAATGTACAGGGTGCAGGTTTCCAGAGGCACGAGCAAGGCACAATATACGGGCATTACAATGTACTGGGCACAACAAGGACTTATTTGCAATTTTTAATTCTACAACATTCACTGCATTTGACATCATGGGTGTTTTCCAAAAACTAAATTGCCACTCCACCCATAGATGAACTCCCAGATGGGTGTAATTTTCCAAATTTGGTCACTTGAGGGGATTTTTTTTTCCTGTTCTAGCACTTAGGGGCTCTGCAAATGGAGTCAACAAACTATTCTAGGAAAATCTGTGCTCCAAAATCAAATGGTGCCCTATGGCGTGTCAGTACTGTATGATACGGTCACATGTGGGGTATTGCCACATTCAGGAGAAGTTGTGTAACACATTCTGAAACGTTTGTGTATCTATTCCCCTTGTGAAAATTGGAAATCTGGGGTTAAAATAACATTTTAGTGGTAAAAATGTCATTATGCTTTCTTCACACTGCTCAATAGTATACCATTTTGTGACACACCTGTAGTGTAAATATGCTCACTGCACAACTGGAGGAATTCATTAATAGGTGCAGTTTGTAAAATGGGGTCACTTGGGTCACTATGCCAATGTGACATGGCAACTGCAAACTATTCCAACTAAATCTGGTGCTCCTTGCCTTCCTCACTTTGTCCTGTGCCTCAAAAGTAGTTTTTGACCACATACAGTATGCGGTATTGTCGTATAACGTTTTTGGTTATAGAAGCCTTTTTGAGGATAAAAATGTATTTTTTATTTTCACAGCTCAACGTAATAAAATAGCATGAAGCACCTGGGTGTTCCATGTGCTCACCAAACATCTAGATAAATGTTATGAGGGGTCTATTTTCCAAAATGGGGTTTGTTGTGGTGGAGCTCCACTGTTTAGGCACAACAGGCGCTCTACAAATATGATATGGTGTCCTCAAATTATTCCAGCTGTTTTTGCAGTCAACTGGCGCCTTTTCCCTTCTGAGCCCTGCCACGCACCCAAACAGTTTGTTTCCCCCACAAATGAGGTATCAGTGTGCTCAGGAGAAATTGCAATAAATTGTATGGTGTATTTTTTCCTGTAACACTTTTGAAAAAAAAGCTCTGTTTGAATTTAGTGGTAAAAGTGTGTTCATTTATTTTCATGGATCAACATTATAAAATTCTTTGAAGCACCTGGGAATTTAAGGTGCTCACCAAACATCTAGATAAATTCCATGAGGGGTCTAGTTTCCAAAATGGGGTCACCGTTGGGTGAGCTCCACTATTAAGGCACATTAGGGCTCTCCAAATGGGATATTGAGTCTGCTAACGATTGAAGCTATTTTAGCATTCAAAAAGTGAAATGGCACTCCTTCCTTTCTGAACCCTACTGTGCACCCAAACAGTTGATTTTTATCACGTATGCGGTATCAGTGTACTGAGGAGACATTACACAATAAATTATATGGTGCATTTTTTCATGTTACCGTTGTGAAAAAAAAGCTATTTGGTGGAAGTAACAATTTTGTGGTAAAAATGTATTTTTTATTATCACGGCTCAACACTATAAAATCCTGTGAAGCACCCAGGGGTTCCAGGTGCTCATGAGACATCTAAATAAATTTCTTGAGGGATCTAGCTTCCAAAATAGGGTCATTGGTAAGGGAGCGCCATTGTTTAGGCACCAATCAGGGGCTCTCCAAACATAACATGGCTAATTTTGCGTAAAAAAAATTGCTTCTTCCCTTCTGAGCACAGTAGATTTCCGTCACATGTTAGGTATCTGCGTACTCAAGAAAAACTTCACAACAAATTGTATGGTGCATTTTCTCTTCATACCCTTGTGACAATTCAAAATTTTATGGCTAAAGTAACATTTTTGTGGAAAAAATTAACATTTTCAATTTTTCCTTCTACATTTCTTTAGCTGCTGTGAAGCACCTAAAAGGTTAATACACTTCTGGCTTGTGGTTTTGAGCAGTTTGAGGGATGCAGTTTTTAGAATGGTGTCAGCTAAGCCTCTCAAAGTCACTACAAATGTGATTTGGTCCCTAAAAAAAATGTTTTGTAAATTTTGCTGGAAAATGAGAAATTGCTGAAAAACTTTGAACCCTTTTCACTTCGTTACAAAAACAAATTAGGTTTTAAAAAATGCACTGATGTAAAGTAGACATGTAGAAAATGTTATTTATTAAGGGAACCAATCACCAGGATTTTCATATATAACCTAAAGCCAGTGCTATACTGGTACTGTCAGGCTGATTCTTTTTCTGTAGTGGTCAACTCGGATATATAGGTTTTTAAATCCAAGAAAGTAAACATTATAAAATTAGCTGCTTGTTGAGTGACAGCAGCTGAGAATCAGATAATATTTGGGGGAGTATGAATTCTTATCTTCGCCCTCTGTTAGTACTAGCATAAGTATTATACAATTGACCTAGCAGGACCTGTGTGAGGTAATACCCTTGTGACCTGGTATCCAACTTTGTTGGCTGAGGCCCTGCCCCTTCTGGTCACATGGGTATAACCTCACCACAGGTCCTGCAAGATTGATTGTATCATATGTTGCTAATTCTAACAGGGGAGGGTATAACTCTTCATACCCCACCCAGATATTATCTGATACTCAGCTGCTGTCACTCAAGAAGCTGCCGATTTTATAAACTTTACTTTCTGGGATTTCAAAACCTAAACACCTGAGCTGACCACTAAAAGTATGTAGAGCATCTGCCTGATAGTGCCAGTATAGCAATGGCTTTAGGTTATATAGGAAAATCCTGGTGATTGGTTCCCTTTAACAATTTTTTGTGACATAATGGATTTAAAGGCATAAAAATTCAAAGCTTGAAAATTGCAAAATGTTTACCAAATTTCCGATATTTTCACTAATTAAAGCAAAAATATTGCCCTAAATGTACCACTAACATGAAGTACAATATGTCACGAAAAAACATTCTGAGAATTACTGGGATCCGCTGAAGCGTTCCAGAGTTATAACCTGTCAAAGTGACACTGGTCAGAATTGAAAAAAAATGGCCTGGTCATTAAGGTGAAAATGGGCTCGGGGGTGAAGGGGTTTGTAGCAAAAACCTGCTTACAGATTTCCTTTAACCCATACGAATGACATTAAATCTCATCCTTGTGTGGCATTTACAAGGCGCAAATTTTCTAGAGCGGAAAATACACGTTAAATATAAGCAACAGATATTTGTATTAGTAAATGTACATATGTGAGTATTAGGCCTGAAATAAGTTTTATTGTAAACAACATTGACTTTTAAAGTTTTCACCCAATAGCCATAAATCTCAGCATTTTTACCATCTGGTAATAGGTGCACTTGCCATTTAGCACAGGCCCTGAAGACAAGCATTAATCTAATCTATCTCTTGAGATTTTAGCAGCAGAAAACATTAGGCACATGTTCAACGCTGCAAATGAAGATAGCTGCATGCTAGTTTTCACGTGTATGAAAACCCACCTATTTTGACACTGATACTTGAAGTTTCATGTTAAAACTGGCTATAAGATCGATATCAGATTTTGTATCAATCTGTAGTTTAAATAAATGACATGTAATTTTACTGTACTGTTAAAGCTAATGCCAAATTAAAATGCTTATATTTACCAATGAGTTCACACAACAGTATAATTTAGCAATTTGCACTTATTTTCTACTATGCTACAACCTTCTCCGTGATGTTCTGCCTATTGGGGGGAAAAAATGGTCATTGATGGGCTTTCCTGGCATATATAAATTTATTTGGTGACCTTTGGTGACCATGAAAATATATATCAAGAAATAAAGGGACTTAGCCTTATATTTAATGTTTAAGACCATGCATCTTACAGGAATAAAACAGGCAGTTATCACATTCTTTGAATCATTTCCCCCAAATTCATCTTGCCCCTTTTTTTACATGCTTTAACCTTTTTAAGCTAATCATATAAATCTTGCTTGAAAAAAGAAACTCCCTAAAGCTAATGTAAGCTGAGTCTGTTTCACATAGCGCATATACTTGCTGTACTGCACAGCTGTCATTCACCTCTGACAGTGACTGGAGCTAGCTCTAATTGCTGCAGTAAACACCATAAAATGAAAATTTGCAATCTCTTACAGCTGTTGTTAATGGGAATCTGTTAGCAGGTTTTTGCTACCACATCTGAGAGCAGCATGATATAAGAAAAAAGACCCTGAATCCAATAGTGTATCTATTAAATTGCTGGTTGCAGCCGCTCTGATACAAATATTTTAGTTTTAGCAAAACAGCAGCGCTTAACAAGCTGTCCCTGCCTTCAGTGTATATTTCTATAGACAGAAGTTGCTAATCACACAGGTGGGCGAGTCGGACTTGAGCTCATGTGCTCCTCAGTCCAACTAATGATAAAGCTGCTGAAGTTTAAACTAACATTACAGGTAAACAAAAACACACTTTGTAATAAGAGATACATGCCTGAAATCTCTGTGTTAACCATTACAGCATACTGTCTCCAGATTAGATAGCAAAACCTGCTGACAAATTCTCTTTAAGGCGATTATTGCAGTTTCTCATTGTTTTAGGTGTAAATTGTCCCTTTTCTCTCAGATATGAGGGCATGATGAGTTCTATAGCAGCTAGAAGTCTGCTGAAAGCCCCCTAGGCTGCCATGTCAGTAAATGCTGGGCTTCATTGCAGACCGTAATTTTAACCATGTACTTCAAAACTGTGGTATTGCAGTATACAGTATATTGTAGAACTAGCAATCAAACAATTGCAGGATCAAGTCTCCCTTAAAGATTAATAACTAAAATAAAAAAAGAGGTTATGAAATGCAAAAGTAAAAAGTATATGGATATTTAACCAGTATGGTGAAAACTCTGAAACCCAGAATTGTTGTTTTTCCCTTGCCACAGCCCCCCCCCATCAAAAATGCAATAAAAATGTGAGCAAAACTCAATTTTTACCTCAAAATGGAACCAATTTAAACATCATATCACCACACAAAAGACAAGTCTTCATACAACTCCAATGACAAAAACAGAGATAGTTACAGATCTCAGAAAATGGTGACATAAACCAAATGTTTAGTGCCATCACCGTATTGACCAGGTGAATCATGTTGCTAGGTCATTTCTACTGCATAATGAATGCCAGAAATGAAAACCCTAAAAATAATAGCAACATTTTGATTTCTTTCTTTACTATATCACATTTTATAGTAAATTGAATAGTGTCATTCTAAACTACAGCTCATCCCTCAAAAAAACAAGCCCTGTTACAGCTATGTTGATGAAAAAGGGGGTAGAAATAAAAAACCTCAATTGCAAAGTTAAAGGGAACGTGTCAACAGATTTGGCAAGTATAAGCTGCCAGTGGGCTCTTATATACAGTATTCTAACATGCTGTATATAAGAGCCCAGGCCACTATGTAGAACATAAAAATCACTTTATAATACTCACCTAAAGGGCGGTGCGGTGCAGACTGGTCGAATGGGTGTCTCTGTTCTCCGGTACTGGTGCCTCCTCTTTTTGCCATCTTTCTCCTCCTTCTTCTGAAGCCTGGGTATATGACGCATCCTACATCATCCACACAAGACGACACTGAGGTCCTGCGCAGATCAAAGTATTGTAGTGCGCCTGCGCAGGACCTCAATGCCGGCTAGTGGGGGTGATGTAGGACATGTCATGCACCCAGGCTTCAGGAGAAAGAAGGACAAAGATGGCCGAAAGAGGAGGCGCAGGTACCGGTGAACAGAGACACTTATCCGACCACTCTGCACCCCACCGCCCTTTAGGTGAGTATTATAAAGTGATTTTTATGTTCTACACAGTGGCCTGGGCTCTTATATACAGCATGTTAAAATGCTGTATATACAGTTAGGTCCAGAAATATTTGGACAGTGACACAATTTTCGCGAGTTGGGCTCTGCATGCCACCACATTGGATTTGAAATGAAATCTCTACAACAGAATTCAAGTGCAGATTGTAACGTTTAATTTGAAGGTTTGAACAAAAATATCTGTTAGAAATTGTAGGAATTGTACACGTTTCTTTACAAACACTTCACATTTTAGGAGGTCAAAAGTAATTGGACAAATAAACCAAACCCAAACAAAATATTTTTATTTTCAATATTTTGTTGCGATTCCTTTGGAGGCAATCACTGCCTTAAGTCTGGAACCCATGGACATCACCAAACGCTGGGTTTCCTCCTTCTTAATGCTTTGCCAGGCCTTTACAGCCGCAGCCTTCAGGTCTTGCTTGTTTGTGGGTCTTTCCGTCTTAAGTCTAGATTTGAGCAAGTGAAATGCATGCTCAATTGGGTTAAGATCTGGTGATTGACTTGGCCATTGCAGAATGTTCCACTTTTTTGCACTCATGAACTCCTGGGTAGCTTTGGCTGTATGCTTGGGGTCATTGTCCATCTGTACTATGAAGCGCCGTCTGATCAACTTTGCGGCATTTGGCTGAATCTGGGCTGAAAGTATATCCCGGTACACTTCAGAATTCATCCGGCTACTCTTGTCTGATGTTATGTCATCAATAAACACAAGTGACCCAGTGCCATTGAAAGCAATGCATGCCCATGCCATCACGTTGCCTCCACCATGTTTTACAGAGGATGTTGTGTGCCTTGGATCATGTGCCGTTCCCTTTCTTCTCCAAACTTTTTTCTTCCCATCATTCTGGTACAGGTTGATCTTTGTTTCATCTGTCCATAGAATACTTTTCCAGAACTGAGCTGGCTTCATTAGGTGTTTTTCAGCAAATTTAACTCTGGGCTGTCTATTTTTGGAATTGATGAATGGTTTGCATCTAGATGTGAACCCTTTGTATTTACTTTCATGGAGTCTTCTCTTTACTGTTGACTTAGAGACAGATACACCTACTTCACTGAGAGTGTTCTGGACTTCAGTTGATGTTGTGAACGGGTTCTTCTTCACCAAAGACAGTATGCGGCGATCATCCACCACTGTTGTCATCCGTGGACGCCCAGGCCTTTTTGAGTTTCCAAGCTCACCAGTCAATTCCTTTTTTCTCAGAATGTACCCGACTGTTGATTTTGCTACTCCAAGCATGTCTGCTATCTCTCTGATGGATTTTTCTTTTTTTTCAGCCTCAGGATGTTCTGCTTCACCTCAATTGAGAGTTCCTTAGACCGCATGTTGTCTGGTCACAGCAACAGCTTCCAAATGCAAAACCACACACCTGTAATCAACCCCAGACCTTTTAACTACTTCATTGATTACAGGTTAACGAGGGAGACGCCTTCAGAGTTAATTGCAGCCCTTAGAGTCCCTTGTCCAATTACTTTTGGTCCCTTGAAAAAGAGAAGGCTATGCATTACAGAGCTATGATTCCTAAACCCTTTCTCCGATTTGGATGTGAAAACTCTCATATTGCAGCTGGGAGTGTGCACTTTCAGCCCATATTATATATATAATTGTATTTCTGAACATGTTTTTGTAAACAGCTAAAATAACAAAACTTGTGTCACTGTCCAAATATTTCTGGACCTAACTGTAAGAGCCCACTGGTGACTGCAGCTTTTAGTTACCAAATCTGATGACAGGTTCCCTATAATGTATTATATGACGCCACTGGATAATCAGAGGCTTTTAATCGTTTCACGTGGTATAACACATGGGAGTATTTTTCGTTTACCCTTAATGTACTCCTTACGTATTTAGAACTTTGTGAGCAATGGTCCATATACTCCCTGTATATGTAACAATGAAAGACAACTATTAAAACCCTCTGAGTAACTGTAATTAATACATAATTTCAGCAGTGATTCATTATTTTGCTTCATTGAATTCACAGCCAATGTGGTTAGTGGTCAACATCTGTCTGAGGCTATAACAATGTAAAACTCTGTCCTAAATGTTTAGAAATATAAAGCAAATGATTTGGATGGTTGTGAATGGTAAATGGACAATCTGCCAGTCTGGCCCTATCTGCCAAGGCAGTTAATCGTGACACTGGTTTAAGGTTGCGGCAGATGTGGGATTTATGTGTTTAGAAGAACTGATAATAACTGATAAGTTCAAGATACAAATAAATAACATGTAAATTATCATTCCTAAATTTAAAAATTGTTAATAATTTAGCAAAGAATGCATATTGTATTTGTTGGAACATAATTGGGATGCGGAAATACACAATGTTTTCAAATCGCTTGTATAAATGTCCTATCTGAGGCACATTATAAACAAACTGTATGATGAGCCGAGGTGTTAGACTGTGAAAGGTACTGAAGCTTGTCTGGCATTTCTGTGTCTGTTTGTTTTGAAAAAAAGCAGATTGAATGTCACAAATAGGCATAATGAATTCTTGGGAGGTCTGGTCGCTTCTAGAAAGTTAGGATTGAAATATAATTTTTCATGATAGCGTTTTCATAAATCTAAATGAAAAATCAGTTTCTTTTGATCCTGGTTTTGTAACTATTGAACATGTAGTTAACTTAAAGAAAAATACATACAAAATGTATATGTAAGGAAATTATAAATATGCCACAACTGTGATCATATGAGAATTTAAAGGGGTCTTCCAACCCCATGCACTTTTCTACAAAAACTGGTAATTCTATAAAATAACTAATGGAATAATACTCACCTTGTGATACATCTCTGGTTCTCAGTCGGTGGCTGTGCAAGGTTACTTTGTCAGGGATGAGGGTGCCTGAAGCAAATATTCCAAAATGTCCCCCCATCCGTAGCAATGTGAACATTCTGTAATCTGTTGTACTCTCATAACACTGATATCCACTAAGGCTATGTTCACACAGGGCGTTTTTGGTGCATTTTTTTTCCTGATCAAAAACCTGATCTTGTGGCAGAAGTCTCCTAGGGGTTTCCTGGGTTTTTGGTGCAGTTTCTTCTCATTGCTTTCAGTGGGTGAAAAATGCTGGGAATTGTAGGCAATACTACTGAAAGAATTGACATGCTTATTCTTTCAAAATCTGAACACAAAAAACAAAGTCTTTGACAAAACAGTCAGGAAAAAAAACGCTGTTATTTTGTGTGTGCATGAGATTTCTGGAATCTCATTGACTTTCTGGGACTGTTTTGTCAGAGTTTTATTTGCATGGATTTGTATAAAACCAAGACAAAAAACATGCTATAAACCGCACCAAAAACGACCTGTGGGAACAAAGCCTTAAGGGGGCTTTACACGCAACAACACCGCCAACGAGATGTCGTTGGGGTCATGGAATTCTTGACGCACATCCGGCCTCGTTAGCCACGTCGTTGCGTGTGACACATATGAGCGACCGCTAACGATGCAAAATACTCACCAAATCGTTGATTGTTGACACGTCGTCCATTTCCCAAATGTCGTTGCTGATTTTGGACGCAGGTTGTTCGTCGTTCCTGAGGCAGCACACATCGCTACGTGTGACACCCCAGGAACGACGAATAACACGGTACCTGCATCCTCCGCCAACGAGGTGGGCGTGACTTTCATGCGGCTATTCTCCGCCCCTCTGCTTCTATTGGACACCTGCAGTGTGACGTCGCTGTGACGCCGAACGAACCGCCTCCTTACAAAGAGGCTGTTTGCCGGCCACAGCGACGTCGCTAGGAAGGTAAGTGTGTGTGACAGGTACTAGCGATTTTGTCCGTGATGCACAAACGACGGGGGCGGGTGCTTTCACGAGCGACATCGCTAGCGATGTTGCTGTGTGTAAAGCAGCCTTTAGTCTCCATGAATCCCATTCACAGCACTTCCCACTTTATCAAGACTGTAAACTCGAGTGAGAGATGACATTCTCTGTACATCTCTGTATATCTGTCGAATATGTTGTTATATCCATAACAATATCAATCAAACAGGTAGAAACTGTGGGGTAAGTATACAGACCATAGGGTGAGGCCTTTATAAAAAAGATATTAGGTAATGTTCTCATCTGAGGGAGTTCTGTAGGCACACCTTCTGTGAAAGCTCACTAATGGTTGCTGCTACTTTGTGGCTGAACGGATGAACTCTACTATTATACTGTTCAGAAATGCCTATAATCTCCAATATCCTTGCTGCCGCCTGACTACCGTGCGGAGCTGTCGCCTGACCACCGTGCGGAGCTGCCGCCCGACCACCGTGCGGAGCTGCTGCCCGACCCCCACCCTACTGTCTCCTCCCCAAAATCCTTTAGAATGTAAGCCTGCAAGGGCAGGGCCCTCTTCCCTCTGTACTAGTCTGTCCATTGTAACTTGTGTATGTATTCTGTATGTAACCCCCTTCTCATGTACAGCACCATGGAATCAATGGTGCTCTATAAATAATAATAATAATAATAATAATAATAATAAAAATGCTTGAAGAAAAAGACAATTCATGGTTTGAGCCGCGCTACTCAAAATGAAGATCCTTGTTCTAATAAAAGCTATTTGTATTCCACAATGCATTTCCATAATGCGCTGCTATCTTTCTCAAGTCTTTATATTTGAGAAAGATGCCAGTCCAGAGTTTTGAAAATATATTTTATATTATTGGGTTAAAGATTTTCATTTTGGTTAGCGCAGCTGAAAATCGTGAATTGCTTTGTCCTTTAATTATCAACCAAACCTCTTTTTGGCTAAGTTCTCCAGATGAGTACTGTACTTGGTGGGTTATTGATGTTGAATTCTTTGTAGCATTTTGGCACAAATTCACTAAATTAGCTTACTTATATTTTTTCATTGCGTTTTTGAGTGCATGTTTTTACAAGCAATATTTTCAGCTGCAGTTTTGTATCTTTTTGGTATGTCATGTTTTAAACCGCACTGCTTTGTTTTGGGAACATTGATACATCTTTATTGATATAGTCACATGCCAGTTTCATGAGTTTTTAGTGCACGTCCGCTGTGGAAACACACTAAAAGCGAATGTGCATTATTTATCTGTGGATTTTTCTCATCTCATTCAAGTATATGGGGAAAATCTGCAAATAAAATGCTTATTTACTGCTAAGTAAATTGACATGTTACAGATTTCAAAAAGATTCCGCAGCTCAGTTTACAGAGCACAATGAAAGCACACTGCGTGTGAGATTTCTATAAGGCCTGTTTCACACGTCAGTGATTCTGGGACGTTTGTGCTTTTTTTAAAAACGTACCACAATCACTGACATACGCAGACCCATTATAATGAATGGGTCTGCTCACACGTCAGTGATTTTTTACTGCACGTGTCTCCGTGCGGCGTACCCGCGTGTCCGTGATTGCCGCACGGAGACATGTCCATTTTTTTCTGGCATCACTGATGTCCCACGAACCATGCAGTGGTGTGGTCCGTGAAACACGTGCCAGAAAAAAACGTGATTTTAAAATAAAAAACATTTTTACTCACCCGGCTTCAGCGACGCTCTCTGCAGCCCGTGCAGCTTGTTGCTTCTGAGCCGGCTCATTACTGTCGCGCATATTCATGATGCACGACACAGCCGACCCGGAAGCAGCTGCTGCGGGGGGTCAGCGCCGGCCGGATGCTGCACCGTGGGAGCGATCAGCACCATGGAGAGCGGGAGTTCGCACAGGTGAGTTAATCTCTAAGTGCAATCACGGGCCACGGAAAACGGAGCCCGGATTGCACTTAGACAACCCACATGTGCCGTGATTCACGGCACACGGAGGGACATGTGCGTGTTTTACACGCCAGTGAAAAACGTCAGTGTTTTTCACTGACGTGTGAAACGGGCCTAAATCATATTAAATTTGCTGGAATTGCTGGAACTTGAATACACTGCATTTTTTACGCAACTAAAAAAAATATGTATTCTAAAAAATGAATTAAATACTCATTGTGGGAACTTGGCTTTGAAGGGTGTATCGAGGATTTAAAAAAAAATGTACCTAAGCTCTAACAGGAAGGTAGTTGCTACGAACGGCATCCATCATAATAGGCAGATAGGTAGCAACTACCTGCAGGTTAGTGCTTAGCCACATTTTTTTTAAAGTCCTGGGTATACCCTTTAAATGTGTATGTCATAATCAGAGATGAGCGAACTTCCAAAAATTTGATTCGGTTTATGTTCACCGACTTCACCTGCATTTGACAAACAGCTTGACGAACATATCCGAATCCCATTGAGTTCAGTTGGAGGCAAAAACAAAGGCATTGACAACACCATGGGGAGTGGTGGAATCTTCAAAAACAGCTCAAACAGTTTTACAGTGGAGCCACACTGTTGTGGCACAGCCCTTAGTTTCCAAGACTATTAACATAAGTAATATTGAGGTGGATGAGTGACAGATATAGGCCTGGTGGGCTGGGAGTCCTCATACTGCATGCGAAAGGTCAAACTCAGGTGGCTGCAATACTAGCTTCATAGACTGTTATTGTTAGACACATGTAAGGATAGTAAGTGAGCTAGATGAGTGAAAGCCTGCCAGTCTGGGAGCCCTACTGCTACAATTAACACACAACAAGGACATCTAACTAGGAGTCCCCATACCCATTTCCCAAAATAAGGGGCAGACACCAAGAAAGTTGTATAAAATGCCCCAGAGTACCTATAGTGTTTTTGCACAGCTTTGAGGCATGGACAATGCATCATACAGGGTCTGGCCCAGAATTTATAGCTTACAAATGAAGAGGTGGATGAATGACAGAAGTAGGCTTGTTACGAGACCCTTCCACTACAGTCAAGACACAACTTGGAGACCCAACTTGGAGACTCCCCATTTACAAAATGTAGGGACAGACACCAGGACATTGTTATCAATTGCCGCACAGTATATATAGTATTTTGGTGCAGCAGTAAGGCATGGACCATGCAACCATGCACCACACAGGATCTGATCCAGAACTTACAGCTTTCAAATGAAGAGGTGAATGAATGACATGAGTAGACCTGTTCCTTTGAGAATTCTGCCACTACCTGTAGTGACCCAACTTGTAGTCTCCAGATTTCCACAAAATAGAGGGCAGACACCAGGAAAAGTGGCATCAATTGCCACAGAGTACAAATAGTGTTTTGATACAGCAGTGAGGCATGGGCCATGCACCAGAGAGTGTCTGGCTCAGAATTTACAGCTTTACAATTAAGTTAAAATTAAAAAATGGGTGGGTGAGTGACTAGTTTAGGCCTGCTGTACTTGGATCCATCATACCTCATGCATTAGCCAAACTGCTTTTCTACTCAGCCCCAGTCAGGTGGTAGCAATATTAGTCTGTTATTGCTAGACACATTTAAGGACAGTAAGTAAGGTGAATGAGTGAAAGGAAGCTGCATGCCTGCAAATCTGGGAGTCCTGCTACTACATGCAACATACAACAAGGAGACACATTCAGCATTAGTCTGGTAATCGTACTGCGCTACAACAAAGGGTACAACAAACATGAGACCAATATAATAAAGGTGACCTAAAAATTCAAATATTGTATGTGGTGTGACAGCTGGAGACCAGGTAAAAGCAATAGGTGGAATAACGGTAACAGCCTCCCCATAAGTGGACTTTACCATTCTGGGAAAGGGGGTGCAGGGAAAATGAGTGGGGAATGCCCTCGTAGATAAAACAGATAACATAACTTCAAAAAAGGATGAGGAGTGTGGACTACAGAGAGGATGACAATGAGGTTGTAGAACAAGCCCACTCCCCCACCCCCAACTACAGTCCTCATTCACCATTTTTTTTTTAAAGAAAGGTCCCTCGTATTCCACAGTGATTTCCCACAATGTTCCCCAAAAATGAACATGAAATACATAAACAGAGAAAATTATCAAATAAGTAACAAGTAGACAAAAGACACTCTCATTTACCAATTTATTTTCCTGCAAAATCCCTAAGCCACATCTTTCTCAATCCAGCATAACATCTCCATCTACACCTCTCTCATAGTCCACCAGTTTGTCGTGGATACCATAATGCACCCTCTCTCAGCACAGCAGCCACAGCAGCCAGCCCTTCATGCCACAGTTGTGGTCATGTCAAATATTATTTCCTCCTACAAATGCCAAAGCTAAGAGCTTATCAAAAAGGTCCATAAAGCCTCTGTTAGGAGTCTTGACATGGAAAATAGCCAAATATCCCTCCGGGAAGGACCTAGCCAAGGAGTGGCTGTTTTTAGGAATTCTACTATGCACATGCTGCCGCTACTATGTCATCAGTGACATGCCCTGGTGCAGTGCGTTATGATGCATAGCCTGGTCCTATGCAGTCCAGTTGTTGGGTCAAATCACGCTTGCAAAATGGGCACAGACGAAGGACTTCTTCACCCTTCTGCAGTTTCAAAACGCCTATCAAGATGTTAAGCGCTGAAGATCATCAGCATCCACATTCCGGTCATCTACCTGCTGGACAACACTTTGAATAGTCTGTGGGAGGAGGTGGTGGACCAGAGAAAGAGAAGGAAGCAGAGGAAAATGCGGAAGGGATACCAATATCTCGAAGGTCCAGACTGTTGTCGCACAGGGGGGTGGCATGGGAGGCTGGACTATAGCGATTGAGGAAGGCTCATTAAACCAGATAAACTGTTAGTGAAGGTGCAGAAGTGAGGAACAAATGGAGGAGGATAAGGATGAAGAGGTGATGGGCGCGCAACAGTCAGGAGATGAAGAAAATATTGATCCCCTCTTTGTTGTCTGTGGTTGGTGGGAGGGGATGGAGGAAGCAAGCTTGAGTGTTACCCCGCCAAAACACACCATGGACTTGGGCCTCACGCAATTGTCTGATATGAGCGCCATCCTGCTGCACTATCTACAACATGATGCTCAAATTTTTAGAATTAGAAATTGAGATGACTACTGGGTAGCCACTCTGTTATATCCATGGTACAAGAGTAAATTTTGCCAGATGCTTCCCCCCTGGAAGGGACACGTGTAAGCTGGAGTATCAAAACAGGCTTGTACCCAATCTTAAGAGTGGCCTTCCCCAAGGCAGCAATGAGGTACAGAGTGTACATCACAGTTCTAAACTTCCAACCTCGGGAACGTCGAGTCAACAACATCTCAGAAACATTAGCAGCAACACCAATTTAAGTGGCAGAATCAATTTCTGTGAGTTGGAGCAAACATTTTTCACACCATCTTATGCACCAGCAGAAAAGAGTACAAGTCTGACACTGAGCTGAATATTGATGCTATCAGAGGTTTGGACCCTTTAACATTTTGGTTTTCAAATATAGAAGAGTGTCCTGGCTGGCCAGTCATGCCTTGAAGGTTTTGTCATGGTTGTCAGCCAGCGTTCTCTCAGAACGTGTCTTCAGCACTGCTTATGGTGTCACGATGGATAACTGCATCCAGATGTCCCCTGAGAGTGTAGCCCACCTAACTTTCATGAAGATGAGCAAGTCATAGATCTCCAATGACTTTTCCACCCCAGTCGCAGACTAGGCGATAGTGTAGTTTGCAGTGTGCTCCATTGATCTCAAATTATTGCAGTCTGTGTTACCTTTGTCGGTCGTGGCTTCTGTGACTATTGTTGCTACTGTTGGTGATGTTACGAACAAGTGCCATGGTGGCGCAACAATCAAATGGTGTGTCCACCAGTGTTACTTTTACAATTTGACTTTTTTTTTGCTACTTTTCAACTGAAAATCACTTTGAAGAATATTTAGCCACAAATGGCTGCAAATCAGACCAGTATGAAAAAATTGTCATGCAGGTGACATTACATTGGCACATCTGGGTACCAGGAACGATCAGCAGGTAAATTGTTATTGCCTGCCAGTCATCCAATCCAACAGAACTGTGCATGTTCAGCACCTGAGGACAACTCCTTTCAAAAGGGTCTTTAAACAAAAACAACTCACTTAAAAATTGCAAAGATGTTTTAATTTAAAAATAAATTAAACATTTTAATGGTATATAAAAAAAAAAAGTTAATGTGTGCAGGATCTGCTCTTTTGTCTGATGTCTCATCCTTTATGTTTTTTTATACTAGACTTCACCCTCCCTTATCCATTGCACAGTGCAGAGACATTACTGGTGACTGCAAAGTGATACTGACATGTGGACAGTGACCTGAAGGACAGCTGGCGGAGCTGGTTGTTAGTCGGTGCTGTTCGCTGTGTGACATACTCAGATTACCTATGTAGGATATTACATGTTGGGGTTAGATACATGGATCAGTGTAGTGGATCAAACAACATGGGATTAGATGTGTGGCCCTGCTCAATACACTTCAATGGGAGCGGTGGTGTAATATGACCCCTATGCAAGCTTTGGTGCAATGTGTGAGACTTGTATCACAGATGATGGATTAGCTGCATGGCTGTGGGGGTGACTTTCACAGCTGGGCATGTGCAGTTCATAGCCAGCTGGGTCTCCTTTTTTGTGCAAGTAGTGGAAGGGGTCTTAGAGCACTAGGCATATACCTGTCACTCATCCACCTCTTATTTTAAATTAATTTTAAAGCTATAAATGCTGGCTCAGACTTTGTCTCGTGCATGGCCCATGCCTGACCGCTTCGCCACGACACTATGGGTACCATGAGGCAATTGATACCACTTTCATGGTGTGTCTGCCCCTAATTTTTGGAAGTGTTCACAGAGTTTTCAATTAGTATTTATCTACAGTGATATATATAAAATGAAGGAATACACAAGTATCCAAGTCTTTTTATCTCTGCTGAGATACTGTAGCAGAAGTGCAGAATTATCAATCAGTATTTATATGCTGCAATGTCTATTTGTGGCATGCTGCAGGACCTGATATTTAGTTAGCAGAATTTAGATGCTGAAATTTCAATCTCTGGCAGGACCACAGAAGTAACAATCTCTATTTAGATGATGAAATAGCCATTTGTGGTTGGACCACTCAATTACCACTATTTAGATGCTGGAATGGCAATTTTTGGCTTGATCACAGATTTGGCACTATTTAGATGATGAAATAGTTATTTTTGCCTGTATGCAGATTTTGTAATCGCTAGATGATGAAATAGCAAATTTTGTCCTTGCTACTACTAGCTGTATCATTATTTATAGCAGAGGTCCCAAGAACACCAAGCTTTTTTAGGAGCTTTTTCTGATATTGTAGCAAATGACTGCTGCTATTTTCAGAAGTTGGAACCAAGGGAAAACTTTCAATAGAGTAAATGAGATAAATGGTCAAATGCATTGGAAACACCTTTGGAATTTCAATTATCCTCATATATTATCTTCATTTTTTTAATGAAGTTTTATGTGAGACATCTTAACAAACATTTTTAGCAATCTTTAGGTATAACAAAGTAACTTTTCTATCCACAGCCTGAGAATAGGGCTTTGCATTGTTTGAATGCAGCAATAATCACCACGAGACGAGTAGATCGATTCCCTGGTCTCCGGTCCAGCGTCCAAGTAAGTGGCATCTTGAAGCTAGGCAGTTGCTCTTACTTTCCGGCGTTCCCGTCACAGCATTTGATTAGTCAAGGCTTTGGTGACATAATTTGTGGCATGTGATGCACAGATGACATTGCACTGTTGAGGAGGACCTTTACATCAAATACTTAATTAACCTCTTGACAAGGGATTGTGGGAAATATGTCGATTTGCCTTACATAATTCAGGTTTCAGATCATATACATGACACAGATATAAAGATGGCCGCCATTTCCTGTTATCCACACCTTGCTTGGAATGCAAGGAATGTCCAGATGAAAGAAGACCACCATATAAGGGAAGACCCCTGGTCAAGCTAGAAGACCAACCCACAGATCAGATGACATCACAGACCAAACCATCAGCATGGATCCACTAAATGACGTCCCTCCCATCGTCATGGTTTCATCCACTGGTCAGACCCACCCATCAACAGCAACACGGATCTCCCCATTGGCTAGCCCATGAACTGTCCCACTAAATGGGCATATCTGAACTTGTGTACGCCCCTAGCCTATATCAAGAGGATGCATGAGTCTCCTCAGTCTGTTCTGTGCCATTTCTAGTGACCAAGAAGAGACTTCATATCCGACTGTGTCTGGTGTGAATTCTTTTATGCATGCACTTGGCCTATACAAATTTGGCCAGGCAGTAGGCAACTAGTGATCTCTGGTTAAGAGTTCACCCAGTTCACCCTAACAGCACCAGCCCTGGTTAATGAAAAGCTCTGCAAGGGTTGCTGGAAGGTAATAGATGCCATCTCATCTAGCTGTCATGTATTACTAACCTGGTTGCTGAACCAAATATCCGCAAATCCATTTGCTCATCTCTGTTCATGTTCTGCTCATCTGCTCATCATGTCTATGAAATTGATGGAGATAGCCAAGAGCTGTACCAGAACAGCCAGAATAGCCAGAGACTCTATCAAGAACAATACAACAATTGTTTAGTAAACATTGGAGATTAGCCCTGAACGAGAAGTCTTTGTCAAACTGAATATATAGGTGCATTCCTTTTTCATAGTTTTTCCTTTTGCAATTCTTTTCTGTAACATGTCTGTAAAGAGTTGAGTGTTTAATTATTTTTCAATTTCTCAATTGCATATTTTGTACACTTGTTTTGCAGCGATGTGTACATGAGAAGCCTATCCATAAAAGACAGTAGTGAAGTGTCTGTATCGTGTTGTTTTCCCTTCAATTAGACAGAAAAACTGTGCATACGGATTTTGTGTTCCCGGAGCACAGTGCTACATAGGGTCCGGGGTCGTGTTCTAAGGCAGGCCCCACCACGGACCCGCGGCACCTACAGTTAGGTCCAGAAATATTTGGACAGTGACACAATTTTCGCGAGTTGGGCTCTGCATGCCACCACATTGGATTTGAAATGAAATCTCTACAACAGAATTCAAGTGCAGATTGTAACGTTTAATTTGAAGGTTTGAACAAAAATATCTGATAGAAATTGTAGGAATTGTACACATTTCTTTACAAACACTCCACATTTTAGGAGGTCAAAAGTAATTGGACAAATAAACCAAACCCAAACAAAATATTTTTATTTTCAATATTTTGTTGCGAATCCTTTGGAGGCAATCACTGCCTTAAGTCTGGAACCCATGGACATCACCAAACGCTGGGTTTCCTCCTTCTTAATGCTTTGCCAGGCCTTTACAGCCGCAGCCTTCAGGTCTTGCTTGTTTGTGGGTCTTTCCGTCTTAAGTCTGGATTTGAGCAAGTGAAATGCATGCTCAATTGGGTTAAGATCTGGTGATTGACTTGGCCATTGCAGAATGTTCCACTTTTTAGCACTCATGAACTCCTGGGTAGCTTTGGCTGTATGCTTGGGCTCATTGTCCATCTGTACTATGAAGCGCCGTCCGATCAACTTTGCGGCATTTGGCTGAATCTGGGCTGAAAGTATATCCCAGTACACTTCAGAATTCATCCGGCTACTCTTGTCTGCTGTTATGTCATCAATAAACACAAGTGACCCAGTGCCATTGAAAGCCATGCATGCCCATGCCATCACGTTGCCTCCACCATGTTATAAAAAGGATGTGGTGTGCCTTGGATCATGTGCCGTTCCCTTTCTTCTCCAAACTTTTTTCTTCCCATCATTCTGGTACAGGTTGATCTTTGTCTCATCTGTCCATAGAATACTTTTCCTGAACTGAGCTGGCTTCATGAGGTGTTTTTCAGCAAATTTAACTCTGGCCTGTCTATTTTTGGAATTGATGAATGGTTTGCATCTAGATGTGAACCCTTTGTATTTACTTTCATGGAGTCTTCTCTTTACAGTTGACTTAGAGACAGATACACCTACTTCACTGAGAGTGTTCTGGACTTCAGTTGATGTTGTGAACGGGTTCTTCTTCACCAAAGAAAGTATGCGGTGATCATCCACCACTGTTGTCATCCGTGGACGCCCAGGCCTTTTTGAGTTCCCAAGCTCACCAGTCAATTCCTTTTTTCTCAGAATGTACCCGACTGTTGATTTTGCTACTCCAAGCATGTCTGCTATCTCTCTGATGGATTTTTTCTTTTTTTCAGCCTCAGGATGTTCTGCTTCACCTCAATTGAGAGTTCCTTAGACCGCATGTTGTCTGGTCACAGCAACAGCTACCAAATGCAAAACCACACACCTGTAATCAACCCCAGACCTTTTAACTACTTCATTGATTACAGGTTAACGAGGGAGACGCCTTCAGAGTTAATTGCAGCCCTTAAAGTCCCTTGTCCAATTACTTTTGGTCCCTTGAAAAAGAGGAGGCTATGCATTACAGAGCTATGATTCCTAAACCCTTTCTCCGATTTGGATGTGAAAACTCTCATATTGCAGCTGGGAGTGTGCACTTTCAGCCCATATTATATATGTAATTGTATTTCTGAACATGTTTTTGTAAACAGCTAAAATAACAAAACTTGTGTCACTGTCCAAATATTTCTGGCCCTAACTGTACATACGGGATGGTAGCAAACACTTTTCAGGAACCGGGGTCCCCAAGAAGCTTCAGGCCACGGGGATCCACCTCTAGAAGCACAAGGAGGAATGGTCCACAGTCCACTGTACCAGTTCTGACCCCAAATCAATTAAGAAATAACGTCTGGAACACCAATTCTGAGTCTGAATTGGGTGCAAAAACCTAAAAAATCTACACTATATGGAGAGAAGGTATGCAGTGACAATGTTCTGACCTCCAACGGATCCGGGATCGACTGGGGCCCATCATGGCGGTAACCGGCATCTCCTGGGTAATCCAGGACTGTGAGTAAAGAAACCTTGAATCCGCAGAGACTCTGTCCGCCTGTCCATGCCGGTGCCCCGCACCTCGGCATCCGTGATCACTACTCCCCTCATCATCCCCGGGGCCCGCTCCACCTGTGGGGAGCAGAAACATCTTAGCCGCTACGACCATCAGCCCCAGTGGACAGCGACAGCAACG
The DNA here is from genome assembly GCF_048569485.1 of Anomaloglossus baeobatrachus. NCBI lineage: Eukaryota > Metazoa > Chordata > Amphibia > Anura > Aromobatidae > Anomaloglossus > Anomaloglossus baeobatrachus. The sequence continues at coordinate 409,388,150 of NC_134356.1, forward strand.
GCGGCTAATCCCTGGCTGCATACCGCAGGTGGCATCACGAAACCAACCTCCACCATTATCATTCCCCCCTCTTCTTTATTGTACACCTCGGGGCGACGAAGTCGGATAGGGCCACCCATGACATCCCTAGACCTGACAACACCAGGTCTGGCGACGAGTAAACGATTTAACTCCTTGCACCGTGTGTGCTACACTTTCTCCACCAATGTTTTAAACTGTGTTTGTGTCCTTAAGACACAGATATCATTTAAGTCAGTGCATGCCCACGATCAGTGTTTGCAGCGTTTTGGAGGCAGCGTGTTTTTGTTGCCTCCAAAGTGCTGCGTTGTACAGTGCAAGCACAGTAAATGGGAAAACTGACCTGTGGTGGGGCTTTTCGAGCCGCAAGCATGTCAATTTTTTGCTGTTGAATCATAAGCGTCCTGAGTAGGTAGAACACAATCGTGATACCGCAGTGCTTCGAACCCTGATCGTGTGCCACTGTAGTCTTCTGCGTTTTATTGCGGAGGAGGCTCGTCGCCCTGAAGGTAAGAACCCGCCGCATCCAGGACACACGTGGGCACGTACCCTAAATTTAACCTCCTGGAATAGCAGGATGGTTCTCCACATTTGCAACTGTCCCTCTGAATCTGGGAAGGTTTAACATTTTATAGCATATGTGAATGTACACTGATAGAATACCTTACTCTACCCATATTTCTTCATGTGTACAAAGGTGGGGAGATATCTGTGATTGAATTTCTAGCCATACTCTGGATCACAGTGTGTATTCACAAAGTTGTACTTAAAAACTATTTTTGTAATACTGGTTAAATATAAAAATAGGTGACTTCCAAATGACATGCAGTGGCACATGTGACTCGCCCACCCCAGGGCTATGGGACACCCGGTGCCGGGCCGGACTAGTCCGGTGGTAGTCAGTGGTGGCTGGGCCCGGCTCCGTGGCCCTGGTGGGTGTCAGTTGAATATGTGGCGGATGACTTTAAGTTTGTATTCGTGACGCCACCTGTGGTCTGCGGCTATTAAGCCGCCGCTGCTGTGTGAGGCCACCGGGATGATGTTATAGCAGCAATGGTGGTACTGCTCCCCACAGGTGGAGCAATGCCCGGGGCACAGTTGGTGCTTGTGGAAGTCTATGGTGCTGTGTGACTAACACGGTGCAGGGCCGACAAGCAATGAAAGAAACAGGCACAAACAGTAGTCTCTTTACCTTCTCCTCTTTTACTCGGCAGAAACTTAGTCCAGGGAGACCGTCACAGATGGTAAAGATGGTCCGGCCGGCCTGGAAGTGCATGGGGTGATCTTTGGCCAGTTGAGTATGAGGCCTACTCCTTAATCTTTCTCTGCTGTTTTAGGACACTGCACTTTAGGTTTGCAATTGCCCTCTTGCTGCTGGGACTTGTTGTTCGTCCCCTTTTCTGTGTGGTAGACTGCGCAGGCCCTCTCTGGTGCTTCTCTGCTGGAGCCCACACCAGACCCTTGGGATGCAGCTGTACCTTCAGATTGCTTCTGGGACAGGGGGCTTACAGCTCTCCTGCCCTCCGGATTCAGCTACCAGGGATGGATTTTATGCCCTGGCAACTACAGACTCCGATGTCCGAGTCTCTGCTGTGCCTCTCTGCTCCCCTTGCTTCACTGGGCCAAGCTATCCAAGCTCTAGGCCCCAGTTTCACAAGGCAGCACTACCCTGCGTCTGCACTCTTTCACTCCTGTCTCCAGACTAACCACTACTTCCTCCCTTCAGCCAGACTTAAGGAATCCTCCCTGAAGTTCCAGGTTCAGAGCTCCCTCTGCTGGCCGGAGGGAGAATTGTGTTGAGTGTTAACTTACTGGCCAATAGATCTCCCAATTACCTCCAGGCTCAGCATTAACCCTTTGGGAGGGCAATGCTGTTGTGGCGACCAGGTCCTGGGGCGCCACACTCCCCCTTAGTTAAATTCAGTACTCCCGGACTGTAGAAACAAACATGACATGTTAGAACATTTCATCCCATTATGGGAGGCGCAAATACTTTAACGTTACAAACTTAAACATTACTATAAGAGTCCAGTGTGGCTCCCTGCCGGGTGTCCATTACACTGCTCCATGGGGGACCCGCCGCGATCAAACCCCCAACGTAGGCTCTGGGCGTGCGTCAGAGCATTGATGACCCCACTCTATGCACACCGGACGGGTTTTTCTTCAGGGGTGTCGAGCACACTGGTGCTAACTATGAACAATTTAGGTGTTGGCCACCCATAGTCCAGTGGCCCAATTGTCCATTTTCGCAATCAAAGAAAAGAAAAACATTTTGTACACAACCTTACAGACATTTTGCATAACTATGTACATTCTAATAAATACTCCTTCTTTTTTCCTTATACAGTTGACTCTCTATACCTTGGAGGGGGTTGTCCCCGAGTGCTGCGCTGGGACCTACGTAGCTCTGGTGTTTGCCCCTGACTACGTGGTGCGTCTTCTATCTCAGCACTACAGGTGGGCCTAACCCCAATAGGTAAGCATGATGGTTGCCTTTGTGGGCTAAGAGTCGCCAAGGGTATGACAGGTTCACCACTGACAGGGGGTTGATCCTCCTGTTCCACTGCTGGCGTGTCATCTCGTGCTGGCGCGGACGGTTCTTTAGGTGGATCCGGAACCTTTTCTGTTTCTGGCTCGACCAACTGCGGAAACGTCAAAACTGGTACCACTATAGCATTGTTTATTCGGGTCCAAGTTTTGGGGAACTTTCCAAGGATGGTTTGAATCATCTCCCCTTCTTTCTCTTGACTTTGGGGACTTCCTTGTACTCCTTCCATTTCTCTTTGGATTCTGCACCGTTCAGGGCACGCTTTCAGGCGGTCTCGGGAAATTGCTTGATAGGTCTTGCCTTCATCCTTGCTTATGAGGCATACCTTACTATTGTCAAAGTTGGAGGGGATAATGGTGTAGGGCTCGTTTTCCCACTGATCATCCAATTTATGCGTCCTCCGCTTCTTCTTGAGGACTTGTTCTCCAGGTGCTAAGGGAGTTGCTGGGGCTGTTTGATTGTAATGCTGCTCTTGTCTCGTTCTTGCTTGAGACAGGCTCCTCTCTACGCACTCCTGGACCTTACGGTACCGCTGCTGCCGTTCTGTATCCCAATCCTCTATTTCTTGAACCGCCTCAGGCGACACAGTCCCCATCTCAAAGTCTACAGGCAACTTGCCAGGCCTGGCTCGCATCAGGTAAGCGGGGCTGCAGTTGGTCGAATTCACTGGGATATGGTTGTACAGGTCTACCAGATCTGGCAACTTTTCTGGCCATTGGTTCCTTTCCTCCAGCAGTAGGGTCTTCAGCATATCAATAACCACATGGTTCATTTTCTCGCACAGTCCATTGGTTTGGGGGTGGTACGGTGTGGTTCGGATTTTCTTACAACCGTACATGTTACAGAACTCTTGGAACACTTCAGCCTCGAATGCAGGACCCTGATCAGTCAGTACCCTTTCCGGATAGCCGTGAGGTCGACAAAAGGATGCCTGGAACGCTCTAGCTGCTGTCCTGGCTGTCTGGTCCTTCACAGGCACTACTACCAGGAAACGAGAGTAATGGTCCACAATGGTGAGGGCGTACACATAGCCTGACCGGCTTGGTGTTAGCTTCACGTGGTCCAGGGCCACCAACTCCAGGGGCTGCTTCGTAACAATTGGCTGTAGGGGAGACCTTTGGCTGGCATCATCCTTCCGCCTCAGGTTACACGGGCCACAGTCTCGGCACCACTTCTCGATCATCTTTCTCATGTGCACCCAATAGAACCGATCACGGAGTAGGGCCTCCAACTTCTTCCACCCGAAGTGTCCTGCGTTATCATGATACGCTGCTAGGACCATTGGAGCATCCCTCTGCGGAACCACTATCTGCCAGACAAGTTCATTTGTTCGCCAGTTGACATATCTCTTGCAGAGCTTGCCTTGGTAGGTGAACAGTCGTCCCCTCTCCTTCCACAGCTGCTGGGCTTCCTCTGGAGCGTCTGGGCCAAGATGGGTCTCAGCTTGCGCTAGCTTCTCTTTGACCAATCGCACGGCCGGGTCACCATTCTGTGTTTCTTCCCAATTATGGTGGAGTAATGGGTTGACCGAGACCTCGTGCTGGCTTGAGCGCTTCACTCCCACAGCATGCTCACACTGGGAAACACCTTGGTGATGGAAAGCCGGTAACTCTATCTCTTCGAGTTCATCCAGGTCTTCTCCAGACTCGGGTAAGTGAGGCATTCTGGACAGCGCATCAGCATTGTTATTCTTCTTGCCAGCCCGATACTTGATGGTAAAGTCAAAGTTAGACAGCCGGGCCATCCATCGCTGTTCCATCGCACCTAACTTGGCTGTTGCCAGGTGTGTCAACGGATTGTTGTCCGTGAAGATGGTGAACTTGGCCGATGCCAGATAGTGCTTGAAGCGTTCAGTCACTGCCCAAACAATAGCGAGGAACTCCAGCTTGAAGGAACTGTAGTTTTCTGGATTCCTTTCTGTGGGCCGAAGCTTCCTACTGGCGTACGCTATCACCCTCTCTCTGCCTCCCTGTACCTGGGACAGAACTGCTCCCAGTCCCACGTTGCTGGCGTCTGTATACAGTACAAACGGTTGGCTGTAGTCAGGGTAGGCCAGAATTTCTTCTCCCGTGAGAGCCCCTTTCAGCCGGACAAAGGATGTTTCCAGTTGGCTGCTCCATTCAAATGGAGGGCTCTGCTTCTTAGCCTGCTTTGGCTGGCCCACCAGGAGATCTTGAAGGGGCGCTGCTATCTTGGTGAAACCATCAATGAACCTTCGGTAGTAGCCCACCAGTCCAAGGAACTGCCGCACCTCCTTCACTGTGGTGGGTCTTGGCCAGTCCTTGATTACAGTGACTTTCTCCGGATCAGGTGCCACACCTTCTGCGCTGACCACATGACCCAGGTACTGTACCTTTGGCTTCAAGAGGTGACATTTGGACGGCTTGATCTTCAGGCCATATTTCGACAAGGACTCAAACACTTCTGCTAAGTGCTTCAGGTGGTCCTCATAAGTCTTGGAGTAGACTATGACGTCATCCAGGTACAACAGCACGGTTTCAAAGTTGTGGTGGCCCAAGCAGCACTCCATCAACCTTTGGAATGTCCCTGGGGCGTTGCAGAGCCCGAATGGCATACAATTGAACTCACAGAGGCCCATTGGTGTCGTGAATGCAGTCTTCTCCTTGTCCGCCTCTGCCACGGGAACCTGCCAATACCCACTGGTGAGATCCAAGGTGGAGAAATAGTTAGCTGACTTTAAGGCTGTTAGTGACTCCTCTATTCTGGGCAGTGGATAAGCATCTTTATGTGTAATGCGGTTAATTTGCCTGTAATCTACACACATTCTCATCGTACCATCTTTTTTCTTTACGAGCACTAGTGGAGCTGCCCAGGGGCTACAACTATCTCTGATAACCCCAGCCTCCTTCATTTCCCGTAACATTTCCTTGGCACACTGATACTGTGCGGGGGGTACAGGGCGGTATCTCTCTTTAATGGGATGATGATCACCCGTGGGGATTTGATGTTTAACCCCTTTCACCTGCCCAAAATCTAGGGGGTGTTTGCTGAAGACCCGCTCGTACTCCTGTACCACCCGGTAAACCCCATGCTTTTGGTGCGAGGGGGTGGAGTCGGTGCCTACATGTAATTTTTGGCACCAGTCTTCCGGCTGCCCCTTGGAGCCATTGTCTTCCGCCTGGTCGGACGGGATCAAGGGTTCCACTGCTTTAATGGTATTGTTGCTGACAGTGTACAATTTTGCTACAGTGGCGTACCGTGGCAATTTGGCCTCCTCCTCCCCACAATTCAAGACACGGACGGGCACTCTCCCCTTGCGGACGTCCGCTACCCCTCTGGCTATCAGGACTCCAGGCCTACTGTCTGAATACACCGGTTCTACCAAGGCATGGTAATCCTGACCCTTGAGGCCTATTGCTGCCCGACACCATATCAACATTTCACTTCTTGGGGGTATTACAATGGGGAGGGGGTCACTTACCCTCACACTGCCAATTTCTCCTCCGGCCAGCTCTACCTGCTGCCTCCTCATCAGGGCTCTGATCTCCCTCTGTAGGACACGCTGCTGCCCGGAGCTGGCAGTTTCAGACGCCTGTTGCAACAAAATTATCACTTCGGCAATACAATTTTCTATCACATTTGTACCAATGGTTAGCAGTGGGTCAGATTCTTTGCGATCAATATCTACAATTATCATCCCCTGACATGGCAATTCCACCCGCCCCACTTTAATGGTTACTTCTTTGTACCCAATTTGAGGTAAGGGCTGACCATTACTGGCCACAATTGTTAAATCATCATCTGGGCCATGGTCAATGTCTGAATCCGCCCAATATCTTTTGTACAGTTTGTGGGGGATGGTTGTTACCTGGGACCCCGTATCCAGGAGGGCATTCAAAGGGATCCCATCCAGCACAATGGGAAGGACCGGTCGTCCTCCCACATACTTGCTGCGGCTGGGGTTTGAGCCGGGCTTCCTTACACCTGGGGGTTGGCTCCTGGCCCCAGGCTCAGCCCATTTAAAGGACAGCGTCGTGCAATGTGGCCCACCTGGTTGCAGTGGCGGCAGATCGGTTGTCCTGTTGAATCATACCGGTCTGTGTCTCTGCCTCGGGTCGGCAGAATCCTCCTCTGTCGCATCCATGGGACGTCCTCTGGGCTGGAGGCCAACTCGATTTTTGCAGGCGAGGGGGTCATTTGTAGAGACTGCACGGTCTTGGCAAGGGCAGCCACAGTCTTGGTCAGCTCCTGGACCTGCTGTCTGAGCTCTGCAGTGGGATCCTTATCCAGGGACTGCGCCTCAGCCCCTGCAGTGGCTCGTGTTGCAGGCACCACCCCGGGGTACGTGATAGCAAGAGGCCGGAGGGGTACTGGGTCATTCGGTGTAGATTCTCTCAGTACCCTGATGGCCTGGTCCTTAAACTTGGCAAAGTCCAGAGCAGGGTTCTGCAGGACCAGGATACGCAGCTGGGTCCTGTGGGCATCTGACAGGAGCCCCTCTATGAACTGCTCAGTTAGGAGTTTGTCTTCTTCACGTACACTCTCTGGATCCACCTGTTTAACTGCTTTCAGGGCCTCCTGCAAGTTTAAGGCATAGTCCCTTATGCTGTCTGTGGCCCGCTGCTTGCACCCAAAGAATCTCATCTTTATCTCTGCTGCGGTGCGGGTGTCAAACGTACTCTTTAGCTTGGCCAGTATCTGGGCTGCTGTCCCTTTATCTGTATCAGGCCAGGACTTTGCTTCACGCTGGGCTGCGCCGGCTAGCTGTCCCATTACTATGCCCACCTTCTGGCTCTCAGTCAGCGGATACACCCGGAATAAGCTGTGCAGGCTTTCTCTGAAGTCACTCAAGGTATGGGACTCCCCGGAGTACTGCGGCAGCCATTCTGCTCCCGGTATGTACGGCATGGTGATCGGCATTACCGGCGCTACAGTGGGGGCCGGGGCGACGGCGACTGGGACTGCTTCGGCCGGTGCTGCGGCGCCTTGGGCGATGGCAGCCACCTGCTCTCCCTCTGAGTCGGACATCTTCCTCCCCCTTAGTGAACCTTACCAGGCTCCGTTCACTTTTAAAATTTCCTTCTGGGTCGCGCGGGGTTAACAGCGCTCTGCTCTGATGGCGCGCTCCCTTCGCGCTCTTTTTCAGGCACGCCCCCCTTCTTCCTGCGCTCGGCGAGGCTAATGGCGGCGGCGGTTTACAGACAGTACACAGTCTTTTAAGCACAATTCCTGTAGGCGCACAGTACCCGGTGTGACCGGGCACGAAATCCTGTTCGTGACGCCAAAAGTTGACTCGCCCACCCCAGGGCTATGGGACACCCGGTGCCGGGCCGGACTAGTCCGGTGGTAGTCGGTGGTGGCTGGGCCCGGCTCCGTGGCCCTGGTGGGTGTCAGTTGAATATGTGGCGGATGACTTTAAGTTTGTATTCGTGACGCCACCTGTGGTCTGCGGCTATTAAGCCGCCGCTGCTGTGTGAGGCCACCGGGATGATGTTATAGCAGCAATGGTGGTACTGCTCCCCACAGGTGGAGCAATGCCCGGGGCACAGTTGGTGCTTGTGGAAGTCTATGGTGCTGTGTGACTAACACGGTGCAGGGCCGACAAGCAATGAAAGAAACAGGCACAAACAGTAGTCTCTTTACCTTCTCCTCTTTTACTCGGCAGAAACTTAGTCCAGGGAGACCGTCACAGATGGTAAAGATGGTCCGGCCGGCCTGGAAGTGCATGGGGTGATCTTTGGCCAGTTGAGTATGAGGCCTACTCCTTAATCTTTCTCTGCTGTTTTAGGACACTGCACTTTAGGTTTGCAATTGCCCTCTTGCTGCTGGGACTTGTTGTTCGTCCCCTTTTCTGTGTGGTAGACTGCGCAGGCCCTCTCTGGTGCTTCTCTGCTGGAGCCCACACCAGACCCTTGGGATGCAGCTGTACCTTCAGATTGCTTCTGGGACAGGGGGCTTACAGCTCTCCTGCCCTCCGGATTCAGCTACCAGGGATGGATTTTATGCCCTGGCAACTACAGACTCCGATGTCCGAGTCTCTGCTGTGCCTCTCTGCTCCCCTTGCTTCACTGGGCCAAGCTATCCAAGCTCTAGGCCCCAGTTTCACAAGGCAGCACTACCCTGCGTCTGCACTCTTTCACTCCTGTCTCCAGACTAACCACTACTTCCTCCCTTCAGCCAGACTTAAGGAATCCTCCCTGAAGTTCCAGGTTCAGAGCTCCCTCTGCTGGCCGGAGGGAGAATTGTGTTGAGTGTTAACTTACTGGCCAATAGATCTCCCAATTACCTCCAGGCTCAGCATTAACCCTTTGGGAGGGCAATGCTGTTGTGGCGACCAGGTCCTGGGGCGCCACACATGCAGTAGGTAGAGATCTGTTATTGCATTCTGCTATACTGATTAAACATGGGATGTACAATATTGTACAATATGGCTCACATTACATAGAAAAGTGCACTATTACTAAGAATAAACTACATTTTGCTGCATTCACACACTCATAAGCTACCTCAGGTGTAAGTTAAAAGTATCTACATACAGAATTTAATTCCTTATTCTTTTTTTTTTAGCTTATTCTTACTTTACCTATGCAGCTGGTTGACATTTTGCAGAAGTTTATGAGATCAGCACACCTTATACGACATTTCATTTATTAATGGTGACATTTTATGAAGAAGAGTGCGATTGTCACAGCCTTCATCGCTGCTACTCTGTGAATAGTAATAATATTGCTTAAGGTCCTTCTTATGCCAAATAGTATATAGTATCTGTAAACAAAGGATGGATATCCAAAATGTTGTACAGATAAAACAAAATAGAAAGTAGTTGTATAGAATTGGCTATTTTTCATTTTTTTCTTTTCCTTCTTCCAAGATCTACAACTTTTTTATTTTTTTATCTACATAGCCAGACAAGAGACAAGTTCTTTTGAATGACACAATTCATTTTATAATGTGGTGTATGGGAAAGAAGGAGAAAAATATTGACGTGAGTTGAAATTGTAAATAAGGTGCAATTCCACAATTGTTTTTTAACTTATTTATTTCCGATGTTCACTATATGGCAATGTTGACCTAGCAATATGATTCTCCAGGTCATTGTGATTATGCAGATACTACAGTACATGCATAGTTTTTGTTTATTTTACTGGTGAAAAAAAAGATTTGAAAAAATAATAAATTGTTACTTGTGTTTTCTGAGATCGGTAATGTTTTCAATTTTCGGGATCTGGGGCTGTGTGAGGGATTGTTTTTGCATTCTAACCTGACATTTTTACTGATACCATTTTGAGATAGTAACTTTTTTTTATCGCCTAATATTATATTTTATTGCAAGAAAGACATATTTTTGTCGTTTTGATTTTCTTGTTACGCTGAATGATGTGTCCCCACTGCCGGCTTGAGTTATATGCACCTGTCAGAGATTGACAGCGACATTTAACAGGTTAACAGCTGTGGGCGGAGCGCTACTCAACTTGCTCCTGTGATAGGCAGATGATGGCTGAATAAAACAGCCATCAACTCCTGGGAGAGATGTAGGCTTGGTATGCAAGCCCCCAACAAAGTCAAGGATATGAAATATAACCCTGTGTGTATGTCAATTGTCGTGAAGAAGTTAAAGGGGTTGTCTGGTCTAAAACAACAAATCTGCAGTCACTCTATGTGTCCCTCTATGTGACTGCAGACATGTGAGCTCTCACATCGCATGCACTGTGAGCTTTGTGGATTTTCTGGTGTGGGAACTGGGAATGGTGGTCACATGAACGTGAGTAGGCAATGTGCAGACTCCCTGCCAGAAGCCGACTAAATTGCAGTAGGCTCACTGAATGCAACTGTATTGCGTGAGGGCAGAAGCAGGCTTCACATTCTGGCTGGGAGTCTGCATATCACATTCTTGCAGCCATGTGAGCTCCATTCCCAGCTCTGACACCAGAGACAATGCGTGAATCCTGAGGATACACAAGTCTGCACTACCATAGAGTGACTGCAGACTTGTAGTTTTATACCGGACAACCCATTAAAGGCAAGTAGGAGACAGCCAGAATCTCACATACAACCATCTCATCTGTCTACTGCCTGTCTATTGTGTCTCCTGCCTTTCTCTCTCTGGTCTCCTGCCTGCCTTTTGTATTCTGCCTGTCTCTTGTATTCCGCCTGTCTCATGTCTCTGTGACGCCCCTGGACTATCAGGTCTTCACAGGTTCTGCACAAACTGCCCTTCCATGCAGTATTCCAAGTCTCTCATGGTTCTGGGTCCCTATCTGACAGTGTTGCCTTCAACAGCAAATCAAATCCTAGATACACCCTGCACCACACCACCAGGCACACCAGTGAACGGCTTGAGTGGAATAGAGTCACCCACCTGGAAGGTCAGGGAAGGGAGATGATGTGTGTAGTCAGTGAGGAGTGAGTAGTCAGAGAGTGAGAGTGAGAGTGAGAGGAGGTCGGGAGCGGTGGCTCCTAAGAGAAGCTGTCTAGGTGGCAGATGGTGGTCTGGACCTAGAGGAGTCGGACCCCCGGTCGCAGGGGATCGTTCGAGGTGCCTGGACCTGTCGAAGAGGACTGCCGCCATCTTAGCACCATCACCGGTCCAGGACCGAAGTTACGACGGGATACACGGACCCTAGGTCGGGGAGGAGCTTCAGGCAACCCGACAATTCACCTGAGGAGAACGGAGCCTTTATGATCTGTTCCCACCTGCTCAAGAATCAAGGCATTAGTGCAACGAGAGGGATAGGTCTTTCGAATCCAAAACGGTCCAGAAAATCTCAAGCGTGAGCACTTAGCCACAGTGGGGAGCGGGGCCCAGCAAGTTCCATACTACTGGGCCACCATGTTGAAGTTAAACTTAGTGCCAGGAGGCAGGTAACGGATCACCAGGCAACACTGTAGGGGACGGGACCCGGACGAGCTCCCCTCAGTGGCAGTCGCACCCAGAAAGTTGGTTTACCCAGTTGTCAGTGTCTGCTTATTGACTGAGTGAGTACGAGAGTGATCCCTGCATCCCACGGCACCCCTCACTGAGTCCCGGGGCATCTTTCCCTACCCATGGAGGGCTACGACACCTTGCTGCCCCACTCCATCAACCCAGGTACTCCCAACGGTAGCGGCGGTACTCCCAAATTACCGTACACCACGGGTGGTGTTACAAACTATATCAATTCTCCTGTAAATACCACCTTTCATTTAAGTTGCCGCATGACTCCCGGGTCCAGAGACCCTCGAGCCACAGCGAACCCGGATTCAAGCAGCTCGGCTGCTACCACGGGGGCGGAACACCTCCTGCCTGTCTCTCTCAGGTTTTCTACCTGTGTCTTGTATTTTGCCTGTCTCTTGAATTCTGCCTGTGTCTCTCAGGTTTTCTATCTGTCTGTTATATTCTGCCTGTCTAGCTCAGGTCTCCTGTCTTTTTCTTGTGTCTCCTACCTGTCTTTTGTGTCCTGCCTCACTCTCTCTTATCACTTCCTCCATTTTTCTCTCTCCTGCTCTTCTCTCTTGTCTCTATATCTCTGATTGTCTCTCCCCCTCTATTTAACCTCATTCATCCCATGTTGATCCACAGTGTGCCTGCTGTGATACTGCTGGAGGGGAGGGATCAGCTGACCCCTGGCTTGGCTGCAGACTGCAGGATATGGTGAGGACTTCTGCACCTGAGAAGCCTGCAGTGCAGCACTCAGAGCAATCTCTCAGGGGACATCACAGTAAGGGGCCCTTTGCACACTACGACATCGCAGGTGCGATGTCGGTGGGGTCAAATTGAAAGTGACGCACTTCCGGCGCCACTCTCAACATCATAGTGTGTAAATCGTTTTAACTATGATTACCAAGCGCAAAAGCGTCGGTATCGTATGATCGGTGTAGTGTCGGTCATTTTCATTATTTTGGCTGCAGCGACGGTACTATGTTGTATCTCGTTCCTGCGGCAGCACACATCGCTGTGTATGAAGTCGCAGGAGCAAGGAACATCTCCTACCTGTGTCCCGTCTGCAATGCGGAAGTAATTAGGTGGGCGGGATGTTTACATCCTGCTCATCTCCACCCCTCTGCTTCTATTGGCCGCCTGCCGTGTGACGTCGCTGTGACGCCACACGACTCGCCCCTTAGGAAGGAGGCAGGTCGCCGGCCTGAGCGACGTCGCAGGGCTGGTAAGTGCATGTGAAGCTGCCATAGCGATAATATTCGCTACGGCAGCTATCACAAGATATCGCAGCTGCGACGTGGGCGGGGACTATCGCGCTCAGCATCGCAGCATCGGCTTGCGATGTCGTAGTGTGCAAAGGGCCCCTAAGTGTTCCTGCTGCAGGAGGATTGTGCCACCCTCTAAGAGACTCTAGGATCTGGGGACTTCATCTTGCTGGTTTTGCGAATCAGCTATGATTTGAACAACTACTTCGGGAAAACCGGTAAGAACTGACTAAATCCCACCCCTGATTGTATCAGAAAAATGTGGTGTGTGGTTCTTTCTCTGACAAAATTAATCAGTCTGGGAAGCAGGTGGGATATGTGTGCACCCACTGTGCCATGGAGCCAAGCTTACCCTGATGGGGTGTAACTAAGCAGCTAATTGTTTTTTTCTAGAGCCTCCAGTGGTGAGTAAAGACTTGAGCCACAGGTAACCGCCAGGTTCTACTCCATGGCAGTCCCCAGGCCTGCAGCATCTCACTGGAGAGACAGTGTCCAGGACGTCGACAAGGGAGAATCCAGAGACAAGGGCATACAGAAGGCTACAAAAAAATAGATAAAGACAGGTGAGGAAGGCAAACTAAGAGAAGTCAGGACAAATAGGAGGCAAGCCAGGGTTAAATAGGTAAGAAAAAGTGGAGACTAAAGAGAGACCAAACAGATATAGCTATTCAGGCACACAGAAAATGAAATACTACAGGTCAGTTGGATAGATGAAACAGACAGAGCAAACAAACAGAACTTGCAAGCAAATAGAAAACTAAGTACTTCAGATCAGGCAGAGAGACTAAGGGGCACTTTGCACGCTGCGACATCGCAGGCCGATGCTGCGATGCCGAGCGCGATAGTCCCCGCCCCGTCGCAGCTGCGATATCCTTGTGATAACTGCTGTAGCGAACATTATCGCTACGGCAGCTTCACATGGACTCACCTGTCCTGCGACCGTCGCTCTGGCCAGCGACCCGCCTCCTTATTAAGGGGGCGGGTCGTATGGCGTCACTGCGACGTCACACGGCAGGCGGCCAATAGGAGCAGAGGGGCGGAGATGAGCGGGATGTAAACATCCCGCCCACCTCCTTCCTTCCGCATATCCTACGGAAGCCGCAGTGACGCCGGTAGGCGATGTTCCTCGCTCCTGCGGCTTCACACACAGCGATGTGTGCTGCCGCAGGAGCGAGGAACAACATCGGACCGTCACATCAGCGTAATCATGGATTACGCCGACGCTGCACCGATGATACGATTACGACGCTTTTGCGCTCGTTAATCGTATCATCGAGCCTTTACACACTATGATGTCGCATGTGATGCTGGAAGTGCGTCATTTTCAATTTGACCCCACCGACATCGCACCTGCGATGTCGTAGTGTGCAAAGCCCGCCTAAGGGTACCATCACACTTTAGCGACGCTCCAGCGATCCCACCAGCGATCTGACCTGGTCAGGATCGCTGGTGCGTCGCTACTAGAGTTGAGCACGGTTCGTGGTTCGTGGTTCTCCAGTTCTAGGCTCGAGTGATTTTGGGGCATGTTCTAGATCGAACTAGAACTCGAGCTTTTTGCAAAAGCTCGATAGTTCTAGAAACGTTCGAGAACGGTTCTAGCAGCCAAAAAACAGCTAAATCATAGCTTGGTTTCTGCTGTAATAGTGTAAGTCACTCTGTGAATCAAACTATTATCACATTTCAGTGTATAGTGTGCGTGAACAGCGCCTTCAGATCACTGCTGTTTCTATAATGGCGATCGCCATTTTTTTTTTTTTTTTTCTTGTCTTCCTTCCCTAAGCGCGCGCGTCTTGTGGGGCGGACCAGCATGTCAGCCAATCACAGACACACACACAGCTAAGTGGACTTTGAGCCAGAGAAGCAACGGCATGTGTGATAGGATCTGCATGTCACATGTCCCTGCATTATAAAACCGGACATTTTCTTCACGAACGCCATTATCTGCCTTCTGCGTCTTTGGTGTCAGACATCAGTGTCGCAGCTCCGTCCTCCTGAGTCCTATAGCCGATACAGCTGTATGCGCTGCATACACAGCGTTAGACAGCTTAGGGAGAGCACTTTCTAGCAGTCCTTTTAAGGGCTCAAAGCGGCAGGGTCAGAGAGCCATAGGTGACAGGTCCTGCAAACAGCAACAGCGTCTGTGTAGCCCAGGTCAGGGATTTCCTCCCTGCATTTCACCATTAGGAGGGAATAGAAAGGCAGGCTTCCATTCCTCTACCCAGAGCACCACAATCCTGCCACTGTAACCTCTTGTCCTCTGCACACTCCAACTCATTCTAACTAAGCCATTATACTAGCAAACACTCAGTGTACCTAGTGGCATCCTATCTGTGGCTATTGGACTTTGCTATAGTCCCACTAGTGCAAAGACATTTGCAGAGCACGTCTGCCTGCATTGCACACTACAACTTTTTTAAACTAAGCAATTTTACTAGCAAACACTCAGTGTACCTAGTGGCATCCTATACGTGGCTATTGGACTTTGCTATAGTCCCACTAGTGCAAAGACATTTGCAGAGCACGTCTGCCTGCATTGCACACTACAACTCATTGTTACTAAGCCATTATACTAGCAAACACTCAGTGTACCTAGTGGCATCCTATACGTGGCTATTGGACTTTGCTATAGTCCCACTAGTGCAAAGACATTAGCAGAGCACGTCTGCCTGCGTTGCACACTCCAACTTTTTTAAACTAAGCAATTTTACTAGCAAACACTCAGTGTACCTAGTGGCATCCTATACGTGGCTATTGGACTTTGCTATAGTCCCACTAGTGCAAAGACATTTGCAGAGCACGTCTGCCTGCATTGCACACTACAACTCATTGTTACTAAGCCATTATACTAGCAAACACTCAGTGTACCTAGGGGCATCCTATACGTGGCTATTGTACTTTTGTCAATTCACAGTATTGGAACGTTATTTGCAGCACGTCTGCCTGCATTGCACACTCTAACTTTTTTAAACTCAGCCATTATACTAGCAAACACACAGTGTACCTAGTTGTATCGTAAACGTGGCTTTTGTACTTTTGTCTATTCACAGTATTGGAACGTTATTTGCAGCACGTCTGCCTGCATTGCACACTCTAACTTTTTTAAACTCAGCCATTATACTAGCAAACACTCACTGTACCTAGTTGTATCCTAAACGTGGCTATTGTACTTTTGTCAATTCACAGTATTGGAACGTTATTTGCAGGACATCTGCCTGCATTGCACACTCTAACTTTTTTAAACTCAGCCATTATACTAGCAAACACACAGTGTACCTAGTTGTATCCTACACGTGGCTTTTGTACTTTTGGCTATTCACAGTATTGGAACGTTATTTGCAGCACGTCTGCCTGCATTGCACACTCTAACTTTTTTAAACTCAGCCATTATACTAGCAAACACTCACTGTACCTAGTTGTATCCTAAACGTGGCTATTGTACTTTTGTCAATTCACAGTATTGGAACGTTATTTGCAGCACGTCTGCCTGCATTGCACACTCTAACTTTTTTAAACTCAGCCATTATACTAGCAAACACTCACTGTACCTAGTTGTATCCTAAACGTGGCTATTGTACTTTTGTCTATTCACACTACTGCAAATCTATGTGCAGCACCTCTGCATGACAACCTCGTGCTCTGTTTTTAATAAGCTATAATGATAGCACAAAATACTGCCATTTTGTGGCATCATAGAACTGGCTGTTGTATTCCATTAGTGCCCCACTGGTGACAAGCTATTTCTAGCACCTCTACATCACACCCTCATGCACATTTTGCTACGCTAATGTTATAGCAAACTCATGGAATTCATTGCTGCATTTCATAATTCGGAGGGATAGAAAGTCAGGCTTCCTTTAGCTTTTCCTTCTGTTCATAGACAGCATCTCCAAGACAAATTTCCCCTCCACGTCTAAGTGTGGAGAGGCAGCAAGTGCGCATGCGTGTGCCGATGTACCCCAGCTGCAGCATAATTACAGTGTTTCGCCTAGTGAGTATGCTCAGCCTGACTGTGCCATTCCTGACGCTAAGTCTTCATTTCGGGATACAGCGCATGCTCCCACACTAAGTGTGAAAAGCCTCTTTGCACAGGTGCTTGCATTCCGTGCCGGGTCTAAGTCCTGTTTTGTGCCTAGACACCATGCTAAAGCTGATAGTCTTTTTCAGAGACTGTATTTCATGCTACTGAGCATGCTCAGGCACTTCCTGCATCAGAGACTAGGTCCGGTAATGAACTCTTTGGCCCTGGCCCTGATGTGGGGGTCCCATATAGACCACAGGGCATCAGGTGTCCTCCCAAATGGCTTGCAGAGGCCCACACCTATGACTTGTCATCGCATTATTGATGGTCAGACGATGACTGGTGAGGTGTTTGGGTCATGGCAGCCATGAGGTCATCATTGAAGTTGCGTTTCCAAATAGGACGCTAGTTATGCCACTCATGACGTGTCACTCTACTTTTGTCTATAGGAGGTGCATTGTGGTTCACCATGGTTTGGGGCGGACCCAGGTTATCAAAGGGGCTGGAGCCAACAAGGAGGTGCACAGTCTTCTATTATGCTCCGAAAGAGCACACCTCCATGTGTTGAACCCATTGCGGCTTTAGGCCAGAGGTAGGCAGGGATAGGGTGGTGGATGCAGGCCACCACCACAGTTGGTAACGCAGAACGGTTAAGACCAGCTCCTGTCCTAACAGTCCTGCTTGTGCAGCCCAGTGGCATTAACAGGCCTGCTGCTGCTGATGCGCCTGCTGTCCACAGGTGTGGCCCCTACGCACACGGTCAGCGTACTCAATGGCCCCTGTGTTGTTAACAGGGAGTTCCTGGGCTGGGTGGGCATGTGGACCCTGTGACGCTAACAGGGCTCACAGTCTCCAGATCCGAATGGCGTCTAACTCGGTTCAGGCTACTATTAGTTTCATAGCCACACAGCTCTGTATCCTCCACCAAACCTTCCAGTTGCCAACCTCTCCTTTTCCAACTGGGAGCACGGTGGACACTGACTGCTGATGGGGATATATACCTTTCTCTTTCTTTTCTTATTAATTTTCGTTATATAGCGGTCACAGATTATATACCACTTTATCCAAATCTGCCAGTCCCACTGTAACAGATGTTGTTTCTTCAGCAAATGTTACAGTTGCTTAACCACCAAATCCACGGACCAAAATTTTTTTCCCCTTTCCAACACACCTGTTCCCCTTTCCAACAGCATCTGTCCTTTTCCAACTCATTTTGGGATATGACCAAAAGTGCAACTGTGCAGGGACACCGTACTCAACGCCATCTTAGCACAGCAGCCATCCCTCGGTCCCTCCGATGTGGACAAGTAAAAGACCATTTCCTCCTATCCATGACAAAGCGTTGAGATTCACTCTGTGCAGCACTGGTGTTTAGTGGAAAAGTAGATCTAAGATTGCGTACCACATTCTGCAGATACTCCTGTATACGTGCGTCTATTTCTATGGCAGGAATTAGTTTGGCAAATTTTGTCTTGTACCGGGGATCTAACAGTGTGGCAACCCAGTATTCTGGATTACTTTGAATTCGTACAATCCGAGGGTCATGTTGTAGGTAGTGCAGCAAGAATCCGCTCATGTGTCTTGTGCATCCAGGAGGACCAAGTCCTTGGTGTGTTGGTGGCAGAGAGGTGAGAATCGTGCATACTTCCTCTGTCCTCTACCCACAACCTCGCACAACCGAAATGTGAGCAAGCTCTCACTCATCTGCTGAGTCTTCCATGCCGATCGCCAGTTCGTCCTCCATTTCTTCATGGGCTCCTGCACTTTCATCAACACTTTTTGCTGATACTATGCGCCCTTGTTAATCCCTCTCCCTCACCATGACTGCCGCATAGGTGCCGCTGACCATCTGGACCTCGTAGATCTTGTTATCCCTTCCGCATATGACTCCTCCTGTACTTCCTCCCCTTCCTCTTGTCCCAACACCTGACTCTGAATAATAATTACAGTGTGCTCCATCATGTAGATGACCAGAATTGTCACCCTGAGAATGACATTGCCAGTGCTAAACATCTTCGTCGACATTTCAAAACTGTGTAGCAGGGTGCATAGGTCCTTGATCTGACACCACTCCAGCAGCGTGATCTGCACCACCTCTGGATCAAGTTATCCCAGGCTATATGTCTTACCGTATTTCAGCAGGGCTCTGCGGTGCTGCCACACACGCTGCAACATGTGCAGATTCCAATTCCTGCGTGTCGGAACATCGCATTTCCGGCGTTTAACTGCCAGACCCTAAGACTTCCGGAGTGATGAAAGTTGTTGAGCTGCTGTGTGCGCACGATGGAAGTGAGCACATAGTGAGCGTGCCCGCTGCACAAGTCCATGTAGGCCGTGATGGTGTTTTAAAAATTGCTGGAGAATTCGGTTCAACACGTGAGCCATACAAGGCACGTGTGTCACATTGCCCTGACGATGGCCCACAGCCAGGTTTGCATCATTGCCGCACACGGCTGTTAAGTCACCAACGTAGTCCGCTCCGTCAATTTGTACTCCGGTTGCCAGGTGACAACGTGTTCCTTTCATGAATAGTGCTGATGATGGGAGAGTAGTCGATGCCAGCGGCGCAGGTGGACGCAGGTTATGCTCACCCACTGGGCTGCATTACCTTGACAGATGCAGAATCTCTGGCTGAATGTAGCTGGTGGGTATCTCACAGATGAAATACCATCATTCAGCTACAACCAATGGGAAGACACCACACCCTTTTTTATGCCCATCCTGTCTGCAGACCACTGCCAGACATAGCTATGAACCTCTGGTTAATTTTACCCCCAGTTCAGTTTTATGATTTTGTGTGCTTGTTACCTGACTACTTTTCCTGCTTGCTGTTTATGTACCTTGTTGGCCGATACGCATTTCACCTCTGCTTGTTTTGTGATTAAGTCCTGGCCGTCCCATTCTGTTCCTGTTCCTCAATTAATGTTTTGACCCTGCCTGACTACTATTCTCTGGAATAGCGGTGTGACTCACATTTCCCATACATTTCAAAGTAAAACTTTGACTGCCTGATGGCATTGAGCTCTGCTGCCAGCATAGTAAGGAGGTGTGTGGTAGTCCTTGTGCGCAGTTGCAAGGAAGGGTGGCCTGACCACACAGGGTTTGCGCCAAGGTAGAGGACCCACACGAGGTTGAAGAGGCAGAAGCAGTGTATTATCTTCTACATACAGAACAAGGATTGAAACAACTCGTGGGGACGGCAAGACTTGTACAGCAGACCCTTCTCCATCTCTCACCATAGTTTGCCAGTGCCCAGTCAGTGACATGTAATGACCCTGTCTATGCTTACTGGTCCAAGTATCTGTGTTGAAATGCACCCTGTCGCACACAGATTTTCTCAAGGAAGTGGTGATGATGTTGTGTGCGACATGCTGGTGTAGCGCGGGCATGCTTTTCTTGGAGAAGCAGTGGTGATTGGGCATCTGGTACTGGGGCACAGCGACAGACATAAGGTCTATAAAATCCTGTGTGTCCACTACGCGTAAAGGCAGCATTTCGGTAGCCAACAGCTTACAGAGGGATAGAGTCAACCACTTAGCTTTGTCATGGGTCGCAGTAAGTGGCCTTTTATTTGACCACATCTGAGGGACAGAGATCTGGCTGCTGTCTGTAGACGGTGTTGAGTAGGGTGTCCCTGGAAAAATGCAGGTTTGTGAGAAAAGTGCAGGCGGAGACATGATGTTGCCTTCATCTTGCCTTCAGATCTGTTCATCTTGTATCATTTTTAAAAAACACAGCAAGCAAGGGTTACTCCAAGCGGAGTCTACCTTTTTTCCCAAAATTGGGCACACAGACACCCCATCAGTGGCAGCACTTGTTCCCTAGTTGCAAACAGGATGTTTTGATTTGCATCAAGCACATTCCAAATCCACAAGCATTTACTCTCCCCAGGATGACACAGGGGTAGTAAATTCCTTCTGGATCCATGACTTGTTCATTTTGATGAACGTCAGTCTGTCCACATTGTCACTGGACAGACGCGTGCGCTTATCTGTCAGCACACACCCAGCAGCACTGAAGACACGTTCAGAGACAACGCTGGCAGCTGGACACGACAAAATCTCCAAGGCGTAACTGGAGAGCTCTGTCAATTTTTCTAGATTTGAAGCCCAAAAGGAGCAAGGCTCCATTTGCAAAGTCATTGCATCGATGTTCATTTGGAGATACTCCTGTATCATCCTCTCCATCCGTTGACTATGTGTCAGACTTGTTGTCTCTGGTGGCCTTGCAAAGGAGGGTCTAAAAAAATTATGAAAAGATTCCATAAAATTGCTGTTACCAGCACCAGATACGGTCCTACTGGTACGGGTAGACTGTTGAAGATGACGAGGCCGTCCCATGTTTGTCAAGTTACAACTGGGAGAATCACTCCCTTCACCTGCACGGTTGTTTGGTGGAAAAGCCGAGCTAAGATCGAGTAACAGCTTATGCTGATACTCCTGCATACGTGCGTCCCTTTCTATGGGTGGAATTATGTCACAAAATTTGGACTTGTCCCGGGGATCTAATAGTGTGGCAAGCCAGTAGTCATCATCACTTCTAATTTTGACAATACGAGGGTCATGTTGGAGGTAGTGCAACAAGAAGGCACTCATGTGTCTTGCGCAGCCATGCGGACCAAGTCCACGCTGTGTTTGTGGCATAGAGGTGCTAACCGTTCTTTCTTCCTCTGTCATCTCCCCCCAACCTCTTTCAACTGAAATTTGACCAAGGTCCCCCTCATCTGCTGAGTCTTCCATGTCCATGGACAGTTCGTCCTCCATATCTTCATGTCCTCCTGCACCTTCCTCAACATGTCGCCTGCTACCATGCGCCCTTGTTGATCCCTGTCCCCCATGGTCCCATGCCTGCCGCGTTGGTGATGATGAATGTCTGGACCTTGGTGATGTTGTTGTGTCTTGCGCATATGAATCCTCCTGTAGTTCCTCCCCTTCCTGTTGTCCCACCCCCTGACTACGAATAGTGTTTAGCGTGTGCTCCAGCATGTAAATGACTGTAATCGTCATGCTGATAATGGCATTGTCAGCGCTAAACATATTCGTCGCCATGTCGAAACTGTGCAGAAGGGTGCATAGGTCCTTGATCTGAGATCACTCCATCAGGGTGATCTGCCCCACTTCTGCATCTCGTTGGCCCAGGCTATACATCATGACGTATTGCACCAGGGCTCGCCGGTGCTGCCACAGTCGCTGTAACATGTGGAGAGTTTTCAGGCGATGAACCGGCAGGCCGAAAGACTTCTGGAGCGATGCAAGTCGCTCTGCTGCGGCGCTTGAACGGCGGAAGTGAGCTGACAGTTTTCGTGCCCTGTTCAGAAGGCCATCTAGGCCGGGATAGTGTGTTAAAAATTGCTGGACGACAAGGTTCAACACGTGAGCCATACAAGGTACGTGTGTCACCTTGCCCAGGCGAAGGGCCGCACCCAGGTTTGCAGCATTGTCGCACACGGCCTTACCAGGCTGCAGGTTGAGTGGAGACAACCATTTATTAAACTCGGACCGCAGAGCTGACCACAACTCCTCAGCTGTGTGACTCTTATTCCCAAGACATGTCAAGCTAAAGACCGCCTGATGCCGTTGCGCTCTGCTGCCAGCATAGTAATGAGGGGTGCGTGATTCCTTCTGCGCAGTGAGAACGCTGGTGGCCTGACCAGGCAGGCTTGGGGCGGAGGTGGAGGACACAGATGAGGTGGAGGATGCAGAAGCTGTGGCGGAACTTGGACAGACATAGAATTGACACACAAGTCGTGGGGACGGCAAGACTTGTGCAGCAGACCCTTCACCATCTATCACCATAGTTACCCAGTGCCCAGTCAGCGACATGTAACGTCCCTGTCCATGCTTACTGGTCCAAGTATCGGTGGTGAAATGCACCCGTTCACACACAGAGTTTCTCAAGGAAGCGGTGATGTTGTGTGCGACATGCTGGTGTAGCGCGGGCACACCTTTCTTAGAGAAGTAGTGGCGACTAGGCATCTGGTACTGGGGCACAGCGACAGATATAAGGTCTCTAAAATCCTGTGTGTCCACTAGGCGGAAAGGCAGCATTTCTGTAGCCAACCTCTTTACAGAGGGATAGAGTCAACCTCTTCGCTTTGTCATGGGTCGCAGGAAGTGGCCTTTTATTTGACCACATCTGAGGGACAGAGATCTGGCTGCTGTGTGTAGACGGTGTTGAGTAGGGTGTCCCTGGAAAAATGCAGCTTTGTGAGGAAAGTGCAGGCGGAGACATGATGTTGCCTTCATCCAAAGTTGGTGCTATCGATGTCTGAGAGAGCTGTACACACTCACTTGTTTCCCCTTCCAAACCAACTGACGACCTACCAACAAACTGCCTGTTGCGGTTACAGTGGTGGAAGTTGTGGGTGGAAAAACAGGTGTGACAGCTGTCCCCACAGTCCTAGAAGATGACGAGCGCGCGGATGCCCTGGAAGGGGCAGGCGGTGGATGGTTGGCTCCACTAGGCCGCATTGCAGCACGGTGAGCTTCCCACCAGGCCATATGATATTTATTCATGTGACGATTCATGGAAGAAGTTGTCAAACTGCTGAGGTTTTGACCTCTACTAAGATAACCATGCCAAATGTTACAGATCACATAATTTGGCCGATCTTTTTTTATGTCAAAAAAGGACCAGGCTAGGCAAGGCTTAGAGGCCATGCGACCTGTTGATCCACCCCGAATAATGCTCAGAGGCAGAGTGGTGGCTGAGGATGCAGTTGTAGACGTGCTACCAGTGCTCCGACTGTGTCCAGGAAGGCGCCAGGTTACTTCGACGTCGGTTGCATCCTCCTCCACCGCCTCTATTGACCTCCTCGAGTGTCTGACTGTGGGTTGACAGTAGGTGGGATCTAGAACTTCATCATCAATTGTTGTGTTTGCACTCCCCTCCCCCTCAGACCGAGTTTCTTCTTGCCCTGACCGAATATTTAAGTTGTCATCCCAATCGGGTATCTGCGTCTCATCTTCATCAGTATGTTCCTCATTGCCTATAACCACAGTTGTTGGAAAGGCAGCATTTTGGTAGCCAACAGTTTGCATATGATGAAAGTCAACCTCCAAGCCATGTCATGCCCTTCTAAAAGCATGTAAAACACAGCGAGGGGACTCCAACCACAGTCTCCCTCGTTGCCACTAACTGGGCCACACACACCCCACTTGACTGGCATCGGTTGAGCCCCCTTTTGAAAAAGAAAAAGATGCTTTGCATGAAGCACTCTCAAAAATACGCGTGCCTTTCCCGTCCCCTGGCTGACCCAGGGGAAGAAAAGTCCTCTGAGAGCCATGACTTGTTCATCTTGGTTCTTTTAGAAACACAGCGAGGGGACTCCAACCACAGTCTCCCTCGTTGCCACTAACTGGGCCACACACACCCCACTTGACTGGCATCGGTTGAGCCCCCTTTTGAAAAAGAAAAAGATGCTTTGCATGAAGCACTCTCAAAAATACGCGTGCCTTTCCCGTCCCCTGGCTGACCCAGGGGAAGAAAAGTCCTCTGAGAGCCATGACTTGTTCATCTTGGTTCTTTTAGAAACACAGCGAGGGGACTCCAACCACAGTCTCCCTCGTTGCCACTAACTGGGCCACACACACCCCACTTGACTGGCATCGGTTGAGCCCCCTTTTGAAAAAGAAAAAGATGCTTTGCATGAAGCACTCTCAAAAATACGCGTGCCTTTCCCGTCCCCTGGCTGACCCAGGGGAAGAAAAGTCCTCTGAGAGCCATGACTTGTTCATCTTGGTTCTTTTAGAAACACAGCGAGGGGACTCCAACCACAGTCTCCCTCGTTGCCACTAACTGGGCCACACACACCCCACTTGACTGGCATCGGTTGAGCCCCCTTTTGAAAAAGAAAAAGATGCTTTGCATGAAGCACTCTCAAAAATACGCGTGCCTTTCCCGTCCCCTGGCTGACCCAGGGGAAGAAAAGTCCTCTGAGACCCATGACTTGTTCATCTTGGTTCTTTTAGAAACACAGCGAGGGGACTCCAACCACAGTCTCCCTCGTTGCCACTAACTGGGCCACACACACCCCACTTGACTGGCATCGGTTGAGCCCCCTTTTGAAAAAGAAAAAGATGCTTTGCATGAAGCACTCTCAAAAATACGCGTGCCTTTCCCGTCCCCTGGCTGACCCAGGGGAAGAAAAGTCCTCTGAGAGCCATGACTTGTTCATCTTGGTTCTTTTAGAAACACAGCGAGGGGACTCCAACCACAGTCTCCCTCGTTGCCACTAACTGGGCCACACACACCCCACTTGACTGGCATCGGTTGAGCCCCCTTTTGAAAAAGAAAAAGATGCTTTGCATGAAGCACTCTCAAAAATACGCGTGCCTTTCCCGTCCCCTGGCTGACCCAGGGGAAGAAAAGTCCTCTGAGAGCCATGACTTGTTCATCTTGGTTCTTTTAGAAACACAGCGAGGGGACTCCAACCACAGTCTCCCTCGTTGCCACTAACTGGGCCACACACACCCCACTTGACTGGCATCGGTTGAGCCCCCTTTTGAAAAAGAAAAAGATGCTTTGCATGAAGCACTCTCAAAAATACGCGTGCCTTTCCCGTCCCCTGGCTGACCCAGGGGAAGAAAAGTCCTCTGAGAGCCATGACTTGTTCATCTTGGTTCTTTTAGAAACACAGCGAGGGGACTCCAACCACAGTCTCCCTCGTTGCCACTAACTGGGCCACACACACCCCACTTGACTGGCATCGGTTGAGCCCCCTTTTGAAAAAGAAAAAGATGCTTTGCATGAAGCACTCTCAAAAATACGCGTGCCTTTCCCGTCCCCTGGCTGACCCAGGGGAAGAAAAGTCCTCTGAGAGCCATGACTTGTTCATCTTGGTTCTTTTAGAAACACAGCGAGGGGACTCCAACCACAGTCTCCCTCGTTGCCACTAACTGGGCCACACACACCCCACTTGACTGGCATCGGTTGAGCCCCCTTTTGAAAAAGAAAAAGATGCTTTGCATGAAGCACTCTCAAAAATACGCGTGCCTTTCCCGTCCCCTGGCTGACCCAGGGGAAGAAAAGTCCTCTGAGAGCCATGACTTGTTCATCTTGGTTCTTTTAGAAACACAGCGAGGGGACTCCAACCACAGTCTCCCTCGTTGCCACTAACTGGGCCACACACACCCCACTTGACTGGCATCGGTTGAGCCCCCTTTTGAAAAAGAAAAAGATGCTTTGCATGAAGCACTCTCAAAAATACGCGTGCCTTTCCCGTCCCCTGGCTGACCCAGGGGAAGAAAAGTCCTCTGAGAGCCATGACTTGTTCATCTTGGTTCTTTTAGAAACACAGCGAGGGGACTCCAACCACAGTCTCCCTCGTTGCCACTAACTGGGCCACACACACCCCACTTGACTGGCATCGGTTGAGCCCCCTTTTGAAAAAGAAAAAGATGCTTTGCATGAAGCACTCTCAAAAATACGCGTGCCTTTCCCGTCCCCTGGCTGACCCAGGGGAAGAAAAGTCCTCTGAGAGCCATGACTTGTTCATCTTGGTTCTTTTAGAAACACAGCGAGGGGACACCAACCACAGTCTCCCTCGTTGCCACTAACTGGGCCACACACACCCCACTTGACTGGCATCGGTTGAGCCCCCTTTTGAAAAAGAAAAAGATGCTTTGCATGAAGCACTCTCAAAAATACGCGTGCCTTTCCCGTCCCCTGGCTGACCCAGGGGAAGAAAAGTCCTCTGAGAGCCATGTCCACATTGTCAGTGGACAGACACGTGTGCTTATCTGCCAGCAGACCCACAGCAGCACTGAAGACAGGTTCCGAGAGAACGCTGGCTGCAGGACACGACAAGATCCCCAAGACGTACGTGGCGAGCTCAGGCAATTTATCAACATTGGAAGCCTAAAATGAGCAGGGCTCAAGTTGCACAATAATGGAATCGATGTTTCCTTGCATATACTCATATATCTGTGTGTCCTACTCTTTTTCCTTGTCCAGCTCTTTTGTTTTCGCATGAGTATATGTCCTTGTCACTTTCCCATGTGTTGTGAGTTGTTTGTGACCTTTTGGACACCTTTGAGGGTGTTTTCTAGGTGTTTTTCTGTGTTTGTGATTGCCTGCCATTGTTTCCTATGCAGTTCGAGTTCGGTTCGTCGAACGTTCGACGAACCGAACTCGAACGGGAGGTCCGTTCGGCGAACCAACCTCGAGCCGAACCGTGACCGGTTCGCTCATCTCTAGTCGCTACATGGTCGCTGGTGAGCTGTCAATCAGGCAGATCTCACCAGCCACCAGTGACCAGCCCCCAGTCAGCAGCGACGCGTGGAAGCGATGCTGCGCTTGGTAACTAAGGTAAATATCAGGTAACCAAGCGCTTGGTTACCCGATATTTACCTTGGTTACCAGCGCACAGTGCTTAGCGCTGGCTCCCTGCACTCCTAGCCAGAGTACACATTGGGTTAATAAGCAAACCTCTTTGCTTATTTACCTGATGTGTACTCCGGCTACTTGTGCAGGGAGCAAGGAGCCAGCACTGAGAGCAGCGGACGCTAGTAACCAAGGTAAATATCGGGTAACCAAGCAAAGCCCTGCTTGGTTACCCGATATTTACCTTGGTTACAGCTTACACCAGGCTGTCAGACGCCGGCTCCCTGCTCCCTGCACATTCAGATCATTGCTCTCTCGCTGTCAAACACAGCGATGTGTGCTTCACAGCGGGAGAGCAACGTCCAAAAATTGAACTAGCACTGCGTGTAACGAGCAGCGATCTCACAGCAGGGGCCATATCGCTGCTCAGTGTCACACATTATGAGATCGCTAATGAGGTCACTGGTGCGTCAAAAACCGTGACTCAGCAGTGATCTTGCTAGCGATCTCGCTATGTGAGAAGTACCCCTTAGAAGAGAGAACTACAATAAGACTAAACAGACAGACAGACCTCCAGCAAACAGGACCTAACATACTAATAGCTTGCTACAAGAGGTAGCTAGGACCAAACAGAGCATGTTAGCAGAGACTAGCTAAAGGTAAGAAACCTTTGTGGTGGGAGGGTTGCCTGAAATAGTGAGTGCTGGAAAGGTAACAAACACACTGAAGGAGACAGGGAAAGGAATAGCCCGGACTGCTGCCCTAAAGGGGCTTAAGGTAGGGCAGCATGACTAGGAGGGATGCAAGGCCATAGGGTTATTAAAGGATTAAGTGTAAAGAATAGCCCGGACTGCTGCCCTAAAGGGTCTTAAGGAAGGGCAGCATGACTAGGAGGGATGCAAGGCCATAGGGTTATTAAAGGATTAAGTATAAATTGGATTAAGTGTAAATTGCAGGCTGTGTGAGAAAGCTAGGGAGGAACTAGGGAGGCAGTTAGGATCAGGGGTCAGTTTGGATTGGTCAGGGGGTGATGCTAGAGAGGGGTCATATATAGGTCAGGTCAGGGGTGAGGGTGGGCATTTTTGCCTTTGACGGCGTCCTGAATTGTTCCCGCCCGCCCGCCCTGGTGGTAGATTCAACAACTGGTGATGAAGAGGAGGAAGATCATGATTTGTTGTGGTGGCGGAAAGGAGGGGGGTGTCTGAAGGTGGGGGTTGCACAGAAGAGAAGACGGAACCCAGTGCAGGGGCAGGTTACCTCTAGTGGTGCAAGTGTTTGGTGAGACGGGTCCTTTCTGTGTTGAGTCTCAGCGGGACATGGGGTGGGCAACATCTGGCCAGGTGCTCTCGAGTCGGTGTGGTGCGGCTGAGGGCAAGAGGTCGGCCGATATTGCACTGAACAGTTTTTTGTCAACCTTCAGTTACCCCCCCCCTCCTTTGGGTGTTCTTCAATGAAGATTTGAAATGTTATATTTATTGTTTATGTTTTGTTATTAATAAATGGGGCTGCTGTGGCCTTTATATCCAATGTCACGCAGTATTTGTGTTTGTTTTACATAAGAATCCTAGTGGGTGGGTGGCAGTTGGTTAATGGTAAGGCCTTTAGTCAGACATTCCGGAGTCATGTAAATTCCTGCAGAGTCTGGCTGCACCTATTGCCAGGAAAAGACTACAAACCAACAGGAGAATGTAGCAAAGCTGGGAGAGCTCAGCAAGCTGGCCACACACAGGGCGATGCCTGCAGTGAGTTTGATGACAGCAGCAAAACTGGTCACAGGTGTGACATTACACCCCCCAATACAAAGGAACCGGAGTATGATGTGATGTCTATCTGGGCTGCTGAAGGAAATAAAATAGCTGAATGTTTGAAAAAAAATATAAACAGTGGTTTATTCAACGCATTTCAAAGTGATCCCCACTTCTTCCTCAGGAAAGCTACCAGGTTATGCCCTGACTCCCCACACACCAGATCCAACTTAAGTCAGACAAACAAAAAGCCCCATAAGTTTGGTGGGAGCGAAGAGTGCTGAAAAACTCTTGCTGAAAAAGTTAACTGATAACAGTAGACAAGAAATACCTAATTAGAAAAATGCAGACCACAAAAAAAAAGAATTTCTGGAGAAAACTGAAGTCTGACAACCCCAGAAGGTGCACACAGCCAAACAGACATCTTAGAAACCAAAAATAGAACTAGACAGAAGTATACTAAGACTAGAGATGGGAAGCAGACAAGACTCCGGGGACACCAGGCACTGCAGACCAGAAGGTAAAGGCAGATGAATCTGTTGGACCACAGGAGAGGTCCTGCAGTCCACAGCAGCTCAGAATGGAGACACAGGCTCAGATATGGGTTAAGATACAGTTTCAGATATGAGCTCAGGCATGGATTCCAATAGAGGTTTAGATATGGGCTCAGATATGGGTTCAGATAAGGGATCAGATACCCATAATCCAAGACACAGGTTCAGATACAGGTTCAGACACAGTCTCAGATATGGGTATTGTAGCACCCCTGCGGTACCATGTGCCACAAATGTAACAGTGGAAACCCAAACCCTGGAATATCCATGCCAGCAGTGTCGGACTGGCTACCGGAGGAATCTCCAGTAATACCAGGCCTGGCTGCAGTTACCTGCACTGAACTCCGGAGCTCTCACCTGAGGTCCAGTGTGCAGCCTAGACTGAACTCAGGCATACCTCCCAACTTTCAA
The DNA here is from genome assembly GCF_048569485.1 of Anomaloglossus baeobatrachus. Lineage (NCBI taxonomy): Eukaryota > Metazoa > Chordata > Amphibia > Anura > Aromobatidae > Anomaloglossus > Anomaloglossus baeobatrachus. The sequence continues at coordinate 409,417,910 of NC_134356.1, forward strand.
AGAAAGGAAAGAGGGACAAAGTGTGCGGCGCGCCATGGCGATTTTAGGCCACACCCTAACCACGCCCATTTCACAACTAGTCACACCCATAACAACTCCCCATCCACACCCATTCAGCACTGCCGATCACATTGTTTTATAAACAATAATTATAAACAGAAAAAATTTAAAATATTCTTAATGCAAACTTGGTAGTATTTATTTTAAATTAGAATATTTTAAAACTACAAAATTCTATTCTAAAGCAGATCTGACACCTTAATCTACATTATGTAAAAGCTGCACATTACATATCAGGTCTACTCTATTAGATAAATTATCTTTAATAACATTGTGCTTTTGGTTAACCCCTTTATGACCCCAGTTTGTCCTTGGTAATGTTGGGGTAATTACTGCCGGCTGCTGCGGTGAATCGGTGGTGACCCCCCACACATCTTCTGATTTGAACAACATACATGTGGGGCTAACAGGCGCAGGTGGATCTGCGATCCACCCGGGCATGCTTTTCACTTAGATCATGCTGTCAAAATGTGACAACGTGATTGAAATGGCCACGCCATTCCCCACTTCCATCGGAGCCCTGTGACGCAATCACTGGGAGATGATGGGTGCCATGGTAGCTCGGAGTCATGTGATGACTCCTGTTGCTACCATGACGTGTTTCCTGTGAGACCTGAAAGAGCGCTGTCACTGACAGGAAAGAAGCATTTCTGCTGATCAGAGCTGTGCAGCCTAGATCAACAGAAAAGAACAAGTAATTGGACTTCTGATCCTTATAGTTCTCTAGGGGGACTAATAAAATAAATAAAAAAGTAAAAGAAAGTTTTTAAAAATATGAAAGAATAAAAAATCCTAAAAGTTCAAATCACACCCATTCGCCCCACTGAAAATAAAACTGTTTAAAAAATCAAAAATATACACGTATTTGGTATCGCCGTGTTCAGAAATGCCCGATCAAAATATAAAATCAAATAATCTGATCGGTACGAGGTGTGGCGAGAAAAAAATTCCAAACCCCAAAATTACGGTTTTTGGTTGCCGCAATAATTGTTTAAAATACAATAACAGGCTATCAAAAAGTAGCATCTGCGCAAAAATTGTATCACTAAAAACGCTAGCTTAAGATGCAAAAAATAAGCCATCACTGAGCCCCAGATCCTGAGAAATGAGGACGCTATGGTTCTCGGGAAAATAGCGCAAAAAGCCCAATTTTTTGAGGGACAAACGTCTGAATTTTTTTAACCCCTTAAATAAAAGTAAAAGTACACGTTTGTTATCTATGAACTCGTACTGACCTGAGGCTTCATACTGACCTGTCATCATCACCATATATTTAACACGGTGAATAAAATATCCCAAAAACAATTGTTCAATTGCACTTTTTTTGAAATTTCACCGCACTTGCATTATTTTTCCTGTTTGCCAGTAAACTATATGGTAAAACTAATGATTTCATGCAAAAGAACAACTTGTCACACAAAAAACAAGGCCTCATATGGCAAAATTGATGGAAAAATAGAAAAGTTACGGCTCTTGGAAGAAGGAGAGGAAAAAAATGAAAAATCTCCCGGCGTGAAGGGGTTAATAGAAGCAATTAGAGAAGACTTATTGCTCTGCTGTAATCATGGGAAGCGTTACCATCATCTCTCCACAGTGAGGTCAAATGAAGCTGCAGAATCACCGGCAGGAACAGTCTGTGATCGCTCTGAGTCGGCACACATCAGCGCTGCGCAGAACAGGAAGGTAGATAACAACTACTTGTCTGTGAATTCGTAGCCCCTTAAGAAAAAAAATCCAAAAGTCCTGGACGGATAACCCCAAATAACCAACATCACATTATTATTTGTGCTATTAGTGGGGAGATAATACCTGTCACTTTCAGGCTATGTTCACATTGTGTTTTCGCCAAACATCAATTGCTCCGTCAGGGCCTTCTGTGTGAAGCCCTAAAAAAATAGGATTTTAGTACGATCTGTGAAGTGGCTATTGACTTTAATAAGGCAGACCCAGGACCTAGCAGAGCTGAACTGGTTGGGCAGCCAGAACGGAGCAGAGCTGAACTGGTTGGGCAGCCAGGACAAAGCAGAGCTTAACTGGTTGGGCAGCCAGGACGAAGCAGAGCTGAACTGGTTGGACAGCCAGGACGAAGCAGAGTGGAACTGGTTGGACAGCCAGGATGGAGCAAAGTGGAACTGTTTGGGCAGCCAGTATGGAGCAGAGCGGAACTGATTGGGCAGCCAGGATCCAGCAGAGCAGAACTGGTTGGGCATCCAGGATCCAGCAGAGCAGAACTGGTTGGGCAGCCAAAATCCAGCAGAACTAAACGGTTGGGCAGCCTGGACGCAGCAGAGCTCAAGTAGTTGGGCAGCCGGGATGCAGCAGAGCCAAAGCAGTTGGGCAGCCAGGAAGCAGCAGAGTCGAAGTGGTTGGGTAGCCAGGACGCAGCAGAGCCGAAGCGGTTGGGTAGCCAGGACGCAGCAGAGCCGAAGCGGTTGGGTAGCCAGGACGCAGCAGAGCCGAAGCAGTTGAGTAGCCAGGATGCAGCAGAGTCAAAGCATTTGGGCAGCCAGCATGCAGCAGAGTTGAAGTGGTTGGGCAGCCAAGATGCAGCAGAGTTGAAGCGGTTGGGCAGCTAGGACACAGCAGAGCTGAAGCAGTTGGGCAGCCAGGAAGCAACAGAGCTGAAGCAGTTGGGCAGTCAGGACACAGCAGAGCCAAAGCGGTTAGGCAGCCAGGACGCAGCAGAGCCGAAGGGGTTGGGCAGCCAGGATACAGCAGAGCCGAAGCGGTTGGGCAGCAAGGATCCTGCAGAGTCAAATTAGTTGGGCAGCCCATCCAACAGAGAATAAAGGGAACCTGTCACCCATCCGACCAGTCTGCACTGCACCGCCCCTTAGGTGATTATTATAAAGTGATTTTTACTTTCTACACAGTGGCCTGGGCTCTTATATACATTATGTTAGAATACTGTATATAAGAGCCCACTGGTGGTGGCAGCAGCTTATAGTCACCAAATCTGGTGACAGGTTCCTTTTAAAGTGAGCTTGTCAAGTGCAATATGCACTCAGAGCAGTCCTGGGTACATATTGCTAATCCCTGCCTAACTGTCCCTCTATACACTAGTATAGATAAAAAGATCTTTAGAAAAAGTATTTTTAATGATCTTATATCTTATGCTAATGACTGCGGGGACTAGTCCAAAGCGCGTTACTTCGCTTGGCTAGTCGGCTCACATAGCATGTTAGCATGTTATTACGCCCATGTGTGAGTACTAACACGCTATGCGAGCTGACTGGCCAAATGAAGTAACGCCCTTGGGACTAGTCCCCGCGCTCATTAGCATAAGATATAGGATCTTTAAAAATAATTTTTTTAAAGATCTCTTTATCTATGCTGGTGTATACAGGGACGGTTAGGCTTGGATTAGCATTATGCACTCAGAACTGCTCCTGGCTCTGAGTGCATATTGCACCTGACAGGTTCCCTTTAACTGGTAGGGCAGCCAGGATAAAGCAGAGCTGAACCTGTTGGGCAGCTAGGACCCAGTAGTTCTGCAGGTAGGAGACCATGTGATCGGTAAGCTAATAGAAGCATGGGCAGTTGCTAAAACTCTGCATATTACTGGCCAGTGCTAACTAGAGGAGAGGAAACAAGTGCTGATTGCACTGTCTTCTCCTCAGTTTCCTGATTTCCCGTGTGTCTGCAGCAGTGAGAAGCAAACACACGGGGAGTCAGAGAAAACAGCTGGAGAGAAGCGCACAGGCTCCGGGGCTGGGGATGTCGGCTCTGATGCCGGGGGTGATTCATACCTTAGCAGCAGCAGTCACAGGAGTTTCATGTAGCGCGCTCAACTCTGTAATGGATAGAAGGGAGAAACAGCGAGGTGGGGCTACAATGGGTGGCCCCGGGGCCACGGGACACATTGCTCCCGCTTGGGACTCGGGAGCAAAGGCTCAATAGCGGGAGAGTCCCGCTGTATCCGGGACGGTTGGGGGGTATGACTCAGGGTTTGCAGGACTGATCCGCGAGCGCCGAGTTCTTGATTCCCCGGTGATTGCGGTTCAGTTCATGACAGCTGCAGACAGGCAGGGCTGCAATCTGGAGCTCAGGTGACAGCACCAGAGTGCAGCCCGGCCTTTCTGTAGCTGTCATGAACTGAACCGCAATCGCTGTGAATCAATCACTTGGCGCTCGCGGTTCAGTCCAGGCTGCACTCCGGAGCTCAGGTGAGAGCTAGAGAGTTCAGTGGAGGTAACTGCGGCCAGGCCTGATATTACTGGAGATTCATCTGGTAGCCAGTCTGAAGCTGCGTGCCAGTCATCACACCAGCACCCTCAGGCCACACGTGTGGCGCCCTGGACAAGCCAGGTCGTCACAGGTACTACACCAACACACCCCACACCCCGGTTAGGCACACCGAAGCCAAACACAAAATCCTTGTTGCCTTCCTCCAGGGGCTGATGGATGTCCACACCAGGGGGTGGGCCAGGCGGTTGGTTCCGCTCACCGAGGAGTTCACAGTCCTGGAGGCGGGAAGAGTTTGAGATTAGTTTTGGAGAGGGAAGTGGTAGGAGAGCAGACTGACCGTGTCCGGGTGTGTGGCCCAGGCACTCGGCAAGATTGGCAGACGGTGGTGACCGTCTGCAGGAGAGGCTAATTGGAGAAAACCGTATGGACCGTGGATGGGCGGTGGCCCGGCGGTACCGGATCGGAGAGTAAAGAGAAGCCAGCACCACCCGGCAGGGCTTACGGACCCCGACCAGGCTCGGAGCCGCCGTAAAACTGGTCAAATCCGTTAGCGAAGGGAACCTCCGGGGTTTCCCAGCAGCCAAGACCCGATTGAAGGCAACAGCTCACACCATAGAGGGAAACACAGTCACCGCCAAGGCTACAGTTCCCAGGGCCAGAGCCTGCGGGCAAAAGGGGCTCCCTCAGCATCCATCCAAGCTGGGGAGCGGGTTACCGGTGGGAAGCCATTGGAACCGTAAACACAACACAGGTGCAGTGAAAGGCAGTCACCATCAACCTACCGGGAGGAAAACAACCGCAGCTGCCTGTGGGACCCGTCCATCCAGCCGTTTGTTTGACCAGAGACTGTGTGAATTACTGGCTGAGTGAGTACCACCGTGCCGTGCGGCACAGCGCTGCCCCCGCGACCCTGCACCTCACCAGGCCCCGAAACCCGCCTGCCATCCCTAAAACCCTCACCTGGCCCCGGGACAACCAATCCCCATACCCACGGAGGGGAGAACCAACATCCAAGAGCTGCTCCCTGTCATCGCTCCCGGGATCCCCGTCCAGAGCAGCGGTGGTGTCACAACTTCACCACAACCGTGGGTGGCGTCACGGACAATATTCCCCAAACCGCACACCAATTCCCCCCTTTCACTCACGGGCGAGGAACGCCGCTCGAGACCCCGGGATCCGGCCCACCGCTCGAGCCACCACCGAGCAGCAGCAGCAGCCGGACACGAGCAGTGGGTGAGCGCAGCGTCCCCTCCTCCGCCCGCGACACACATACAACCACAACATCAAACTGGGAGACTGCCTAGCAACAGGTAAGCTGTAACAGGAGTGAGGGCGGTGGAAAAAGGAACCAGGACTCCAAAGACCGTGGGTTACCTGTGGAAGTGGAATATTCCAGGAATCGCGGGGCGCCTGTGGAAGTCTGGGACCTAAACTCACAGGACTCAGCACGAGGCGGGGTGCAGACCATAGGACAGCGGGACACTTTATGGTCAACTGTTAAATCTGCCAGGCGAGAAGATCTCCAGGGTCCATCGCCAACCAAAGAGTCTGAAGCATCAGCAGCAAAGAGGGGACTGGGGATTGACCCCCTTAATTAGTCCAGGCTGCCTGCAATAGGACCAAGACAGAAACGGAGGGGTTCTAAGAAGCTCTAGGCCACGGCAGCCCAATACAAATGGAAGTGCATGGAGGACAGCTACCCCAGGTCACAACTGGCGTGGATAACAAGGGGAGCGGGAACACCTGAAACTGGCACCTGAGGGTCCAAGCACTTAAACCTAGTAAAGACAAAACAAAAAGCCAGCACCAAATGTGCACTTCAGCACTAAACATTCCAAACTGTACTTATTATAAAAATTTTGAGATTTTTGGCAAAAAATTGCAATTTCTTGAACTGCCTCGCCACGTCACGGCAAATCTCATTTGAGGCAGTCCTACACTAAAATATTTTTATAAAATGTGCCATACGGCCTCACATATGAATAGTAGAACTGCTCTTAGCAGCACTCACCTGGTCTATTTCAATCCCGTACCCATGACTGAGTTATGGCTGTGGGCGGGACAGGTCCAAGCAAATGCTGCATGAAGTAAATAGCCTGTGGACAAAGCCTGATGACTTAATGTGAACAGTCACCAACCGCCAAAATCTAGACTGATGGAATACATCCCAAATTGGGGTGCATAGCAAGGTGGAGGTCAACCACCGACCAATTCAATGAAGAAAAAACAAAAAGCCAGCACCAAATGTGCACTTCAGCACTAAACATTCCAAACTGTACTTATTATAAAAATTTTGAGATTTTTGGCAAAAAATTGCAATTTCTTGAGCTGCCTCGCCACGTCACAGCAAATCTCATTTGAGGCAGTCCTACACTAAAATATTTTTATAAAATGTGCCATACGGCCTCACATATGAATAGTAGAACTGCTCTTAGCAGCACTCACCTGGTCTATTTCAATCCCGTACCCATGACCCATTTACTGACTAGTAAAGACAAGGCAAGTTAAAACTGCAATACTGGTGTGGACTGTTTCCTTATCGCCTCCGTACACATACACTGACTGTTCCCTACTATGACCCCCATCATCCACTGCTGGGGCCTAGCCCTGCTTGCGGAGGGTCCAAAACACCTAAGCTGCATTACTCCACCAGCCCCAGCAGAATCCTGCAGTGGCGGCTTCAATAACCTGGCCGCACACCGCAAGTGGCGTAGTCGAAAAACTCTTGATTTTTATTTCTCCCTTTTCTTTTATTTTTACCCCTTTTTATTCGGACCGACCCCCATGATCACGGAACTGGGCATGGGCCGCGATTACGTCTGTTCCCCCCACCGCGCATCACGCACCCGGGACCGAGTACCTCACAGCTCTGGGGCATCACCGTATAAATACAGGTTTAGACACAAGTTCAGACACAGTTTAGCAGCGTCCATGGTTTAACCTTACTATGACGGCTGAGGTGGCATGTGGACCCTCTACACTATGGAGCCAGGTTTATCATGGAAGTGCATAACTAGATGGTTATCTGGTTATTGCTAGAAACTCTGGTGTTGAGGTTAGGCTTGAACCACAGGTTGCCATCAGGTGTTAGTCCAGGGCAGTCTCCAAGCCTGCAATAGCTGACTGGAAGGTTAGGGTGCTGGCGATGGACAAGGCAGAACCTAGACACATGGCCAGACAGTCAGAAATAAGAAACATAGAAAAAAACAGACAAGGACAGGTCAACCGGAAGGGGAACCAGGGCAAAACAGGAGAGCCAAAACAAAAACTGAACAGACAGAGCCTTCAGGACAAGCTGACAAAGATCTTACTGAAAATCAAGGTACAACAGGAGAGACGACAAAATGGAGACTACATGGACAGTGCAAACATGCTGAGCCCTGACGCCAACAGAAAATTAACTTAAGGTCAGATTGACAGGCTAAACAAACAGAACTACACTGAGGGGCACTTTGCACACTGCGACATCGCAGGCCGATGCTGCGATGCCGAGTGCGATAGTCCCCGCCCCCGTCGCAGCAGCGATATGTGGTGACAGCTGGCGTAGCGAAAATTATCGCTACGCCAGCTTCACACACACACTCACCTGCCGTGCGACGTCCCTGTGGCCGGCGACCCGCCTCCTTGTTAAGGGGGCGGGTCGTGTGGTGTCACTGCGACGTCACACGGCAGGCGGCCAATCGGAGCGGAGGGGCGGAGATGAGCAGGATGTAAACATCCTGCCCACCTCCTTCCTTCCGCACAACCTACGGAAGCCGCGGTGACGCCGGTAGGAGATGTTCCTCGCTCCTGCGGCTTCACACAGCGATGTGTGCTGCCGCAGGAGCGAGGAACAACATCGGACCTTCGCGTCAGCGTAATTATGAATTACGCCGACGCTGCACCGATGATACGATTACGACGCTTTTGCGCTCGTTAATCGTATCATCTAGGCTTTACACACTGCGATGTCGCATGTGATGCCGGATGTGCGTCACTTTAAATTTGACCCCACCGACATCGCACCTGCGATGTCGCAGTGTGCAAAGTGCCCCTAAGACCAAACAGACAGAGACATCAAGCAAACTGGACCAGAGCATACTAATAGCTTGCTACAAGAGTTCACAAAGACCAGACAGACCGAGCATGCTAGAAAAAAGATACTAGCTAAAGGTCAGAAAGCCATGGAACCCATAGGGTGGAGGGGCGACATGACTAGAGGGAAGGGAAGGAGTGATGGGGTTAATAAGAACAGGAATGTTCGTGTATAGTGCAGAGAAAGGGATTGGTGGGTAGGAGGAGTTCTCTGGAGGAAGAGGTGAGACAGATGCGGGGTGTAAGTATAGGAAATTTGGCTTACCCCCTTCTCTTGATTTCCGGATATGGAGCGATCCGGACATACGACGGGGCTGCTGTCCGGGACCGGCGGATTCACCATGGCAGTGCACGGGCCCCTGGCAGCGCGGTCCCACGTCTTGGCTGCTGGGGGTTAACCCGTCGGCACTTTCCCCTCGCTCCCCTGTCAGCAGCGGGCGGCGTCACCCCCCCCTTCATTTCAGGTACTTGCCGTGTGCGGGGGGAGCAAGGAGGAGACGTGAGAGCCCCTTCGGGGACCCTTCTGTGGCAGTGGCGTGGACGGCGGCGATGCTCTGCTGCTGCTCCGGCTGCGGGAGGAATCTCCGTCCGGCCGCGGCAGCCGGGAGGGGGGCGTGGCTAGTCTGTGGCCTACTTCCGCTTTCGAGCCGCAGCCTGGATTACGGGATGCGGCGGCTCCCGGACGGGGGAGAGCGCCCGGCTGTGGACGGAGGCCAGCTTTACCCCCCCGCGGACGGTGGGGGGGCTGCGGAGCTGCAGTTAGTGGTGGGTCCGGCACCAGGGCAGGCAAGCCTGGTGCGATGGGTGCCCAGGAGGCGGCGGTGAGTGGGGGTGACGGCAGGGGCCCTGCAGTTCCTGCCCGGTCACCCAGAGCAGGGTGCAGCTCCCGGCCGTGGTGGTCTCCCCCAGAAGGGGGAGGGCCCGGCGGACAGAGGCTTTCGTGGGCCCAGGAGGGCTGGATGCGGCGGCTTCTGGCCAGGAGAGCACCCGGCGAAGACAGATGCCGGCGTTACACCCCCCCCCCGCGGGGGGAGGGGGGCCGGGGGGCTGCAGCCAGCAGGGGTCCGGCACCAGGGCAGGCGAGCCTGGTGCGACGGGTGCCCAGGAGGCGGCGGTAAGTGGGGGTGACGGCAGGGGCCCTGCAGTTCCTGCCCGGTCACCCAGAGCAGGGTGCAGCTCCCGGCCATGGCGGTCTCCCCCAGAAGGGGGAGGGCCCAGCAGACAGAGGCTTTCGTGGGCCCAGGAGGGCTGGATGCGGCGGCTCAGGGGGTCCGGCACCAGGGCAGGCGAGCCTGGTGCAACGGGTGCCCGGGAGGCGTCGGTACGTGGGGGTGACGGCGGGGGCCCTGCGGTCCCTGCCTGGTCACCCAGATCAGGCATGCAGCTCCCAGCAGCGGCGGTCTCGGGTCGGGCCACAGGTACCCCCCCGTCCTTGCAGGCAGCAGGGGGGGTCGGGCCAGAAGAGGAGGTCCACGGTGGCAGCCCGTGGGACGTGACAGTTTCCAGGGTTGTCGCCGCGGGACAGAAGATGGAGCTTGGAGGACGGTACCCACGCGGCATACCAGGAGGACGGCCGTGGTGGTGGCAGCGCTGCGGCGGCGTCTGCGTTACATGAGCCAGAGGCGGTCGGCTCCAGCGAGCAGGAGGAGGAAGCGGCGACGGAAGATTCGGATGTCCGGATGGCGGAGGATGGCGTGACTTTATTCCAGGATACGCCGGGTCGCCGTCGGGTGAGACGGCCGTGGATTCGGCAGGGTTGGGGCACAGTTGGTGGGGGGGCGGCTGCGGACACCGCAGCGCCAAGGGGGTCTGTGATTTCGACCAGGTATGGGGTTTTACTGCAGGGGATAGCGTATATGGTTGCGGAGTGTGCGCATGCGCCGCCGGCGGCATGGACGGGATCGGTGGTAGTAGGCGCAGGTACGGCAGGCAGAGTGAAGGCGCATGTGGCGGCAGGGGAGCGCTTTCGGGCAGAGGCGGCAAGGGCTGTAACAGAGTAAGTGGTGAGGAAAGAAGAGGGGGATGAGGCGGTGCGTCTGAATGACAGTGGCCAAGTGAAAGGCATGGGTGTTTCGAAGGCCCGCTGGGGGGCTCACCTGCTGGAGGATGTGAGGGATAAGATTTGAATGGGGAGAGTGTAGAAATACTTTCGCTGCTCCCCCTGGAACAGCTTCACCTGGATAAGGTCAAACCGAGTGACTCCAGGAAGGAGGAGTAGGGGGGGGGGTAGCGCCATTATAGGCTCTCCCCTCGTACATTTGCAACGTGGCTGCGGGCATTTGCGTTTTGGTGTGTGTATATCGGGAGAAGGAATTGGGTACTTGTTCGGCATGGTTTGGTTATATGGATGCATTTGGGTAGGCTTGTTCGGTTATATGGTGGTTTAGCCTGGCTTTTGTACGCCGAGTAATTTCGGCAGGGAAAGGGGTTGAGTGCGAGTATGCGGTAGGATCATACGGGCATATCCTTATGGATGCGGTTGATGGCGGCTCCTAGTCAGCCCTTCCGGGGGGCAGTTGGTTGTTCGGGACTTGGAATCCCAGCAAACCGGACGATGGGGGTTTGTTGGGGGGCAGTAGATTGGCGGGCAGTGCAGATTTGGCGCAGCCGGTGGTCTTAAGCATAAGTGTTCGGGCTGGGGACAGAGACATAGTAATTCCCGCGATTTGGCATTCTGTTGGTGTTGGTGGATCTTCGCCTCCTTATTGGAATTGGCTAGGGGACGCCCGGATGTTGTTAGGGGAAAGTGGGGTTAGAAAGTGGCTTTGGGCAGGATGGGTGGCCATTCAGGGTCCCTCCTTCTCATGATTGGGTTTCTATTGGGGGTAGTGCCAAAAAAGGAGCTGAATATATTTCGGCTTGTTCAAAAACGTATCTTATCCGGAGGAGTCATTGGTGTATGCCTGCTTTGCTCCAGAATTGTCGGCGGTTTATTATGTATCGTTTGACGAAGTGTGGGGATTTGGTAAACGCGGTGAGCCGTGGAGCATTGATGGTGAAGGCGGATATGGCGGCGACATTTCGGTTGTTACTGGTACACCCTGCCAGCCAGCAGTTCTGGTGCTGCTGTGGGGATGGGAGTTCTTACATTGATCGGTGTTTGCTGACGGGTTGTTCCATTTCGTGTTCCTATTTGAGGCGGTTATTTCTTCGTGGAGTGGGTGGTGCGTGGTGTGTCCAAGCTTACATCACTCCTTCATTATAGGATGATTCTCTTTTGCATTGAGTCGGCGGGTCCGATGATTTGTGTGGGTTGTTGTTTCATTGCAGCAGGTGGCGGATACCCCTTTTGGTGTTCTGTTGGCGCAGAAGGGACTGGAGGTCCAGTGTCAGTGATATGGTTGGTGGGGGATAGAGATTGATGTTATGGCTATCGAGTGTGGGCCTCGTGGGAAATGGTGTGGTCCTATGGGCTGTGATAGAGGCAGTTAGATCGGCTAGGACGGTGCGGTTTAAGGTGGTGCAGTCTTTGCTGGGGGCAGTTGAACTGCGGGTGCAGAGTTACGCTGATGGGGCGTGTGTTTGCGGGACGGCTGTCGACGGCCTTGCCAAGGGTGCAGCCATCGGCTCATTATATGGGGGAGCACGAGGGAGATCAAGGATGATCTGATGGTGTAGGATGTTTTCTTAGGGCGATTCAATGGTCGCACGTTGTGGCTAGGTAAGGTGGTACTTGATGGAACGTTGCAGCTGTACTAGGATGCAGCGGGACCAGTTGGTTGGTTTGGCATGGTGGGTATTGCCTCCAATTGGTGGTGGTGGTCGAGTTGTGGGGGTGATCAGTTTTTTCTGAGAGGAAGGTGGGCTGTCATAGTGACTATCAGTGCTGGTGGCTTCGATTACTGGTTTGTTGGCTAATTCTGGGCCAAGGGTGGTGTATTTGCGGCATTTGGTTTTCAAATGTATGCGGTGTAAAAAAAAAAAAAAAAAAATTATTACAGGTGTGGCATAACCTGTGCCGGGGGTCAACAAAAGGGTAGCTGTGGCTTTGTTTTGTTTCGGTTCCGCAGGTCTCGGGAGTTGAAGCCGGGGGCGGACGAGGTTGGAACGGGGTGGCCAGGAGGGCTTGTAGACTCTGGTGAGGTTTGTTTTGGGAGCTGGTTCAGGACCTCGGTGACTGAGTTCACTTGGTGTTGATATACCGAAGTGTGGGTGGCATGGATAACGTTGTTGGGACCAGGTTTTGGGAGGGGCCCGGTGGTGTGTTTGGTGATATTGTTGGCAGCGGTAAGTAACACATTTTCAGGTTGGTCGGTTGGCATCAGCAGTGGTCCATGGAGTGTTGGCTGTGGCTTTTGGTTGAAGTCTAGGGGTGAGAGGGATGTTTTTGCAGGATTTTCGGCTGCGGCAAGGCCTTGAAGGGTTTTCGCAGGGGTGTGAGGGAGCCGGATGCAAGGGTCCGTTCTCCTTTGTGGTGTTACAGCATTTTGGGGAGTGATTTGTGGTTGTTATGTTCATCTGATCGTGAGCGGGTCTGTGTTTCCTTTTGCCCAAAACAGTTGGTGTTAGCCTTGTATGGGGCGTTGCAAATCGGGGGTTGGTCGGCCCATCTACGGTTAGGGGCGGTGGTTTGATGTTGGAAGTGGGGCCTGCGGTGGGGCAGGAGGTTGAGTGCTGACTTTGTCACGCACAAACAACGGATCAGGCAGGTTGTGAAGGTTGGTGATGTGGTACGCGGCCCTGGGTGCGGAATCATGTCGGGTGGCCGCCCAGGCCGGTTGTTGTGGCATGTGGATGGTTCCCCCCCCATGTTTTGTTACGGTGCCAGGTTTTGGCAGTGCTGGAGACTTGCTTGAAAGGGGTGGGGGTGGGCGCTCGGAGTACTACGAGTCGCATTCCTTCTGGAGTGGGGTTGCCACGGAGGCCCCTCGGTGTGGTCTCGGGAAAGTGTTTGTGAGCTGTATTGGGAGGGAGGAACCCTCTTGTTTTCGTCGTTACGTTCGGCCTCAGTTGTTATCGTGTTAAGGCCAACGGGGGGGTTTTTGAGTCTTTTTGGAAGTGGAGCATGTTTGGTTAGCATATCCGGTTGGTGTTTCATCTGTGGGGTTTATAACCTGTGGGGTGGTGGTGAGTGTGTGCCTCATTTGGTTCTTCGGGCACTAGTTTGTCGGGGGGTTCGGCGGGCTGAGGCTCGCCCAAATTTTCGCCAGCTGGGTCTGGACGGGGCTGATAGTGCTGGTCCTATATGTGGGAGGCAGCGATTTGGTGGCCCGGGCATCTCGGGAGTTAATTAAGAAGATTTAAAAAAAAAAAAAAAAAAAAAAAATTTTACTTACAGTTAGGTCCAGAAATATTTGGACAGTGACACAATTTTCGCGAGTTGGGCTCTGCGTGCCACCACATTGGATTTGAAATGAAACCTCTACAACAGAATTCAAGTGCAGATTGTAACGTTTAATTTGAAGGTTTGAACAAAAATATCTGATAGAAATTGTAAGAATTGTACACATTTCTTTACAAACACTCCACATTTTAGGAGGTCAAAAGTAATTGGACAAATAAACCAAACCCAAACAAAATATTTTTATTTTCAATATTTTGTTGCGAATCCTTTGGAGGCAATCACTGCCTTAAGTCTAGAACCCATGGACATCACCAAACGCTGGGTTTCCTCCTTCTTAATGCTTTGCCAGGCCTTTACAGCCGCAGCCTTCAGGTCTTGCTTGTTTGTGGGTCTTTCCGTCTTAAGTCTGGATTTGAGCAAGTGAAATGCATGCTCAATTGGGTTAAGATCTGGTGATTGACTTGGCCATTGCAGAATGTTCCACTTTTTTGCACTCATGAACTCCTGGGTAGCTTTGGCTGTATGCTTGGGATCATTGTCCATCTGTACTATGAAGCGCCGTCCGATCAACTTTGCGTCATTTGGCTGAATCTGGGCTGAAAGTATATCCCGGTACACTTCAGAATTCATCCGGCTACTCTTGTCTGCTGTTATGTCATCAATAAACACAAGTGACGCAGTGCTATTGAAAGCCATGCATGCCCATGCCATCACGTTGCCTCCACCATGTTTTACAGAGGATGTGGTGTGCCTTGGATCATGTGCCGTTCCCTTTCTTCTCCAAACTTTTTTCTTCCCATCATTCTGGTACAGGTTGATCTTTGTCTCATCTGTCCATAGAATACTTTTCCAGAACTGAGCTGGCTTCATGAGGTGTTTTTCAGCAAATTTAACTCTGGCCTGTCTATTTTTGGAATTGATGAATGGTTTGCATCTAGATGTGAACCCTTTGTATTTACTTTCATGGCGTCTTCTCTTTACTGTTGACTTAGAGACAGATACACCTACTTCACTGAGAGTGTTCTGGACTTCAGTTGATGTTGTGAACGGGTTCTTCTTCACCAAAGAAAGTATGCGGCGATCATCCACCACTGTTGTCATCCGTGGACGCCCAGGCCTTTTTGAGTTCCCAAGCTCACCAGTCAATTCCTTTTTTCTCAGAATGTACCCGACTGTTGATTTTGATACTCCAAGCATGTCTGCTATCTCTCTGATGGATTTTTTCTTTTTGTTCAGCCTCAGGATGTTCTGCTTCACCTCAATTGAGAGTTCCTTAGACCGCATGTTGTCTGGTCACAGCAACAGCTTCCAAATGCAAAACCACACACCTGTAATCAACCCCAGACCTTTTAACTACTTCATTGATTACAGGTTAACGAGGGAGATGCCTTCAGAGTTAATTGCAGCCCTTAGAGTCTCTTGTCCAATTACTTTTGGTCCCTTGAAAAAGAGGAGGCTATGCATTACAGAGCTATGATTCCTAAACCCTTTCTCCGATTTGGATGTGAAAACTCTCATATTGCAGCTGGGAGTGTGCACTTTCAGCCCATATTATATATATAATTGTATTTCTGAACATGTTTTTGTAAACAACTAAAATAACAAAACTTGTGTCACTGTCCAAATATTTCTGGACCTAACTGTATATTGGTTTGTTGCATCTGTGGAAGATATACCCCGGCTACATCGTGGGTGGTTTGATAGTGTGACCAAGTGGACTGAAGGGGGCTCGTTCGGTAGCTGCTCTTACTCGAGCCTATGGGGTTGCGGCACTGTGAGTTGGTGTCGCTGATTTGGTGGTTTCGGTGATGCAATGGGGGTGCATTTTAACAATATTGGTGCTGTTTGTGGCGCTGGGATTGCGTAGAGGTGTGGCACAAGTTTTGGTGTGTGGCGGGTCCAGGCCACGTAAGGAGTCATGTGCCCTGTCCTGTGGCGGGGGGTAGGTCTGGTCCAGAGGCGGTTGAAGGCAATGGTAACTGGACTGAGGGACACCATCTTGGTATGGTGGCTCCAGGTTCCGGGATGTTGCAGACACGGGGTTCTGCAAAGTTGGGGGTATTAATCCGTTGGTGATTAATACCTCATCTCTGGGTCGGTGTGTTGCGGCAAGGGATATTGGTGTGAGAAGTTGTTCCTGGACTGGGCCTACTCAGGGTTATATATTTAATGTATTGATTACTGCGTTACCTATTATTTGTTGGGGTCGCCCGTTGGACGGCGCCCCCTTGTGTTTAGAATGTAAATAATAGGTAATAAAGGCTGCTGTGGCCAATTTGAACCAAGTCACATGCAGTCCGTGTATTATTTACAGATGGTATTGGTGGGTAACACACACAGCACGACTGGAGAATCCTTCCTCAATGGTCAAGACACCTGTATGGAGGGAGAGGTTGAATGAAATAGGTAATGCTCTCAGGGGATCATCAGGGGACCTAACACACCACAGAGAATAAAAATTCCTGCAGACACTGGCCGCACCCCCCTATAGCTAGTAATAGACTTGGCAGCAACAGGAAGATGCAGCAGAGCTGGGAGAGCTCAGAATGCTGGCCCTGCACGTGGCGACACCCACAGGGAGTATGTACATACCTGAAGAGCTGGTGACAGGTGTGACAGTCATTATCAAAATGCTCAATTCTGAGGTAAAACCTGTTTTCAGTGAAGACTTTACCATTACTGAGAGAGGAGATGGTAGTTGTTACTGACGAGATTGTATGTAGATAGCAGATTTATCTGATAAGATACCATATTTTCCGGCGTATAAGATGACTTTTTAACCCATGAAAATCTTCTCAAAAGTTGGGGGTCGTCTTATGCGCCGGGTGTCATCTTATATGGCGGTGCACGATGCTGCATGAACCCATTGTTTAGTAATGCCCTCCTACCGATCCCCTTCATATACACAATAAACATTATTCTCACCTGTCCTCCATTCCCGCGGTGCCTTCAGCTTCTTCTGGCAGACTGCAGGCCCATAGACCCCTCCGCGATAGCGTCCTGTACACGGGGCCACCGCTGTAGAGGACGCGAACATGGAGGGGTTTATGGGCTTGCAGTCCGCAAGAAGCACTCCTCTATGATCACATCCCATACACGGGACCACTGCTGTCAGCGCTTTATTGCAGTTGAATTGCTTTACGGCACCGCAAAGCATTCAACTGCAGTAAAGCCATGACGGCAGACAGCAGTCCCGTGCATCGGACGCTATTACAGAGGAGGGTTCTATGTGCCTTGCGGTCTACAAGAAGCAGCTGAGGTCACCGCAGCAACGGAGGAGAGGTGAGAATAATGTTTATTGTGTGTAAACAATGGCATAATAGGAGACAAGAAGGCGACCGGTAGGAGGACATTATTAAACAATGGGCTCATTACAACAAGGGGGGGTGGGGCAAGGGTGGGCCTATTACTAAACAATGGGCATATTACTGCAGGGGACATTACTAAACAATGGGAACATTACTCAGGTCCGCTTATACTCGATTATATACAGTATATCCCAAACTATATTTTAACTGGAAAAGTTGGGGGTCGTCTTATACGCCCAGTCGTCTTATACGATGGAAAATACGGTATATTGCAAAGTTTCTTATTTTCATGTGTACTATTGATTTGTGAAATGAAAATTAAAATGATGGTTACTCTAACATTAACAGCAAACATCAAGATAAAAAATAGTGAATCCAATCAATAAAAAGCAATCAAAATGTAGTAAGTACCGCAAAATTATACCATTAACATCTATTACTTATTGCGTGAAAAATGAGTTCTCGTATAACCCCATTGAAAAAAAAAAAAAAAAATATAGGTTTTAGAAAAAGGCAAAGGAAACCAACTTTTTAAGCATCTAAAACAGTAAGAAAACTATACTCTTTATCATACTGTCCTGAAGAATCAATGGTTATTATTACTACACAATTAACGTTGATTGAACTACACAGAAAACAGGCACATTTGAACTTTGCCTAATCCTCTCATCTTTACTTGATACAGTATGTGTTATATCAAGATTGTATACAGCAGCACTCTGTTCGCTCATTTTTCCACAGCTCTATACAAATGTTTAGGACAAATCCCTGGTATGCAAGCGTTATGAAGATCTGTAAAGTTGCACAAGACACATTGCTGACATGCTCTTATTGGTAATTTTACAGCCTTCTGGCTCCAATACACTGATATCTTTATATATAAACCTTTGTAATCTATTTAAATGTATATTTTATATGTAAATACATAGATAACAGTGGAGGCCCTGGTAAATGCAGACTGGTAATTATTCTGTGCAGCATGATAATGCATGACATATAGCACTATTACATCCCATAGCTCATGTATAAAGAAGAAATGTGGAGCAACCAAAAGGGAACTGGAATATCGTAAATGACAGTAGACTTCAACACTTTTATTTATTTTTTTCATTGTAGATGATAACTGGGGACAAAAAATAATAAGTTCATGAATGAATACTACTGTGATACTGAGTGACTACACATGGATAAGCCAGGAGGCAGAAGAGTCAGGATTTCTGGGGTCAGATATCAAGAGAGCTCATCAAAAATGGAATGATAAGACTGTGTCGCCCAGGGATAGGGGTACTCAGAACCGGGCCAATGGGGTCGCTTCTAGAGGCATCACGGTGGCGTGACCCGGTCTGTGATCCCAGGCTGCACAAAAAAAGGGGAATATGTAAAGGGAGATTGTCTGTGATGCCACCCGTGGGTTGCGGTGATGAGATTGTGGCACCACCGCTGCCTCTGGGGACCGTGCCCGGGACTGATGGTGTAGGGCAGCAAGGTGGGATCCCCTCCACGGTTAGGTGAGTTGTAGTCTCGGGGCCCAGTGGGAGATGTGGTGGTGGCAGGGATTGCAGGGATCAGCACACTTACAGTTTGGTTGTCCTGGTGTTGGATGAGGCTGTTTTCATGTGTAGGGTCAGGAAACACAGAGTCCAGTACTTAACCAGAAATTGCCGGTGTCCGTAGGCCTTTGGTACGGGGGTGTTCGGATCCCACACCCGGTACAAGAAGCAGGGCCCTCTCTCTCTCTCTCCTGCACTCCAGCTATGAGTCACCTCCGTTTTGGATGGGGGAAGTCCTCCCTCTGCACAAGTCCGGGGTCCCTGGCACACTACCGGCAGGCCACTACCCTGTCCCGGTCCACTGCAGGTGCCCCTGAGCCTACTCTCCACTTCAGCTCCAAGACTCTGCCTTTTCCTTGCTTCACTTACCCAGCAACACAACAGCTGCAGCCCTTGTCTGGTCTCCTATCTCTGGCTGACTCAACTCCTCCCCTCCTGCTCATTTTGTTACACTGGGGGGAGGGGGCGGCTGCCTCACTGTACCAGTGTGGGATCAGGTGGTACCAAGGAAGTTTAACTCTTTCTGTGACTACCTGGCTGGCCAAGGGCGTCACATTCCCCCTTGGTAAAACACAGACCGTCCGCGGGCTGTCCGGACACCGACGGGTTTTTATTTTTCAGGAAAACTGCAAAAAGAATAAACATGTAATGCATATAAAACATAAAATATCTCATCCCCGTAAGGGGAGGCAAATCACTTTAAACGTTGCTAAACTGTCCTTCCCGCCAGTCCATAAAACAACATTTTTACAACTGCTGCCGCTCCCAGTACGGGGCACGGGTTCCGTGCTCCGACTCCTGCTCAGGAGCCAGGCCTACTCGGGTGCCCTCGGCGCCGGCTACAACCGGCCTCGCTAACTGCCAAGAGCCCCAACGCTCAGAGGCCTGCTCCTCCTCTCGGCAGGTGCACTCCTGCTGCTCCACAGCCGGGACGGGGTATTTGGGAGCGGCTGGCGCTGCAGCTGGGGGAGATTTCAGGACGGGTGCTGCCGTCATTGCGGCCGGGCGGACTGCCGGGGCCGAATTCATCTCTGCTGCGGCCAGGCGGACTGCCGGAGCCGACGTCATCTTTGTTGTGGCTGGGCGGACTGCCGGAGCCATCTCCGTTGCGGCCGGGTGGACTGCCGGAGCCGACGTCATCATCGTTGCGGCCATGCTCGGGGCCAGGTGAGATGTCATCGGGGTTGCAGCCTGGCTCGGGGCCGGACGGGATGTCATCGGGGTTGCAGCCTGCTGTGACATCTTGCCGCTCTTGTGTCCAGGAACGGAATTTTGCAGAGTCCTGGCGTCCCTACACTTTACAATTCCGGTTACATGCCACCGCTTCTCTGCCCTCCCCCCCTTGGTCTTTTGCGAGCACTCTTTCGGGCCGTGTTCCCAGGGGGTGGGGCTTCAACTTTGCACCGTTTTCGGGGAAGAAGAAGATGGTGCTGTTGTTTTGGCGCCAAAAATGGCGGGCAAGATGGCGGCAGGTCAAAATTTTTCAAACAGTTCACGGATTACAAGGCGCACGTCATCCAGGTCACGGATGGGGTAAGAATCCTGTTTGTGACGCCAAATTGTGTCACTCAGGGATAGGGGTACTAAGAACCGGGCCAACGGGGTCGCTTCTAGAGGTATCACGGTGGCGTGACCCGGTCTGTGATCCCAGGCTGCACAAAAAAAGGGGAATATGTAAAGGGAGATTGTCTGTGACGACGTGGTGTTCTTATATGGTTCTGCTCACTATATGAGACCTTATGGTACAATAAGAATTTATAACATAGTGTAGGGACCCCCCTATAGAGATTTGCCGTGACGTGGCAGGGGGGCTCAAATCATTGATCAATCATTTGCAAAAAATCTCATTGAATTGTTACAGTAGGAATGAATTTGTGAATATTACACTTTTTATTTTTTCATTGTTGCATGCCATTCATAAGCAGTGCTGGCTCCACTCCTCTTTGCTTCCTTCATCTATACCCACTCCGCAATTGTGATTTGTGCCACATCCGTACCTTGTTGTCCAAGGTTATGTGTCATGGCATAGTGTACCAGGGCTTGCTGATGCTGCCATAGTCGCTGCAACATGTGCAGAGTGGAATTCCACTGTGTCGGCACATCACATATCAATTGGTTAACAGGTAGGCTGAAAGTCCTTTGAAGTGTTGCAAGTCGATTAGCCAAGGGGTGAGAACGGCGGAAGTGAGTACACACTGATCGTGCCTTCTGCAACAATATATCCAGCCAGGGATAGTAGGCTATAAATTTCTGTACAACCAGGTTTGGGACGTGAGCCATGCAAGGCACATGTGTGATGTTGCCCAGGCATAGGGCCGCTAACTGGTTTGTACCATTGTCGCACATGGCCTTCCCTGGCTCCAGGTTCAGTTGAGACAGCTATTGATCAAACTTGGCCCTGATAGTGGTCCACAACTGTGCAGCTGTGTGACTGTGTTCTCAAATGCATATTGGGTTGAGCCCTGGCTGAACTGTATGGAGATAGAGGGGATTCACTTTGCACTCTTGGAATGCATGGTACATTACAGGAGAGGTTGAGGGTGCAGGTGAAGGCCCTAGAGGAGGTGGAGGAAGCAGAAGAGGAAGCGGCAAATCCAGAGGTTTGTCCCGCAAGCCTTTGGGGATTTAAAGCCTTGGAAAGCAGCCCCTTCCCTGCCTGCCCCCGCAGCCACCAGAGTAATCCAGGGCCCAGTCAGTGAGATGTAATGCCCCTGACCATGCTTGCTTCTCCAGGTGTCAGTGATGAAATGCACACTGGGAAACAGAGTTTTTCAAGGAAAAGGTAATCTTGACTGTGACATGATGGTGTAGCACATGAACAGCTTTATTAGACAAGTAATGACGCCTGGGAAACTGGTACTGGGGGACTGCGACAGCCATCAGGTTTGGAAATCGTCTGTATCCACCAGGCAGAAAGGCAGCATGTCTGTGGCCAGCAGTTTTGATATGGTAAAGTTCAAGTACTTTGCTTTGCCATGTGTGGGAGAAAATGGTCTTTTACATGACCAATACTGTGGGACCAAGGGCTGGCTGATGTGCTGAGAGATTGAAGAGTAAGGTGTATACGACTGATGGGTGGACTGTGAGGGAGCAGTAGGGAAAGATGTATTTCTCAATTGAGAAACATGTGGTGTGCTCAGTGTCTCACATGAATCAAAAACACCAGGCATGGTCACTTCTGTAACAGCTGATGGACCCTCACTCACCCCGGCTGTAGTGGGTAAACAAGAGGAGGTTCTGCCATCAGACACTTGTTACAATAGTTCAATGGTGACGCTGGAGGTGGAAGAAGCAGCAGACAAAGTTGATTTAGTGGCCGGTGGTTGGATAGGCCCGGTAGTCTGCATTTTAGCGCAGTAAAATTCCAACCGTAACGCTTGTTGGTTCTGAATGTGCCTGTTCATGCATGTAGTAGTCAAGTTATTTGAATTTTTGCCTCTGCTAAGTTATTGTTTACAAAGTTGGCAGATAACAAAAGTTGGGCCATCTTTTCAAGTCTAAAAAAAGGACCAGGCTAAGCAACCCTTCCTGCAAATTGTAGACCCACAACCACTGCTGGCCACAGCTAGAGTTTTGGCTGAGGATGCAGTACATCTCATGATTGCATCACTACGTGTTTGTGCAGAAATCGCCACTGTAACATCCTCAGCTTCCTGCTCTTCCTCATCATCTGCTGAGCTACTCAGCAGTAAGCCTGTGGGTTGAGAAAAAGTGGGATCTCCAACTTCATCATCATGGTCTATGTTGTTATGTTGTCACCATCTCCTCTTCCTGACCTGACATCACAGCACAGTATGCATCAGGTATCTGATTCTCATCATCATCATAATCTCCATCCCCGGGGCTTAACATCAGTTGATGAGGGTCGGGATCCTGCTAGGACCTTATTTACAGTCATATGAAAAAGTTTGGGCACCCCTATTAATGTTAACCTTTTTCCTTTATAACAATTTGGGTTTCTGCAACAGCTATTTCAGTTTCATATATCTAATAACTGATGGACTGAGTAATATTTCTGCATTGAAATGAGGCTTTTTGTACTAACAGAAAATGTGCATCCCGCATGTATACAAAATTTGACCCGTGCAAAAGTATGGGCACCTCAACATAAAAGTGACATTAATATTTTGTAGATCCTCCTTTTGCAAAAATCATAGCCTCTAGTCGCTTCCTGTAGCTTTTAATGAGTTCCTGGTTCCTGGATAAAGGTATATTTGACCATTCCTGTTTACAAAACAATTCCAGTTCAGTAAAGTTTGATGGTCGCCGAGCATGGACAGCACGCTTCAAATCATCCCACAGATTTTCAATGATATTCAGGTCTGGGGACTGGGATGGCCATTCCAGAACATTGTAATTGTTCCTCTGCATGATGCCTTAGTAGATTTGGAGCGGTGTTTTGGATCATTGTCTTGCTGAAATATCCATCCTCTGCGTAACTTCAACTTCGTCACTGATTCTTGCACATTATTGTCAAGAATCTGCTGATACTGAGTTGAATCCATGTGACCTTAAACTTTAACAAGACTCCCGGTGCCGGCATTGGCCACACAGCCCCAAAGCATGATGGAACCTCCACCAAATTTTACTGTGGGTAGCAAGTGCTTTTCTTGGAATGCCGTGTTTTTTTGCCTCCATGCATAACGCCTTTTTGTATGACCAAACAACTCAATCTTTGTTTCATCAGTCCATAGGACCTTCTTCCAAAATGTAACTGGCTTGTCGAAATGTGCTTTTGCATACCTCAGGCGACTGTTTGTGGCGTGCTTGCAGAAACGGCTTCTTTCGCATCACTCTCCCATACAGCTTCTCCTTGTGCAACGTGCGCTGTATTGTTGACTGATGCACATTGACACCATCTGCAGCAAGATGATGCTGCAGGTCTTTGGAGGTGGTCTGTGGATTGTCCTTGACTGTTCTCACCATTCTTCGTCTCTGCCTTTCTGATATTTTTCTTGGCCTGCCACTTCTGGGCTTAACAAGAACTGTACCTGTGTTCTTCCATTTCCTTACTATGTTCCTCACAGTGGAAACTGACAGTTTAAATCTCTGAGACAACTTTTTGTATCCTTCCCCTGAACAACTATGTTGAATAATCTTTGTTTTCAGATCATTTGAGAGTTGTTTTGAGGAGCCTATGATGCCACTCTTCATAGGAGATTCAAATAGGAGTACAACTTGCAAGTGGCCACCTTAAATACCTTTTCTCATGATTGGATACCCCTACCTATGAAGTTCAAAGCTCAATGAGGTTACAAAACCAATTTAGTGCTTTAGTAAGTCAGTAAAAAGTAGTTAGGAGTGTTCAAATCAAGAAATTGATAAGGGTGCCCATATTTTTGCATTGGTCAAATTTTGTTTTAATGCGGATTGCACATTTTCTGTTAGTATAATAAACTTCATTTCAATCCAGAAATATTACTGAGTCTATCAGTTATTAGATATATGAAACTGAAATAGCTGTTGCAAAAACCCAAATTGTTATAAAGAAAAAAGGTTAACATTAATAGGGGTGCCCAAACTTTTTCATATGACTGTAATTCGAGCCAGGATTCAGCTTACAAATATTTTGGGTATTGATGCTTTCCTCCTCAAGAGTTTGGGAATCTTTGGAGCGGACCTGTGATGCCCATTGGATAGAATGTGTGAACAGCTCTTGAGACACGCCTATGTGTGGTTCCCCACAGTCAATTTGCCGGTTGGTGATTTGTGACATGGGTGCAAACAATTGTAATTGTGGTGGCACCTCTGAGGAATGAACTGTGTGTGATGTTGAGGTACAGGAAGAGGAGGAAAGGCCACTTGATGCAGCACTTGCCATCCACTCTAGCACCTGCTGTTTATTAGCCTCATTGTCTGTGGCACACTAATGCCCAAACGTCGAAGCATTGATAATCAGGAGTGATGCAACCGAATGCTCCATTGCACTCAGGAGTACATTCAATTTGTCACCGAGCACTCGAGAAAACCAGAAATAGTTTATTTTCTAGTGTTTGGAGAAGCATCGCCATGGCTATCATTAACCAAATAAAGCATGTTTTGTTAGTAAAAAAGTTAAACTGCCATGAAATTGTACATTTACTTTGCAGCAAAACATCTACTATAAAAAAATGTTAGTTTTGTGATTAATGAGCCACTAGAGATGAGCAAACCTCTAGAGGCTCGAGTTCGACTCGGTTTGTCGAACGGAGGCCGCGCACGAGTTCGGGTCGGCGAGCCGTTCAACAAACCTCTCGAACCCCATTGAAACCAATGGGAGGCAAACACAAACACATAAAAACACATTATAAATGTACTCATACAGTTAATAAACATTGCCATAACACTTACCTGTCCCCACGATGCGTCCTGCACTCTGTCTCCCGCCGCTTTTCCTTCCGATAATCGCTGCATCCTCCCAGTAACCAGCACCAGCATAAGACCTATCGTGACATCAAAATAGCCATGTGACCAATCACGTGTCTATTATCTCATTGGCTACAGACTGGTCACATGGCTTTGACGTCATGCTAGGACCTGTCAGTGCACCTTTCCAGTACGCAGTGATCGTTTGTGTATCTCCGTGTACCGGCAACATGCTCTGGCACACGGTCGACTCCCCGTTCTGCTTCCCCATTCCGTTATTCACCGGCTGCCACAGCTGGTCAATAACGGAGATCACCGTTTCTATAGCAATGCGCCTGTCAGTGGTGACATCACCGCTGACAGGCAGCAGCTTCTGGTCACTCACGGAGTGAAAAGACAGCAGCATTTTCCTCCCATGCAGTGCTGCTGATGTAGTAGAGCTGCATGGGTTGAAGGAGAAAGAAGACAGAAGAGCAGGATCGTGGAGGGATAAGAGGGAGTAATAAACTTTGAGTCTCTAAGTGTGTCTGTGTATTTATTTTTATTCATGTATTTTTTCTCTGTGTGGTGTCTTTTTTTTTAACCCTTTATTGGAGATTCTTAATGTCTGGGTCAAACTTGCCTGACATTAAGAATCTCTGACTTAATAATAGCTAGTAAAACAAAGCTAGTATTAACTCATTGTAATCAGTTTACTTTGCTGGAAGGCAAAGCGATCAGATGATGTGTCAGGTTCACGGGCCTGAATCACATGACACAGCAGCTGATTGTATAAACGGCTTTTATACAATCATCTGATGCATCAGTGAAAAAAACAACAAAAAAAAACAAACTACACACTTCAGTGCAGACTCCTGTCCGACGGTATCAGCTGATAGTTTAGCCGGCCGGGTGGTAAAAAGCCGGCCTCACCGCTCGACTTATAGTGTCAGCTGATTCCATCAGGTGACCGCATAAGCTGATCATCGCCAGGTTTGAGAGAGAGAAAGAAGAGAGAGAAAGAGAGAGAAAGAGAGAAAGAAGAGAGAGAGAGAAAGAAGAGAGAGAGAGAAAGAGAGAAAGAAGAGAAAGAGAGAAAGAAGAGAGAGAAAGAGAGAAAGAAGAGAGAAAGAGAGAAAGAAGAGAGAGAGAAAGAGAGAGAAAGAAGACAGAGAGAGAAAGAGAGAAAGAAGAGAGAGAAAGAAAGAAAGAAGAGAGCGTGAGAAAGAGATAGAAGAGAGAGAGTGAGAGAGAAGAGAGGGAGAGAAAGAGAGAAAGAAGAGAGAGAGAGAAAGGAGAGAGAGAGAGCTCACAGCTGATGTCCGGCTCCTCCCCTCAGTGCATATATAAATTATAATTATAAATATATTATAAATATAATTAAAATAAAAAAAAAGAAATTCATTACCGGGACTAGAACTCGCACCCTCATGCTTCACAGGCGAGTACTCCATCCATTCAGCTACTGCTTCTTATGATAAAGAGATGCAGTAATTTGGTAATCTTGAAGTCTGGATTGCTGAAGTCTCAGCTGACCACGCGATTCACTTGATTGCTACGTGGAGCTGAAAGAGCAGAGCTGACAGTGTCGTGTGGATTACGTCGGACCTGGAGGGGTATTGGAGGAAAAATGCTGAAACATGGTGTTTTTTTGTCTTTTATTCCAAATAAAGGATTTTTCACGGTGTGTGTTTATTTACTTTCACTTTATAAATAGATAATAATTATAATTTAAAAATAAAAAAAAAAGTGCTTACCGGGACTAGAACTAGCGACCTCATGCGAGTGCTTTATCCACTAGTCTACTGCTTCTAATGATAAAGATAGGCGGATTTTTTAATCTTGACTTCTGCATTGCTGAAGTCTCTGCTGACTGCGTGATTCACTTTATTGCTACGTGGAGCTGATCATAGCACTCGTGTTCTGTAGCAGAGCTGACAGTGTCGTATGGATTACGTCGGACCTGGAAGGGTATTTGTGGGTTAATAAGGGGATGAAACAGGGTGATTTTCTGTCTTTTATTCCAAATAAAGGATTTTTCGGTTTGTGTGTTTCTTTACTTTCACTTTAAGATAAATCATGGACGGTATCTCGGGGAGACGCCTGGCATGATTAAACTCATTATTACCCCGATTGCCACCGTACCAGGGCAATTCGGGATGAGCTGGGTAGAGTCCCCCAGGACAGTCGCATCTAATGGATGCCGGCTGCTGGGTGATATTAGTAGGCTGGAGGGCTCCCCATACTGTGGCGCTCTCCATCCTGACAATACCAGCCTCCAGCTGGGTGGCTTTATCCTGGCTAGTATCAAATATGGGGGAAACTGTATTTTTTTTTAATTATTTATTTATTTTACTGCACAATATAGACCCGCCCGCCGGCGGCTGTGATTGGTTGCAGTGAGACAGCTGTCACTCAGCTTGGGGACGTGTCTGACTGCAACCAATCATAGGCACCAGTGGGCGGGGAAAGCACAGAATAACTAATTGACTAATGAAGCGGCAGACATTTTCTAAAGAGGAAAAGACACCGCAGAATTGTGACAGACGTGGAGCGAGGTGTCCGTGATCGGTGAGTAGGAAAGCAAGTGGGACTGTGTTGGGGACACATGACGCATGCAGATAGCAATGTGTGCACATAGTCTTACTGTGAAAAGCCACGTTTATGGGGATCGAACCATTCTCCAACTTAACTCGAACTGTCGAGCTTTTAGCAAAAAGCTCGAGTTCGAGTTCGATCTCGAGCACCCCCCAAAATCACTCAAACATGAAATTGGTGAACCTCGAATATCGCACATCTCTAATCTCTAGTAATCATATGCATTACCTCATGGGATCACATAGGTCGACGCACCATGATGTCATAACTTCTCAATGTGAATTAAGGCTTAGCCAGCACAGAAGAAACAGCAATAAATGAGGAACAAAATTTTATCTTTTGCAGAGTTGAGGCCCAGGAAGACAGTTGCAGACCAGTAGAGAGGCTGTGACAGCATAGAAAGATCACAGACTAAAGGGTTTTTTTCCCCCTTCCTTACCCAACCATTTATTATGTTTTAGGTTCGGGAGAAGTCATAGTATAATAGATTGCTTTTATTAATAGCAATCAGAGCTTATTCAATGTGAATCAAATTTCCCTGCTGATTTTGAGTGAATCTGAATTTTGGCAGATTAGCTCATCTCTAATTATACAGTGACGTCACCCTCTGGAACAAAAAGCTTTTTTTTAATTAATCACAAGAAAGAAGAGAAGCAAAAAAATATATCAGTGCTTCTCAAGCTGACTGAAACTTATTATAAAACAGATGACTGTTCTTTATACCAGAAGGACCACATAAAGAACTTATCAGCTTTTGAGTTTAGTACAAAACTAACTTCTTCGCTTGCAGAGAATAAACCTAAAATAGATATGATGCATTTTGTCTTCTTTATAAAACAAGAAACACATGCACGGTTTCTTTAGAGAATACTTTAAAGCAACTTTGGTGAATCTTTGATGTGCAAGTTAAAACCATTCCAAGTTTATTTTTCCAAGATTAAAATAAATATAAATTGACAATTTAAAAACAGAAGGGATTGTTCAATCATATCTTTGTTTAATAAATATATTTTCATCAGTTATATAAACTAGATATTTCCCAAGGTGTTTTAATATTTCCTTGATATATTGTATAATAAGGTTTCATAGAACAATAACCATAGACAGGTGGAATATGCATCTGTCTGTCCTATAAGTTGATTTGTATACTATTATTATATAATACTATTATGAAACTGTGTTTTACAACTTGTAATTTACATGTATACCATAAGTATGGGACTGTTTGGATTAAAAGGAGCCTGATAGCTATTACATAAGGCCAGATCCACAGGTAGCATGTATCAGACACAATTAGTGATTTGTATTAAACAAAGTCTGCCTAAAAAGGCTATAGTGTAGAACATACAGTGAAGGAAAAAAAAATTTGATCCCTTGCTGATTGTGTACGTTTGCCCATTGACAAAGACATCAACAGTCTATAATTTTAAGGGTAGTGTAATTTTAACAGTGAGAGATAGAATATCCAAAATAAAATCCAGAAAATCACATTGTATAAATTCTAAAAATGTATTTGCATTTTGCAGAAAAAACTATTTGATCTTTCTGGGAAACAAGACTTAATACTTGGTGGCAAAGCCTTTGTCGGCAAGCACAGCAGTCAGACAATGGTGAGGTTTGTGCACATGTCAGAAGGAATTTTGGTCCACTCGTCTTTGCAGATCATCTCTAAATCATAAAGAATTTGAGGCTGTAATTTGGCAACTCAGAGTTTCAGCTCTCTCCATAAGTTTTCTATGGGATTAAGGTTTGGAGACTGGCTAGGCCATTCCATTACCTTAATGTTCTTCTTTTTAGCCACTCCTTTGTTGCCTTGGCTGTATGTTTGGGTCATTGTCATGCTGGAAGACCCAGCCACAACCCATTTTTAATGTCCTAGGCATCCTGGAGGAAAGGAGGTTGTCACTCAGGATTTTGCGGTACATGCATCCATCCATTGTCCCATTGATGCGGTGAAGTAGTCCTGTGCCTCTAGAAGAGAAACAATCACAAAACATAATGATTCCACTGCCATGCTTGACAGTGGGGATGATGCATACTCGGCATTTCTCTTCCTCCAAACATGGCGAGTTGAGTTAATGCCAAATAACTCAATTTTTGTCTCATCTGACCACAGCACCTTCTCCCAATCACTCTCAGAATCATCCAGGTGTTCATTGGCAAACTTCAGATGGGCCTGTACATGTGCCATCTTGAACAATGAGATTTTGAAAGAGCACTGCAGGATTTTAATCCATTACGGCGTAATGTGTTACTAATGGTTTTCTTGGTGACAGTGGTCCCAGCTGCCTTGAGATCATTAACAAGTTTCCCCAGTGTAGTTTTAGGCTAATCTCTCACCTTCCTCATGATCCTGGACACACCCTCGAGGTAAAATTTTGCATGGTGCCCCATATCGATGTCGATTGACACTCATTTTGTATTTCTTCCATTTTATTACTATTGAACCAACAGTTGTCTCCTTCTCACCCAGCACCTTACTTATGGTTTTGTAGCCCATTCCAACCTTGTGCAGGGCTATGATCTTGTCCCTCCCATCCTTAGAAAGCTGTTTTATCTTTCCCATGTTGTAAGGCTTAGAGTTTAAAGGCCTCTTTACACCCAACGACATCGCTAATGCAATGTCGTTGGGGGTCACGGAATTCGTGACGCACATCCGGCCTCGTTAGCAACGTCGTTGCGTGTGAAACCCACGAACGACTATTTCCGAGTTATTTAACTTACCTTATCGTTGATCGTTGACACGCTGTCCATTTTCCAAATATCGTTGCTGTAGCAGGATGCAGGTTGTTCGTCGTTCCTGCAGCAGCACACATCGCTATGTGTGACACCGCAGGAACGAGAAACTACCTCATACCTGCACCACCTTCAATGAGGAAGGAAGAGGGTGGGCGGGATGTTCGTCCCGCTCATCTCCGCCCCTCCACTTCTATTGGGCTCTTAGAAAGGAGGCGGTTCACCGGCAACAGCGACTTCGCTAGGCAGGTAAGTAGTGTGATGGGTATTAGCGATGTTGTGCGCCACGGGCAGCGGTTTGTCCGTGACGCACAACCGAATGGGGCGGGTACGCAGCGTGTAATGCACCCTTAACTGTTTAATTGAATCTGTGGACAGGAGTCTTTTATACAGGTGACAATTTAAGACAGCTGTTTTTAACCCCCTTACAACCCGCCGTTTTGCACTTTTTGTTTTGTTTTTTGCCATCCTTCTTCCGAGAGACGTAACTTTTTATTTTTCAGTCAATATGGTCATGTGAGGACTTATTTTTTGTGAAACAAGCTGTACTTTTACATAAAACCATGAGTTTTACCATAAAGTGTACTGGAAAGCGGCAAAAAAATTCCAAATGCGGACAAATTGCAAAAAAATAGCTATCGTTATTTAGATATTTTATTCACAGTGCTCCCTATATGGTAAAACTGATGTATCTGTGTGATGCCTGAGGTCAGTGCGAGTTCATAGACACCAAACATGTATAGTTTTACTTTTATCTAAGGGGTTTCAAAAAAATCAGAAGTTTGTTAGAAAAAAGTGGCGTACGTTATGCGCCATTTTCCACAACTCGTAGCATACTCATTTTTCAGGATCTATGGCTCAGTGATGGCTTATTTTTTGTGTCTCAAGCTGACGTTTTTAATGGTATCTTTTTATGCAGATGCTACATTTTGATTGCCTGTTATTGCATTTAGCGCAAAATTTGTGGCGGCTAAAAAACGTAATTTTGGCGTTTGGAATTTATTTGCTGTTATGCCATTAACCGATTAGATTAATTGATTTTATATTTTTATAGATTGGGCATTTCTGAATGTGGTGATACCAAATGTGTGTATATTTTTTTAACCCTTTAATTTTCAATGGGGCTAAAGGGGGGTGATTTGAGCTTTTAGGGGTTTTTTAATTTTTATTTATTTATTTTTTAAAACTTTTTTAAACTTTTTATTTTATTTTATTAGGTCCCCTAGGGGACTATAACGATCAGCAGTCTGATTGCTCATTTTTTTTTTCCCGATCAGAGCAGCATCGCTGAGACCAGGAGTAATTATCATCTCTTGTAACAAGCAGCACTTGGCTGCTTCTTACAGGACCTGAGTCATGTGAGCACAGGAGTCATCAGATGACCCTGTGTTACCATGACAACCACCGGATCCTCGTGATCATGTGACTTCCGATATCGGGCAGTGAGTACGGATCTACCGCTATTGCCGTTAATATGGCACTGTCACATCTTGACAGCGCCATTTAAGGGGTTAAAAGGCACGGGGGATAGCAATTCTACTTGTGCCTAGCAGGCACACATGTCAGCTGTATACATCAGCTGACATGGGCACGGATCCCCGCTTGCAGCCCGCAGCAGCAGGTGGGGATTAACACTATGACCGCTAGGATGTAACTTTACTGCCCGCAGTCGTTAAGGGGTTAATGCAGGTAACGAGATGCTTAGGAGCATCTAACTGGTCTGTAGGAAATTCAATGGTTGATAGGGGATGAAATACTTATTCCTCTCTGCAAAATGCAAACACATTTTCATAATTTATACAATGTGATTTTCTGAATTTTATTTTGGATATTCTATCTCTCACTGTTAAAATTAACCTACACTTAAAATAATAGATTGTTCATGTCTTTGTCAGTGGGCAAACTTACAAAATCAGCAAGGAATCAAATAATTATTTCCTTCACTGTACATAGAATGAGATATTTTGTTCCATACATTCTACTATAGGTAAGTTATATTGCTGGTAGTTTTTGTAAAGTTCAGCTAGCATCCAGTGTCAGTGTGTCAGTGTCAGTTTCTCCAAGGTGTCTTCACTGTTCAATTCTGCCTGTTTTATGACCCTTTTCTTAGAGATTCTCACTGTTCTTTCAATTGCTCAGTATGTCTGTGTTTCAAGTTTCCCCTCATTGAGTATACAATTAAACATTGATGACAGCAAACTTGTTTCCGCGTTTAAGAATCTTCTCTCCAAAGCTATGCATTATCTATTTACCTTAGTAATATCTCCAACCCACTCCCAATGGCACAAGAGCATATTTCATGTATCTGGTTCTTCAAATGTTCTACAGACCATCTTTGAAACTTTCCCCATGTCAATGTCCACTAAGCACTTTTCTTACCATTAAAAAGCTTCTGAAATCTCTTCTAATCAATAATACATTGCAACAACCATGGATTATTGGTGCACAAGCCTGCCATATTAAAAGCCAGCCAATGAGTTTAAAAAGATGAAAATGAAATTGACATTTTGTAAAACAAATTTCTGTTGCTAGTCTTTATCAGTCAGAATCTAGTTATCTTTTTACAAAATTACACTAGATTAAGGGATAGCTGATCATTTAAAAAAGAGAAAAAAATGTTTATAGGCCACTTCAACTTGAAATCCAGATCCTGACAGTAGACTAGGGCTACAAGGAGGAAGAAACCAGCTGGTCACCGGTGAGGCATAGTCCAAATACATAAAGGCCCTGTCACACACAGAGATAAATCTTTGGCAGATCTGTGGTTGCAGTGAAATCATGGACATATTGTTCCATTTGTACACAGCCACAAACCTGGCTTTGATTGTCCACAATTTCCCTGCAACCACAGATCTACCACAGATCTGCCAAAGATTTATCTCTGTGTGTGACAGGGCCTTTAGGAGAAAAAGTCCAGCAATCCCACAAAAAATAAAAGAAAAAATATTTATTTCAAAATCTTGGGTAAAGTGCCATAGGAAAGATATTAAAAACAGAGCAGGTGATACGTTTCGGTTCACACAGGATCCTTACTCGGATCTGAAACACGTCATCTGCTCTGTTTTTAATATCTGTCCTATGGTATTTTACCCAAGATTTTGAAATAAAGATTTTTTTTCTTTTATTTTTTGTGGGATTGCTGGACTTTGTCTTTTTATGCATTTGGACTATAGCTGCTCATTTACTTACACTATGTTATTGTTTTCAGGCTGCACATTATTTAGTAGCCATCAAAATTGCAGAGCTGTTCAGACGTTTTCACCTTGATGTAAGCAACACCCTTCTACTATACCTTGTGAACCCACTCAGACCTCAAAAAGCAACCTAGTTTTAATCTGAAAAAAACCTGTGTTTTCTTGCATGCAAAAATCTAGTGACATCAATCGCATCTTAGAACTGCTGTAAATAGTAGCAGTCATAGCATATTATCCTAACAATCAGTAATCATTTTATGGCTATGTAGTATCCACATCAGTGGGCCTCAAATATGTGGCCCGATGACCGCATGTGGCCGCAAAGCAATGTTTGTGACCCACAGCTAGGGATAAGCTGTCTTGGGTGACAGTGATTCAGCTATCAGTAGGGCCACCACTGTCTTTTAATGTTTCTGGTGCAGTCCCGGCCACCCTGCAGAACAGCAGAAGCGGTCATATATCTTGCAACGTGCCTGACACTTCCTGTACTAGCTAAAGAGGACATCTAAGCAACAGTGCCAGATGAGAGATGACCCCTACAGAGGAAGGTCAGTATTATAGGGAATTAAACTATGTATAGGAGAGCTATGAGACCATCATACTGTATGTCTGGAGGCGGTAAAGTTCATAATGCTTTTTGTACGGGTGCAATCATATCATCATACTGTATTTAAGGGGGTGGTGAGGCCATCATACTGTAGGAAGGGAGCCTGTAGGCCAGTGTACTCTATGTAGGGGAGTTGTGATGCCATCATACTAAATATAGGGGTCTGTAGGGTCTTAGTACACTAGGCAATGTGACACTATTTAATTGTATGACACTTTAACATTGCAGGTATACAGAGCAAACCATGGCCATTGTTATGCCATGCAGCCGCAGCCTAAATTTAACAATATTCACACGTAGTCTGATAAATTATATTTCCATACCAACTTCAAAAACATTAGTTTCTCCATACATTCCATTAATAGTTAATCATGGAATAAAGAAGCGATATATGCCTAGTTAAAAACGAATTTTTAATTATAACATGTTTAAAGATGGTATGGCCGATTTAATCATTGGCATCAGCTGTCGGTACATGAACATCTGAACTGATCCATGACTGACAAATGTTAGTTTTTCCATGCCTGTAGTTAGTAACTTCATAATTTTTGCTGTAACAAATGGGCAAAAGGGGCGTCTGCTAAAAGTGAGTGGATAAGGCCACAGAGGATTTAGTTTTAGTTAAATTTCCTGAAATTTGTGATATCACACCAATTCAGATATTTTGGGATTTGATTTGTGATTCTCAAAAAAAAAAAGAAAAGAAAACTTGCTGGGCACCATTTACTCCACTGCTAAAACATCAGTGTATGGGTTCATGTGATTTTACATTGCTTTGTGGGCTTCCTCCGTCCTAATGTCTTGTTGTTATGACATCTTACTGATTATCATATCTTGTACAGTTATAGTCAGTACCTGCCTGGGCAATTCCAGATCAGTAGTTCACATTGTAGCATAGTTTGTATGGCAAAGACATTTTGCATTTTCATAGTTACTAAGTCTCTCTTTTCTGTAGAGTGTAAGCTCTTAATATCAGCAAGGTTCTCCTTCTTTTTCCTGTAGAGTGTAAGCTCTTTTGGTCAGCAAGGTCCTATCATTCTCTTTTTAGAGTGTAAGCTCAGTGCGGTTCTCTCTCCTGTAGATTGTGTCACGCTCCCCGGTCCCCGTGCTGCGCTCCCCAGTTCCCCTTCTGCGCTCTCCGGTCCCCGAGCTGTGCTCCCCGGTTCCCGTGGCACGCTCCCCGGTTCCCGACGGTGCGCTCCGCTCACCACTCCCGCTCCCGGTCCTCCTGCTTCCTCTCCCTCGCCGGTATCCTCCAGGCGTTCCCGTTCCAGGCGCCCCTATGCATCGCAGGACACTCTGCCCGGCACTCCTGCTTCCTCGGCGCCACTTCCTTCCCTGGTTTCAGGCACTCAGGCCTCGCGCATGCGCCTTAGGGCGCGCGCGCGGTCATTGACCCTTTCTTAAAGGGCCAGCGTCCAGAAACAGGATATTGGCTTGCAGGTACAGGGTATATGAGGATTCTTCTTCCAGGTGGGCGGGGCCTGTTCTACGTGTTTATTAAGCTAGGAGTTCAGGTCCCCCTTTGCCTTGTCCTGTGTTAACCCTTGTTTGTCTCGCAGAGCCCGTCCTGCCACGCCATCCGGTCCTAACCACGACTGCTGCGTAATTCCTGTTGGAGGGTTGTCGGCTGAGGACTCCACCATCATCTTCAGTCCGGACCCGGCTCCGATCCCCAACGCCACATGGTGACCTCCGTCCTCTCATCCAGCTGGATCCGGTTCCACCTGTCATCTCCACCCGGCACCGGAACCAGAGCCTTATTGTTGGGACTACCATCTGGACCCTTGTGACCTCAGGGACATCTTCCTTCCTCCTCCCAGAACGGACTGTGCCCACACAGCTAGTGCTTCGGCTACCGTGCATCAAGGCCCTTTGACAGGGTGACCGGACAGTCCCTGTATAGGGGTTAGCTCAGGGTTGCTCCACTGGAGGAGTCCCGTGCACGGCCCAGCGTTTCCACCACCAGGACCTTACAGATTGTAAGCTCTTATGATCAGCAAACTTGCCTTTCCTCTCCCAATGTGTATTTTCCAAAAAGTTACAGGCTTTCCAGTATTGAAATTAGCAAAATTATTAGAACCAAATCAATTTTTTTGGGAAAATTGGTGAAGTCGTATGAATTTTAATTTCAAAAGATCAACTCATCTCTAGTATCTGCCTTAAAAATTACACAGTCTATATATGTTTTGACCTGGCTATTCAGCCAATGCATCTGTGTTTTGTTGAAGTAAACCAGCTTGTTGCAAAATCAGGTGAACCATCTTGTCTATCATATCAAATATACTGTAGGTGTTGCTTCTGCTGCTTCTTTGTATACATGTTGGAGCCCTAACGCAGGTACATGTGGAAGAACATCATATAGGGATTGCAGAATTGTCTGCTAGGTTGTCATATGGGTAGCATCCCAACAAAGCAAAAGCTTTGCTGAGCTGGTAACAGAATTTATCTAACCATGCAACTATTTGGAATTCGTTTTCGAATTTGAAAACATTTCCACCAAATTGCTTAAAAGGGAACCTGTCAACGGATGTTCATAATACCTAATGATTGGTGCGGAGCAGACTGGTCGGATGGGCGTCTCAGTTCTCCGGGTCCCACGTTTCTTCTTTCGGCCATCTTTGTCTTCCTTCTGAAGCTAGTGTGGATGACTTGTTCTACGTCATCTACACTAGCCAAAAGTGAGGTCCTGCGCAGGCGCACTTTAATCTGCCGAACAGGACCACATTTGTACAAACTCTCCTGAGTACACTCATACCCCGTATGTGTATTTGGAAACTAATGTTTTTGGCACAATTGCTAAGAAGAGAAGAAACACTATTTGATTTTTGAAGCACCATTTTGGTTGGAATAGACTGAGCATGCCATGTCACATTTGAATAGACCCTGACTTGCCAAAACATTAGAACTCCCCACAAGTGAACACATTTTGGAAACTACACCTCTCAAGAAATAAATCTAGGGCACTAGTGAGCATTTTTAGTTTCTGGAATCAATATGCAAAGCCCCTATGTGGCAGAAGAGCAGAATCCCCCCTTAAATGACGCCCTTTCAGAATTTACATGCTTTGGGAAATCATCTACAGGTGTTGTGCCAATTTTGACTTCATGTTGTAGAGACGTTGCAGAGTGAAAATTTCAAATATTCCATTGTAGGGCCCAATACACTGTAGTGTTCATACTTTGTGCCCAGCTTGTGCTTCTAGAGATACACACAATAAGTTAAGTGAACTCTTTTAGCTACATTAATGACAAACATGTGGACATCAATATATTTATAAGAATAATATTTTTGTTCTTCTTTTATATTTTCAAAATTTTGTGCATTTTTTAATGTCTCTACGGGACATGCATTGCAATGTCAGTGTAAGGGCTCACACACTATACCAATTTTCTTGAAGGAGTGCTTTCCTTGCTTTAGCTATGATGATTTGCAAATGTCCAATATATTCTTTGGATTGACTCATCTGCGGAAAAATGAGAGTCAAGTCCAATTTTAATCCAAGAGATCTAATTAAAATCATCAATGCAAGTCTCTGGGTCATGGGGTGTATGATAAGGTAGAAATTAAAAAGGGCAACAATAAAGAGGCCTTTTAAATTAAAATTAAAAGTGAAAAGAAAAACCATGGCCACATGCATTTACAAAATCGTGTGGGACCAGAAAATCTTGATTGAATTACATCCCAAAAGCAAGTACCTGAAAGTGGCCTCTGGCTTCATGGGGAGGTGTGTACGCAATACACTATAATAGCAA
Organism: Anomaloglossus baeobatrachus; assembly: GCF_048569485.1. NCBI lineage: Eukaryota > Metazoa > Chordata > Amphibia > Anura > Aromobatidae > Anomaloglossus > Anomaloglossus baeobatrachus. The sequence continues at coordinate 409,455,588 of NC_134356.1, forward strand.
GTAAGGGGACTAAAAACATTATTTTAAAGGGTTTGTCTTCTACTTCAACATTGATGGCTGGTCCTAAGGATAGGTCATCAATTTTAAAGCTTTGAGCAACCCCTTTAACCAAAGCACATGTTTTGGTAGGTAAACAGTTGTGTTTAAGCTTCAGGATTTGGAAGCTTCTTTAAAAAAATATTGACTTGCACATCTCAAAATACAGGAAATACAGTTGTAGTGACACATTAGCTTTGAATTCAGAATTCATTTTTTACTTGCGTACTAATAAGAAATGAGGAATGTAAAACTTTTCTTCCTTGCTTACACAGTATGACAAAAATGTAGCTGTTAAGTTTCTGGCACTGCATTTTATCACAGATCTATTATTTCAAAGTCAAACTGAGTGACTATACAGCTACAGTAGTTGCCTATACTGTACATCACTTGAATCTGTGGATTATTATTTACACACTGAGATTATCACTCCCATTTTCAATCTTTTCTATTGCTGTCCTGTGTGCTCTGTGATCCTTTCTCTACACAGTATAAGAATAAAATGTAATTCCTTAAATGGCTCCTCTCTTTTATACTCTTTGATAGCACCCCCTATGGATAGACCATGTGAACTGCTTGCTGTAATGCAATATGGGGAATTCCGGGCAGCCTCACCTTTCACCATTATCACACTCACTAAAGCTTCAGCAGTGTTTAACCCTCAAACGTATACCTGGGGCCTCGCATGCCTGCTAGGTTACTTATTTTCTGCAAGATTACTTTAGTTAGAATTTTGAAACTCTAGGTATTCCTCAGGTATATACTGTAGTTATTAGTAATTTCCAGTTGTTCATATATTTTTATGTTATAGGCATTTTGGTAAGACACCTTTTTTTTTGGGACTACCCCATATTCACATACCTGGGGCCTTTTAGGCCTGTACTTGGTTTACATGTAATCCTCAGTCTTTTTGTCTGTACTGTTGCTGGGGAAGACTTTGTCTTTATCTTGTCTTACTTTGTCTTTGAACTTTTGATGCCTACCATGATGGAGTGAAGCAACACGAAATGCTTGCCAAGACAAATTACAGAAGCTATGATCTGATGTGTTATACATTTTCAGGAACATCCAGAGCCAAGAGAAAAAGAAAGGAAAGTGCTGTTATATTTGTCCAGCAAAGAAGGAAAGGAAATCTGAGCGTTTCTGTACTACTTGTGGACAAAATGTCTGCAAGGAACTTTCTTCCAAAAAAATAATATGTGCAAGTTGTTGGGGTAATCAGTAATGTTGAAAAGGAAAGTTTTTGAAAAGAAATATTCTTGCACCATGTTTACTACAACGTTTATATAAAAAACTTTTAGACAAAAAAATTGTTATATATAAAGAATATAATAATATTATAAAGAATTATATTATGGAATATTATAATTAAAGTATTATTATAATTATAATATTATATTAAAGAATATTATAAAGAATATTTAATATTATAAAGATTTATATAGAATGACTATATTAGGCGTTTTAAGCCGGTGTAATTACATTTTTTGTTTTATGCACATAATTATAATGTTTTGAAATATTCACATCTCAAATAAACTTTGAAAAGTATTTCTATTTTAGTTACTCCATGTTATTTGCACACAGGCCTAAAAGACCCCAGGTATGTGGAAGTGTAGATTTCTATGGTTGCATGTTCAAGGGTTAAAATGGTGCTTGATATTTTTGTTGCAAATCGAGTCATAGAGCTTTGTGGTTTGTAAATTTTTAATAAATTCCACTTGAACTCAAATCTCCGCAGATCAATCCGCTCATGTCTAATTAGAAGCAAATGTAAATTAATGGAAACCTTTAGCATCCATTAATAAAAAAAATTAATAAAATGGCAAACTAGCAAAATCTACCTGTCACTAAATGCAAATCATGGCAGCTCCACCTTTACGATGAATTTATAATGAATATTATACATTACTGTTGTAAACCCCATATACATTCTAGTCAATAAGAATTTACAAAATACCATAAAGCTTCCTGCTACTTGATTTCATTTGCTGATTTGACTTCTCACCCTAGCATTCTTTTAAGTGTTTTTTTCCATTGCAGATAAAGTAACAGGTTTCAAAAAGCCCTTGTAGTGCTCGGCAATTACATTAAACTACTGCAAATGCAACCAAGCAGTTTTATGTCTGGGCTGGAATTCCACAAGTGAATAGCAAATCACTCAAAGGTAATTTTTAAGGGGAAAATCTTTTCTTAGGCCTTAAATCTTCAGTGCGTATTAAGTTATACACCTTATACTAAGCATTCTTACTGTTTATAATCTCTTAGTGTAATCACTTTTCCAATGTATGTGCCACCTGGGGAACATTGCAAAGACATTAGCTTATATTCAGATTATATTGTACATCATGCCACTCTTGCAAATTTATGTTCAATGAACAGTGCAGCAAACAAAGAAAGTACCTACTTCTGCAGATAAAAACCATGATTTTAATAAATGTGTTTGGTGTACAAAAGGACATAGTCTGCTCCATTATATTTTCAAGAAAAGATAGCTCAAACCTTTAAAGAGAACCTGATAGCTGATACAAGCTGCCCGACCAACAGACAGCTTGTATCAGATGCTGATTGTATGATTTCAGCCATATATTTAACACTGAAACACTGCTTTTCAGAGGAAACATAGTTTCCTCGCTGCCGAAGACAAAGCTGCAAACAGGACTAGTCCAGAAGCGGACATACCATTGGTGCAGCCTGTGCGGCTGCACAAGGGCCCAAGAGGTAAGGGGGCCCATTTCTACCTCCAAAGCAGGTGCAATTTTGCATTTTGATGAGCAGTTGGGCTGCAAAGGGCCCATGTATCCTTCTTGCAAAGGAGCCTTTTTCTGTCTGTGTCCTCCAGTGGACTAGTCTAACAGGAGATTCCCCAGCTGCTTCTCCCTGATTGTTGCCTAGGAGTGACAGGTCTCTCCCTGGCTTAGTGTATATCAGGATAAAGTAGCAATGAAAGTGTTGAGCGTTTCAGAGATTTTTCTTTTTTGAGATCATTAGTTCAGTGCATGATCTTCTTAATTCCCTGAACAACGTGCAATAACTATAATTTATTTTTTTTTACTTTTTACATTTCAGTGCTTTGAAACCACACCACATCCCCTGTCATCTGACCTGACATGACTGCTGAAATTTTAACTTTGTCATTTTAATTGTAAACTAATAAAGATACGCTCATTTTCACAGTATCTGTTTAGCTTCTTATATCCTGGATTTACCCTATCCAGGCTTGTTAGATTATATTCTGCGCTGGAGCTAATTTAGGAACTCTAATATTGATTTATTAGACTATTTTGATATTTAATCTTTGTTCCCACAAAGGTCTGTTAGCCGCTAAACAAGTTACTCCAGCAGACTTAGAACCAAAACTGCCATGGAAGATGGAAGTCTTCCTTAATTTTTTATCTTTATGAGTGTGAAAAAAAAATATTATTTGATAAATGTTGTCATAGTTGCTTAAACCATATGAAAAACCAAAAACAATTCCACAATAACAAAAATAATAGAATTTTTTAACTATGGTTATAATATAGTGCTTTAAACATTAATGGAGGTGTATTTCATTTTTGTTATCCTTCTACAATTTGTAAAATCTTTCTATGTATACTTTTGATCAGTTCCTCACATTGTTATACAAACTGTTCTACTCCACAATGCTGAGTTAGATATTTATCATTGTCCCTTTCATCAAGGTTGATGAACTGTTGCTGTAGACTACATTCCACCTTGCACACATGCGATGTTAATTTTGCGCTCATGACTCTAGATGCTTTTTTTTGTAAACAATTTTTTTTATATACAGAGATATACAGAGGTACACTCTATTTCCTGAATGGGGCTCATATTCTAAATTCCAAATCAACCTATCAGTGTCCATTTTTGGAGTTTGGTATGAAGCAAATGTAGGGCCAACATATTAACCACTAGAGATGGGTGAATATATTTAATTCTACTTGAATATTACAAAAGGAATTGTAATTCATCAAAAGGCAGATTTATTGCCATTTGCTTCTATGCAAATTCAGCAAAATGGTGGCTGCTGGCTATCATTTTTATAAACCATAAAGGGCCATCAAAAGCTTAAAAACAATTCTTGCATTCACCTTACTACTCACCTTTCAGTCCTTCCAATCCTCACCATCAACCTTGCAGTCCCGATTGCACTTTCTTGTGCAAGAATGTCTGAAAACCGACATGAGCGCTAAGCTCCAGATTTGAAAAGACCTGAAACGGTTATGCACATACGTACACAAGATCATGTTGTAATGTTATGATTTTGTGACTTTTTTTCATACTTATGCAGAATCCATTCGGAATTCATCTGACCTGGAAGTCCATTCTAGCGTGAAATACCCAGGCATTCAGTCCTCACAGTGGTGATGAAAAGTTGAAGCAAGGACCGGACAGGTGACAGTGAGGAACAGAGTGGCCAGAAATGTAAGCGGTAAGATGTATTTAAGAATTTTTTCATTTTTTTACATCCTACGTTTATTGTATTGTACTCTGAGGTCTGGAAAGTAACTTCTCTGGAAATCAAATGTCTTGGAGAACTCTGCGTACCAAGGCAAATTTGAATTTTGCCCGCTCCCCTCATCTTTATTATGTCCAGATGTTGTACTTGCTCAGGATTGAATGCAAGATGAACCTATCAATGAAAAATAGCAGTGTTAACCACTGTTGGTCAAGATACACATAAAGTGAAATAAGTATTGAACATGTCACCAATTTTCTCAATAAATATATCCCTAAAAGTGCTATATACATGAAACTCTCGACAGATGTTAGTAACTAACCACCCATCTAATACACAGGCAATTAATTAAAACAGTAAATGTCCATAAATTAAGTTATGTTTAATAATGAGAAATGACACAGGGAAAATGTATTGCTGAAAGTATTACTGAAAAGTATTACTGAAATTTAATTAATATTTGTACACAAGCTTTGCTTGGTGATGACAGCTTCATGACACCTCCTGTATGGAAAAACTAGTCTCATGCATTGCTCATGTGGGATTTTGGCCCCTCTTTCGCACAATCTCTCTTCAAATCCTAAAGGTTTCATGGTCTCCTTTTATGAACTCTGAGCTTTAGTTACAGTGGGGGGGGGGGGAAATAATTTTTTGATCCATTACTGATTTTGTAAGTTTGCCAACTGACAAAAACATGAACAGTCTATAATTTTAAGGGTAGGTTAATTTTAACAGTGAGAGATAGAATATCAAAACTAAAATACAGAAAATCACATTGTATAAATTAAATAAATGTATTCGCATTTTGCAAGGAGAAATACATTTTTGATCCATCTGGAAAACAATAGTTAATACCTGGTGGCAAAACACTTATTGGCAAGCACAGCAGTCAGACATTTTTTGTAGTTGATGATGAGGTTTGCGCACATGTTAGGAGGAATTTTTCTCCACTCCTCTTTGCAGATCATCTCTAAATCATTAAGATTTTGAGACTGTTGCTTGGGAAATTGGAACTTCAGCTCCATCCATAAGTTTTCTATAAGATTAAGGTCTGGAGACTGGCTTGGCCACTCCATGACCTTAATGTGCTTCTTTTTTAGCCACTCCTTTGTTGCCTTGGCTGTATTTTTTGGGTCATTGTTGGGCTGAAAGACCAAGCCATGACCCATTTTTAATGTCCTGTTGGAGGACAGGAGATTGCCACTCAGGATTTTATGGTACATGACTCCATTTATTGTCCCATTGATGCAGTAAAGTACAGTAGTCCTGTGCCCTTAGAAGAGAAACACCCCCAAAACATAATGTTTCCTCCACCATGCTTGACAGTGGAGACGGTGTTCTTTGAGTCACAGGCAGCATTTATGTTCCTCCAAACACAGCGAGTTGAGTTAAGGCCAAAGAGCTCAATTTCTGTCTCATCTGACCACAGCACCTTCTCCCAATCACTCTCAGAATCCTCCAGGTGTTCCTTGGCAAACATCAAATGGGCCTGCACATTTTCCATCTTGAGCAGTGGGACTTTGCAGACACTGCAGGATTTTAATCCCTTACAGTGTAATGTGTTACCAGTGTTTTTTTCGGTGACAGTGGTCCCTATCATTAAGAAATTCCCTCTGTGTAAATTTAGGCTGATCTCTCACCTTCCTCATGATCCTTGGACACCTCGTGATGTGAGATCTTGCATGGTGCCCCAGATCGATGTCTATTAACAGACATTTTGTATTTCTTCCATTGTCTTACTATTGCACCAACAGTTGTCTCCTTCTCACCCAGCATCTTACTTATGGTTTTGTAGCCCATTGCAGCCTTGCAAAGGTCTATGATCTTGACTCTGACATCCTTAGAAAGCTCTTTGGTCTTGCCTATGTTGTAGAGGTTAGAGTCTGACTGATTAATTGAGTCTGTGGACAGGAGTCTTTTATACAGGTGACAATATAAGACAACTGTCTTTAATGCAGATAATGAGTTAATTTGAAGCTTCTAAGTGGTCTGTAGGAGCCAGAACTCTTAATAGTTGGTAGGGGATCAAATACTTATTTCTCTCTGCAAAATGCAAATACTTTATACAATGTGATTTTCTGGATTTTATTTTTGATATTCAATCTGTCACTGTTAAAATTAACCTACCCTTAAAATTATAGACTGGTCATGTCTTTGTCACTGTGCAAACTTACAGAATCAGCAAGGGATCAAATACTTATTTCCCCCACTGTACTTCCATAACTTTTCAGATAAGGTGATTGGCTTGGCCATTCTAGCAGCTTTCTTTGTCTGAAATCAGTTGATAATTTCTTTGGCTGTGTGCTTGGGATAATTGTCTTGCTAAAATGTCAACCCTTGTTTCATCTTCATCATCCTGCTAGATGGCAGCAGATTATTTATGAAGAATGTCTTGGTACAGTTGTCCATTCAGCCCACCTTCAATTATATGAAGTTTGCCAGTGCAATATGCTTAAAAATAGCCCCTCATCATGATTTTCCCACCTCAGACTTCACTGTTAGTATGATGTTTTTGGGGTTGAACTCTTTGACATCCAAAGAAGTCAATTTTGGTCTCATCTGAACATATTATATTCTCCTAGTATTTCACAGACTTGTCTAAATGCTGTTCAGCAAAATTTAAATGTGCTTGAACATGTTTTTTGTTTAGCAAAGGAGTCTTGCATTGTTACCATGCATTCAGGCCATGGCGGTTGAGTGCACTTATTTCTTTGAAACAACTGTACCTGCTAACTAAAGGTTTTTCTGTAACTTTAGACAGATGGTCCTTGGCTCTTAGAGAACTTTTCTGATAATTGTTTTCACTTCTCTGTTTGAAATCTTCCAGGAAGCACCTGGTCATCGCCGGATTATGGTGAAATTATGTTCTTTCCATTTCTTGATTATGGCTCCAACAATGCTCAATGGAACCTTTTAGTAGTTTCAAAAATTCTTCTGTACCAATGCCATCAGTATGTTTTGGAACAATAATGTTTCAAAGGTCTTTTTATAGGCCATTAGTTGAACCAGCTGTTATTTCTTTCACTAAGTGTCAAGATTGCTTTCCAATTAATGCTAGATTTAAGCTATGACTATTTGTGGCTCTTTGGACCTCTCTTTCAGAATGCTTTCAATACTTTTTACATGTGTAGCATTTCATTATCACACATAAACTGTCCCTCGAAGTTTTGCACAAACTTAGTAGGCTAACATGGGGACAGTAGGCTCTGTTCAGATTGCAGATTCTGACACTCCGACCAATGGTTTCACTGTTGTCTGGAATCAACACATGTAGACTCGGAAATCTACCTGCTGTGTGTTGAGTGATAGGTAGGATAGCAAGAGTTAATCTCTGCTAGTCTGCTTGCTCCTTTAATCACATGTTGTGGAGAGATTTATCACATCTGCTTCCCTCCTATATATGCTGGTAGAATCCTTCTACCTATGCCAGCTATATTTATTCTATGCTGGTCTGTGAGGTCTGGTGTCCCAGACTCTCTGATGAAAGTTGTGCCTATTGCTTTGAGCAGTTGTGAAGTTTTCTCCTGTTGTTTTGTACTTCCTTTCTGCTCTTGTTTCTCCTCTTCAATCTCTAATTGCCTTTACCTTTGTATGTGCGTGCTGACAGAGTTTTGTTTTTTCCTTGTCTGTCTTTATCTGTTGTTTTCAACAAGCTACTGTCACATTCCTCCGTGGGGCGAGGAGGAATCATATCATGACTAGTCAGGAGCTGGGCCAGGAAGGACTCTAGGCCTCTCGACGATTAGGAGTATACTTGAGGTTAGGGATAGCATAAGGTCCCCTAGCTTGAGGGTCAGCTTAGGAGCCCCAGTTCCCAACTAGAGTTGAGCGATGTTCGATTAGAACGGTTCGCCAATTTTAAATTCGAGTGATTTTGGTCGGTGTTCGAGTCGTTCGACGAACTCGAACGTTTTGCTTCAAGTTTGGCAGTTCGAGTTACCGTTCGATAATGGTTCGATCACCAACCGTGGCTTTTCACAGTAAGGCTATGTGTGCACGTTGTGTATTTGCATGCGTCCTGCGTCCCCAGCACAATCCCTCTCTCTTTCCTAATCACCGATCACGGGCGCGGCGCTGCACGGCTGTCACAAAGCTCTGGCAGCTTTTCCTCTTTTGAAAATGGCTGCCGCTCATTATTCAATCTGGTATTCCCTGCTTTCCCCACCCACTGGCGCCCATGATTGGTTGCAGTCAGACACACCCCCACAATGAGTGACAGCTGTCTCACTGCAACCAATCGCAGCCACCGGCGGGCGGGTCTATATCGTGCAGTAAAATAAATAAATAAATTTTAAAAAAAACTGCGGTTCTCCCCAATTTTGATACCAGCCAGGATAAAGCCCCACAGCTGGAGGCTGGTATTGTCAGGATGGAGAGCGCCACGTTATGGGGAGCCCACCACCCTAACAATATCACCCAGCAGCTGCCCGAAATTGCCGCATCCATTAGATGCGGCAGTCCCGGGACTCTACCTGGCTCATCCCGAATTGCACTGGTGCGGTGGCAATCGGGGTAATAAGGAGTTAATCATGGCAGGCGTCTCACCGAGATTCCTTCCATGATTAACCTGTAAGTGAAAGTAAATAAACACACACAACGAAATATCCTTTATTTGGAATAAAAGACAAAAAAACACCCACTTTCACCATTTTATTAAAATCCCCAAATACCCCTCCAGGTCCGACGTAATCCACAGAGGTCCCGCGACGCATCCAGCTCTGCTAAATGAAGCTGACAGGAGCGCCGTAGAACACAAACGCTCTGTGTCAGATCCACGCAGCAACTGACATGAGCCGCGCTGTCACCGGAGACTTAACTGAGGTAATGCCTGCGTGTGCGGTGATGATGGGGGTTGTAGTGCCTGCGGTAATGAGTGAGGTAGTGCCGGTGTTTGCCCTCCCATCCATCCATGCACCCCTCCATCCATCCCTCCATCCATTCATATCTCCCTCCATCCCTCCCTCCATCTCACTATCCATTCATCCTTCCCTTCATCCCTCCCTCCATCAATCCCTCTATCCCTCCATCCATCCCTCTATCCCTCCATGCATCCATCCCTCCATGCATCCATCCCTCCATCCATTCATCCATCCCTCCATTCATCCCTCCATCCATCCATTCCTCCATCCCTCCCTCCATCCATTCATCCCTCACTCCATCCCTCCCTCCATCTCTCCATCCATTCATCCCTCCCTTCATCCCTCCCTCCATCCATCCCTCTATCCCTCCATCCATCCCTCTATCCATCCATCCCTCCATCCATCCATCCCTTCATCCATCCCTCCATCCATCCATCCATCCATCCATCCATCCCTCCATTCATCCTTGCAGCTGAATAATCTAGTTCTGGATTCTCAAGTGCAATACAGAGGTCATGATTACCAAATCTTTCTATGCTTTTCATTAGAGGCAGTGGCTCAATGGATAGAGCTACTGCCTAAGGAAAATAAGTTCACGAGATCGAGTCCCGGCCATCATGAAGTTAATTTCATTTAGTTTTAATCTTAAATTATTATTTATTTATAATTATAATTTAATTTAATTATGCACTGAGGGGAGAAGCCGGACATCAGCTGTGAGCCGCGGGACACACCTCTAAAATCGGAGCAGTTCACGAAATGAGGCTGCATTGCTTTCTCCTCTCTCTCTTCTCTCTCTCTCTCATCTCTCTCTCTCTCAGCCCTCCATCCCTCCATCTCTCCATCCATTCATACCTTCCTTCATCCCTCCCTCCATCCCTCCATCCATTCCTTTATCCCTCCATCCATCCCTCTATCCCTCCATCCATCCCTCTATCCCTCCATCCATCCCTCTATCCCTCCATCCATCCCTCTATCCATCCCTTCATCCATTCATCCATCCCTCCATCCATCCCTCCCTCCATCCATCCCTCTATCCCTCCATCCATCCCTCTATCCAGTCATCCATCCATCCCTCCATCCATCCATCCCTCCATCTATCCTTGTAGCTGAATAATCTACTTCTGGGGTCAAGATTACCAAATCTTCCTATGCTATTCATTAAAGGCAGTAGCTCAATGGGTAGAGCTGCCGCCTAAGGAGAATTACTTCACGAGTTTGCGTCCCGGCTGTCTCTTTCTCTCTCTTTCTTTTTCTCTCACTTTCTCTCTTTTTCTCTCTTTCTCTCTCTTTCTTTCTATCTCTCTCTTCTCTCTCTTCTCTCTCTCTTTTCTCTCTCTTTTCTCTCTCTATTCTCTCTCATTTCTCTCTCTCAGACCCTGCGATGATCAGCTGATGCTGTCTCCTGACGGCATCAGCTGACACTATAAGTCGAGCGGTGAGGCCGGCTTTTTACCGCCCGGCCGGCTAAACTATCAGCTGCTGCTGTCAGACAAGAGTCTGCACAGAAGTGTAGTTTTTTTTTTTTGCACTGATGCATCAGCTGATTGTATAAAAGCCATTTATACAATCAGCTGCTGTGTCATGTGATTCAGGCCCTTGAACCTTACACATCATCTGATCGCTTTGCCTTCCAGCAAACCGATCAGATGAAATTGGATCCGGATTGGATGGCGCGAGACCCTTGACTCAGGATTACTGCGGAGGGGGGTTCTTTATTTCAATAAAGATGGAGTCACTAATTGTTGTGTTTCATTTGTAATAAAAATATTTTCCTGTGTGTTGTGTTTTTTTTATCTTCACTAGAAATTCATGGTGGCCGTATCTAATATTGTCGTGACACCATGAATTTCGGGCTTAGGGCCAGTTGATAATATACAGCTAGCCCTAACCCCATTATTACCGAGCGAGCCACCCTTCACCAGGGCAGCTGGAAGAGTTGGATACAGCGCCAGAAGATGGCGCTTCTATGAAAGCGCCATTTTCTGGGGCGGCTGCGGACTGCAATTCGCAGCAGGGGTGCCCAGAAAGCTTGGGCACGCTGCGCTGTGGATTCCAATCCCCAACTGCCTCGTTGTACCTGGCTGGACACAAAAATTGGGCGAAGCCCACGTAATTTTTTTTTTAATTATTTCATGAAATTCATGAAATAATTAAAAAAAGGGCTTCCCTATATTTTTGGTTCCCAGCCGGGTGCAAATAGGCCGCTGAAGGTTGGGGGCAGTCCATAGCTGCCTGCTGTACCTGGCTAGCATACAAAAACATGGCAAAGCCCACGTAATTTTTTGTGTTGGTGCAAAAAACTCCTGCATACAGTACTGGATGGAGTATGCTGAGCCTTGTAGTTCTGCAGCTGCTGTCTGTCTGTATGGAGGAAAGCAGACAGCAGCTGCAGAACTACAAGGCTCAGCATCCTCCATCCAGGACTGTATGCTGGAGGGAGAGGCAGGGGGAGCAAAACCTGCATGGCTCAGCATACTTCATCCACTAGTGTATGCAGGAGAGCAGACAGCAGCTGCAGAACTACAAGGCTTAGCATGCTGCATCCAGGACTGCATGCTGTAGGGAGAGACAGGGGGAGCAGAACTACAAGGCTCAGCATGCTCCATTTACTAGTGTATGCAGGAGAGCAGAAAGCAGCTGCAGAACTACAAGGTGCAGCATACCCCATCCAGGACTGTATGCAGGAGTTTTTTGCCCACAAAAAAATAACGTTGGCTTTGCCATATTTTTGTATGTTAGCCAGGTACAGCAGGCAGGTACAGCTGCCCACAACCCCCAGCTGCCTATTTGTACCCGGCTGGGAACTAAAAATATAGGAAAGCCCTTTTTTTAATTATTTCATGAATTTTGTGAAATAATTAAAAAAAACAAAAAAAAACGACATGGGCTTCGCCCCATTTTTGTGTCCAGCCCGCTACAACTAGGCAGCTGGAGATTGGAATCCACAGCACAGGTTGGCCCGAGGTTTCTGGGCCCCTCTGGTGTGAATTGCTGTCCGCAGCTGCCCCAGAAAGTGGCGCTTTCATACAAGCGCCATCATCTGGTGCTGTATCCAACTCTTCCAGCTGTCCTGATGCCGGGTGGCTTGCTGGGTAATAATGGGTTAATACTAGCTTTGTTTTACTAGCTAGTATTAAACCAGAGATTCTTAATGTCAGGCAAGTTTGACCCGGCCATTAAGAATCTCCAATAAAGGGTTAAAATAAATACACCACACAGAGAAAAAATACTTTAATAGAAATAAATACACAGACACACTTAGAGACTCCATGTTTATTACTCCCTCTCAACCCTCCACGATCCTGGTCTTCTGTCTTCTTTCTCCTTCAACCCATGCAGCTCTGCTACATCAGACAGCACTGCATGGAAGGAAGACGCTGCTGCTCCCGTGCAGTCTAATCACTCAGTGTGTTAGCAGAGGCTGCGGGTTGTAAGCGGTGGCGTCACCGCTGCCACCGTTGAAATAGTAATCTGATAGGCGGGTTACTATAGCAACGGTGATCTCCGTTATTCACCAGCTGTGGCATCCAGTCCTTGCATGTGGGCTGACTGCAGTAAAGAGCGCCCACATGCAGGAATGGGGAGCCAAGCATGTGCCCAAGCATCTCGCCGGTACATGGAGATGCTTAAGCAAGCACCGCATACCGGAGAGATGCACTGACAGGACCTAGCATGACGTCTAGCCATGTGACCAGTCTGTAGCCAATGAGATAATACACACGTGACTGGTCACATGCTATGACGGCGTCATGGAAGGTCCTATCATCAGTGCTGGTTACCGGGAGGGTGCAGCGATGATTGGAAGGAAAAGCAGCGAGAGACAGAGTGCAGGACGCGTCGCGGGGACCTGTAAGTGTAATGCCAATGTTTATTAACTGTATGTGTACATGTATAATGTGTTTGCATGTGTTTTTGTTTGCCTGCCATTGTTTTCAATGGGGTTCGAAGGTGTTTGTCGAACGTTTGTCGAATTTTCGCCGAACTAAGCCGCTGTTCGACGAACCGAACGTAACTCGAAAACTAGGTGGGTGGCTCATCTCTATTCCCCACTATCCCATAGTCATCGTAACAATAACTTAATTTATGAACATCTGTGATTTAATTTATTTGTCTGTGTGGATTTCATGGGTTGTTACCGATATCTTATGAGAATTTCATGTGAATAGCAGCTTAAGAAATAAATTTACTTACCAATTGGTGACGTGTTCAATACTTATTTCACACACTGCATTACAAGGGCATAAAAGATGTATTATTTTTTTCAAAATTTTTACGCAATTTGTAAGCTACATAAAGCTACAATATAATTTCTTTGTTATCCTATTTGTCAAGTCTTCTTTATAAGCTGGACACTTTATTTATTGCATTTACCGAAAATCATGCACACATTTATTCTATAAACTAGACTTATAATTCTGTCAGCTTTTCTACTTACCAAGCTTTTTAACAATTAATAACCATTGCAAGCAAATGGCAAAGTACAAGGTTGTAAAAAGTACTTTGAAAAGTCAAAAGGTGAACATCGTAATGCCTGATCATTACTGCTGACAATAAATGTGATCTATTCCAAATGGTGTAACATACGTCCGGCAAATCCTCTGTGCTTGCTGTCTGTTATTGCTTCCTCTTGATACAATTTGCAGTCTTTTTCTTTTTTATTGTCAGCAAACCTTCCATTGCTTTTATAATTGCTCCATCAATATCTTTGTCTAATTGTTTCAAGTAAGTTCTCCCTTACTGAACTATTGACTCTTATTTTAATTACAGTGACACACGAGAAAGTATACATAAAAGCATTTTTTAGATATATAGATACCAATCGTGATGACCATCAGTAGTAGCTTACAATGCAAATTAGGAAACAATGGCACTGATTCTTCAGTGTCTTTTTGATTTTTTTTTTCCTGGAATAAAAATGACTTTATTTGTGACTATTATGTTATTCATTACTTAATTTGAGCCGTTTTTAAGGTAACTTTGTTATGTCTGTCTTTTTTTTCAGTGTTATGGATGTGGTTTTGGCTGTCAGGATGTTTTAGCCTAATTCATCATTTGTACAATATCGATGTGCACACCTCTATATAATATGAAATGTATTTTATTGAAAATCCAAAAATCAATACTCCATAAAAACAATTAAAGTGCGAAAAAGATCCACAGCACTGAGATATCAGCAAAAATATGCGTATGCAAAATATACAGAAAAAAATTAAGTCCCATACACTGAAATGGGTAACAATATATTCTGGAATAAAACTCTAAGAGGTTCTTTGCACGTTGCGACATCGCTACTGCGATATCGTCGGGGTCAAATCGAAAGTGATGCACATTCGGCGCCGGTAACGATGTCGCAACGTGTAAAGCCTAGAAGCACCGATAAACGATCGCAAAAGTGTCGAAAATCGGTGATCTGTGTAGCGTCGGTCATTTCCATAATTTCGCTGCAGCGACAGGTACAATGTTGTTCCTCATTCCTGCGGCAGCACACATCGCTGTGTATGAAGCCGCAGGAGCGAGGAACATCTCCTTACCTGCCTCCATCGGCAATGCGGAAGGAAGAGGTGGGCGGGATGTTACGTCCCGCTCATCTCCGCCCCTCCGCTTCTATTGGCCGCCTGTCATGTGATGTCACTGTGACGCTGCACGACACGCCCCCTTAGGAAGGAGGCGGGTCGCCGGCAAGAGCGACGTCGCAGGACAGGTAAGTGCGTGTGAAGCTGCCCGTAGTGATAATGTTCGCTACGGCAGCTATCACAAGATAGCGCGCATCTGCGACGGGGGCGGGGACTATCGCGCTCGGCATTGCTACAATCGGCTAGCGATGTCGCAGCGTGCAAAGTACCCCTAAGTTTATGAGAAATGTGCAGGATTTTAACTCCTTAACGACTAATGACGTGCAAAGCATGTCATGAGCAGGTGTCAGTTCCTGCTTTATGATGTGCTATTTACGCAATGGATTTGAACTCTCAGTTTGACAGCTTCATGTCGACAGCAGTCACTAACAACTGACCAGCATGGCCAGAGATGTGACGACCAGTAACATGCCTCTGAAATAAAAGTGGAATAAAACATGATAAAAAGGGAAAATGTACAGTAGTTTTCATTTTATAAAACACATCAGATTGTAAGATGCACCACAAAGTTAGAGAAAAAAAGTTAAAGGAAAAAAAAATGGGTCCGTCTTATAATCTTACGGGGGTGTGAGAGCAATAGTGGAACGAGATCACAGGAGGCAGGTGGAGGTGGTGGATAGGGCAATGCTGTGGGCGATGCGATGGGTGTCCCAGATGCTCACTGTGGGAGCTGTGAGGCAGGGAACATCCAGGAACTGTCTGCGGTGCGACTTCAAATAAATGGTGCCCAGAGTCGGCGCATGTGCAGATTGAGCTATTGGCAAGTCGAGATCTCATCTGCACATGCATCACCTCCAGGCGCCAATTTCCTTAAGTTCATGCTGGGATATAAATGGGCTGAAGGTGGCTTGTTGTGCACAGATGAGATCTTGAGCCAAGAGATCCATCTGCACACGCACTGACTGGCCCCTGCCATACCGCCCGCAGCGAGCACCAGCACAGCACCCGCAGCATAGTGCCCACAGCGAGCAAAAGCAAAGCACCTCCAGCACGCAGCTTTGCCCTTGCGTCCTGTGACCATTATCCACCACCTCCCGGTAAGCTACATTTGGATTATAAGATGCACCCCTAATTTTCCTCCCAAATGTTTGAGAGGAAACGTGAGTTTGATCATTTGAAAATACGGTAAATAAAAAAGATATCTCAAAAACAAGCTGCCATACAGTTCCATCAGCAAAAAAGTAAACAGCTATAGCTCTCAGAATACAGCACTGGAGAAAACAATTGTTTCTATAAAATTGTTTTTATTGTGTAAAAGTGGCAAAACATACTCTACTCTCAACAAGTTAGGGATTTGAGGTGAAATTTATGTAAAACATAAAAAGTTCAGACTACACTGATATTTTATCATGAAAGTAGGACATTTAAGTAGAAGCATGCAATGCTGATTTCCTAATTTCAAACAGTTTGTTGAAGCAAGAGCCAACAGCAGTGGTGTGTATAACTTCCCAAAATGTCAATTTCAGTAACTTGTCATGTGGTCTTGAGCATCAACTACAGCTTGACAATGACATCTCATGCTGTTCAGAAGTCAAGTTGTTGTCTGCTGTGGCATGGCATCCCACTCTTCTTGAAGGGTGGTATTTGGGTTATTGAGGTTCGGGGGAACAGAGTTACAAGCCTCTACACAGTGACTCAGCTGATTCCATAGGTTTTTTATTGGATTCAGGTCTGGAAAAATTGCAGGTAACTCCATTTGAGGTAGCCAAGTCTCTAGCAGCCTTTTCCTAATGATGCAACATTGATGAGCAGGAGCATTTTCATTCCTGAAAATGAAATTAGGCCTGTGTTGTTCATGCATAGACATAATGACTGAATTAATGATGTTAATCAAGTATGTTGGGCTTGTCACTGTGCCTTTAACAAAGTGTAGGGCAGTTTGTATTTACTAGATATACTTGCTCACACTATAACTCCACCACCAAAGGCCTGTCTGGTGACAATAGTGGAGAAGGCATAGTGTTGTTTATAACTTCTCCAACATCGCTGGTAAACATCATTTCTGCTCAGTATGAATCGACTTTCATCAGTGAACAGCACTGAGGACCACTGACCCCTAGTCCAGCAAGACGATGACGCCTGAGCCTGGTGGTTTGATCAGGAACCTTTGCAGGTCATCTGACATGCAGACCACGCTGCTGTAAATAGTTTTGAATGGTCTGACATGACACCTAGGAGCCTTTCAGTTCTCTTAAATATGCCTGCAGTTGTGTGTCATTAGTCATTCGGTTCCGAAGGTCATTGTTCACAATGAAGCGGTCATCAATGTGGCATGTGGCCAAATGACGTGCACTTCTATACCTTTCTGTGACTTTTCCAGTCTCTCTGCATCTCTGTTGCAATCTACTGATGCCACTCTGTGAAACAATAAACTCCACTTCTGTCTGAGAACATCCTGCTTGAAGCATCCCAAGGCAGCTGCCAGACAATCACAGGCCAGCAGCTGACGTTGGCATATGATGTCAGCTGCTGGCCTCTAATTGGCCAGCAGCTGCCATTGGCTTAGGGTTGCAGAGAGCTTCTCTGCACAGCGCTGGCAATTCATTCACAATGAAATAAAGCGCAGAGGGTAGAGGCTCCCTGCACGAGCCGTAACCGTCAATGGTTCCATGGTCTGCGGGCCACAAGAAGCACAAATGAACGCACCAAGGGAATGGAGGACAGGTGAGAAAAATATTTCTTTTTATTATTTTTTTTTATATGTATATGAAGAACGGCATATAAGGGGAAATTAATACAGAAGTGGACAAGGGGAAGGGGGCTAGGAAAGTGAAAATGTCTACTACTATACTATACCTGGATGATGTTATAGTGTACTCTAAGACTTATGAAGAACATCTGACACATATAGCTGAGGTATTTGAAGCATTGTCAAAGTTCAGAATGAAGCTAAAGCCATCAAAATACCATTTGCTGAAGCCCAGGGTTCAGTATCTTGGGCATGTGTTCAGCGCAGAAGGAGTAGCACCAGACCCTGAAAAGATCACCGTCATTAAGGACTGGCCGAGACCGACCACCGTCAAAGAGGTACGTCAGTTCTTGGGGCTTGTAGGATACTACAGCAGATTCATAAAGGGCTATACGAAGATGGTGGCAACTTTGCAAGATCTCCTGGTAGGCCAGGCAAAGAAGGGCAAGACCTCTGGTCCTCCATTTGAATGGGGTGAAAAATAAGAAAACTCCTTCAAGCAGATTAGGTAGGCACTGATTGGTAAGGAAATCCGGGCCTATCCTGATTACAACTTACCGTTCGTGTTATATACTGATGCCAGTAATGTGGGATTGTGAGCTGTGGCATCGCAGGTGCAGAATGGCAAAAAAACGCGTGATTGCTTTTGCAAGCAGGAAGCTCCATCCGTCCGAGAAGAACCCAGAAAACTACAACTTGTTCAAGCTAGAGTTCCTAGTCTTAGTCTGGGCTATCACTGAATGGTTCAAGCACTACCTGGCGGCTGCGAAGTTTACTGTCTTTACGGATAATAATCCTCTTGCCCACCTGGATTCCGCAAAGTTAGGTGCGCTGGAGCAACACTGGGTGACCTGGTTTTCAAACTATGACTTTACCATCAAGTACCAGGCTGGTTGTAAGAATGCCAATGCAGATGTATTGTTAAAGATGCCTCATTTATCAGATGCGGGAGAAGACGTGGATGAGCTAGAAGAAATAGAGCTACCAGCTTTTCACCGCCATAGAGCTTCCCAGTGTCAACAAACTTGTACCAAACGTCAAGAAACTATGCTGAACTCGTTACCACACCATGGGTGGAAGGAGACGCAAGACAGTGACCTGGCTGTTAGCTTAGTCAAAGAGCTGATAACCCAACCAGACTCTCATCTTGGCCCAGATTTTCCACCCGAGGTGCAACACTTGTGGAAGGAGAGGAGCAGGTTGTTTATCTATCAGGGTAAGCTGTGTACACATTTTATCAATTCTGGAACCTAAGAGATTGTGTGGCAGATAGTGTTACCAAGGAGAGATGTCCAGATGGTGTTGGAGGCATACCACAATGGAGCAGGACACTTTGGATGGAAAAAGCTTGAGATACTGTTACGTGAGAGATTCTATTGGGTTGGTATGAGAACCACTATAGAGAATTGGTGTAGAAACTGTGGCCCATGCAACCTAAGAAGGAAAGACCATGACAGCCAAAGAGCACCACTGCAATCAATTATCACCAAGCAGCCATTAGAACACCTTGCCCTGGACCATGTAAAATTAACACCTAGTAGAACAGGCTATATGTATACCCTTACAATGGTGGACCATTATTCCAGGTTCCTAGTGGTAGCCTCAGTAAAGGACTTAACAGCAAAAACTTTAGCAAGAACCTTTCAAGCCTACTTCTGTAGACCACACGGGTATCTGGAACGGGTGTTAACAGACAAAGGTCCTGCATTTGAAGCTGAAGTGTTCCTAGAGTTTTGAAAATTATATGGATGCAAGAAAGTCAGTACTATGCCTTATCATCCACAAACCATAGATCTATCCAGAGTACAGACTCTAGTGGGGCACTAACACCAGAGTACAGCAAGGACAAGCTGAGGCACTTAAACTACGTAGGTCCAGCTGTAGCAACTTTGGTCAGCCCCCGTCCCTGTACAGAGAGTGGGTGTAAAAAAATGAAATGTGTAAAAAGATGTCCTTAGGGAAACAGATTGTAAATAGTAGTGTACAGAAGGGAGGTAGAAACCAGAACTCCTATAGGAAGCTATAGGGAAATAGGAAAATGTAAGTATTTAGCTATTTTGAATGCTTATTTTAACTAAAAAAGGAAAGAAACACAGTAACCATCAAGCGTATTGAGCCTACAGAGACTAAACTGTAAGAACTGTTTGCATTTTTCTTTGCATTTTAAAATTAAAAATAGACCATTAGCCACTGGACTGGTTGGGGAGAAGACTGGTATAATTAGTATTTAACAGCCTGCGGTGGAAGGACTAGCGCCGTAGAGACTGCACTTTTTCATTATTCGCTTTCCATCAGTTTTATTGTTTTTTGTGAATTTTTGATTTCTTTGTTTGTAAGACTCTGATATATTAATTTTCATAATTGTTATTGTTATTGTTTGAAAACTAGATGTTTCAGTCCAGGAGTACTGAAATTAATTAGGGGGGAATGTGGCACCCTATGGTTATATAGCCATAGTAATATCTGGTTGGTGCAGTCAGGGATTTCTATATTGGAAGTACTCACATAAAACACTTTCCACCCCAGGCCTGAAGGGGGAACTCTACTTTACCTAATGTCAGGCGTACTGGCTGATGTCAGTTAAAGTTCCTAGAAATTCAAATGGTGGGGGCTGAGAGAGGCAGTTGAAACCGGTCGGGTCCAGTGCAGGACTGACAGAGGAAGCAACCTGAAAACGGTGCTTTGTTGGGCCAGTACCAAGGGAAAAAGCCTAGCAGTGTGAGGAATCCTGAGTGAGGGTCGGAGGCAAGGCGAGACAGCGAAGGGGTTAAGGAACCAGTTCAGTTCACTCCGGAAGAAGCAACCCGGACACCGGAGTCCGAATCTGCATGGGTTCAGTCAGGCCCAGCAGAAAAGTCCGGAAGGCTAGGGGGACTTCTGTCTCTCAGCACAGCAACACTTGTAGCACAGCCATCAACAGAGCCAGGGAGTTAGTGCTGCCCAGCAGAACGGTTCATTACGCCTGCTATACAAGTGAGAGACACAGGAGAGTTCAGGGCCAGGTTTGAAACAGTCCAGGACTTAAACAGACACACAGCAATAGGGAGGCCTCATAACTCACAGATGTGGAATTCCCAACTGCCACCTGACCACCCGGACTGTACCCTGGAGATAACCCTGCTAACATCAGTAAAGGTACAGAAAGAAAGACCCGGTGTTTGTGTGACAGTTATTGCTATCCAAGGTCCTGCTCTCACTACAGACTGTATTTGCCTGAATATGGGGAGCCACATCTCAGTGACCTTGAAGATACCATTATCAAGACTCGTGTGGTAAGCTGCCTCCCTGTGTGTAAAATCTCAAACTTTTCCAAAGGTCCCAGGGTCCCGCTCCACCTGTCAGGAGCAATAATACCTCAGCTGCGTCATCACCACCTGCCCCGGAAAACACACAGTGCAATGGTGGCCCACATAGCCGCAAAACCACAGGTGGCATCACGGACGTTATTCCACTGTAAATATAATTATCATCCCCTTTATTTAAAAAACACCGCCAGGGTCACGGAGCCGGACCTCGCCACCGCTGACGTCCCCGGACTAGTTTGGCCCGGTTCCGAGTACCCCTGGCCCTGGAGTTGCGCGTGTTAGAGGGACATATGCATTTAGTTTTCTAAAATGTTTCTCTAGAGACTGATTCATGGGTTAATAAGAGGTTTTGATAAATCAATCAGTAATACAAGAGCCCAGTTGATGAATTGAGTTCCTTTTTTTATTTTTATAATTTCACATGCAAGTAACATATAAAGTACCTTGCAAAAGTATTCACTCCCTTGGCATTTTTCGTGTTTTGCTACCTGACAACAAAAATGTAACTTTTTTTTAGGGTTTGCTTTAGTTCATGAAAGGAACATGTCTACAACAGTGAACATTTCATTTTCTTTTTATTGTGATGTAAATAACAAATAGAACAAAATACCTGAAAACTTCAGTGTGCATAATTATTCACCCACGTAGTCAGTACTTTGTAGAGATTCCTTCTGCAGCAATTACAGCTGCAAGTTACTCTGGGTGACTCTCCATAAGCTTTCCACATTTTTCCACTGGGTTTTTTTGCCCATTCCACAAGGGAAAACTGTTCTAGCTCTTTCACATTAGTTGATTTCCCCTGATGAACAGCAATCTTTAAGTCTGACCCCAGATTCTCAATTGGATAAAGATCAGGGCTTTGACTAGGCCACTCCAAAACATTTACATGTTTTCCCTTAAACCACTCGAATGTTTCTTTAGCAGTATGTTTTGGGTTATTGTCTTGTTGAAAGGTGAACATCTGTCCCAGTCTCAAATCACTGACAGACTGAAACAGGTAGATTGTCTCTGCATTTTGCACCATCCATCTTCTTCTCAATTGGGACTACTTTCCTTGTCCCTGCTGTTGGAAAATATCCCCACAGCATGATGCTGCCACCACCATGTTTCACTGTGGGATTGTGTTTTTGGGGTGATAAGCTGTGTTGGTTTAGCTACAGATATATCTTTTATCTTGGTGCCCCAAAAATTAAATTGTGGTCTTATCTGACCACACCACCTTCCTCCATACTTTAGGGGAGTTTCCCACATGTCTTTTGTCAAAATTAACATGAGTCTTCCAATTTGTGTATGGCTTATTGTGGTCATAGGAACAGTTACTCCATTCTATGCTTGGGAACTCTTTGACTCCTTCAGGGTTAACTTTTGTATCTGTGCTGCCTCTCTGATTAATGCCCTCCTTGCCTGGGCTCAGAGTTTTGGTCTGTGGCCCTCTCTTGATAGGTTTGTTGTGGTACCATGTTCTTTCCATTTGATGATAATGGATTTGATGGTGCTCCAGGGGATCATCAGAAATTGGGATTTTTTTAGAACTCAACCCTGACTTTTACTTCTCAACAACTTTGTCTCTGACTTGTTTGGAGATCTGCTTGGTCTTCATGATGTTGTTTGGTTATTGGTGTCTCTTGTGTGACGCCCTGGGCAAGCCAGGGGTCACAGGTCACAACACCACACGCACCCCACATTCCCTGCAGGTACACACAAGGTCAAAACTATAATCCTTGTTGCCTTCCTCCAGGGGCTGGTGTCCACACCAGGGGGTGGGCCAGGTGGTTGGCTCCACCCACCAAGGAGTTCACAGCCCTGGAGGCGGGAGAACCAGGCAGTTGAAGTCTAGCTGAGGGCTAGAGTAGAGTTGAGCTAGGGAAGTGGAGGAGTAAAGATAGAGTTTTGAGGAGGAGGTGGAAGGAGTTGAAGTGGAGAGTTAGAAGTGGTAGAGGAGCTAAAGTAAGAGCAACAGAGAAAGTGACAGAAAGAAGCCTGAAGTTGGTCCGGGTGTGTGCCCCGGACTGAGACAGCAAGGTTGGCAGACGGCGGTGACCGTCTGCAGGCGAGACTGATTGGAGGTTGCCGAAAAGACCGTGGACGGGTGGTGACCCGGCGGTACCAGAGCGGTATACGAAGATTAGTCAGCACCAGGGTAGGGGCCTTTCGGATCCCGGCAAGGCTTGGAGTCACCGAATTTGCCAAATCCGTCAGTAAAGGGGACAACTGTCTCCCAACAACCAAGTCCCGTTGAAGGCAACAGTCCAACCGTTAAGGGGAGACACCGCCACCCGCCAAGGCACCAGTTTCCCAGGGCCAGGGCCTGCGGGCAAGAGTGGAGCTCCTCCGGCTCATATCCAAGCTGGGGAGCGGGTTACCGGTGGGGACTCATCGCTACCAAAGAGACTTTCATAGGTGCAGGGAAGAGACCGTCACCGCTAACTGCAGGGAACATCAGCACCGTGAACCGTCCGAGGGACCCGTCCAACCAGCCGTTTGTTTACCGAGAACTGTGTCGTGTTTACTGGCTGAGTGAGTACCTCCGTGCCGTGCGGCACAGCACTGTCCCTGCGCCCCTGCACCTCCACAGGCCCCATCCCCACCTGTCCACCATCCCAATCCCATCACCGGGCCCCGGGAGCACCAAGACCCCTACCCACGGAGGGGAAAATCAACAACTGGCTGCTCCGTACCATCACTCCTGGGCTCCCCCAAACAGAGCAGCGGTGGTGTCCACTCCATCACCACAACCGTGGGTGGCGTCACGGACAATAAACTATCCCAAATCCCAATCCCCTTTCACTCACGGGCGAGGAGCGCCGCTTGAGTCCCCGGAATCCGGCCCATCGCTCGAGCCACCGAGCAGCGGCCGCAGCAGCCGCAGCGGCAGCCGGACCCGAGCAGTGGGAGAGCGCAGCGTCCCCTCCTCCGCCCGCGACACTTGCGTAATGGTGCTGCAGCCTCTATAGCCTTTTCGAAAAGGTGTGTATATACTAACAGACCCTGGGGCACTTAGATTGCACAGAGGTGGACTTCCTTGCACTAAGCATGTGACTTTTGAAGGTAATTGTTTGCACCAGAAATTTTTAGTGGCTTCATATCAAAACAGTTGAATATGTTTGCGCGTCAATTTTTCTTTACTTTATCCCATACATTTTTAATTTTTCACTATATTTTTTTCACTTCACTTCCCCAACTTAGACTATTTAGTGCTGATACATCAGACACAAATCGGATAACAAAAAAATTTAAACAGGTTGTAATCTAACAAAACAGGTAAAAAGTCCAGGGGGTGAATAATTTGGCAAGGCACTGTATTTTCTTTACATTATTTGCATATGAGTTTTTTTTTTATTTACAGGTAATGTTTAAATGCTGCCAATATGTTGGTTTTTTATAATTAAATACCGACTGGTTTTTGGTCTTGCAAGATCAATAATTTTCTAGATTTTTATGAATAATATTAATTATGACATGAACTTATTTGCTATGATTTTTTTTAATCTTTGCAGAGTACATTTCATATCAGTACCTTCCTCTGTATCTCTTGGGTCTTTTTAAAGTTCAGCAGAATGGCAAACATATTGGTCTGTTGTTTAAGGTGGCCCATGTGTATAGTGAAAAACAGATGGAATGTATAAGAAAGACTGTCCCCATTTCACACCTGCTGGAGAAACAGCTTGCGGAAGCAGTGTACAAGCTTTATCTGATGCTTTTCTTTAATTTTGAGAACAGTAATCTTAAATAACATCTCCCCTGATAATGATTTGCAATGGATCATCCTAAATTCATATAGATTTTAAATAATATTTATTTTGAAGGAATTAAGCTAAAAGCATGTGCTTAAAATCAACACATTAATACTTTTTTAGAGGAGATGAGTAGATCTTTTGAAAACCAAATTCAACAAAAAATTGATTTGCGGCTAATAAATTTCCATGAATGTTAATACTGGAAAATTTATATTTGCTTGTAAAGTACACAAAAACCTTTCTGAACAAAAGAGCTTACACTTTACAGACCAGAAGAGAGAAACCTCCTAACCATAAGCACTTATCGTTTATAGGTAGGGAGATGATCCCGCTGACCATAAGAACTTAAGGGTACTTTACATGATGGCAATATCGGTATCGATATTGCTAGCGAGAGTACTCGCCCCCGTCAATTGTACGTCATGGGCAAATCGCTGCCCGTGGCGCACAATATCGCTAAAACTCCTCACACTGGCTTACCTTCCCTGCGACATCGCTGTTGCCGGCGAACCGCCTCCTTTCTAAGGGGGCGGTTCGTGCGGCGTCACAGCGATGTCACATGGCAGCCGTCCAATAGCAGAGAAGGGGCGGAGATGAGCGGCTGGAACATGCTGTCCACCTCCTTCCTTCCTCATTGCCAGTGGACAGAGGTAAGGAGATGTTCGTCGCTCCTGCGGTGTCACACATAGCGATGTGTGATGCCGCAGGAATGAGGAACAACATCGCTACCCACCAGACAACGATATTTAATCTTTGGACGACCTCTCCAACAGCAACGATTTTTACCACTTTTGCGATTGGTGAAGGTTGCTCATACGTGTCACACGCTGCGATGTCGCTAATGACGCCGGATGTGCGTCACAAACACCATGACCCCGACGATAAATCGTTAGCGATATTGCAGCGGGGAAAGTACCCTTTACAATTTACAGATGAGAAAGAGAGATAGGACCCTGTTAACTATAAAAGCTTACATTCTACAGGAGAGAGTAGAACAAACCTTTTGAACATAAGAGCTTACACTTTACAGGCTTGAAAGAAAGAACCCTACTTACCCTAAGCACTCGACAGGAGAGAGAAAAATCACACTGACCAAAAGAGCTTACACTTTATAGGCTAAGGAGAGAACCCTGCTTATTGTAGAGCTTGCACTCTACAGGAGAGAGAAAAGATCACACTGACCAAAAGAGCTTACACTTTACAGGCTAGAAAGAGAGAACCCTGCTTAACCTAAGCATTCTACAGGAGAGAGAAAAGATCACACTGACCAAAAGAGCTTACACTTTACAGGCTAGAAAGAGAGAACCCTGCTTAACCTAAGCATTCTACAGGAGAGAGAAAAGATCACACTGATGAAAGGAGCTTACACTTTAAAAGCTAAGGAGAGAACCCTGCTGACCATAATAGCTTTTAATGTATTCTTTAATAAGATGTACGGTAGAGCAGCTACAAAGATACTAAATTTCAGGAAGGTGATGAACTTAGTACTATAAATTGGTACAATGCACGGGGAAATAAAAGTACGTAGAGCAAATGGGACACTTTTCTAAGCATCCTGAATAAGACCTGTGCTCAATATATACCCTTTGGGAATAAACAAATAGGAGGAAACCACTATGGTTAAATAGAGATGTAAGGGGCACAAAAAATCACAAATAGAAAGCATTTAGAGAATTAACCCCTTCACGACCGAGGGCAGTAAAGTTTTATGTGACCCGGGATTGAGCTGAACTTGATCCCAGTGCCTGAACACTATTAGAAGTCACTCATTGGGAAAGTCGGCTCTTCACTAGAGTTGAGCGATGTTCGAGGTTCGGCAATTTCATGTTCGAGTGATTTTTGGGGGTGCTCGAGATCGAACTCGAACGCGAGGTTTTTGCTAAAAGCTCGATAGCTCGAGTTACGTTTGATAACGGTTCGATCAGCAAAAAGCCTAGCTAGTTACTAGCTGGCTTTTCACTGTAAAAGTGTGAGTCACTGTGATTCACGCTATTAACTAACAGAGTTAAATAGATGTGTAGAGTGCTCAAAAAGGGACTAACATGTAATCTCAACCCTATTTTAAAATGTGCAATTTTTATTAATATTCATTAAAATGTACCCACAAACAGACACACAAACATATAAATGAGAATGGATCACAATATCCTTGTAAATAACCAAGGAGTTTTATATACACACTCACTTTAGGAAAGTGAAGGGAAACTAATATAGCCCTATAAGGGTAGTGTATCCCTACCTAACAACGGAGGGTATGACACCATAAGTTACCGGGCGCCCCCGTTCCACGTCGGCTCTCCCTCTCCCTGACCCTGATATAGGGATTGGATGGAAAGCCCTATAGTGGTGCTTGCACAGTACAATATATATGCGTTCCCAAATGGTAATACTCTTCCCTGTATTGTTTTCCTTAGATCAAGAAGGTATCAATTTACTGATCTACAACCAGGAATTCCTATTCATGATACTAGCACTGTACAAGACGTATAGACTTCTATTCCTAATAAATTATCTTTATGCAAGGTAGTGATCCATAAAGGTCCAGTCACACTAAGCAACTTACCAGCGATCCCAACAACGATAGGGATCGCTGGTAAGTTGCTAGGAGGTTGCTGGTGAGATGTCACACTGCGACGCTCCAGCGATCCCACCAGCAACCTGACCTGGCAGGGATCGCTGGAGCGTGGCTACACGAGTTGCTGGTGAGCTCACCAGCAACAAGTGACCAGCCCCCAGTCTCCTAGTTACAGCACACATCAGGTTAATTAACCCGATGTGTGCTGCAGCTAAATGTGCACAGCGCAGGGAGCAGCGCACACTGAGCGCTGGCTCCTTGCTCTCCTAGTTACAGCACACATCGGGTTAATTGCCTGATGTGTGCTGCAGCTAAATGTGCACAGAGCAGGGAGCAGCGCACAATGCTTAGCGCTGGCTCCTTGCTCTCCTAGCTACAGCACACATCGGGTTAATTACCTGATGTGTGCTGCAGCTACATGTGCACAGAGCAGGAGCCGGCACTGACAGTGAGAGCGGAGGAGGCTGGTATCAAAGGTAAATATCGGGTAACCAAGGACAGGGCTTCTTGGTTACCCGATGTTTACATTGGTTACCAGCCTCCGCAGAAGCCGGCTCCTGCTGCCTGCACATTTAGTTGTTGCTGTCTCGCTGTCACACACAGCGATCTGTGCTTCACAGCAGGACAGCAACAACTAAAAAATGGCCCAGGACATTCAGCAACAACCAACGACCTCACAGCAGGGGCCAGGTTGTTGCTGGATGTCACACACAGCAACATCGCTAGCAACGTCACAAAAGTTGTTCGTTACCAGCGATGTTGCTAGCGATGTTGCTTAGTGTGACGGGGCCTTAAGAGTTATTTACAACCACATATGTGGAAGTAATTAATCTTTTCTCCCTGTTATACTATATTATATAGAATATGATTGGAGCAACCTTTTCTATTTTGCAGTAATTTGCAGGGGTGTCTGTATCCCATTTTTCTTTCAGCTCCTGGGGTATAATGGAGAGATTATCTGAGCCCCTTGTGATATGACTCTAGGTGACTGTAATATACTTGTGGGGTATACCACCCTGTAACATATGTGGTTGTAAATAACTCTTATGGATCACTACCTTGCATAAAGATAATTTATTAGGAATAGAAGTCTATACGTCTTGTACAGTGCTAGTATCATGAATAGGAATTCCTGGTTGTAGATCAGTAAATTGATACCTTCTTGATCTAAGGAAAACAATACGGGGAAGAGTATTACCATTTGGGAACTCATATATATTGTACTGTGCAAGCACCACTATAGGGCTTTCCATCCCATCCCTATATCAGGGTCAGGGAGAGGGAGAGCCGACGTGGAACGGGGGCGCCTGGTAACTTATGGTGTCATACCCTCCGTTGTTAGGTAGGGATACACTACCCTTATAGGGCTATATTAGTTTCCCTTCCCTTTCCTAAAGTGAGTGTGTATATAAAACTCCTTGGTTATTTACAAGGATATCGTGATCCATTCTCATTTATATGTTTGTGTGTCTGTTTGTGGGTACATTTTAATGAATATTAATAATTGCACATTTTAAAATAGGGTTGATTCACGCTATTATCAAATTTCAGCGTATAGTGTGCGGGGGGGGGTGCGGTTTAGATCTGTGGTGCTGAGAGAATGCCGATCGCCATTTTTTTTTTTCCTAAGCACGCGTACAGTGCAGCAGGCCGCGCTGGTGATCGGGGAGTGGTATGAGCCAGGGGAAGAAAAAAACAAGCGCCAAAGTAAGTATGACTGAGAACAGCAGAAGAAAAGATAAGTATACTGAATTTAATTTAAAAAAAACAAAAGAAAAGATCGCTAGTGTAAAAACACACACGCACGAAACGTGCTGAACGCGGACATACTCCGTGTGCGGTACGTGCAGGCACGGACCCATAGACTAAAGCAGGTCCGTGCCTGCGTGCTGCTGGCCAAAAACGGACATGTCGTCTGTGTAGAAAAGCGCACACACGTACTTACCACACGGTCACATGTTCCATGTGATTTTATGTGTGTGCCATCTACCATTGAATAATATGGGTCTCCGTGTGTATGTGTCTCCGATACGTGCAAATACGTACCGCACACGTACAAATTAAATGGATGTGTGTTGCGGGTCTAAAGCTGTACACAGCATTTTCACGGACCTGTCTAGCAGCTATCACTATGAATGCCTGGAAATCAGCCCTGAAAAGGGCTGAAATAACCAGCAGTCCCTAATCCTTACAGCGCTGTGTAGCTTGCACTATGTCTTTAGCGCACACAGCAGGATCAGCGGCAGCAGCGTGAGCGGTGACTGTCACCCACATGCAGAAGGCAGATAATGGCGGCGACAGGGAAAATGACCGTATTTTATAAGGCAAGGACATGTGACATTCACAGCCTATGACACATGCCCTTGCTTGTCTGGCAAAAATCCAGTTAGCTGTGTGTGTGTCTGTGATTGGCTGACACCCAGGCCTGCTGCACTGTACGCGTGCTTAGGAAAAAAAAAAAAATGGCGATCGGCATTCTCTCAGCACCACAGATCTAAACCGCACCCCCCCCGCACACTATACGCTGAAATTTGATAATAGCGTGAATTATAGCATGCATTATTCACATAAACTTCGAACTCGGACATTGATCTTTTTTAAAGTCCGTGTTCCATATGAATCTCAAACTTTACAGTTTGGGCTTGCTCATCTCTAGCGGCACAAAATCAACGTAAAATTGTTTGCTGTGTGGTCTATATGCATTCTATAGCTCTATTATACCAGATGGTCTGTTCTTTTTTTTTGTTTCACTTGGACCAGCGCTCATCCAATTTGACACAAGTATTTTTAATTAGCAGGAGAATGCAAGAGGTGTTCCAACTTTCAGTTAACAGTCTGAGAGCTAGAAGAAGGTGAGTGCTCTAGCCCCTTGCACTAGGTGTTGGAGCGGTGTGTAGGCCATGGATGTGCTGTTTTTGTACTTATGGGGTGGTGTGGCTTACTGTGGAAGTGATTGGCGCACTGTGCCGCACCTTTAAGGCTATTTAAAGTTAGAGACCGACTGGGAGGTTCGCCGAGACGTTGCAGTTGGCTTCATACTGTCTAATCAAAATGTTGAACTAAGAACCTCATGCTCAGTTGTATAATTTCTTTTTTACCAACACTAGATCAACATATGTTTTTATGAATGTGCAGTCCATGTCTTTTTCTATAGCTACTGTATGTGATGCTAACTTACGGTAAATGGGCTTTTTAAAGTCTAAAACATTTAACATATCTGTTTTATCTTGAATGACAAATGTAATTTTTTTATTCAAGACTTTATGGTTTTATATATCTACAAAGTCTAAAAATGTTTTTTTTGTCTCTGTATGATCCAATGTTTACACTTTGAGTTATATAAATAAATTTCCCCTTGCTATGTCTAAAAATGAGAGGGTGCTGGCCAGCCCTAGTTGACAGAGCACTGTCTTCCAATGAGTTGCTAGCTCTAAATTGCTGTATTATTGGGATTTGGGTGAATTGTGTTTTTAAGGTTGGTAGAAATTACAGCAGCTAAACTCTCATTGATGAGGCACAGTTAATATTGTTGAGCTAAGTGTAGAAAACTTTGCACAATGTACTGTATGAAAATACATAGATATATTCTTTTTATAGATTATTCCCGGTGACTTGTGGTATTGTTCGTTTCCTTATTAGCATACAAGTAACATAGTCTTCTGATGTTGACTAATTTGACAATACAAGGGTCATTGCTACATGGAATATTTTCATGTTCAAACATCTAGCAACTATTAATACAAAGTAAACTGACAGTGAGAACTATGGTAATAATTAGTGCAAAGCAACAGGATAACATTATATATATAATGTGATTTTATATAACGAGTTTAAATTCTTGCAGTAGCTAAATGAAATTGCAATGTTGAATAAATGTTTTTTAATGAGCAATTCTAGAGAAAAATGTTCTCCCTCACGCTGGTAACATGAAAGCTATATGTTAAATGGATCGTGCAGGCGCTGAAGCTAAGAAGAACTAACACGGGTAGGTCACAGAGGTCAGCATATAGAAATTTTAGTTTGAGCTTCAACAGTACAATTCTTACTGTTGAATAACAATTGAGCTATATAATAATGGCCATGGAGATGATATTATATTAACAGTAAGAAATGGAAAAGTGATATGTAAATAGTGAGCTAGATTAAGTTGCTCTCTGGTGTTTCATCAGAAATGAACAAAATTGTTGATTTTCCTTCATGCTTTTTCATTTATTTCTATATTTATATGATGGCTTATATGCTGCTTAAAGAGTTTGTTCACTACGTTTACATTTATGGCCTTTCCTTAGGATAGGTCATCAATGCCTGATCTGTCTGGAGGCGGCACCCGGCACCACCGCCGATCAGCTGTTCTTGGTGCCAGTGATGGCGGGAGCAGACAGCTGGAAATGCTCAGTTGTGGATTTGATCCATTTTGTTACAGCCTTTTATTGATTTGAATGGAAGTCAGATGGGCAGTAACCGGCAACTATCAGTTGACGGGGCAGCTCTGAAACTGAACATTTCCGACCGCCTGCTACCGCCACCGGCATCAAGAACAGTTAATCAGCAGGGTTGCCAGGTGTTGCACCCCCGCCAATCAGACATTGATTACCTATCCTAAGGATAGACCATCAATGTAAAAGTAGTGGACAACCGCTTTAATATTAAGCAAAATGAGATATAGAGAAGTCTACAATAATTTGGCAGTCAACTTAAATAAAAAGTGATGTTCTTTTAGGCCACTCTAGTCCATATTTCTTTTACTTAGTAGAGCAATAAACCTTTAACAAAAGTGTCTTATTTCTTGTTGTAATGCACAGTTGTGTATTAATCTGAATAGGTGAGATATAATATTGACTGTTATGGGATATATGTGTGTTTGACAATTGCTTTCAGTGTTTGGACCTGCACCAGTCAGATTAAAAGTTGATCATTAGTCACAGAAGACTTTGTTGACATAAGACAATGTAAAGCTTGACATTGCAAAATTAATGTGTGGTCGGCACAACACATACATCAGATACATGCCATGCATATCTGTTATATGCCATTTACCATGACTCACACACTGTATTTGTAGCTCATATATCATAAATAGAGATGAGCGAACCGGTCCCGGTTCGGCTCGAGGCGGTTCGCCGAACGGGGGGTCTGGCTCGAGTTCGGCTCGTCGAACGTTCGACGAACCGAACTCGAGCCCATAGGAAACAATGGCAGGCAATCACAAACACAGTAAAACACCTAGAAAACACCCTCAAAGGTGTCCAAAAGGTGACAAACAACTCACAACACAACACAAACACATGGGAAAGTGACAAGGACATGTACTCATGCGAAAACAAAACAGCTGGACAAGGAAAAAGAGGAGGACACACAGATATAGGCATGGCACGCCCTTCTAAAGTCATGTAAAACACCGCAAGGTGACTCCAAGCGGAGTCTCCCTTTTTTCCAAAAATTGGGCCCCACACACCCACCCCTTCAGTGGCAGCAGTTGTGCCCCAGTTGTACACTTCACAGCTAGATTTGCATCAAGCACATTCAAAAATACGCCATTCTTATCCGTCCCCAGGATGACACCGGGGTAGGTAGCAAAGTCTTTCCTGATCCCAGCTCTGTTCATCTTGGCTTCTTTTAAAAACACAGCAAGCAAGGGTTACTCCAAGCGGAGTCTCCCTTTTTTCCAAAAATTGGGCCCCACACACACCCACCCCTTCAGTGGCAGCACTTGGGCCCCAGTTGTACACTTCACAGCTAGATTTGCATCAAGCACATTCAAAAATACGCTATTCTTAACCGTCCCCAGGATGACACCGGGGTAGGTAGCAAAGTCTTTCCTGATCCCAGCTCTGTTCATCTTGGCTTCTTTTAAAAACACAGCAAGCAAGGGTTACTCCAAGCGGAGTCTCCCTTTTTTCCAAAAATTGGGCCACACAGACACCCACCCCATCAGTGGCAGCACTTGGGCCCTAGTTGCAAACAGGATGTTTTGATTTGCATCAAGCACATTCAAAAATACGCTATTCTTAGCCGTCCCCAGGATGACACCGGGGTAGGTAGCAAAGTCTTTCCTGATCCCAGCTCTGTTCATCTTGGCTTCTTTTAAAAACACAGCAAGCAAGGGTTACTCCAAGCGGAGTCTCCCTTTTTTCCAAAAATTGGGCCACACAGACACCCACCCCATCAGTGGCAGCACTTGGGCCCTAGTTGCAAACAGGATGTTTTGATTTGCATCAAGCACATTCAAAAATACGCTATTCTTAGCCGTCCCCAGGATGACACCGGGGTAGGTAGCAAAGTCTTTCCTGATCCCAGCTCTGTTCATCTTGGCTTCTTTTAAAAACACAGCAAGCAAGGGTTACTCCAAGCGGAGTCTCCCTTTTTTCCAAAAATTGGGCCACACAGACACCCACCCCATCAGTGGCAGCACTTGGGCCCTAGTTGCAAACAGGATGTTTTGATTTGCATCAAGCACATTCAAAAATACGCTATTCTTAGCCGTCCCCAGGATGACACCGGGGTAGGTAGCAAAGTCTTTCCTGATCCCAGCTCTGTTCATCTTGGCTTCTTTTAAAAACACAGCAAGCAAGGGTTACTCCAAGCGGAGTCTCCCTTTTTTCCAAAAATTGGGCCACACAGACACCCACCCCATCAGTGGCAGCACTTGGGCCCTAGTTGCAAACAGGATGTTTTGATTTGCATCAAGCACATTCAAAAATACGCTATTCTTAGCCGTCCCCAGGATGACACCGGGGTAGGTAGCAAAGTCTTTGCTGACCCATGACTTGTTCATCTTGGCTTCTTTTAAAAACAATGTAAGCAAGGGTTACTCCAAGCGGAGTCTCCCTTTTTTCCAAAAATTGGGCCACACAGACACCCACCCCATCAGTGGCAGCACTTGGGCCCTAGTTGCAAACAGGATGTTTTGATTTGCATCAAGCACATTCAAAAATACGCTATTCTTAGCCGTCCCCAGGATGACACCGGGGTAGGTAGCAAAGTCTTTCCTGATCCCAGCTCTGTTCATCTTGGCTTCTTTTAAAAACACAGCAAGCAAGGGTTACTCCAAGCGGAGTCTCCCTTTTTTCCAAAAATTGGGCCACACAGACACCCACCCCATCAGTGGCAGCACTTGGGCCCTAGTTGCAAACAGGATGTTTTGATTTGCATCAAGCACATTCAAAAATACGCTATTCTTAGCCGTCCCCAGGATGACACCGGGGTAGGTAGCAAAGTCTTTCCTGATCCCAGCTCTGTTCATCTTGGCTTCTTTTAAAAACACAGCAAGCAAGGGTTACTCCAAGCGGAGTCTCCCTTTTTTCCAAAAATTGGGCCACACAGACACCCACCCCATCAGTGGCAGCACTTGGGCCCTAGTTGCAAACAGGATGTTTTGATTTGCATCAAGCACATTCAAAAATACGCTATTCTTAGCCGTCCCCAGGATGACACCGGGGTAGGTAGCAAAGTCTTTGCTGACCCATGACTTGTTCATCTTGGCTTCTTTTAAAAACAATGTAAGCAAGGGTTACTCCAAGCGGAGTCTCCCTTTTTTCCAAAAATTGGGCCACACAGACACCCACCCCATCAGTGGCAGCACTTGGGCCCTAGTTGCAAACAGGATGTTTTGATTTGCATCAAGCACATTCAAAAATACGCTATTCTTAGCCGTCCCCAGGATGACACCGGGGTAGGTAGCAAAGTCTTTCCTGATCCCAGCTCTGTTCATCTTGGCTTCTTTTAAAAACACAGCAAGCAAGGGTTACTCCAAGCGGAGTCTCCCTTTTTTCCAAAAATTGGGCCACACAGACACCCACCCCATCAGTGGCAGCACTTGGGCCCTAGTTGCAAACAGGATGTTTTGATTTGCATCAAGCACATTCAAAAATACGCTATTCTTAGCCGTCCCCAGGATGACACCGGGGTAGGTAGCAAAGTCTTTGCTGACCCATGACTTGTTCATCTTGGCTTCTTTTAAAAACAATGTAAGCAAGGGTTACTCCAAGCGGAGTCTCCCTTTTTTCCAAAAATTGGGCCACACAGACACCCACCCCATCAGTGGCAGCACTTGGGCCCTAGT
The DNA here is from genome assembly GCF_048569485.1 of Anomaloglossus baeobatrachus. Classification (NCBI taxonomy): domain Eukaryota; kingdom Metazoa; phylum Chordata; class Amphibia; order Anura; family Aromobatidae; genus Anomaloglossus; species Anomaloglossus baeobatrachus. The sequence continues at coordinate 409,490,949 of NC_134356.1, forward strand.
TGCAAACAGGATGTTTTGATTTGCATCAAGCACATTCAAAAATACGCTATTCTTAGCCGTCCCCAGGATGACACCGGGGTAGGTAGCAAAGTCTTTCCTGATCCCAGCTCTGTTCATCTTGGCTTCTTTTAAAAACACAGCAAGCAAGGGTTACTCCAAGCGGAGTCTCCCTTTTTTCCAAAAATTGGGCCACACAGACACCCACCCCATCAGTGGCAGCACTTGGGCCCTAGTTGCAAACAGGATGTTTTGATTTGCATCAAGCACATTCAAAAATACGCTATTCTTAGCCGTCCCCAGGATGACACCGGGGTAGGTAGCAAAGTCTTTGCTGACCCATGACTTGTTCATCTTGGCTTCTTTTAAAAACAATGTAAGCAAGGGTTACTCCAAGCGGAGTCTCCCTTTTTTCCAAAAATTGGGCCACACAGACACCCACCCCATCAGTGGCAGCACTTGGGCCCTAGTTGCAAACAGGATGTTTTGATTTGCATCAAGCACATTCAAAAATACGCTATTCTTAGCCGTCCCCAGGATGACACCGGGGTAGGTAGCAAAGTCTTTCCTGATCCCAGCTCTGTTCATCTTGGCTTCTTTTAAAAACACAGCAAGCAAGGGTTACTCCAAGCGGAGTCTCCCTTTTTTCCAAAAATTGGGCCACACAGACACCCACCCCATCAGTGGCAGCACTTGGGCCCTAGTTGCAAACAGGATGTTTTGATTTGCATCAAGCACATTCAAAAATACGCTATTCTTAGCCGTCCCCAGGATGACACCGGGGTAGGTAGCAAAGTCTTTCCTGATCCCAGCTCTGTTCATCTTGGCTTCTTTTAAAAACACAGCAAGCAAGGGTTACTCCAAGCGGAGTCTCCCTTTTTTCCAAAAATTGGGCCACACAGACACCCACCCCATCAGTGGCAGCACTTGGGCCCTAGTTGCAAACAGGATGTTTTGATTTGCATCAAGCACATTCCAAATCCACAAGCATTTACTCTCCCCAGGATGACACAGGGGTAGTAAATTCCTTCTGGATCCATGACTTGTTCATTTTGATGAACGTCAGTCTGTCCACATTGTCACTGGACAGACGCGTGCGCTTATCTGTCAGCACACACCCAGCAGCACTGAATACACGTTCAGAGACAACGCTGGCAGCTGGACACGACAAAATCTCCAAGGCGTAAGTTGCGAGCTCTGGCCATTTTTGTAGGTTTGAAGCCCAAAAGGAGCAAGGCTCCAGTTGCACAGTCATGGCATCGATGTTCATTTGGAGATACTCCTGTATCATCCTCTCCAGCCGTTGACTATGTGTCAGACTTGTTGTCTCTGGTGGCCTTGCAAAAGAGGGTCTAAAAAAATTATGAAAAGATTCCATAAAATTGCTGTTACCGGCACCAGAAAAGGTCCTACTGGTACGGGTAGACTGTTGAAGATGACGAGACCGTCCCATGTTTGTCAAGTTACAACTGGGAGATTCACTCCCTGCACCTGCACGGTTGTTTGGTGGAAAAGCCGAGCTAAGATCTAGTAACAGCTTCTGCTGATACTCCTGCATACGTGCGTCCCTTTCTATGGCTGGAATTATGTCACAAAATTTGGACTTGTACCGGGGATCTAATAGTGTGGCAATCCAGTAGTCATCATCACTTCTAATTTTGACAATACGACTGTCATGTTGGAGGTAGTGCAACAAAAAGGCACTCATGTGTCTTGCGCAGCCATGCGGACCAAGTCCATGCTGTGTTTGTGGCATAGAGGTGCTACCCGTTCTTTCTTCCTCTGACATCTGACCCCAACCTCTTTCAACTGAAATTTGACCAAGGTCTCCCTCATCCGCTGAGTCTTCCATGTCCATGGACAGTTCGTCCTCCATTTCTTCATGTTCTCCTGCACCTTGCTCAACATTTCGCCTGCTACTATGCGCCCTTGTCGATCCCTGTCCCCCATGGTCCCATGCCTGCTGCGTTGGTGATGATGAACGTCTGGACCTTCGTGATGTTGTTGTCCCTTGCGCATATGAATCCTCCTGTAGTTCCTCCCCTTCATGTTGTCCCACCCCCTGACTCCGAATAGTGTTTAGCGTGTGCTCCAGCATGTAAATGACTGGAATCGTCATGCTGATAATGGCATTGTCAGAGCTAAACATATTCGTCGCCATGTCGAAACTGTGCAGAAGGGTGCATAGGTCCTTGATCTGAGACCACTCCATCAGGGTGATCTGCCCCACCTCTGCATCTCGTTGGCCCAGGCTATACGTCATGACGTATTGCACCAGGGCTCTGCGGTGCTGCCACAGTCGCTGTAACATGTGGAGAGTTGAATTCCAGCGTGTCGCCACATCGCATTTCAGGCGATGAACCGGCAGGCCGAAAGACTTCTGGAGCGATGCAAGTCGCTCTGCTGCGGCGCTTGAACGGCGGAAGTGAGCTGACAGTTTTCGTGCCCTGTTCAGAAGGCCATCTAGGCCGGGATAGTGTGTTAAAAATTGCTGCACGACAAGGTTCAACACGTGAGCCATACAAGGTACGTGTGTCACCTTGCCCAGGCGAAGTGCCGCACCCAGGTTTGCAGCATTGTCGCACACGGCCTTACCAGGCTGCAGTTTGAGTGGAGACAACCATTTATTAAACTCGGACCGCAAAGCTGACCACAACTCCTCAGCTGTGTGACTCTTATTACCAAGACATGTCAAGCTAAAGACCGCCTGATGCCGTTGCGCTCTGCTGCCAGCATAGTAATGAGGGGTGCGTGATTCCTTCTGCGCAGTGAGAACGCTGGTGGCCTGACCAGGCAGGCTTGGGGCGGAGGTGGAGGACCCAGATGAGGTGGAGGATGCAGAAGCAGTGGCGGAACTTGGACAGACAGAGGATTGACACACAAGTCGTGGGGACGGCAAGACTTGTGCAGCAGACCCTTCACCATCTATCACCATAGTTACCCAGTGCCCAGTCAGCGACATGTAACGTCCCTGTCCATGCTTACTGGTCCAAGTATCGGTGGTGAAATGCACCCGTTCACACACAGAGTTTCTCAAGGAAGCGGTGATGTTGTGTGCGACATGCTGGTGTAGCGCGGGCACACCTTTCTTAGAGAAGTAGTGGCGACTAGGCATCTGGTACTGGGGCACAGCGACAGACATAAGGTCTCTAAAATCCTGTGTGTCCACTAGGCGGAAAGGCAGCATTTCGGTAGCCAACAGCTTACAGAGGGATAGAGTCAACCTCTTAGCTTTGTCATGGGTCGGAGGAAGTGGCCTTTTATTTGACCACATCTGAGGGACAGAGATCTGGCTGCTGTGTGTAGACGGTGTTGAGTAGGGTGTCCCTTGAAAAATGCAGGTTTGTGAGGAAAGTGCAGGCGGAGACATGATGTTGCCTTCATCCAACGTTGGTGCTATCGATGTCTGAGAGAGCTGTACACACTCACTTGTTTCCCCTTCCAAACCAACTGACGACCTTACAAGCAAACTGCCTGTTGCGGTTACAGTGGTGGAAGTTTTGCGTGGAAAAACAGGTGTGGCAGCTGTCCCCACAGTCCTAGAAGATGAAGAGCGCGCGGATGCAGTGGAAGGGGCGGGCGGTGGATGGTTCGCTCCACTAGGCCGCATTGCAGCACGGTGAGCTTCCCACCGGGACTTATGATATTTAGTCATGTGACGATTCATGGAAGAAGTTGTCAAACTGCTGAGGTTTTGACCTCTACTAACAGAATCATGACAAATGTTACATATCACATGAGTTGGGCGATCTTTTTCGATGTGAAAAAAGGACCAGGCTAGGCAAGGCTTAGAGGCCATGCGACCTGTTGATCCACCCCGAATAATGCTCATAGGCAGAGTGGTGGCTGAGGATGCAGTTGTAGACGTGCTACCAGTGCTCCGACTCTGTCCAGGAAGGCGCAAGGTAACTTCGTCGTCGGTTGCATCCTCCTCCACCGCCTCTGTTGACCTCCTCGAGTGCCTGACTGGGGGTTGACAGTAGGTGGGATCTAGAACGTCATCATCAATTGTTGTGTTTGCACTCCCCTCCCCCTCAGACCGAGCCTCTTCTTGCCCTGACGGAATATTTAAGTTGTCATCCCAATCGGGTATCTGCGTCTCATCTTCATCAGTATGTTCCTCATTGTCTATAACCACAGGTGTTACAGTTTGTGACAAAGGGTCAACATTATGCTCAGAAACTTGGTCCTCACGGCCTGAATCTGAGTCACAAAGGTTCTGGGCATCACTGCAGACCATTTCCTGTTCTGTACTCACTGTAGCTTGGGAGCAGACCTCTGATTCCCAGGCTATAGTGTGACTGAACAGCTCTGCAGACTCAGCCATCTCAGTTCCACCATACTGTGCAGGGCTGATGGAGACTTCAGAGCTGGGAGAAAGCAAGTTTGATTGGGATGACAACTCAGAGGACTGGTGTTTTTTGGATGCGGTACTTGAAGTGGCAGAGAGGGCACTTGTTGGACCACTTGAGATCCATTCAAGCATTTTCCTTTTTTGCCCATCATCTACCTTTGTTCCTGTTGTTCGTGTCCGTAACAAAGGGAGCACATCGGATTGTCCACGGTAAGTAGTAGACATCTTACTTTTGCTGGTAGATGGTCTATCTTCAGCAGATGATAATGGAGCTTTGCCACCTTCCCCACGGACAAAACCTTTTTTGCCTTTTCCACCACGCCTCTTCCCCTTTCCACCAGCATCTGTCATTTTGCCACTCATGTTGATTGCGACAAGATTGTGGACTGAAAATGTGGTAGTAAAAATTGAGAGGTGGTGAAGATTGCAGTGGTGGTCTAGCTTTATTAACAGCAGAATAATAAAGAATAAATATCCCTGACAATGCAACTTAGTTATAATTAGTTGGAGTGTGCAACGCAGGCAGACGTGCTGCAAATGTCTTTGCACTAGTGGGACTATAGCAAAGTCCAATAGCCACGTATAGGATGCCACTAGGTACACTGAGTGTTTGCTAGTATAATGGCTTGGTTAGAATGAGTTGTAGTGTGCAACGCAGGCAGACGCGCTCTGCAAATGTCTTTGCACTAGTGGGACTATAGCAAAGTCCAATAGCCACGTATAGGATGCCACTAGGTACACTGAGTGTTTGCTAGTATAATGGCTTGGTTAGAATGAGTTGTAGTGTGCAACGCAGGCAGACGCGCTCTGCAAATGTCTTTGCACTAGTGGGACTATAGCAAAGTCCAATAGCCACGTATAGGATGCCACTAGGTACACTGAGTGTTTGCTAGTATAATGGCTTGGTTAGAATGAGTTGTAGTGTGCAACGCAGGCAGACGCGCTCTGCAAATGTCTTTGCACTAGTGGGACTATAGCAAAGTCCAATAGCCACGTATAGGATGCCACTAGGTACACTGAGTGTTTGCTAGTATAATGGCTTGGTTAGAATGAGTTGTAGTGTGCAACGCAGGCAGACGCGCTCTGCAAATGTCTTTGCACTAGTGGGACTATAGCAAAGTCCAATAGCCACGTATAGGATGCCACTAGGTACACTGAGTGTTTGCTAGTATAATGGCTTGGTTAGAATGAGTTGTAGTGTGCAACGCAGGCAGACGCGCTCTGCAAATGTCTTTGCACTAGTGGGACTATAGCAAAGTCCAATAGCCACGTATAGGATGCCACTAGGTACACTGAGTGTTTGCTAGTATAATGGCTTGGTTAGAATGAGTTGTAGTGTGCAACGCAGGCAGACGCGCTCTGCAAATGTCTTTGCACTAGTGGGACTATAGCAAAGTCCAATAGCCACGTATAGGATGCCACTAGGTACACTGAGTGTTTGCTAGTATAATGGCTTGGTTAGAATGAGTTGTAGTGTGCAACGCAGGCAGACGCGCTCTGCAAATGTCTTTGCACTAGTGGGACTATAGCAAAGTCCAATAGCCACGTATAGGATGCCACTAGGTACACTGAGTGTTTGCTAGTATAATGGCTTGGTTAGAATGAGTTGTAGTGTGCAACGCAGGCAGACGCGCTCTGCAAATGTCTTTGCACTAGTGGGACTATAGCAAAGTCCAATAGCCACGTATAGGATGCCACTAGGTACACTGAGTGTTTGCTAGTATAATGGCTTGGTTAGAATGAGTTGTAGTGTGCAACGCAGGCAGACGCGCTCTGCAAATGTCTTTGCACTAGTGGGACTATAGCAAAGTCCAATAGCCACGTATAGGATGCCACTAGGTACACTGAGTGTTTGCTAGTATAATGGCTTGGTTAGAATGAGTTGTAGTGTGCAACGCAGGCAGACGCGCTCTGCAAATGTCTTTGCACTAGTGGGACTATAGCAAAGTCCAATAGCCACGTATAGGATGCCACTAGGTACACTGAGTGTTTGCTAGTATAATGGCTTGGTTAGAATGAGTTGTAGTGTGCAACGCAGGCAGACGCGCTCTGCAAATGTCTTTGCACTAGTGGGACTATAGCAAAGTCCAATAGCCACGTATAGGATGCCACTAGGTACACTGAGTGTTTGCTAGTATAATGGCTTGGTTAGAATGAGTTGTAGTGTGCAACGCAGGCAGACGCGCTCTGCAAATGTCTTTGCACTAGTGGGACTATAGCAAAGTCCAATAGCCACGTATAGGATGCCACTAGGTACACTGAGTGTTTGCTAGTATAATGGCTTGGTTAGAATGAGTTGTAGTGTGCAACGCAGGCAGACGCGCTCTGCAAATGTCTTTGCACTAGTGGGACTATAGCAAAGTCCAATAGCCACGTATAGGATGCCACTAGGTACACTGAGTGTTTGCTAGTATAATGGCTTGGTTAGAATGAGTTGTAGTGTGCAACGCAGGCAGACGCGCTCTGCAAATGTCTTTGCACTAGTGGGACTATAGCAAAGTCCAATAGCCACGTATAGGATGCCACTAGGTACACTGAGTGTTTGCTAGTATAATGGCTTGGTTAGAATGAGTTGTAGTGTGCAACGCAGGCAGACGCGCTCTGCAAATGTCTTTGCACTAGTGGGACTATAGCAAAGTCCAATAGCCACGTATAGGATGCCACTAGGTACACTGAGTGTTTGCTAGTATAATGGCTTGGTTAGAATGAGTTGTAGTGTGCAACGCAGGCAGACGCGCTCTGCAAATGTCTTTGCACTAGTGGGACTATAGCAAAGTCCAATAGCCACGTATAGGATGCCACTAGGTACACTGAGTGTTTGCTAGTATAATGGCTTGGTTAGAATGAGTTGTAGTGTGCAACGCAGGCAGACGCGCTCTGCAAATGTCTTTGCACTAGTGGGACTATAGCAAAGTCCAATAGCCACGTATAGGATGCCACTAGGTACACTGAGTGTTTGCTAGTATAATGGCTTGGTTAGAATGAGTTGTAGTGTGCAACGCAGGCAGACGCGCTCTGCAAATGTCTTTGCACTAGTGGGACTATAGCAAAGTCCAATAGCCACGTATAGGATGCCACTAGGTACACTGAGTGTTTGCTAGTATAATGGCTTGGTTAGAATGAGTTGTAGTGTGCAACGCAGGCAGACGCGCTCTGCAAATGTCTTTGCACTAGTGGGACTATAGCAAAGTCCAATAGCCACGTATAGGATGCCACTAGGTACACTGAGTGTTTGCTAGTATAATGGCTTGGTTAGAATGAGTTGTAGTGTGCAACGCAGGCAGACGCGCTCTGCAAATGTCTTTGCACTAGTGGGACTATAGCAAAGTCCAATAGCCACGTATAGGATGCCACTAGGTACACTGAGTGTTTGCTAGTATAATGGCTTGGTTAGAATGAGTTGTAGTGTGCAACGCAGGCAGACGCGCTCTGCAAATGTCTTTGCACTAGTGGGACTATAGCAAAGTCCAATAGCCACGTATAGGATGCCACTAGGTACACTGAGTGTTTGCTAGTATAATGGCTTGGTTAGAATGAGTTGTAGTGTGCAACGCAGGCAGACGCGCTCTGCAAATGTCTTTGCACTAGTGGGACTATAGCAAAGTCCAATAGCCACGTATAGGATGCCACTAGGTACACTGAGTGTTTGCTAGTATAATGGCTTGGTTAGAATGAGTTGTAGTGTGCAACGCAGGCAGACGCGCTCTGCAAATGTCTTTGCACTAGTGGGACTATAGCAAAGTCCAATAGCCACGTATAGGATGCCACTAGGTACACTGAGTGTTTGCTAGTATAATGGCTTGGTTAGAATGAGTTGTAGTGTGCAACGCAGGCAGACGCGCTCTGCAAATGTCTTTGCACTAGTGGGACTATAGCAAAGTCCAATAGCCACGTATAGGATGCCACTAGGTACACTGAGTGTTTGCTAGTATAATGGCTTGGTTAGAATGAGTTGTAGTGTGCAACGCAGGCAGACGCGCTCTGCAAATGTCTTTGCACTAGTGGGACTATAGCAAAGTCCAATAGCCACGTATAGGATGCCACTAGGTACACTGAGTGTTTGCTAGTATAATGGCTTGGTTAGAATGAGTTGTAGTGTGCAACGCAGGCAGACGCGCTCTGCAAATGTCTTTGCACTAGTGGGACTATAGCAAAGTCCAATAGCCACGTATAGGATGCCACTAGGTACACTGAGTGTTTGCTAGTATAATGGCTTGGTTAGAATGAGTTGTAGTGTGCAACGCAGGCAGACGCGCTCTGCAAATGTCTTTGCACTAGTGGGACTATAGCAAAGTCCAATAGCCACGTATAGGATGCCACTAGGTACACTGAGTGTTTGCTAGTATAATGGCTTGGTTAGAATGAGTTGTAGTGTGCAACGCAGGCAGACGCGCTCTGCAAATGTCTTTGCACTAGTGGGACTATAGCAAAGTCCAATAGCCACGTATAGGATGCCACTAGGTACACTGAGTGTTTGCTAGTATAATGGCTTGGTTAGAATGAGTTGTAGTGTGCAACGCAGGCAGACGCGCTCTGCAAATGTCTTTGCACTAGTGGGACTATAGCAAAGTCCAATAGCCACGTATAGGATGCCACTAGGTACACTGAGTGTTTGCTAGTATAATGGCTTGGTTAGAATGAGTTGTAGTGTGCAACGCAGGCAGACGCGCTCTGCAAATGTCTTTGCACTAGTGGGACTATAGCAAAGTCCAATAGCCACGTATAGGATGCCACTAGGTACACTGAGTGTTTGCTAGTATAATGGCTTGGTTAGAATGAGTTGTAGTGTGCAACGCAGGCAGACGCGCTCTGCAAATGTCTTTGCACTAGTGGGACTATAGCAAAGTCCAATAGCCACGTATAGGATGCCACTAGGTACACTGAGTGTTTGCTAGTATAATGGCTTGGTTAGAATGAGTTGTAGTGTGCAATGCAGGCAGACGCGCTCTGCAAATGTCTTTGCACTAGTGGGACTATAGCAAAGTCCAATAGCCACGTATAGGATGCCACTAGGTACACTGAGTGTTTGCTAGTATAATGGCTTAGTTATCAGTTGGAGTGTGCAGAGGACAAGAGGGTACAGTGGCAGGATTGTGGTGCTCTGGGTAGAGGAATGGAAGACTGCCTTTCTATTCCCTCCTAATGGTGAAATGCAGGTAGGAAATCCCTGACCTGGGCTACACAGACGCTGTTGCTGTTTGCAGGACCTGTCACCTATGGCTCTCTGACCCTGCCGGTTGGAGCCCTTAAAAGGACTGCTATAAAGTGCTCTCCCTAAGCTGTCTAACGCTGTGTATGCAGCGCATACAGCTGTATCGGCTATAGGACTCAGGAAGACGGAGCTGCGACAGTGATGTCTGACACCAAAGACGCAGAAGGCAGATAATGGCGTCCGTGAAGAAAATGTCCGGTTTTATAATGCAGGGACATGTGACATGCAGATCCTATCACACATGCCGTTGCTTCTCTGGCTCAAAGTCCACTTAGCTGTGTGTGTGTCTGGGATTGGCTGACATGCTGGCCCGCCCCACAAGACGCGCGCGCTTAGGGAAGGAAGACAAGAAAAAAAAAAAAAAAAAATGGCGATCGCCATTATAGAAACAGCAGTGATCTGAAGGCGCTGTTCACGCACACTATACACTGAAATGTGATAATAGTTTGATTCACAGAGTGACTTACACTATTACAGCAGAAACCAAGCTATGATTTAGCTGTTTTTTGGCTGCTAGAACCGTTCTCGAACGTTTCTAGAACTACCGAGCTTTTGCAAAAAGCTCGAGTTCTAGTTCGATCTAGAACATGCCCCAAAATCACTCGAGCCGCGAACTGGAGAACCACGAACCACGAACCGCGCTCAACTCTAATCATAAATATCAACTATATTGTATGATACTAAAATATATCAATTATATTATCATGAATGCTTTGCAGATTTTTTTGCTCACTGTGAGTAGAATTTCAGTAAGACAGAGCCAAATCTATATGTTGTAAACTATCTGTACTGGTCAGGCATACTGCCCTTAGTAGGCATGAGCGAACCCGAATGGTAAAATTTGAGGTTCGTACCGGACACCAGGTATGAGGAGCTCGGACCCCAACACCGACTTTTTAAAAAAAGTCTGTCCGACTTTGCTTAATAAAACATGTTGAAAAGCTGCAGTGCAGCCAATCAGCAAGCATTGTTGCATGCAGAAGTTGCTTGTCCACTGCTGTGAACAATAAATATAATTAAAAATGATGTTTTTTAATGCCTTTTTTGATGAACAGCACAGGAAAAACAGATGCCTGGAGGCTACAACTCTCAGCTGTCAGCTTTATCTTGGCTCGTTATCAAAAATAAAGCTGAATCCATGCTATTTTTAAAAAATATTTAAATGATTTTTTTAAAATAATGGTGCAGGCTCTTCCTATTTTTGTATTTTTGATAACTAGCCAAGGTAAAGCAGATAGCTGAAGGCTGGTATTATCAGAGTGTGAGAGGCCATAGTTATTTGGCCCTTCCCAGCCTAAAAATAGCAATCCACAGCCGCTCCAGAAGTGGTGTATCTATTGGATGAGTCAAATCTGGTGCTGTATCCAGGGTTGATGTCAGAATCAGCAGTAAATTGACAGCTGGCATCAAGCCCAGGGGTTAGCAATAGGGAGGTGTCTCAGACACTCCAACTAATAACTCAGTGTGATGATGATCAGGAATAGCAAGGCTCTGGGGCTCATAGACCAGCCCTCAGAGTAGGCTGACTCTCTCTAGTCTGAACCGCTTTCCTGAAAAGCCCTGATATTTTACCCCTCTCCCTTACCCCAGGGGAGGGCTGGGACAGAAGTGTGATAAAATCAACAGAGATAGACAATGTTTTGAAATATTTGCAGTGAGTTTTTTTCTGACTGAGCACTCCGCCCTATAAACCAGGCTGTGTTCACAATCCTTATACCAGGAGTCCTAGCTGCCCAGACATGGAGGTTAGTCCAGATAGTGGCATTTCAAGTTAGATTTTTAGTCTAGCTGCCCAGACAAGGATGTTTTTAACCTAGATAGTGGCATTTTAGTTAGGGACCCGAAATATTGAGATTTACCTTGCCGTTTGGTTTCCGGGCTTACATGCATTGGCCAATTCATAAACTAAAAATCTCATTTTTTCATATAGCAGTAATGCAGTACCAGAGTTCCCTTATACATTGATGGCATTTAGTGTGCGGCTGTATCCATTTTGTATTTGCTAGGTTTTTTCAGCTGGCACCTATACACACTTTTAGGATGTGCAGGTCAGTCTTTTGAAATATTTGCAGTGAGTTTTTTTCTGACTGAGCACTCCGCCCTATAAACCAGGCTGTGTTCACAATCCTTATACCAGCAGTCCTAGCTGCCCAGACATGGAGGTTAGTCCAGATAGTGGCATTTCAAGTTAGATTTTTAGTCTAGCTGCCCAGACAAGGATGTTTTTAACCTAGATAGTGGCATTTTAGTTAGGGACCCGGAATATTGAGATTTACCTTGCCGTTTGGTTTCTGGGCTTACATGCATTGGCCAATTCATAAACTAAAAATCTCATTTTTTCATATAGCAGTAATGCAGTATCAGAGTTCCCTTATACATTGATGGCATTTAGTGTGCGGAGGTATCCATTTTGTATTTGCTAGGTTTTTTCAGCTGGCACCTATACACACTTGTAGGATGTGCAGGTCAGTCTTTTGAAATATTTGCAGTGAGTTTTTTTCTGACTGAGCACTCCGCCCTATAAACCAGGCTGTGTTCACAATCCTTATACCAGGAGTCCTAGCTGCCCAGACATGGAGGTTAGTCCAGATAGTGGCATTTCAAGTTAGATTTTTAGTCTAGCTGCCCAGACAAGGATGTTTTTAACCTAGATAGTGGCATTTTAGTTAGGGACCCGGAATATTGAGATTTACCTTGCCTTTTGGTTTCCGGGCTTACATGCATTGGCCAATTCATAAACTAAAAATCTCATTTTTTCATATAGCAGTAATGCAGTGCCAAAGTTCTCTTATACATTGATGGCATTTAGTGTGCGGCTGTGTCCATTTTGTACAGCCCTCAGAGTAGGCTGACTCTAGTCTGAACCGCTTTCCTGAAAAGCCCTGATATTTTACCCCTCTCCCTTACCCCAGGGGAGGGCTGGGACAGAAGTGTGATAAAATCAACAGAGATAGACAAACAGTGGAAATCAAAACTTTATCTCACAGCACACTCACACGAGAAGGTGGAAAATAAGAGCAGAGAGGAAACAACAACATAAGAGAATTCCAGAACAACTCCAGGCACCATGCATTATAATCACCAGCAGGACTGGGACATAACAGCACACAGACCAACACAGCAATAAAAAAGAGGAGTGGAATAAAAGAGGGAGGGGAATAAAAATGCGGGGAGTAACTGTGATAGGTTTCTAACAAAATGTGATCCCAGAGTTAACCAGCAGGCTAGCAAAGGTTAACTATTAATGAGCACGCAGTTGCTTGACGCCCGAGCCTGTTTGTGTAACTCAGAAACACCAGAGAAACAATAGTGTGGAGTGTCAGAATTTGTACTGTGAACAGTGTCTGATGCCATCATGACACTCATCAAGTTCTCAGTAAAACTCTGTGTGACACCTAGCAAGTATAGAGTTAAAAAATACAGAGACAAAGGGGGAAAAATAGTTTATATTTAATAAAGACTCCCCCACAAGCCCTTGTTCACCAATTTTTTGTTTTACATTCCCTATTTACAGTTGGCCTGTAGTAACCCCTATGCAGCTTCATTCTGTAAACGTTCTCAGAACTAGGCTTCAGACATTCAGTGGCAGTCTGGAATATCTCACAAGGGGTCACATCACTAACAGGACATCGTAGGACATTACTTTTTAGATTACATCATAACTTTCAGGAATTATTTTATTAATAAACTGGTGAACAAGGGTGTGTGGGGGAGTGTTAATTCAAAAAAACTTTTTTTTTCTGTGGGTGTTTTTTTTAACTCTATTCTTGCCAGAGTAGTTATGGGAGTGTCTGATATATGCCAATCCATTACTATCCCCTGGGCCTGATGCAAGCTGTTAATTTCCAGCTGACATCAACCCCAAAAGTGTTACCTCAATTGCCACAGCAGTAGGGTGATCTCTAAGAGTGGGCACTTTACGGGTGGCTGCTGTTTTAAGGCTGGGGGTCCAAATTACCATGGGCCCTCCCATACTGTTAATACCAGCCCCCAGCTGCAAACTTAGAAGAAAAAGTCATGAATCGCACATCACAAAATCATATTTTGATCTAATGCCGCTAGGCAAAAATTTAATACTAGAACATGAGGTTCTTAGTTTAACATTCTGATCAGATTGTGTGAAGCCCACCACCATGCCATGGCAAATCTCTGAGTGGGTCCCTATTGTATGTCCAAGAAGTGCAGCAAGGTGTGCCAACCGCTGCAGCAGCGACAATGCACCAGCAGGGCAGTTGACCTGGTGCCTCACAACATCCACGCTGCAAGGCAGAGTTCCCATGATTCCAGGCCACACCGCCCCACTGACCCAAAACTGCCACCACAGCAGCCACCACACAGCACAAGCACTCTGTGAAAGGAGCTGTACAGCCCCCAGCTGTCTGCTTTACCTTAGCTGGTTATCAAAAATAGGGTGGAGCCAAACCCGATATTTAAAATTATTCATTTAAATAATTTTAAAAAACTGCTTTAGATCCCCTCTATTTTTATAACCAGCCAAGGTAAAGCTGGCAGCAGAGGGTTTCAGCCCGCAGCTGCTGCTTTACCAGAGCTGGTTATGAAAAATAAGAGGCACTGCAAAACTTGTTTATTCATTTATTTCTTTCCTATCCACATTTGTTTGCGGAGCAATCACCCCCATTTTACTTCCTTTTGCAGTCCCCCAGCTCTTATGACTATTTTACAACCATTTTACAGCACACAAGTTCAGGTCTCCATTGCCTTATTTGGTGTTCAGCATCTGGGATTAAGTTCGGGTCAAGTCAGGCTGACCTGAACTTCTATGGGTCCTCTCATCACAAGTTCTTAGCTACATCAACCTCAAATCATCTAAGCAAACTCCAGCTTTTCAAAGTGCCCTGAAGGTCATTATTAATGTAAAATTATTGCAATCGCACACATTTATTTTTAGGACAGCTAATTGCAGGATTGTAAAAATCCTACAATCAGCCTGCCCAATGGCCTGCCCAATAGAAATGTCTGCACCAGGAAGAATACCTTAAAGGAGCTGATACTATTATTACAAAATTATGGTTCCTTCTTCTGTTCAATATCACAAAAAGAAAAATATATCTTCTTTTTAATGTGTATGGTAGAACATTCCTGCAAAAGCATTTTACACTGAAATTCATGTTTTTTTGCTGTTCTACACCGCCTTATAATACACCTTAGTGTTTGTATTTCAAGTGTTTTGATACCCAGATATAACAGTAAGAGGTAATTACTAAGATAATTGGCATATAAGAGTGTAGCAGTACAGAAGATAACCAAGATTATTAGAGTGAAGTTAATTTCTATTCCAATTGTAAAAAAATCCAATTTCTTTAAAATACTTTTTTTGTAAGTCTCTCTGTGCAAATTCAGTAAAATGTCAGTAAGCTGTGGCCACCCTTTTTCTGAACTGTAGAGGATCGACAAAATGTTAAAAAAATCCAACTAATGCTTATTGTACCACTCACCCATCTTGGCACCCCTATTACCTGAGGCGCACACTGCCACCATCCAGTACTCATGGTTTCTTTTTTCAGTGTGCCACTTTCTTCACTATGTGTGCCATGATGTTACAGCTAGAGATGAGAGAACCTCTCAAGGTTCGATTCAGTTAGTGTTCACCTGTGTTCACTAAACAGTTAGCAGAACGGTTTATCAAACATATCTAAACCCAATTTAGTGAGTGACAGGTGTAGGCCTGGTGCTCTGAGACCACTGCAACTACAGATAACACACAACTTGGAGACCCAACTTGGAGTCTCCACATTTCCAAAAATTAGGGGCAGATACCAGGAAAAGAGGCATCAATTGCCCAGAGTACAAATAGTATAATGGTGCAGCATGGATGCATGGGACAGGGCCTGCAACAAGGTCTGGCTCAGCATTTCTAGCTTAAACATTGATCATTAACAGGTAGATGAGTGACAGGTGCAGGTCTGGTGCTCTGAGACCCTTGCCACTACAGGCAAGACACAACTTGGAGACCCAACTTGGAGTCTTCACATTTCCCAAAAATTTGGTGTGTTGTGACTCAGAGGGAAGCAAAAGGAGGAAGAATAAGAGGAATATTAGGTGCTTCATACATTAAAATTGTCTCTCCAGTAAAGGAGACAAACTCTAGCACAGCGCCACCTATTGGAAGTAGCGATCCTAAAAGTCACAAGTGGATTTTTGACAATCCTTTGCAATATGACTCAGGATATATAAGCCAGATCAGAATCCCAATTTGCAGACACGGTGTTTCGGGGTGCTTGCCCCTCGTCAGTGCAAAGTATGGGGGTGTCTGATCTGGCTCATGAGAAAGCTATGTGGGGACCACGGGGGAACACTATTCTCCTTAAGGAGACTTTGCAAGCCAGTCTGGCTGCCAGGTAAGGGGACTTATAGCTGCAATGCCCCTAAAATTCCACGGGGGAACACTATTCTCCTTAAGGAGACTTTGCAAGCCAGTCTGGCTGCCAGGTAAGGGGACTTATAGCTGCAATGCCCCTCTGGGAAATATTCAAATTGTCTCTCCAGTAAAGGAGACAAACTCTAGCACAGCGCCACCTATTGGAAGTAGCGATCCTAAAAGTCACAAGTGGATTTTTGACAATCCTTTGCAATATGACTCAGGATATATAAGCCAGATCAGAATCCCAATTTGCAGACACGGTGTTTCGGGGTGCTTGCCCCTCGTCAGTGCAAAGTATGGGGGTGTCTGATCTGGCTCATGAGAAAGCTATGTGGGGACCACGGGGGAACACTATTCTCCTTAAGGAGACTTTGCAAGCCAGTCTGGCTGCCAGGTAAGGGGACTTATAGCTGCAATGCCCCTAAAATTCCACGGGGGAACACTATTCTCCTTAAGGAGACTTTGCAAGCCAGTCTGGCTGCCAGGTAAGGGGACTTATAGCTGCAATGCCCCTCTGGGAAATATTCAAATTGTCTCTCCAGTAAAGGAGACAAACTCTAGCACAGCGCCACCTATTGGAAGTAGCGATCCTAAAAGTCACAAGTGGATTTTTGACAATCCTTTGCAATATGACTCAGGATATATAAGCCAGATCAGAATCCCAATTTGCAGACACGGTGTTTCGGGGTGCTTGCCCCTCGTCAGTGCAAAGTATGGGGGTGTCTGATCTGGCTCATGAGAAAGCTATGTGGGGACCACGGGGGAACACTATTCTCCTTAAGGAGACTTTGCAAGCCAGTCTGGCTGCCAGGTAAGGGGACTTATAGCTGCAATGCCCCTAAAATTCCACGGGGGAACACTATTCTCCTTAAGGAGACTTTGCAAGCCAGTCTGGCTGCCAGGTAAGGGGACTTATAGCTGCAATGCCCCTCTGGGAAATATTCAAATTGTCTCTCCAGTAAAGGAGACAAACTCTAGCACAGCGCCACCTATTGGAAGTAGCGATCCTAAAAGTCACAAGTGGATTTTTGACAATCCTTTGCAATATGACTCAGGATATATAAGCCAGATCAGAATCCCAATTTGCAGACACGGTGTTTCGGGGTGCTTGCCCCTCGTCAGTGCAAAGTATGGGGGTGTCTGATCTGGCTCATGAGAAAGCTATGTGGGGACCACGGGGGAACACTATTCTCCTTAAGGAGACTTTGCAAGCCAGTCTGGCTGCCAGGTAAGGGGACTTATAGCTGCAATGCCCCTAAAATTCCACGGGGGAACACTATTCTCCTTAAGGAGACTTTGCAAGCCAGTCTGGCTGCCAGGTAAGGGGACTTATAGCTGCAATGCCCCTCTGGGAAATATTCAAATTGTCTCTCCAGTAAAGGAGACAAACTCTAGCACAGCGCCACCTATTGGAAGTAGCGATCCTAAAAGTCACAAGTGGATTTTTGACAATCCTTTGGAATATGACTCAGGATATATAAGCCAGATCAGAATCCCAATTTGCAGACACGGTGTTTCGGGGTGCTTGCCCCTCGTCAGTGCAAAGTATGGGGGTGTCTGATCTGGCTCATGAGAAAGCTATGTGGGGACCACGGGGGAACACTATTCTCCTTAAGGAGACTTTGCAAGCCAGTCTGGCTGCCAGGTAAGGGGACTTATAGCTGCAATGCCCCTAAAATTCCACGGGGGAACACTATTCTCCTTAAGGAGACTTTGCAAGCCAGTCTGGCTGCCAGGTAAGGGGACTTATAGCTGCAATGCCCCTCTGGGAAATATTCAAATTGTCTCTCCAGTAGAGTTGAGCGCGGTTCGTGGTTCGTGGTTCTCCAGTTCGCGGCTCGAGTGATTTTGGGGCATGTTCTAGATCGAACTAGAACTCGAGCTTTTTGCAAAAGCTCGGTAGTTCTAGAAACGTTCGAGAACGGTTCTAGCAGCCAAAAAACAGCTAAATCATAGCTTGGTTTCTGCTGTAATAGTGTAAGTCACTCTGTGAATCAAACTATTATCACATTTCAGTGTATAGTGTGCGTGAACAGCGCCTTCAGATCACTGCTGTTTCTATAATGGCGATCGCCATTTTTTTTTTTTTTTTTCTTGTCTTCCTTCCCTAAGCGCGCGCGTCTTGTGGGGCGGGCCAGCATGTCAGCCAATCCCAGACACACACACAGCTAAGTGGACTTTGAGCCAGAGAAGCAACGGCATGTGTGATAGGATCTGCATGTCACATGTCCCTGCATTATAAAACCGGACATTTTCTTCACGGACGCCATTATCTGCCTTCTGCGTCTTTGGTGTCAGACATCACTGTCGCAGCTCCGTCTTCCTGAGTCCTATAGCCGATACAGCTGTATGCGCTGCATACACAGCGTTAGACAGCTTAGGGAGAGCACTTTATAGCAGTCCTTTTAAGGGCTCCAACCGGCAGGGTCAGAGAGCCATAGGTGACAGGTCCTGCAAACAGCAACAGCGTCTGTGTAGCCCAGGTCAGGGATTTCCTACCTGCATTTCACCATTAGGAGGGAATAGAAAGGCAGTCTTCCATTCCTCTACCCAGAGCACCACAATCCTGCCACTGTACCCTCTTGTCCTCTGCACACTCCAACTGATAACTAAGCCATTATACTAGCAAACACTCAGTGTACCTAGTGGCATCCTATACGTGGCTATTGGACTTTGCTATAGTCCCACTAGTGCAAAGACATTTGCAGAGCGCGTCTGCCTGCATTGCACACTACAACTCATTCTAACCAAGCCATTATACTAGCAAACACTCAGTGTACCTAGTGGCATCCTATACGTGGCTATTGGACTTTGCTATAGTCCCACTAGTGCAAAGACATTTGCAGAGCGCGTCTGCCTGCGTTGCACACTACAACTCATTCTAACCAAGCCATTATACTAGCAAACACTCAGTGTACCTAGTGGCATCCTATACGTGGCTATTGGACTTTGCTATAGTCCCACTAGTGCAAAGACATTTGCAGAGCGCGTCTGCCTGCGTTGCACACTACAACTCATTCTAACCAAGCCATTATACTAGCAAACACTCAGTGTACCTAGTGGCATCCTATACGTGGCTATTGGACTTTGCTATAGTCCCACTAGTGCAAAGACATTTGCAGAGCGCGTCTGCCTGCGTTGCACACTACAACTCATTCTAACCAAGCCATTATACTAGCAAACACTCAGTGTACCTAGTGGCATCCTATACGTGGCTATTGGACTTTGCTATAGTCCCACTAGTGCAAAGACATTTGCAGAGCGCGTCTGCCTGCGTTGCACACTACAACTCATTCTAACCAAGCCATTATACTAGCAAACACTCAGTGTACCTAGTGGCATCCTATACGTGGCTATTGGACTTTGCTATAGTCCCACTAGTGCAAAGACATTTGCAGAGCGCGTCTGCCTGCGTTGCACACTACAACTCATTCTAACCAAGCCATTATACTAGCAAACACTCAGTGTACCTAGTGGCATCCTATACGTGGCTATTGGACTTTGCTATAGTCCCACTAGTGCAAAGACATTTGCAGAGCGCGTCTGCCTGCGTTGCACACTACAACTCATTCTAACCAAGCCATTATACTAGCAAACACTCAGTGTACCTAGTGGCATCCTATACGTGGCTATTGGACTTTGCTATAGTCCCACTAGTGCAAAGACATTTGCAGAGCGCGTCTGCCTGCGTTGCACACTACAACTCATTCTAACCAAGCCATTATACTAGCAAACACTCAGTGTACCTAGTGGCATCCTATACGTGGCTATTGGACTTTGCTATAGTCCCACTAGTGCAAAGACATTTGCAGAGCGCGTCTGCCTGCGTTGCACACTACAACTCATTCTAACCAAGCCATTATACTAGCAAACACTCAGTGTACCTAGTGGCATCCTATACGTGGCTATTGGACTTTGCTATAGTCCCACTAGTGCAAAGACATTTGCAGAGCGCGTCTGCCTGCGTTGCACACTACAACTCATTCTAACCAAGCCATTATACTAGCAAACACTCAGTGTACCTAGTGGCATCCTATACGTGGCTATTGGACTTTGCTATAGTCCCACTAGTGCAAAGACATTTGCAGAGCGCGTCTGCCTGCGTTGCACACTACAACTCATTCTAACCAAGCCATTATACTAGCAAACACTCAGTGTACCTAGTGGCATCCTATACGTGGCTATTGGACTTTGCTATAGTCCCACTAGTGCAAAGACATTTGCAGAGCGCGTCTGCCTGCGTTGCACACTACAACTCATTCTAACCAAGCCATTATACTAGCAAACACTCAGTGTACCTAGTGGCATCCTATACGTGGCTATTGGACTTTGCTATAGTCCCACTAGTGCAAAGACATTTGCAGAGCGCGTCTGCCTGCGTTGCACACTACAACTCATTCTAACCAAGCCATTATACTAGCAAACACTCAGTGTACCTAGTGGCATCCTATACGTGGCTATTGGACTTTGCTATAGTCCCACTAGTGCAAAGACATTTGCAGAGCGCGTCTGCCTGCGTTGCACACTACAACTCATTCTAACCAAGCCATTATACTAGCAAACACTCAGTGTACCTAGTGGCATCCTATACGTGGCTATTGGACTTTGCTATAGTCCCACTAGTGCAAAGACATTTGCAGAGCGCGTCTGCCTGCGTTGCACACTACAACTCATTCTAACCAAGCCATTATACTAGCAAACACTCAGTGTACCTAGTGGCATCCTATACGTGGCTATTGGACTTTGCTATAGTCCCACTAGTGCAAAGACATTTGCAGAGCGCGTCTGCCTGCGTTGCACACTACAACTCATTCTAACCAAGCCATTATACTAGCAAACACTCAGTGTACCTAGTGGCATCCTATACGTGGCTATTGGACTTTGCTATAGTCCCACTAGTGCAAAGACATTTGCAGAGCGCGTCTGCCTGCGTTGCACACTACAACTCATTCTAACCAAGCCATTATACTAGCAAACACTCAGTGTACCTAGTGGCATCCTATACGTGGCTATTGGACTTTGCTATAGTCCCACTAGTGCAAAGACATTTGCAGAGCGCGTCTGCCTGCGTTGCACACTACAACTCATTCTAACCAAGCCATTATACTAGCAAACACTCAGTGTACCTAGTGGCATCCTATACGTGGCTATTGGACTTTGCTATAGTCCCACTAGTGCAAAGACATTTGCAGAGCGCGTCTGCCTGCGTTGCACACTACAACTCATTCTAACCAAGCCATTATACTAGCAAACACTCAGTGTACCTAGTGGCATCCTATACGTGGCTATTGGACTTTGCTATAGTCCCACTAGTGCAAAGACATTTGCAGAGCGCGTCTGCCTGCGTTGCACACTACAACTCATTCTAACCAAGCCATTATACTAGCAAACACTCAGTGTACCTAGTGGCATCCTATACGTGGCTATTGGACTTTGCTATAGTCCCACTAGTGCAAAGACATTTGCAGAGCGCGTCTGCCTGCGTTGCACACTACAACTCATTCTAACCAAGCCATTATACTAGCAAACACTCAGTGTACCTAGTGGCATCCTATACGTGGCTATTGGACTTTGCTATAGTCCCACTAGTGCAAAGACATTTGCAGAGCGCGTCTGCCTGCGTTGCACACTACAACTCATTCTAACCAAGCCATTATACTAGCAAACACTCAGTGTACCTAGTGGCATCCTATACGTGGCTATTGGACTTTGCTATAGTCCCACTAGTGCAAAGACATTTGCAGAGCGCGTCTGCCTGCGTTGCACACTACAACTCATTCTAACCAAGCCATTATACTAGCAAACACTCAGTGTACCTAGTGGCATCCTATACGTGGCTATTGGACTTTGCTATAGTCCCACTAGTGCAAAGACATTTGCAGAGCGCGTCTGCCTGCGTTGCACACTACAACTCATTCTAACCAAGCCATTATACTAGCAAACACTCAGTGTACCTAGTGGCATCCTATACGTGGCTATTGGACTTTGCTATAGTCCCACTAGTGCAAAGACATTTGCAGAGCGCGTCTGCCTGCGTTGCACACTACAACTCATTCTAACCAAGCCATTATACTAGCAAACACTCAGTGTACCTAGTGGCATCCTATACGTGGCTATTGGACTTTGCTATAGTCCCACTAGTGCAAAGACATTTGCAGAGCGCGTCTGCCTGCGTTGCACACTACAACTCATTCTAACCAAGCCATTATACTAGCAAACACTCAGTGTACCTAGTGGCATCCTATACGTGGCTATTGGACTTTGCTATAGTCCCACTAGTGCAAAGACATTTGCAGAGCGCGTCTGCCTGCGTTGCACACTACAACTCATTCTAACCAAGCCATTATACTAGCAAACACTCAGTGTACCTAGTGGCATCCTATACGTGGCTATTGGACTTTGCTATAGTCCCACTAGTGCAAAGACATTTGCAGAGCGCGTCTGCCTGCGTTGCACACTACAACTCATTCTAACCAAGCCATTATACTAGCAAACACTCAGTGTACCTAGTGGCATCCTATACGTGGCTATTGGACTTTGCTATAGTCCCACTAGTGCAAAGACATTTGCAGAGCGCGTCTGCCTGCGTTGCACACTACAACTCATTCTAACCAAGCCATTATACTAGCAAACACTCAGTGTACCTAGTGGCATCCTATACGTGGCTATTGGACTTTGCTATAGTCCCACTAGTGCAAAGACATTTGCAGAGCGCGTCTGCCTGCGTTGCACACTACAACTCATTCTAACCAAGCCATTATACTAGCAAACACTCAGTGTACCTAGTGGCATCCTATACGTGGCTATTGGACTTTGCTATAGTCCCACTAGTGCAAAGACATTTGCAGAGCGCGTCTGCCTGCGTTGCACACTACAACTCATTCTAACCAAGCCATTATACTAGCAAACACTCAGTGTACCTAGTGGCATCCTATACGTGGCTATTGGACTTTGCTATAGTCCCACTAGTGCAAAGACATTTGCAGAGCGCGTCTGCCTGCGTTGCACACTACAACTCATTCTAACCAAGCCATTATACTAGCAAACACTCAGTGTACCTAGTGGCATCCTATACGTGGCTATTGGACTTTGCTATAGTCCCACTAGTGCAAAGACATTTGCAGCACGTCTGCCTGCGTTGCACACTCCAACTAATTATAACTAAGTTGCATTGTCAGGGATATTTATTCTTTATTATTCTGCTGTTAATAAAGCTAGACCACCACTGCAATCTTCACCACCTCTCAATTTTTACTACCACATTTTCAGTCCACAATCTTGTCGCAATCAACATGAGTGGCAAAATGACAGATGCTGGTGGAAAGGGGAAGAGGCGTGGTGGAAAAGGCAAAAAAGGTTTTGTCCGTGGGGAAGGTGGCAAAGCTCCATTATCATCTGCTGAAGATAGACCATCTACCAGCAAAAGTAAGATGTCTACTACTTACCGTGGACAATCCGATGTGCTCCCTTTGTTACGGACACGAACAACAGGAACAAAGGTAGATGATGGGCAAAAAAGGAAAATGCTTGAATGGATCTCAAGTGGTCCAACAAGTGCCCTCTCTGCCACTTCAAGTACCGCATCCAAAAAACACCAGTCCTCTGAGTTGTCATCCCAATCAAACTTGCTTTCTCCCAGCTCTGAAGTCTCCATCAGCCCTGCACAGTATGGTGGAACTGAGATGGCTGAGTCTGCAGAGCTGTTCAGTCACACTATAGCCTGGGAATCAGAGGTCTGCTCCCAAGCTACAGTGAGTACAGAACAGGAAATGGTCTGCAGTGATGCCCAGAACCTTTGTGACTCAGATTCAGGCCGTGAGGACCAAGTTTCTGAGCATAATGTTGACCCTTTGTCACAAACTGTAACACCTGTGGTTATAGACAATGAGGAACATACTGATGAAGATGAGACGCAGATACCCGATTGGGATGACAACTTAAATATTCCGTCAGGGCAAGAAGAGGCTCGGTCTGAGGGGGAGGGGAGTGCAAACACAACAATTGATGATGACGTTCTAGATCCCACCTACTGTCAACCCCCAGTCAGGCACTCGAGGAGGTCAACAGAGGCGGTGGAGGAGGATGCAACCGACGACGAAGTTACCTTGCGCCTTCCTGGACAGAGTCGGAGCACTGGTAGCACGTCTACAACTGCATCCTCAGCCACCACTCTGCCTATGAGCATTATTCGGGGTGGATCAACAGGTCGCATGGCCTCTAAGCCTTGCCTAGCCTGGTCCTTTTTTCACATCGAAAAAGATCGCCCAACTCATGTGATATGTAACATTTGTCATGATTCTGTTAGTAGAGGTCAAAACCTCAGCAGTTTGACAACTTCTTCCATGAATCGTCACATGACTAAATATCATAAGTCCCGGTGGGAAGCTCACCGTGCTGCAATGCGGCCTAGTGGAGCGAACCATCCACCGCCCGCCCCTTCCACTGCATCCGCGCGCTCTTCATCTTCTAGGACTGTGGGGACAGCTGCCACACCTGTTTTTCCACGCAAAACTTCCACCACTGTAACCGCAACAGGCAGTTTGCTTGTAAGGTCGTCAGTTGGTTTGGAAGGGGAAACAAGTGAGTGTGTACAGCTCTCTCAGACATCGATAGCACCAACGTTGGATGAAGGCAACATCATGTCTCCGCCTGCACTTTCCTCACAAACCTGCATTTTTCAAGGGACACCCTACTCAACACCGTCTACACACAGCAGCCAGATCTCTGTCCCTCAGATGTGGTCAAATAAAAGGCCACTTCCTCCGACCCATGACAAAGCTAAGAGGTTGACTCTATCCCTCTGTAAGCTGTTGGCTACCGAAATGCTGCCTTTCCGCCTAGTGGACACACAGGATTTTAGAGACCTTATGTCTGTCGCTGTGCCCCAGTACCAGATGCCTAGTCGCCACTACTTCTCTAAGAAAGGTGTGCCCGCGCTACACCAGCATGTCGCACACAACATCACCGCTTCCTTGAGAAACTCTGTGTGTGAACGGGTGCATTTCACCACCGATACTTGGACCAGTAAGCATGGACAGGGACGTTACATGTCGCTGACTGGGCACTGGGTAACTATGGTGATAGATGGTGAAGGGTCTGCTGCACAAGTCTTGCCGTCCCCACGACTTGTGTGTCAATCCTCTGTCTGTCCAAGTTCCGCCACTGCTTCTGCATCCTCCACCTCATCTGGGTCCTCCACCTCCGCCCCAAGCCTGCCTGGTCAGGCCACCAGCGTTCTCACTGCGCAGAAGGAATCACGCACCCCTCATTACTATGCTGGCAGCAGAGCGCAACGGCATCAGGCGGTCTTTAGCTTGACATGTCTTGGTAATAAGAGTCACACAGCTGAGGAGTTGTGGTCAGCTTTGCGGTCCGAGTTTAATAAATGGTTGTCTCCACTCAAACTGCAGCCTGGTAAGGCCGTGTGCGACAATGCTGCAAACCTGGGTGCGGCACTTCGCCTGGGCAAGGTGACACACGTACCTTGTATGGCTCACGTGTTGAACCTTGTCGTGCAGCAATTTTTAACACACTATCCCGGCCTAGATGGCCTTCTGAACAGGGCACGAAAACTGTCAGCTCACTTCCGCCGTTCAAGCGCCGCAGCAGAGCGACTTGCATCGCTCCAGAAGTCTTTCGGCCTGCCGGTTCATCGCCTGAAATGCGATGTGGCGACACGCTGGAATTCAACTCTCCACATGTTACAGCGACTGTGGCAGCACCGCAGAGCCCTGGTGCAATACGTCATGACGTATAGCCTGGGCCAACGAGATGCAGAGGTGGGGCAGATCACCCTGATGGAGTGGTCTCAGATCAAGGACCTATGCACCCTTCTGCACAGTTTCGACATGGCGACGAATATGTTTAGCTCTGACAATGCCATTATCAGCATGACGATTCCAGTCATTTACATGCTGGAGCACACGCTAAACACTATTCGGAGTCAGGGGGTGGGACAACATGAAGGGGAGGAACTACAGGAGGATTCATATGCGCAAGGGACAACAACATCACGAAGGTCCAGACGTTCATCATCACCAACGCAGCAGGCATGGGACCATGGGGGACAGGGATCGACAAGGGCGCATAGTAGCAGGCGAAATGTTGAGCAAGGTGCAGGAGAACATGAAGAAATGGAGGACGAACTGTCCATGGACATGGAAGACTCAGCGGATGAGGGAGACCTTGGTCAAATTTCAGTTGAAAGAGGTTGGGGTCAGATGTCAGAGGAAGAAAGAACGGGTAGCACCTCTATGCCACAAACACAGCATGGACTTGGTCCGCATGGCTGCGCAAGACACATGAGTGCCTTTTTGTTGCACTACCTCCAACATGACAGTCGTATTGTCAAAATTAGAAGTGATGATGACTACTGGATTGCCACACTATTAGATCCCCGGTACAAGTCCAAATTTTGTGACATAATTCCAGCCATAGAAAGGGACGCACGTATGCAGGAGTATCAGCAGAAGCTGTTACTAGATCTTAGCTCGGCTTTTCCACCAAACAACCGTGCAGGTGCAGGGAGTGAATCTCCTAGTTGTAACTTGACAAACATGGGACGGTCTCGTCATCTTCAACAGTCTACCCGTACCAGTAGGACCTTTTCTGGTGCCGGTAACAGCAATTTTATGGAATCTTTTCATAATTTTTTTAGACCCTCTTTTGCAAGGCCACCAGAGACAACAAGTCTGACACATAGTCAACGGCTGGAGAGGATGATACAGGAGTATCTCCAAATGAACATCGATGCCATGACTGTGCAACTGGAGCCTTGCTCCTTTTGGGCTTCAAACCTACAAAAATGGCCAGAGCTCGCAACTTACGCCTTGGAGATTTTGTCGTGTCCAGCTGCCAGCGTTGTCTCTGAACGTGTATTCAGTGCTGCTGGGTGTGTGCTGACAGATAAGCGCACGCGTCTGTCCAGTGACAATGTGGACAGACTGACGTTCATCAAAATGAACAAGTCATGGATCCAGAAGGAATTTACTACCCCTGTGTCATCCTGGGGAGAGTAAATGCTTGTGGATTTGGAATGTGCTTGATGCAAATCAAAACATCCTGTTTGCAACTAGGGCCCAAGTGCTGCCACTGATGGGGTGGGTGTCTGTGTGGCCCAATTTTTGGAAAAAAGGGAGACTCCGCTTGGAGTAACCCTTGCTTACATTGTTTTTAAAAGAAGCCAAGATGAACAAGTCATGGGTCAGCAAAGACTTTGCTACCTACCCCAGTGTCATCCTGGGGACGGCTAAGAATAGCGTATTTTTGAATGTGCTTGATGCAAATCAAAACATCCTGTTTGCAACTAGGGCCCAAGTGCTGCCACTGATGGGGTGGGTGTCTGTGTGGCCCAATTTTTGGAAAAAAGGGAGACTCCGCTTGGAGTAACCCTTGCTTGCTGTGTTTTTAAAAGAAGCCAAGATGAACAGAGCTGGGATCAGGAAAGACTTTGCTACCTACCCCGGTGTCATCCTGGGGACGGCTAAGAATAGCGTATTTTTGAATGTGCTTGATGCAAATCAAAACATCCTGTTTGCAACTAGGGCCCAAGTGCTGCCACTGATGGGGTGGGTGTCTGTGTGGCCCAATTTTTGGAAAAAAGGGAGACTCCGCTTGGAGTAACCCTTGCTTACATTGTTTTTAAAAGAAGCCAAGATGAACAAGTCATGGGTCAGCAAAGACTTTGCTACCTACCCCGGTGTCATCCTGGGGACGGCTAAGAATAGCGTATTTTTGAATGTGCTTGATGCAAATCAAAACATCCTGTTTGCAACTAGGGCCCAAGTGCTGCCACTGATGGGGTGGGTGTCTGTGTGGCCCAATTTTTGGAAAAAAGGGAGACTCCGCTTGGAGTAACCCTTGCTTACATTGTTTTTAAAAGAAGCCAAGATGAACAAGTCATGGGTCAGCAAAGACTTTGCTACCTACCCCGGTGTCATCCTGGGGACGGCTAAGAATAGCGTATTTTTGAATGTGCTTGATGCAAATCAAAACATCCTGTTTGCAACTAGGGCCCAAGTGCTGCCACTGATGGGGTGGGTGTCTGTGTGGCCCAATTTTTGGAAAAAAGGGAGACTCCGCTTGGAGTAACCCTTGCTTACATTGTTTTTAAAAGAAGCCAAGATGAACAAGTCATGGGTCAGCAAAGACTTTGCTACCTACCCCGGTGTCATCCTGGGGACGGCTAAGAATAGCGTATTTTTGAATGTGCTTGATGCAAATCAAAACATCCTGTTTGCAACTAGGGCCCAAGTGCTGCCACTGATGGGGTGGGTGTCTGTGTGGCCCAATTTTTGGAAAAAAGGGAGACTCCGCTTGGAGTAACCCTTGCTTGCTGTGTTTTTAAAAGAAGCCAAGATGAACAGAGCTGGGATCAGGAAAGACTTTGCTACCTACCCCGGTGTCATCCTGGGGACGGCTAAGAATAGCGTATTTTTGAATGTGCTTGATGCAAATCAAAACATCCTGTTTGCAACTAGGGCCCAAGTGCTGCCACTGATGGGGTGGGTGTCTGTGTGGCCCAATTTTTGGAAAAAAGGGAGACTCCGCTTGGAGTAACCCTTGCTTACATTGTTTTTAAAAGAAGCCAAGATGAACAAGTCATGGGTCAGCAAAGACTTTGCTACCTACCCCAGTGTCATCCTGGGGACGGCTAAGAATAGCGTATTTTTGAATGTGCTTGATGCAAATCAAAACATCCTGTTTGCAACTAGGGCCCAAGTGCTGCCACTGATGGGGTGGGTGTCTGTGTGGCCCAATTTTTGGAAAAAAGGGAGACTCCGCTTGGAGTAACCCTTGCTTGCTGTGTTTTTAAAAGAAGCCAAGATGAACAGAGCTGGGATCAGGAAAGACTTTGCTACCTACCCCGGTGTCATCCTGGGGACGGCTAAGAATAGCGTATTTTTGAATGTGCTTGATGCAAATCAAAACATCCTGTTTGCAACTAGGGCCCAAGTGCTGCCACTGATGGGGTGGGTGTCTGTGTGGCCCAATTTTTGGAAAAAAGGGAGACTCCGCTTGGAGTAACCCTTGCTTACATTGTTTTTAAAAGAAGCCAAGATGAACAAGTCATGGGTCAGCAAAGACTTTGCTACCTACCCCGGTGTCATCCTGGGGACGGCTAAGAATAGCGTATTTTTGAATGTGCTTGATGCAAATCAAAACATCCTGTTTGCAACTAGGGCCCAAGTGCTGCCACTGATGGGGTGGGTGTCTGTGTGGCCCAATTTTTGGAAAAAAGGGAGACTCCGCTTGGAGTAACCCTTGCTTGCTGTGTTTTTAAAAGAAGCCAAGATGAACAGAGCTGGGATCAGGAAAGACTTTGCTACCTACCCCGGTGTCATCCTGGGGACGGCTAAGAATAGCGTATTTTTGAATGTGCTTGATGCAAATCAAAACATCCTGTTTGCAACTAGGGCCCAAGTGCTGCCACTGATGGGGTGGGTGTCTGTGTGGCCCAATTTTTGGAAAAAAGGGAGACTCCGCTTGGAGTAACCCTTGCTTGCTGTGTTTTTAAAAGAAGCCAAGATGAACAGAGCTGGGATCAGGAAAGACTTTGCTACCTACCCCGGTGTCATCCTGGGGACAGCTAAGAATAGCGTATTTTTGAATGTGCTTGATGCAAATCAAAACATCCTGTTTGCAACTAGGGCCCAAGTGCTGCCACTGATGGGGTGGGTGTCTGTGTGGCCCAATTTTTGGAAAAAAGGGAGACTCCGCTTGGAGTAACCCTTGCTTACATTGTTTTTAAAAGAAGCCAAGATGAACAAGTCATGGGTCAGCAAAGACTTTGCTACCTACCCCGGTGTCATCCTGGGGACGGCTAAGAATAGCGTATTTTTGAATGTGCTTGATGCAAATCAAAACATCCTGTTTGCAACTAGGGCCCAAGTGCTGCCACTGATGGGGTGGGTGTCTGTGTGGCCCAATTTTTGGAAAAAAGGGAGACTCCGCTTGGAGTAACCCTTGCTTGCTGTGTTTTTAAAAGAAGCCAAGATGAACAGAGCTGGGATCAGGAAAGACTTTGCTACCTACCCCGGTGTCATCCTGGGGACGGCTAAGAATAGCGTATTTTTGAATGTGCTTGATGCAAATCAAAACATCCTGTTTGCAACTAGGGCCCAAGTGCTGCCACTGATGGGGTGGGTGTCTGTGTGGCCCAATTTTTGGAAAAAAGGGAGACTCCGCTTGGAGTAACCCTTGCTTACATTGTTTTTAAAAGAAGCCAAGATGAACAAGTCATGGGTCAGCAAAGACTTTGCTACCTACCCCGGTGTCATCCTGGGGACGGCTAAGAATAGCGTATTTTTGAATGTGCTTGATGCAAATCAAAACATCCTGTTTGCAACTAGGGCCCAAGTGCTGCCACTGATGGGGTGGGTGTCTGTGTGGCCCAATTTTTGGAAAAAAGGGAGACTCCGCTTGGAGTAACCCTTGCTTGCTGTGTTTTTAAAAGAAGCCAAGATGAACAGAGCTGGGATCAGGAAAGACTTTGCTACCTACCCCGGTGTCATCCTGGGGACGGCTAAGAATAGCGTATTTTTGAATGTGCTTGATGCAAATCAAAACATCCTGTTTGCAACTAGGGCCCAAGTGCTGCCACTGATGGGGTGGGTGTCTGTGTGGCCCAATTTTTGGAAAAAAGGGAGACTCCGCTTGGAGTAACCCTTGCTTGCTGTGTTTTTAAAAGAAGCCAAGATGAACAGAGCTGGGATCAGGAAAGACTTTGCTACCTACCCCGGTGTCATCCTGGGGACGGCTAAGAATAGCGTATTTTTGAATGTGCTTGATGCAAATCAAAACATCCTGTTTGCAACTAGGGCCCAAGTGCTGCCACTGATGGGGTGGGTGTCTGTGTGGCCCAATTTTTGGAAAAAAGGGAGACTCCGCTTGGAGTAACCCTTGCTTACATTGTTTTTAAAAGAAGCCAAGATGAACAAGTCATGGGTCAGCAAAGACTTTGCTACCTACCCCGGTGTCATCCTGGGGACGGCTAAGAATAGCGTATTTTTGAATGTGCTTGATGCAAATCAAAACATCCTGTTTGCAACTAGGGCCCAAGTGCTGCCACTGATGGGGTGGGTGTCTGTGTGGCCCAATTTTTGGAAAAAAGGGAGACTCCGCTTGGAGTAACCCTTGCTTGCTGTGTTTTTAAAAGAAGCCAAGATGAACAGAGCTGGGATCAGGAAAGACTTTCTACCTACCCCGGTGTCATCCTGGGGACGGCTAAGAATAGCGTATTTTTGAATGTGCTTGATGCAAATCAAAACATCCTGTTTGCAACTAGGGCCCAAGTGCTGCCACTGATGGGGTGGGTGTCTGTGTGGCCCAATTTTTGGAAAAAAGGGAGACTCCGCTTGGAGTAACCCTTGCTTGCTGTGTTTTTAAAAGAAGCCAAGATGAACAGAGCTGGGATCAGGAAAGACTTTGCTACCTACCCCGGTGTCATCCTGGGGACGGCTAAGAATAGCGTATTTTTGAATGTGCTTGATGCAAATCAAAACATCCTGTTTGCAACTAGGGCCCAAGTGCTGCCACTGATGGGGTGGGTGTCTGTGTGGCCCAATTTTTGGAAAAAAGGGAGACTCCGCTTGGAGTAACCCTTGCTTACATTGTTTTTAAAAGAAGCCAAGATGAACAAGTCATGGGTCAGCAAAGACTTTGCTACCTACCCCGGTGTCATCCTGGGGACGGCTAAGAATAGCGTATTTTTGAATGTGCTTGATGCAAATCAAAACATCCTGTTTGCAACTAGGGCCCAAGTGCTGCCACTGATGGGGTGGGTGTCTGTGTGGCCCAATTTTTGGAAAAAAGGGAGACTCCGCTTGGAGTAACCCTTGCTTGCTGTGTTTTTAAAAGAAGCCAAGATGAACAGAGCTGGGATCAGGAAAGACTTTGCTACCTACCCCGGTGTCATCCTGGGGACGGCTAAGAATAGCGTATTTTTGAATGTGCTTGATGCAAATCAAAACATCCTGTTTGCAACTAGGGCCCAAGTGCTGCCACTGATGGGGTGGGTGTCTGTGTGGCCCAATTTTTGGAAAAAAGGGAGACTCCGCTTGGAGTAACCCTTGCTTGCTGTGTTTTTAAAAGAAGCCAAGATGAACAGAGCTGGGATCAGGAAAGACTTTGCTACCTACCCCGGTGTCATCCTGGGGACGGCTAAGAATAGCGTATTTTTGAATGTGCTTGATGCAAATCAAAACATCCTGTTTGCAACTAGGGCCCAAGTGCTGCCACTGATGGGGTGGGTGTCTGTGTGGCCCAATTTTTGGAAAAAAGGGAGACTCCGCTTGGAGTAACCCTTGCTTGCTGTGTTTTTAAAAGAAGCCAAGATGAACAGAGCTGGGATCAGGAAAGACTTTGCTACCTACCCCGGTGTCATCCTGGGGACGGCTAAGAATAGCGTATTTTTGAATGTGCTTGATGCAAATCAAAACATCCTGTTTGCAACTAGGGCCCAAGTGCTGCCACTGATGGGGTGGGTGTCTGTGTGGCCCAATTTTTGGAAAAAAGGGAGACTCCGCTTGGAGTAACCCTTGCTTGCTGTGTTTTTAAAAGAAGCCAAGATGAACAGAGCTGGGATCAGGAAAGACTTTGCTACCTACCCCGGTGTCATCCTGGGGACGGTTAAGAATAGCGTATTTTTGAATGTGCTTGATGCAAATCTAGCTGTGAAGTGTACAACTGGGGCCCAAGTGCTGCCACTGAAGGGGTGGGTGTGTGTGGGGCCCAATTTTTGGAAAAAAGGGAGACTCCGCTTGGAGTAACCCTTGCTTGCTGTGTTTTTAAAAGAAGCCAAGATGAACAGAGCTGGGATCAGGAAAGACTTTGCTACCTACCCCGGTGTCATCCTGGGGACGGATAAGAATGGCGTATTTTTGAATGTGCTTGATGCAAATCTAGCTGTGAAGTGTACAACTGGGGCACAACTGCTGCCACTGAAGGGGTGGGTGTGTGGGGCCCAATTTTTGGAAAAAAGGGAGACTCCGCTTGGAGTCACCTTGCGGTGTTTTACATGACTTTAGAAGGGCGTGCCATGCCTATATCTGTGTGTCCTCCTCTTTTTCCTTGTCCAGCTGTTTTGTTTTCGCATGAGTACATGTCCTTGTCACTTTCCCATGTGTTTGTGTTGTGTTGTGAGTTGTTTGTCACCTTTTGGACACCTTTGAGGGTGTTTTCTAGGTGTTTTACTGTGTTTGTGATTGCCTGCCATTGTTTCCTATGGGCTCGAGTTCGGTTCGTCGAACGTTCGACGAGCCGAACTCGAGCCAGACCCCCCGTTCGGCGAACCGCCTCGAGCCGAACCGGGACCGGTTCGCTCATCTCTACTCTCCAGTAAAGGAGACAAACTCTAGCACAGCGCCACCTATTGGAAGTAGCGATCCTAAAAGTCACAAGTGGATTTTTGACAATCCTTTGCAATATGACTCAGGATATATAAGCCAGATCAGAATCCCAATTTGCAGACACGGTGTTTCGGGGTGCTTGCCCCTCGTCAGTGCAAAGTATGGGGGTGTCTGATCTGGCTCATGAGAAAGCTATGTGGGGACCACGGGGGAACACTATTCTCCTTAAGGAGACTTTGCAAGCCAGTCTGGCTGCCAGGTAAGGGGACTTATAGCTGCAATGCCCCTAAAATTCCACGGGGGAACACTATTCTCCTTAAGGAGACTTTGCAAGCCAGTCTGGCTGCCAGGTAAGGGGACTTATAGCTGCAATGCCCCTCTGGGAAATATTCAAATTGTCTCTCCAGTAAAGGAGACAAACTCTAGCACAGCGCCACCTATTGGAAGTAGCGATCCTAAAAGTCACAAGTGGATTTTTGACAATCCTTTGCAATATGACTCAGGATATATAAGCCAGATCAGAATCCCAATTTGCAGACACGGTGTTTCGGGGTGCTTGCCCCTCGTCAGTGCAAAGTATGGGGGTGTCTGATCTGGCTCATGAGAAAGCTATGTGGGGACCACGGGGGAACACTATTCTCCTTAAGGAGACTTTGCAAGCCAGTCTGGCTGCCAGGTAAGGGGACTTATAGCTGCAATGCCCCTAAAATTCCACGGGGGAACACTATTCTCCTTAAGGAGACTTTGCAAGCCAGTCTGGCTGCCAGGTAAGGGGACTTATAGCTGCAATGCCCCTCTGGGAAATATTCAAATTGTCTCTCCAGTAAAGGAGACAAACTCTAGCACAGCGCCACCTATTGGAAGTAGCGATCCTAAAAGTCCCAAGTGGATTTTTGACAATCCTTTGCAATATGACTCAGGATATATAAGCCAGATCAGAATCCCAATTTGCAGACACGGTGTTTCGGGTTGCTTGCCCCTCGTCAGTGCAAAGTATGGGGGTGTCTGATCTGGCTCATGAGAAAGCTATGTGGGGACCACGGGGGAACACTATTCTCCTTAAGGAGACTTTGCAAGCCAGTCTGGCTGCCAGGTAAGGGGACTTATAGCTGCAATGCCCCTAAAATTCCACGGGGGAACACTATTCTCCTTAAGGAGACTTTGCAAGCCAGTCTGGCTGCCAGGTAAGGGGACTTATAGCTGCAATGCCCCTCTGGGAAATATTCAAATTGTCTCTCCAGTAAAGGAGACAAACTCTAGCACAGCGCCACCTATTGGAAGTAGCGATCCTAAAAGTCACAAGTGGATTTTTGACAATCCTTTGCAATATGACTCAGGATATATAAGCCAGATCAGAATCCCAATTTGCAGACACGGTGTTTCGGGGTGCTTGCCCCTCGTCAGTGCAAAGTATGGGGGTGTCTGATCTGGCTCATGAGAAAGCTATGTGGGGACCACGGGGGAACACTATTCTCCTTAAGGAGACTTTGCAAGCCAGTCTGGCTGCCAGGTAAGGGGACTTATAGCTGCAATGCCCCTAAAATTCCACGGGGGAACACTATTCTCCTTAAGGAGACTTTGCAAGCCAGTCTGGCTGCCAGGTAAGGGGACTTATAGCTGCAATGCCCCTCTGGGAAATATTCAAATTGTCTCTCCAGTAAAGGAGACAAACTCTAGCACAGCGCCACCTATTGGAAGTAGCGATCCTAAAAGTCACAAGTGGATTTTTGACAATCCTTTGCAATATGACTCAGGATATATAAGCCAGATCAGAATCCCAATTTGCAGACACGGTGTTTCGGGGTGCTTGCCCCTCGTCAGTGCAAAGTATGGGGGTGTCTGATCTGGCTCATGAGAAAGCTATGTGGGGACCACGGGGGAACACTATTCTCCTTAAGGAGACTTTGCAAGCCAGTCTGGCTGCCAGGTAAGGGGACTTATAGCTGCAATGCCCCTAAAATTCCACGGGGGAACACTATTCTCCTTAAGGAGACTTTGCAAGCCAGTCTGGCTGCCAGGTAAGGGGACTTATAGCTGCAATGCCCCTCTGGGAAATATTCAAATTGTCTCTCCAGTAAAGGAGACAAACTCTAGCACAGCGCCACCTATTGGAAGTAGCGATCCTAAAAGTCACAAGTGGATTTTTGACAATCCTTTGCAATATGACTCAGGATATATAAGCCAGATCAGAATCCCAATTTGCAGACACGGTGTTTCGGGGTGCTTGCCCCTCGTCAGTGCAAAGTATGGGGGTGTCTGATCTGGCTCATGAGAAAGCTATGTGGGGACCACGGGGGAACACTATTCTCCTTAAGGAGACTTTGCAAGCCAGTCTGGCTGCCAGGTAAGGGGACTTATAGCTGCAATGCCCCTAAAATTCCACGGGGGAACACTATTCTCCTTAAGGAGACTTTGCAAGCCAGTCTGGCTGCCAGGTAAGGGGACTTATAGCTGCAATGCCCCTCTGGGAAATATTCAAATTGTCTCTCCAGTAAAGGAGACAAACTCTAGCACAGCGCCACCTATTGGAAGTAGCGATCCTAAAAGTCACAAGTGGATTTTTGACAATCCTTTGCAATATGACTCAGGATATATAAGCCAGATCAGAATCCCAATTTGCAGACACGGTGTTTCGGGGTGCTTGCCCCTCGTCAGTGCAAAGTATGGGGGTGTCTGATCTGGCTCATGAGAAAGCTATGTGGGGACCACGGGGGAACACTATTCTCCTTAAGGAGACTTTGCAAGCCAGTCTGGCTGCCAGGTAAGGGGACTTATAGCTGCAATGCCCCTAAAATTCCACGGGGGAACACTATTCTCCTTAAGGAGACTTTGCAAGCCAGTCTGGCTGCCAGGTAAGGGGACTTATAGCTGCAATGCCCCTCTGGGAAATATTCAAATTGTCTCTCCAGTAAAGGAGACAAACTCTAGCACAGCGCCACCTATTGGAAGTGGCGATCCTAAAAGTCACAAGTGGATTTTTGACAATCCTTTGCAATATGACTCAGGATATATAAGCCAGATCAGAATCCCAATTTGCAGACACGGTGTTTCGGGGTGCTTGCCCCTCGTCAGTGCAAAGTATGGGGGTGTCTGATCTGGCTCATGAGAAAGCTATGTGGGGACCACGGGGGAACACTATTCTCCTTAAGGAGACTTTGCAAGCCAGTCTGGCTGCCAGGTAAGGGGACTTATAGCTGCAATGCCCCTAAAATTCCACGGGGGAACACTATTCTCCTTAAGGAGACTTTGCAAGCCAGTCTGGCTGCCAGGTAAGGGGACTTATAGCTGCAATGCCCCTCTGGGAAATATTCAAATTGTCTCTCCAGTAAAGGAGACAAACTCTAGCACAGCGCCACCTATTGGAAGTAGCGATCCTAAAAGTCACAAGTGGATTTTTGACAAATTGTAAAAGTAACAGCAGTGGACACACCGTTTGATGGTTGCTCCATCAAGGCAATTATTAGTAACATTAGCAGCAATAGCAGCCACAACAAAGGTGTCACAGAATGCAATAATGTAAGATGAACACAACACACTGAAAATTACATCATCGCCTAGTCTGCACAATCTATGACTCAGTAAGATTCTAAGAATAACGCATGTTGGTTGCATACTGTCTATGATGTTGAGGTAGAGGAAGAGGATGAGAGGCCACTTGATGCAGAGCTTGCCATCCACTGTAGCTCATGCTCTTTCTGGCCCTCATCTACCAGTCATACTGCTGTGCAGCTGCCAAAGGAAGGGAGTTGGGTAGCCCATCCAGTAACAGAAGTTGTTAGTTGTCTTTGAATCAGATGATCCAGTGTTTATTCAGTAGAGCTTTCAGTAACATTACCGCCCATCCCATTTACACCTCCAGCACCATGCCTATTCACCCTTCCACAATTGTGGGATTTCCCCCTTATATTTGATGTACTCTTTCCTTCTTTTAACCAGCTCTTTCACAACCCTAGGCCCACACCTGCCAGTCACCTGATATTAAATTAGCAATGACTATTTAGATGATGAAATGGCAATTTGTGGCTGGACTACAGATTTTGCAATCTCTATTTAGATCACGAAATGGCAATTTTTGGCTGGACCACAGATTTTGAAATCTCTGATTTAGATAATGAAATGCCAATTTTTTGCCTGGCGCAAAGATTTTGCAATCCCTATTTAGATGATAACATGGCAATTTGTGCCTGGACCCTCTAATTATATTTAGATGATGATATGGCTATTTTTGGCTGGCCCACAAAATTTGCAATCACTGATGAAAAGTCAGTTTGTGGCACACAACTTTCCCTACACTGCACGCCCCTGCAGTTTCCTTTTCTACACTATTACCCTCCTATCAATTTGAACTAAGTAAGATGAAACTCCCTAGTTATGCTAGCTGCCTAGCAGTAGCAGCACCGTCTCTAAGCTGTAGCAATCACAAAATGGTACTGACACTACATATCCACTTTTTATATGCAGAGGAACATGTGACTCAACATTGTGGATGTTTTCTGTGCCCTGATTGGCTCCTGGAAAATCCACATGATGTTAAGAAAAAAGAAAAAAAAAATCCACCGCTCCTCTGACCTCTCCCCACCCCCTCTCCTAATCAAACATGTCCCCCAGCTCATCATACAGCACCTCTATCCTAGCCAAAGTGGTAGTAAGGTAAGAGAAAAGCATTAGTGCAACTACAAACAGTCACCGAACAAAGCTGATCTATGCCGATTTTTTTAAAAAGTGCTCGGTCATCCGAACACAAAGATGAATCTGCAAGGCTTGTGTCAAATTTGAAATTGGTGAATCTTTTTCAAACAAGTTTGGTCATCTATAGTTACAGCGTGCCATGGCTTCCGAGGCCTGGTTTCAGCTGGAAGTTTTGATCAGGAGTAAAGACAACAGCCCACGGAGGTCACTGCATGTAGTAACATCATGCACGCCATGATCTTAAAGACCTGGTCACAGCTCTATGAGTTGTTCCAAAGTGAAGACACCGGTGCCCAACTGCAGAAATAATAAATAATAATAGTCCCTAAGGAACAGACAGTAGCAATGGAGGCAGTAGGGGAATTTGGACTGGTAAGCAGTGAGGTAATATTTTTT
Source organism: Anomaloglossus baeobatrachus (assembly GCF_048569485.1). Lineage (NCBI taxonomy): Eukaryota > Metazoa > Chordata > Amphibia > Anura > Aromobatidae > Anomaloglossus > Anomaloglossus baeobatrachus. Next base: position 409,529,327 of record NC_134356.1, read on the forward strand.
TAGTTACTTTTTTACAAGTTTCCTTTATTTTGCTCTGTAGTCTAAAGAGACCCTACAGTATAATAGAGAACATTAAATCCACAGACAATAATTTTACTGGTGATCAAATTTCCTGGTAAAATTCTTGGCAATTTCCTTGACAATATCTAAGTTTGTCAGATCCACACTCTCGAAGGAAGTTGGAAAAGTTTTCCACATTAGGGATATTTTAAATGTAATGAAGAAAATACAAATTTTACATATATTTTTCAAACTTAGCTCTAAATTTATATTGGCCGTATTTTCTTCAGATTTTTTTTGGCCAGGAAAGCTTGATGGACAAATAGAAAATGAATTGACATAGGAATAATTAGGATTTCAATGAGTTTTCTGCTTTTCTGTAAATTTAGTTATTGGAGGAATAAACGTTTTGTAACTATAATTCAGCTTTGTTTATAATTCTAATTGCAATAGTTATTTGTAGTAAATATAATAATTTTTGTGCTATATAGCACCTTCAAATCCATACAAATGTAATACTTTTAACAGATAAGAGTAGGCTTCAATAAAATCCAGTCCAAGAAAACTTCTGTGAACTTAACAATCAATAGAACAAATCACTTTCACATTCATAGCATGCTACACATAATATGTCAATGTAGCTAAATTTTGTGACCCTGAGTATTAACATAGTAGCTTACAGGTAATTCCTAAAGATGTTCTTATAGGTGTCATTGTTGAGGATAAGAATTGAGTAACCAAAAATACTTAATTCTGCCATTTAATAGACTTAGGTATGTAGTTTAGTAGATGTAAACTAAGGGCCGCTTTACACAGTATGACATCGCTAGTAATTGCTAGCGATGTCGAGCGCGATAGCACCCGCCCCCGTCGTTGTAACGATATGTGGTGATCGCTGCCTTAGCGAATATTATCGCTACGGCAGCGTCACAGGCACATACCTGCTCTGCGACGTTGCTGTGACTGCCGAACAATCCCTCCCTCAAGGGGGAGGTGCGTTCGGTGTCACCGCAACATTACAGCAATGTCCCTAAGCGGCCGCCAAATCAAAGCGGAGGGGCGGAGATGAGCGGGACGAACACGCCGCCCACCTCCTTCCTTCCTCATTGCTGGCGGGATGCAGGTAAGAAGATGTTCCTCGTTCCTGCGGTGTCACACATAACGACGTGTGCTGCCGCAGAAACGAGGAACAACATTGTTACTGCAGCAGCAAGGATAATTGAGATTAGGGGGGGATGTCACCTATTAGCGAATTTGAACATTTTTGCAACGATTCAAAATCGCTAATAGGTGTCACACGCAACAACATCGCTAATGCGGCCGGATGTGCGTCACAAAATCCGTGACCCCAACGAGACCGCTTTAGCGATGTTGTAGCGTGAAAAGACACCTTTACACACATATTTATGAATGCATTTGCTTCTTACTAACACGTATATATATATATTGCATATTTAGTGATTTTCCTTAATACAGTATATCAGCATATGTAACTTGAAGATGGCTGCTGCATCCTGTTCAATGCCCAGCTAAATTCCTAAAGTTTGGACTGACCAATCCAGCAGAGACTATGCAAATTCCTATACGTCCTGAGTCCAGCCAGCGATACTTGATTGGACTATACTTTGTCTACACCCTTTACTTCTCCTAAACTGTAAAAAGTTTTGGGAACAAGCAGTAGCTCTAGCGTTCGTCATGAAGAAGGTTCATAACTGATTCAGTATCCGTTATTGTTCTTTCTCGCGTGAACACATGACAATATAATTTGGAAACGGCAGTCAGACCTTAAGAGACCCATTGTAGTCTCATTCTCAACATCATAGACATACTGTTCTTTTCTAAGACTAAAAATTTAAAATTTCTGCTTGTAGAGCAGCAAATTCAACCCCACAAAAATTTTTTTATGTAATATAAAAAAACATAAAATTATTAACTTCCATCCAGTACATATTTATTTTGCATTGTTACAATATCCACTAATCATCTAATGAATAAATCTCTATTTTAGGGAATGTTCATAGAAGGATTTGTTGCTGACATTCCTGTGACTGTCACATTCATATGAACAAGGCTTGTAGAAAATGGTCCGGACAAAATTGTTGCCACCTTTCCAAAATTAAGGGTCAACAACTTTCTTTCAAGTATGTGATGCTAATTCAAACTCACTTGTGGCAAGTAATTGAAGTGGGCAATATTAAAATCAAAATCTGAAACCAGATAAAAAGGGGAGAAGTGTACTCAATCTCTGCATTGTGTGTTTTTTGTATGCCCCACTAAACATGGAGAACAGAAAGAGAAGAAAAGAACCGTCTGAGAGCTTGAGAACCAAAATTATTGAAAAATATCTAGAAGGTCCATCTCCAGAGTTTTTGATGTTCCTTTGTGTTACGCGGGAGGATGGTTAGAGCAAAACTAATAACAGCTCTAACGTCTCCCAAGGTCCTCTGGGGCAGATGGCACAGCCACAGATGGACAAGTGGTTGGACAGCACAACTTCAGAGGAACAAAAAAATAAAAAACACAATTGGTGGTGTTATCAACACACCCACTGAGTACCAGACCTCTCCTGTTAACAGCACAGGGAGTACTGAGGGAAACTGTCCATGTATGTAGAGGGCACACCGGGACAGTAGGAGCAGCCCAGTTAGCTTCACTGAGCTGCTGCAGTATGACTGGAGTGGTAGGGCAGAAGCAGTATAACTGGCCCTGACTGTGCCTCGCCATGAATCTTGGCATGACGGGCACTGGATGCCTAACCTTGCCTACCGCTTCCAGTATCACGCACAGCACTGGCATACACACTATAGTGCTGCAATGGTGCTGAGGCTGCACTATAGCTGCACTACTCTGCAGAAGCCACAGAGCCAAAATGACACAAGTGCAGCCATGTGCGTTGACCAGGGTCTTTTAAAGAGTAAGCCCTGCCCCAAGCCAAGCACCAGATGGCAATGGAGCCATCATGAAATTTAAATATTACCAAAAGATTTTGGGTTGCAATGTAGTGCCCAATGTCACAAAACTGGGTTTGCGTTCTAGGTCATGGGTCTTCCACCAGGACAATGACCCCAAACCTACTTCAAGAAACACCCAGTAATGGATGGAAACAAAGTGCTATAGAGTTTTGAAGTGGCAGCAATGAGTCTGGATCTAAATGCCATTGAACACCTGTGGAGAGATTTTAAAATTGCTATTGGGAGAAGGCACTCTACAAGTATGAGAGAACTGGAACAGTTTGCAAAAGGAGAGTCCAATGCTGCAGTTGAAAGGTATAAGAAGCTTGTTGATGGTTATAAGAAGTGATTGATTGCAGTTATTTATTTCAAAGGATATGCAACCAAATAATAACCATTTTACAACCAAGGACGTATTGGTACATCCTTGGTTGCCTCCCTCTGGTTACTAGCAAGCCTGTGGTAATCCCCGCACATGTCTGCTGATCTAATCTGCAGACATGTGGGGCTAACAGATGAAGGTGTATTGGAGATCTGCCCACACTTGTTAACCCTTTACTTTGCACTGTCAAATGCTGAAAGCAAGATTTCAATGGCCATGGTGGGGATTGAGCTGTTCCCTGCCACCATGGGTGGCCCTGTAAAGTGATCACGGGGCGCCAATGTGTTGCAGTGGTAGCTGATGACGCCTGACGCTACCATGACAAACGTCTTGTTAGAGCCGACAGAGCACCGGTACTCACAGGAAAGCAGCATTTCTCCTGATCAGAGTGATGCTGCTCTGATCAGCAGAAATGAACTCTCAGAAAATGGCGACATAAGCGCTACTCTTTTTTTTGTGCAAACTTCAGAAATTTTTGAACTCCTTAGATAAAAGCAAAAAGATACTTGTTTGGTATCTACGAGCTCATAATAACGCGAGACATACTGACACATCAGTTTTACCATATAGTAAACACTGTGAATAAAAGACCCCAAAAACTATCGTGCAATTGTACTTTTTTACAATTTCAGCACACTTGGATTTTTTCTCCATTTTTCAGTACATTATGTGGTAAAACTATTTATTTCTTTCAACAGTATAACTCGTCCCACAAAAAAATAGCCCCCATATGGCAATATTGATGGAAAAAGTAAAAAAGTTATGTCTCTTGGAAGAAAGTGAGGAAAAAACGAAAATAAAAAATAGAAAATCGCCTGGGGGTGAAGGGGTTAAGTTGAGGGTGCCAACAAATTTTTCTGACCCATTTTTGTAGTTTTGTATGAAATTATGTCCAATTTGCCTTTTTTTCCTGTATTTTTTTATGTTGTTGCAAAACACACAAAGGAAATATATGGGTATAGTAAAACGTGTAAATGCAATAACTTTCTGGGATAAGATACATAAATTTTGAACCTGCACACATCTCTAATATTATTCAACTATTCAATTAGTAGAAAAAGCCACTCCATAATAGAATTAGAATAAGAAAAAGAACCAGGAGCATTAAGAGTTATATACAAAACGATTTTATTAATCACAAGGTTTAGAACAGCAAGTAATTACACCGATTGTGGAAAAAAAAAGGATAAAAGTGCTATCTAGATGTTAATAGGGGATGAACACCCACAAGCATGTGAGAGGCAGGGGTCAGGAAAAATATCTCAGAAGAAAACAGGGAGCCCAGACAATAGAAAGCCATGCAGTTAACATAGCCAATTATAATAGTACTGCTTTTCAAGTATCCATATAATAGTGGAGGCAGAGTTTGGCTAGAAAAAGAATCATACGTTTATAGTTAGCTTACCCATAGGTAGCTCACCTCGCCCCATCCCCCACACACACAAAAACACCTCCTTACACGCATTTTGTGTCACAAGAGTTTAGCTTCTTCAGAGCGGGTTGATAAATAACCCAAGGAGAGGACCTTAAATAGCAGGTCATGTGACCGCATTGGGTCTTCCAGGACCTGCTTCAATAACCTCCTAACCAATGACCGCACCGCTATAGTGGCACATGCGCACTCAGATATCCAGAGGGAGGGGGTGCCAGGCAGCCCCGGTAACCAAGGACGCCAAGCACCTCCCACCTCCATGATGATGCCGAGGAAGACAGAATGACGCATCTCCCAAGAAAAGCGCATGCGCACTGCAGCCCGGGGAGAACATATAAGTCTCAGAAGACTCAGTCCTATATATAGACCACCCAAACCACATATAATAACCTTATTATAGTTAAACATAGACATAGACATTGTGCAATGATATAACTGTTGCGGGCGGGGAGGGGACGCTGCGCTCACCACGCTCGGGTCCGGCGCTGCTGCTGCTGCTCGGTGGCTCGAGCGGTGGGCCGGATCCGGGGACTCGAGTGGCGCTCCTCGCCCGTGAGTGAAAGGGGATAATTTTTGGGTTTGGGAAGTCAGTCCATGACGCCACCCACGGTTTGTGGTGAGGTTGGGACACCACCGCTGCTCTGGACAGGGGATCCCGGGAGCGATGACAGGGAGCAGCCGAGATGTTTCTCTCCCCTCCGTGGGTAGGGGGATTTGGTGGTCCCGGGCCCCGGTGATGGTGACTGGACAGTGGATGGCAGGGTTTGGTGGGGTGCAGGGTCGTGGGGGCAGGCGGCACGGTGGTACTCACTCAGCCAATAACGTATACGGAGTCTCTGGTAACACAAACGGCTGGATGGACAGGTCCCGCAGCCGGCTGCTGTTGTTTCTCCCCTGACTCCAGGATAATAGTGTGCGTCCTTCCCTGCACTTTCTTTATATGCTCCTCCTGTGCTCCGGTTTCCAGCTGGCTCCCCGGTTCGGTACCGGATGGGCCACCACCCTGTCCCGGCTACCTACGGTTCCACCAGGACTGTCTTCCAGGCCCCTGCAGATGGCCACTACCGTCTGCCTGACTGACTACAAGAGGGTCCTAGGCTCCAACCTAGGCCCCTGTCTGCTTCTGCCACTCTGCACACCTCCTCTCCCTTCCTCTGCCTGGACTTGTCTCTATTGTTTCCTGCCTCAGACCAGCTAGACTCCTCGGTGGGCGTGTCCATATGCCTGACTCCGCCCACCTGGTGTGTCTGTCTGAACCCGAGGGAGGAAATCAGGTCTCACTCGAGATGACTGCTGTGACCTGCTGGGGGTGGGGGTGTGTGTGTGTTGTTACCTGTGGCCCCTGGCTAGTCCAGGGCGCCTCATTCCCCCTTGGTTAAATGCAGACTGTCCGCGGGCTGCCCATCCATCACCGGTTTTATTTTCACAACTGAAAAAAAAAATAAACAAGCATGTTCAGAAATCTTCCCTTACGGGAGGCATATCACTTCAACCATTGCAACAACAATAAAACACTTTTAATAATAACAACGGAACGGGTCCTTCAGTCACCCACCCAAACAACCTGGCCCTGATGCTGCCCCTAAGAAGTGGGCAGCACCCATTGACCCCAGTCCAGGAACGGGCCCAGATTTGTTAACGGGACGGGTACTTCGCTGCCGTTGCGGGCGGGCGGACTGCCGGAGCCGTCGTCATCTCCGTTGTGGCCGGGCGGACTGCCGGGGCCATCGTCATCAGCGGTGCGGACGGGATGGAAGCCGGGGCCGGTGGCAGGGCGGTGACAAAGGTAAGGCCTGGGGACTCCAGGTCTGGGCCCTCCCTCACAGACGCTGCAAGCTCCGCTACCGGTGACAGGGGTAACGGGTCGGTTGGGGCGTTGGCCACGGGCATGGGCACTGAGGTTTCAGTTGTGCCGGATGGATGGGACATCTCGTGCAGCGGTTCTCCAGGAACCAAATACTTGCAGAGTCCTGGCGTCCCCGCTTCCACAGCCGCGGTTCACATGCGGCCGGACGCCATCCGTGCCCCCTTGGTTTCTTTCTGGCACCTCCTCTTCAGGGGCGGAGCTTCGGCTTTCGCGCCTCCACTGCTCGGGAACACGCTCGAGCGGGGAACTTTTCGCGCCCAAGATGGCGGCTTCTGAAAATTTTCGGTCGGACACCTCCGGCGGGACACAAGGCGCACTTCTACCAGGCAGTAGAACGGTAAGATCCTGTTCATGATGCCAAGTTGTCGTGGGCGGGGAGGGGACGCTGCACTCACCATGCTCGGGTCCGGCGCTGCTGCTGCTGCTCAGTGTCTCGAGCGGTGGGCCGGATCCGGGGACTCGAGTGGCGCTCCTCGCCCGTGAGTGAAAGGGGATAATTTTTGGGTTTGGGAAGTCAGTCCGTGACGCCACCCACGGTTTGTGGTGAGGTTGGGACACCACCGCTGCTCTGGACAGGGGATCCCGGGAGCGATGACAGGGAGCAGCCGAGATGTTTCTCTCCCCTCCATGGGTAGGGGGATTTGGTGGTCCCGGGCTCCGGTGATGGTGACTGGACAGTGGATGGCAGGGTTTGGTGGGGTGCAGGGTCGTGGGGGCAGGCGGCACGGTGGTACTCACTCAGCCAATAACGTATACGGAGTCTCTGGTAACACAAACGGCTGGATGGACGGGTCCCGCAGCCGGCTGCTGTTGTTTCTCCCCTGACTCCAGGATAATAGTGTGCGTCCTTCCCTGCACTTTCTTTATATGCTCCTCCTGTGCTCCGGTTTCCAGCTGGCTCCCCGGTTCGGTACCGGATGGGCCACCACCCTGTCCCGGCTACCTACGGTTCCACCAGGACTGTCTTCCAGGCCTCTGCAGATGGCCACTACCGTCTGCCTGACTGACTACAAGAGGGTCCTAGGCTCCAACCTAGGCCCCTGTCTGCTTCTGCCACTCTGCACACCTCCTCTCCCTTCCTCTGCCTGGACTTGTCTCTATTGTTTCCTGCCTCAGACCAGCTAGACTCCTCGGTGGGCGTGTCCATATGCCTGACTCCGCCCACCTGGTGTGTCTGTCTGAACCCGAGGGAGGAAATCAGGTCTCACTCGAGATGACTGCTGTGACCTGCTGGGGGTGGGGGTGTGTGTGTGTTGTTACCTGTGGCCCCTGGCTAGTCCAGGGCGCCTCATTCCCCCTTGGTTAAATGCAGACTGTCCGCGGGCTGCCCATCCATCACCGGTTTTATTTTCACAACTGAAAAAGAAAATAAACAAGCATGTTCAGAAATCTTCCCTTACGGGAGGCATATCACTTCAACCATTGCAACAACAATAAAACACTTTTAATAATAACAACGGAACGGGTCCTTCAGTCACCCACCCAAACAACCTGGCCCTGATGCTGCCCCTAAGAAGTGGGCAGCACCCCTTGACCCCAGTCCAGGAACGGGCCCAGATTTGTTAACGGGACGGGTACTTCGCTGCCGTTGCGGGCGGGCGGACTGCCGGAGCCGTCGTCATCTCCGTTGTGGCCGGGCGGACTGCCGGGGCCGTCGTCATCAGCGGTGCGGACGGGATGGAAGCCGGGGCCGGTGGCAGGGCGGTGACAAAGGTAAGGCCTGGGGACTCCAGGTCTGGGCCCTCCCTCACAGACGCTGCAAGCTCCGCTACCGGTGACAGGGGTAACGGGTCGGTTGGGGCGTTGGCCACGGGCATGGGCACTGAGGTTTCAGCGGTGCCGGACGGACGGGACATCTCGTGCAGCGGTGCTCCAGGAACCAAATACTTGCAGAGTCCTGGCGTCCCCGCTTCCACAGCCGCGGTTCACATGCGGCCGGACGCCATCCGTGCCCCCTTGGTTTCTTTCTGGAACCTCCTCTTCAGGGGTGGAGCTTCGGCTTTCGCGCCTCCACTGCTCGGGAACACGCTCGAGCGGGGAACTTTTCGCGCCCAAGATGGCGGCTTCTGAAAATTTTCGGTCGGACACCTCCGGCGGGACACAAGGCGCACTTCTACCAGGCAGTAGAACGGTAAGATCCTGTTCATGATGCCAAGTTGTCGTGGGCGGGGAGGGGACGCTGCACTCACCATGCTCGGGTCCGGCGCTGCTGCTGCTGCTCGGTGGCTCGAGCGGTGGGCCGGATACGGAAACTCGAGCGGCGCTCCTCGCCCGTGAGTGAAAGGGGATAATTTTTGGGTTTGGGAAGTCCGTGACGCCACCCACGGTTTGTGGTGAGGTTGGGACACCACCGCTGCTCTGGACAGGGGATCCCGGGAGCGATGACAGGGAGCAGCCGAGATGTTTCTCTCCCCTCCATGGGTAGGGGCATTTGGTGGTCCCGGGCCCCAGTGATGGTGACTGGACAGTGGATGACAGGGTTTGGTGGGGTGCAGGGTCGTGGGGGCAGACGGCACGGTGGTACTCACTCAGCCAATAACGTTTACGGAGTCCCTGGTAACACAAACGGCTGGATGGACGGGTCCCGCAGCCGGCTGCTGTTGTTTCTCCCCTGACTCCAGGATAATAGTGTACGTCCTTCCCTGAACTTTCTTTATATGCTGCTCCTGTGCTCCGGTTTCCAGCGGGGTCCCCGGTTCGGTACCCTGTCCCGGCTACCTACGGTTCCACCAGGACTGTCTTCCCGGCCCCTGCAGATGGCCACTACCGTCTGCCTAAACACTGAGTGAAAGTCCGGCTCACTGAAAAAGGTGCTCAGGGGAAATTACACGTAATAAAAAATATAGAAAACCCCGGCACACAAGGTGAAACTTGAAATAATAATTTTTATTCAGTTTTTTATTAGTTGACGTTTCGGCAAAAGTTGCCTTTTTCAAAACTAAATAAAGAGATAAACATATATACAATTATTAGTACCATAAATACATAAGATATTATCAATCATATCCATATAAATCATGGTAACATCATATATACCTAATTAAGTCCTGGAAATATGTATATCTTGTGAAGAATATCGTTGGACTTGATAAGGATATTTATCTAAAATAAAGGCCCATATATTAGAAACAAACAAAAGAGGAAAAAACTTTTTCCATGAGTATAAAGGAATTCTCCATATATATACACACCAAGATCTCCCTATAAAGAAGATGGTATCTAATAACATAATATGGCATAATATATCTATGGGACAAGAGTAGAACAAGAAATACCAAAGGAATACATCCATATGTAACAATAAACTGATTAAATTACCTTAAATGGCATAAAGATAGGAGATCCTAGTGAGGATATAGGAAGCAAGTGCCACAATTAAGGTAAACTGGAAAGTAAAAACATAGCGGTCAAATAAGGAAAAAAGGAAACAATTCCCATAGAGAGACAAAGCGCCAGACCATTACCTGTACCCTGGGAGATCAGTGGTGGAGTGGAAAGAAACAGAGCCGCAGTGAGGTTTAAGTACCTAGTGAGGGCGGGCCAGCTTAATTAATTAATTGATTAATCCAAGGAGGAACGCATGGTGACACGCAAGCTTGCGCATGCGCGATGAATGCGGAAGTACGCGCATGCGCAATAGCAGAAGGAACCAGTGAGATAAAGCGCATGATGAGATGCAAGCAACACGGAAGTGCGCGCATGCGTGGTGGCAGGAAAGGGAGCGGTGAGACGGGGTGACCCGGATAGAAGCTCCATGGAAACTGAAGTAACCTCATCGTGTCTAAAAGGAAACAAAAGAAGGAATATGAGTAACAGTAATAATGTGATTACTTATTTAAGAAAAGACTGGAAAATTGTAGTAACATTTGCAAGATTACACAAAACCGTGCAAATACCTAAGCGTACTATATATTAATGCAAAAATTACCCATATTCAAATAAAACCAAACATAGGACGGACCCCATATCTCCTGCTCAGTAATAATCATACTCCCTATTAAGACCATTAGGGGAAAGAGTATTAAGCGTATGAATCCAATAGGATTCCCTGTTTTTTAATTTCCGAACCCTGTCACCTCCTCGTCTCAATGGAGGAACATGCTCCAATACTTGAAAACGAAGTTGGGACACTGTGTGTCCACATTGTGTGAAATGATGAGGAATTGGTAACATAGTCATCCCACATCGAATGGTGGATTTATGTTTCCCTATGCGGTCTCGGACATGCTGGGTAGTCTCCCCAACATATCCGAGACCGCACGGACACTTTATTAAATAGATAACAAATGATGTGTCACAAGTGAAAAAATCTTTTATTTGAAAAACCTTCCCAGTTCGGGGATGTGTAAATTGACTACCCTTAGTCATATTTGAGCAATGGGGACAATGAAGACACGGATAATTACCCTTCTTGGGTGTCGAAAGAAAAGTCTGTCGAGACCGAAGAATCGATGATCCAATGTCCGCTTTGACCAAAAGGTCACGGAGATTAGGGGAACGTTTATAACTAAATAAAGGAGGAGTAGAGAATTCAGTAATTTTCGGATATGATCTCTGCAACACTTGCCAGTGTCTAAGGATGATATTCTTGATAATTGGATGATATGGATGGAATGTATTAACAAAGGAAATTAGAGGACCCACTCTCCTAGGTTTGCGAGTTGGATGTAAACTCTCCTGAAAAGCAGACTTAACAATTGACGCGGGATAACCGCGCTGGAGAAATTTTAGTGACATCTCTTCATGCCTCTGTGAACGCTGATTCAACATTGTAACATTATGTGATACTCTTTTATGCTGTGAGATTGGCAGGGAATTTTTCAAATGTCGTGGATGGTTACTAGTGTAATGTAAAAGGCTATTACGATCTGTAGGTTTCACATACATGTCAGAAAGAATTCCGCCTCCTTGGTCCAAATAAATAAGAGTATCAAGAAAATTGATACAAGATGCATCAACATGTTGAGTAAAAGAAAGGCCAGTGATCCTGGTATTTAAATACTGAAAAAATTCGTCGAAAAACGACTGAGACCCAGTGAAAACAATGAAGATGTCATCGATGTATCGTTTATAAAACGCTACATGATTGCGGAACAGCTGGTGGGTATACACAAACATAGACTCAAAATGAGTCATATATATGTTTGCGTACGGTGGGGCGACATTAGAACCCATCGCTGTGCCTTTGATCTGAAAGTAAAATTGATCCTGAAAAAGGAAATAGTTTTTATGAAGGACAATGGACAAAAGGTCAAGGCAGAAATCTTTCTGAACTGAGGAGAAATCACTATATTGATTCAAAAACCAAGTGACCGCTGAGATACCAAGGGAGTGGTCAATGCTTGTGTAAAGGGAATTGACATCCAAAGTGATAAGGAGCGAGCCAGGTGGGAACGGACTAAGAGTCTGTAGCTGATGTAAAAAATCCCCCGTATCACGTAAATACGAAGGAGTTTTAGAAACCAAAGGTGATAAGATACGATCCAGCGTTATTGCTAGAGGTGATAACAGAGAGTCAACAGCAGCCACTATAGGTCGTCCAGGTGGATGCCACAAATCTTTATGTATTTTTGGCAAAGTATACAAGACTGGAGTGACAGGATTGACTTTGTTCAAATAAGTCGCCAATTTGGAATCAATAATTCCTAAACTGGAATAACGTTGGATCATATCTAAAATATTTTTCTTGATGTTTCCAGATGGCTCATGTGATAATGGTAAATACGTGGATTTATCAGCTAATTGGGTTTTAATCTCAGAAACATAATAGCTCCTGTCCATCACCACCAAAGACCCGCCCTTATCAGCTGGTTTTATTATGATTGCTGAGTTATTCTGAAGAGACCGCAATGCTTGGGTTTCACCAGGAGTAAGATTTTTCTTAATCCGCAACTCCCCATTTTTAACAGTATGAACAAATTGGTCCACATCTGATTTAACAAGAGAAATGAAGGTCTCAGCGGGATGGTAGGTTCTCGGAGGCATGAAACTACTGGGCATTATTAAGTTAAGTTTGCTGAAGGAAAATTGAGTATCAAACTGAGAGTCTGGCAACACAGGGTTCTGATCTAGAGATCCTTGACTAAAATGAACCTTGAGTCTTACCGATCTATAAAATTTGTTTAATTCTTGTTCAAGCAGAAAAGAATCAAAATGAGGAGTCGGACAAAAGGATAGACCTTTTTGTAAAACCTGAGACTCTAGGGGGGACAGGGTGTAGGAGGAGATATTGAAAATGAGGTCCGTCCTACCTGTGATCTCGTTGTCATGCGATCCCCCAACAGTTGGTCTCCTCTGCCCCCTCCTCGTCTTCTTTGTGAAATTACGCGACGTGGTCCTAAAAAAGGTGCCTGATGTGATTCCATATCACTACCTGAACTTGCAGAAGAGGAAAAGCCAGTCCTGGGCTTGAAACGTCTGCGCTGAGGAGGCTCACCGCACCGCCACCTGTATACTTGACCACGTTTGTAGTCCTCCTCATCACGTGTAAACTTATTTCGCTTCCGTTCTTGGAGAATTTTCTTATAATCCGAAATGGGTGAGTCCATTTTGGACTTCATATTTGATAGATCGGTAGGAGAAAATGTATTTGATAGCTGTCCTTCAATAGATGATATTTGACTTGAAATAGTAGCTAATTCTTTATGTAGATAATCAATCGTAAGAGTCATTAAATCATATGAGCATTTGTTCAAAATATGTTCAAATGTCGTACAGAAATCCTGGTTGTCGGAAAACAATGTGGGTCGCAATGATACACGCAAACCACGTGGTATCCTTCTGACCTTATAATATTCAGCAAGTGTAATGAGGTGGAGCTCCAAGGCTACCTGGCGTCTCAACTCACGCTCATATTCCTTAGTCCGGGATTCTTCACTTGGAGTAAACAAAAATTGACCAGAAGTAGTAACTCTTGAATGAATAGCAGATAATTCTTCTTCATTATAAGAAAAAATATTGGAAGCCATAGTAGATATGGTACGTCAGGAGCTCAGGCCAAAAATATGCAAAAACACTGAGTGAAAGTCCGGCTCACTGAAAAAGGTGCTCAGGGGAAATTACACGTAATAAAAAATATAGAAAACCCCGGCACACAAGGTGAAACTTGAAATAATAATTTTTATTCAGTTTTTTATTAGTTGACGTTTCGGCAAAAGTTGCCTTTTTCAAAACTAAATAAAGAGATAAACATATATACAATTATTAGTACCATAAATACATAAGATATTATCAATCATATCCATATAAATCATGGTAACATCATATATACCTAATTAAGTCCTGGAAATATATATATCTTGTGAAGAATATCGTTGGACTTGATAAGGATATTTATCTAAAATAAAGGCCCATATATTAGAAACAAACAAAAGAGGAAAAAACTTTTTCCATGAGTATAAAGGAATTCTCCATATATATACACACCAAGATCTCCCTATAAAGAAGATGGTATCTAATAACATAATATGGCATAATATATCTATGGGACAAGAGTAGAACAAGAAATACCAAAGGAATACATCCATATGTAACAATAAACTGATTAAATTACCTAAAATGGCATAAAGATAGGAGATCCTAGTGAGGATATAGGAAGCAAGTGCCACAATTAAGGTAAACTGGAAAGTAAAAACATAGCGGTCAAATAAGGAAAAAAGGAAACAATTCCCATAGAGAGACAAAGCGCCAGACCATTACCTGCACCCTGGGAGATCAGTGGTGGAGTGGAAAGAAACAGAGCCGCAGTGAGGTTTAAGTACCTAGTGAGGGCGGGCCAGCTTAATTAATTAATTGATTAATCCAAGGAGGAACGCATGGTGACACGCAAGCTTGCGCATGCGCGATGAATGCGGAAGTACGCGCATGCGCAATAGCAGAAGGAACCAGTGAGATAAAGCGCATGATGAGATGCAAGCAACACGGAAGTGCGCGCATGCGTGGTGGCAGGAAAGGGAGCGGTGAGACGGGGTGACCCGGATAGAAGCTCCATGGAAACTGAAGTAACCTCATCGTGTCTAAAAGGAAACAAAAGAAGGAATATGAGTAACAGTAATAACGTGATTACTTATTTAAGAAAATACTGGAAAATTGTAGTAACATTTGCAAGATTACACAAAACCGTGCAAATACCTAAGCGTACTATATATTAATGCAAAAATTACCCATATTCAAATAAAACCAAACATAGGACGGACCCCATATCTCCTGCTCAGTAATAATCATACTCCCTATTAAGACCATTAGGGGAAAGAGTATTAAGCGTATGAATCCAATAGGATTCCCTGTTTTTTAATTTCCGAACCCTGTCACCTCCTCGTCTCAATGGAGGAACATGCTCCAATACTTGAAAATGAACAAATCATGGCTCTCAGATGACTTTTCTTCCCCTGGGTCAGCCAGGGGACGGGAAAGGCACGCGTATTTTTGAGAGTGCTTCATGCAAAGCATCTTTTTCTTTTTCAAAAGGGGGCTCAACCGATGCCAGTCAAGTGGGGTGTGTGTGGCCCAGTTAGTGGAAACGAGGGAGACTGTGGTTGGAGTCCCCTCGCTGTGTCTCTAAAAGAACCAAGATGAACAAGTCATGGCTCTCAGAGGACTTTTCTTCCCCTGGGTCAGCCAGGGGACGGGAAAGGCACGCGTATTTTTGAGAATGCTTCATGCAAAGCATCTTTTTCTTTTTCAAAAGGGGGCTCAACCGATGCCAGTCAAGTGGGGTGTGTGTGGCCCAGTTAGTGGAAACGAGGGAGACTGTGGTTGGAGTCCCCTCGCTGTGTCTCTAAAAGAACCAAGATGAACAAGTCATGGCTCTCAGAGGACTTTTCTTCCCCTGGGTCAGTCAGGGGACGGGAAAGGCACGCGTATTTTTGAGAGTGCTTCATGCAAAGCATCTTTTTCTTTTTCAAAAGGGGGCTCAACCGATGCCAGTCAAGTGGGGTGTGTGTGGCCCAGTTAGTGGAAACGAGGGAGACTGTGGTTGGAGTCCCCTCGCTGTGTTTCTACAAGACCCAAAATGAACAAATCATGGCTCTCAGAGGACTTTTCTTCCCCTGGGTCAGCCAGGGGACGGGAAAGGCACGCGTATTTTTGAGAGTGCTTCATGCAAAGCATCTTTTTCTTTTTCAAAAGGGGGCTCAACCGATGCCAGTCAAGTGGGGTGTGTGTGGCCCAGTTAGTGGAAACGAGGGAGACTGTGGTTGGAGTCCCCTCGCTGTGTCTCTAAAAGAACCAAGATGAATAAGTCATGGCTCTCAGAGGACTTTTCTTCCCCTGGGTCAGCCAGGGGACGGGAAAGGCACGCGTATTTTTGAGAGTGCTTCATGCAAAGCATCTTTTTCTTTTTCAAAAGGGGGCTCAACCGATGCCAGTCAAGTGGGGTGTGTGTGGCCCAGTTAGTGGAAACGAGGGAGACTGTGGTTGGAGTCCCCTCGCTGTGTCTCTAAAAGAACCAAGATGAACAAGTCATGGCTCTCAGAGGACTTTTCTTCCCCTGGGTCAGCCAGGGGACGGGAAAGGCACGCGTATTTTTGAGAGTGCTTCATGCAAAGCATCTTTTTCTTTTTCAAAAGGGGGCTCAACCGATGCCAGTCAAGTGGGGTGTGTGTGGCCCAGTTAGTGGAAACGAGGGAGACTGTGGTTGGAGTCCCCTCGCTGTGTCTCTAAAAGAACCAAGATGAACAAGTCATGGCTCTCAGAGGACTTTTCTTCCCCTGGGTCAGCCAGGGGACGGGAAAGGCACGCGTATTTTTGAGAGTGCTTCATGCAAAGCATCTTTTTCTTTTTCAAAAGGGGGCTCAACCGATGCCAGTCAAGTGGGGTGTGTGTGGCCCAGTTAGTGGAAACGAGGGAGACTGTCGTTGGAGTCCCCTCGCTGTGTTTCTAAAAGACCCAAAATGAACAAATCATGGCTCTCAGAGGACTTTTCTTCCCCTGGGTCAGCCAGGGGACGGGAAAGGCACGCGTATTTTTGAGAGTGCTTCATGCAAAGCATCTTTTTCTTTTTCAAAAGGGGGCTCAACCGATGCCAGTCAAGTGGGGTGTGTGTGGCCCAGTTAGTGGAAACGAGGGAGACTGTGGTTGGAGTCCCCTCGCTGTGTCTCTAAAAGAACCAAGATGAACAAGTCATGGCTCTCAGAGGACTTTTCTTCCCCTGGGTCAGCCAGGGGACGGGAAAGGCACGCGTATTTTTGAGAGTGCTTCATGCAAAGCATCTTTTTCTTTTTCAAAAGGGGGCTCAACCGATGCCAGTCAAGTGGGGTGTGTGTGGCCCAGTTAGTGGAAACGAGGGAGACTGTGGTTGGAGTCCCCTCGCTGTGTCTCTAAAAGAACCAAGATGAACAAGTCATGGCTCTCAGAGGACTTTTCTTCCCCTGGGTCAGCCAGGGGACGGGAAAGGCACGCGTATTTTTGAGAGTGCTTCATGCAAAGCATCTTTTTCTTTTTCAAAAGGGGGCTCAACCGATGCCAGTCAAGTGGGGTGTGTGTGGCCCAGTTAGTGGAAACGAGGGAAACTGTGGTTGGAGTCCCCTCGCTGTGTCTCTAAAAGAACCAAGATGAACAAGTCATGGCTCTCAGAGGACTTTTCTTCCCCTGGGTCAGCCAGGGGACGGGAAAGGCACGCGAATTTTTGAGAGTGCTTCATGCAAAGCATCTTTTTCTTTTTCAAAAGGGGGCTCAACCGATGCCAGTCAAGTGGGGTGTGTGTGGCCCAGTTAGTGGAAACGAGGGAGACTGTGGTTGGAGTCCCCTCGCTGTGTTTTACATGCTTTTAGAAGGGCATGACATGGCTTGGAGGTTGACTTTCATCATCTGCAAACTGTTGGCTACCAAAATGCTGCCTTTCAAACAAATGTGGTTATAGACAATGAGGAACATACTGATGAAGATGAGACGCAGATACCCGATTGGGATGACAGCTTAAATATTCGGTCAGGGCAAGAAGAGGCTCTGTCTGAGGGGGAGGGGAGTGCAAACACAACAATTGATGATGAAGTCCTAGATCCCACCTACTGTAAAACCCACAGTCAGACACTCGAGGAGGTCAACAGAGGCGGTGGAGGAGGATGCAACCGACGTCGAAGTAACCTTGCGCCTTCCTGGACACAGTCGGAGCACTGGTAGCACGTCTACAACTGCATCCTCAGCCAACACTCTGCCTCTGAGCATTATTCGGGGTGGATCAACAGGTCGCATGGCCTCTAAGCCTTGCCTAGCCTGGTCCTTTTTTGACATAAAAAAAGATCGCCCTAATTATGTGATCTGTAACATTTGGCATGGTTATTTTAGTAGAGGTCAAAACCTCAGCAGTTTGACAACTTCTTCCATGAATCGCCACATGAATAAATATCATATGGCCTGGTGGGAAGCTCACCGTGCTGCAATGCGGCCTAGCGGAGCCAACCATCCACCGCCTGCCCCTTCCAGTGCATCCGCGCGCTCGTCATCTTCTAGGACTGTGGGGACAGCTGTCACACCTGTTTTTCCACCCACAACTTCCACCACTGTAACCGCAACAGGCAGTTTGCTTGGTAGGTCGTCAGTTGGTTTGGAAGGGGAAACAAGTGATTGTGTACAGCTCTCTCAAACATCGATAGCACCAACGTTGGATGAAGGCAACATCATGTCTCCGCCTGCACTTTCCTCACAAACCTGCATTTTTCCAGGGACACCCTACTCAACACCGTCTACACACAGCAGCCAGATCTCTGTCCCTCAGATGTGGTCAAATAAAAGGCCACTTCCTGCGACCCATGACAAAGCTAAGAGGTTGACTCTATCCCTCTGTAAGCTGTTGGCTACCGAAATGCTGCCTTTCCGCCTAGTGGACACACAGGATTTTAGAGACCTTATGTCTGTCGCTGTGCCCCAGTACCAGATGCCTAGTCGCCACTACTTCTCTAAGAAAGGTGTGCCCGCGCTACACCAGCATGTCACACACATCACCGCTTCCTTGAGAAACTCTGTGTGTGAACGGGTGCATTTCACCACCGATACTTGGACCAGTAAGCATGGACAGGGACGTTACATGTCGCTGACTGGCCACTGGGTAACTATGGTGATAGATGGTGAAGGGTCTGCTGCACAAGTCTTGCCGTCCACACGACTTGTGTGTCAATCCTCTGTCTGTCCAAGTTCCGCCACTGCTTCTGCATCCTCCACCTCATCTGGGTCCTCCACCTCCGCCCCAAGCCTGCCTGGTTAGGCCACCAGCATTCTCACTGCGCAGAAGGAATCACGCAACCCTCATTACTATGCTGGCAGCAGAGCGCAACGGCATCAGGCGGTCTTTAGCTTGACATGTCTTGGGAATAAGAGTCACACAGCTGAGGAGTTGTGGTCAGCTCTGCGGTCCGAGTTTCATAAATGGTTGTCTCCACTCAACCTGCAGCCTGGTAAGGCCGTGTGCGACAATGCTGCAAACCTGGGTGCGGCCCTTCGCCTGGGCAAGGTGACACACGTACCTTGTATGGCTCACGTGTTGAACCTTGTCGTCCAGCAATTTTTAACACACTATCCCGGCCTAGATGGCCTTCTGAACCGGGCACGAAAACTGTCTGCTCACTTCCGCCGTTCAAGCGCCGCAGCTGAGCGACTTGCTTCGCTCCAGAAGTCTTTCGGCCTGCCGGTTCATCGCCTGAAATGCGATGTGGCGACACGCTGGAATTCAACTCTCCACATGTTACAGCGACTGTGGCAGCACCACAGAGCCATGGTGCAATACGTCATGACGTATAGCCTGGGCCAACGAGATGCAGAGGTGGGGCAGATCACCCTGATGGAGTGATCTCAGATCAAGGACCTATGCACCCTTCTGCACAGTTTCGACATGGCGACGAATATGTTTAGCGCTGACAATGCCATTATCATCATGACGATTCCAGTCATTTACATGCTGGAGCACACGCTAAACACTATTCGGAGTCAGGGGGTGGGACAACAGGAAGGGGAGGAACTACAGGAGGATTCATATGCGCAAGACACAACAACATCACCAAGGTCCAGACGTTCATCATCACCAACGCGGCAGGCATGGGACCATGGGGGACAGGGATCAACAAGGGCGCTTGGTAGCAGGAGAGATGTTGAGGAAGGTGCAGGAGGACATGAAGATATGGAGGACGAACTGTCCATGGACATAGAAGACTCAGCAGATGAGGGGGAGCTTGGTCAAATTTCAGTTGAAAGAGGTTGGGGGGAGATGTCAGAGGAAGAAAGAATGGTTAGCACCTCTATGCCACAAACACAACGTGGACTTGGTCCGCATGGCTGCGCAAGACACATGAGTGCCTTCTTGTTGCACTACCTCCAACATGACCCTCGTATTGTCAAAATTAGAAGTGATGATGACTACTAGCTTGCCACACTATTAGATCCCCGGTACAAGTCCAAATTTTGTGACATAATTCCACCCATAGAAAGGGACGCACGTATGCAGGAGTATCAGCAGAAGCTGTTACTCGATCTTAGCTCGGCTTTTCCACCAAACAACCGTGCAGGTGAAGGGAGTGATTCTTCCAGTTGGAACTTGACAAACATGGGACGGCCTCGTCATCTTCAACAGTCTACCCGTACCAGTAGGACCGGATCTGGTGCTGGTAACAGCAATTTTATGGAATCTTTTAATAATTTTTTTAGACCCTCCTTTGCAAGGCCACCAGAGACAACAAGTCTGACACATAGTCAACGGATGGAGAGGATGATACAGGAGTATCTCCAAATGAACATCGATGCAATGACTTTTCAAATGGAGCCTTGCTCCTTTTGGGCTTCAAATCTAGAAAATTGTCCAGAGCTCTCCAGTTACACCTTGAAGATTTTGTCGTGTCCAGCTGCCAGCGTTGTCTCTGAATGTGTCTTCAGTGCTGCTGGGTGTGTGCTGACAGATAAGCGCACGCGTCTGTCCAGTGACAATGTGGACAGACTGACGTTCATCAAAATGAACAAGTTATGGATCCAGAATGAATTTACTACCCCTGTGTCATCCTGGGGAGAGTAAATGCTTGTGGATTTGGAATGTGCTTGATGCAAATCAAAACATCCTGTTTGCAACTAGGGCACAAGTGCTGCCACTGAATGGGTGGGTGTGTGTGGGGCACAATTTTTGGAAAAAAGGGAGGCTCCGCTTGGAGTAACCCTTGCTTACATTGTTTTTAAAAGGAGACAAGATGACCAAATCATGGTTCAGCAAAGACTTTATCTACCTACCCCGGTGTCATGCTGGGGACGGTTAATTATGGCGTATTTTTGAATGTGCTTGATGCAAATCAAAACATCCTGTTTGCAGCTATGGCACAAGTGCTGCCACTGATGGGGTGTCTGTGTGCCCAATTTTTGGAAAAAAGGTAGACTCCGCTTGAAGTAACCCTTGCTTGCTGTGTTTTTTAAAAATGATACAAGATGAACAGATCTGAAGGCAAGATGAAGGCAACATCATGTCTCCGCCTGCACTTTCCTCACAAACCTGCATTTTTCCAGGGACACCCTACTCAACACCGTCTACACACAGCAGCCAGATCTCTGTCCCTCAGATGTGGTCAAATAAAAGGTCACTTCCTGCGACCCATGACAAAGCTAAGAGGTTGACTCTATCCCTCTGTAAGCTGTTGGCTACCGAAATGCTGCCTTTCCGCATGGTGGACACACAGGATTTTAGAGACCTTATGTCTGTCACTGTGCCCCAGTACCAGATGCCCAGTCGCCACTACTTCTCTAAGAAAGGTGTGCCTGCGCTACACCAGCATGTCGCACACAACATCACCGCTTCCTTGAGAAACTCTGTGTGTGAACAGGTGCATTTCACCACCGATACTTGGACCAGTAAGCATGGATAGGGACGTTACATGTCGCTGACTGGGCACTGGCAAACTATGGTGAGAGATGGAGAAGGGTCTGCTGTACAAGTCTTGCCGTCCCCACGAGTTGTTTCAATCCTTGTTCTGTATGTAGAAGTTAATACACTGCTTCTGCCTCTTCAACCTCGTGTGGGTCCTCCACCTTGGCGCAAACCCTTGTGGTCAGGCCACCCTTCCTTGCAACTGCGCACAAGGACTACCACACACCTCCTTACTATGCTGGCAGCAGAGCTCAATGCCATCAGGCGGTCAAAGTTTTACTTTGAAATGTATGGGAAATGTGAGTCACACCGCTATTCCAGAGAATAGTAGTCAGGCAGGGTCAAAACATTAATTGAGGAACAGGAACAGAATGGGACGGCCATGACTTAATCAGAAAACAAGCAGAGGTGAAATGCGGATCGGCCAACAAGGTACATAAACAGCAAGCAGGAAAAGTAGTCAGGTAACAAGCACACAAAATCATAAAACTGAACTGGGGGTAAAATTAACCAGAGGTTCATAGTTATGTCTGGCAGTGGTCTGCAGACAGGATGGGCATAAAAAAGGGTGTGGTGTCTTCACATTGGTTGTAGCTGAGTGATGGTATTTCATATGTGAGATACCCACCAGCTACATTCAGCCAGAGATTCTGCATCTGTCAAGGTAATGCAGCCCAGTGGGTGAGCATAACCTGCGTCCACCTGCGCCGCTGGCATCGACTTCTCTCCCATCATCAGCACTATGCATGAAAGGAACACGTTGTCACCTGGCGACTGGAGTACAAATTGCCGGAGCGGACTCCGTTGGTGACTTAACAGCCGTGTGCGGCAATGATGCAAACCTGGCTGCGGGCCATCCTCAGGGCAATGTGACACACGTGCCTTGTATGGCTCACGTGTTGAATCTGATTCTCCAGCAATTTTTAAAACACCATCACGGCCTACATGGCCTTGTGCAGCGTGCACGCTCGCTATGTGCTCACTTCCATCGTGCGCACACAGCAGCTCCACAACTTTCATCACTCCGGAAGTCTTAGGGTCTGGCAGTTAAACGCCAGAAATGCGATATTACGACACGCAGGAATTGGAATCTGCACATGTTGCAGCGTGTGTGGCAGCACCGCAGAGCCCTGGTGAAATACGGTATGACATATAGCCTGGGATAACTTGATCAAGAGGTGGTGCAGATCACGCTGCTGGAGTGGTGTCAGATCAAGGACCTATGCACCCTGCTACACAGTTCACAAATGTCGACGAAGATGTTTAGCACTGGCAATGTCATTCTCAGCGTGACAATTCTGGTCATCTACATGATGGAGCACACTGTAATTATTATTCGGAGTCAGGTGTTGGGACAAGAGGAAGGGGAGGAAGTACAGGAGGAGTCATATGCGGAAGGGATAACAAGATCTACGAGGTCCAGATGGTCAGCGGCACCTATGCGGCAGTCATGGTGAGGGAGAGGGATTAACAAGGGCGCATAGTATCAGCAAAAAGTGTTGATGAAAGTGCAGGAGCCCATGAAGAAATGGAGGACGAACTGGCGATGGGCATGGAAGACTCAGCAGATGAGTGAGAGCTTGCTCACATTTCGGTTGTGCGAGGTTGTGGGTAGAGGGCAGAGGAAGGATGCACGATTCTCACCTCTCTGCCACCAACACACCAAGGACTTGGTCCTCCTGGATGCACAAGACACATGAGCGCCTTCTTGCTGCACTACCTACATAACCCTCGGATTGTATGAATTTGAAGTAATCCTGAATACTGGGTTGCCACACTGTTAGATCCCCGGTACAAGACAAAATTTGGCGAACTAATTCCTGCCATAGAAATAGACGCACGTATACAGGAGTATCTGCAGAATGTGGTACGCAATCTTAGATCTACTTTTCCACTAAACACCAGTGCTGCACAGAGTGAATCTCAACGCTTTGTCATGGATAGGAGGAAATGGTCTTTTACTTGTCCACATGGGAGGGACCGAGGGATGGCTGCTGTGCTGAGATGGCGTTGAGTACGGTGTCCCTGCACAGTTGCACTTTTGGTCATATCCCAAAATGAGTTGAAAAAGGACAGATGCTGTTGGAAAGGGGAACAGGTGTGTTGGAAAGGGGAAAAAAGTTTTGGTCCGTGGATTTGGTGGTTAAGCAACTGTAACATTTGCTGAAGAAACAACATCTGTTACAGTGGGACTGGCAGATTTGGATAAAGTGGTATATAATCTGTGACCGCTATATAACGAAAATTAATAAGAAAAGAAAGAGAAAGGTATATATCCCCATCAGCAGTCAGTGTCCACCGTGCTCCCAGTTGGAAAAGGAGAGGTTGGCAACTTGAAGGTTTGGTGGAGGATACAGAGCTGTGTGGCTATGAAACTAATAGTAGCCTGAACCGAGTTAGACGCCATTCGGATCTGGAGACTGTGAGCCCTGTTAGCGTCACAGGGTCCACATGCCCACCCAGCCCAGGAACTCCCTGTTAACAACACAGGGGCC
The DNA here is from genome assembly GCF_048569485.1 of Anomaloglossus baeobatrachus. Classification (NCBI taxonomy): domain Eukaryota; kingdom Metazoa; phylum Chordata; class Amphibia; order Anura; family Aromobatidae; genus Anomaloglossus; species Anomaloglossus baeobatrachus. The sequence goes on from NC_134356.1 coordinate 409,553,284, forward strand.
ATTGAGTACGCTGACCGTGTGCGTAGGGGCCACACCTGTGGACAGCAGGCGCATCAGCAGCAGCAGGCCTGTTAATGCCACTGGGCTGCACAAGCAGGACTGTTAGGACAGGAGCTGGTCTTAACCGTTCTGCGTTACCAACTGTGGTGGTGGCCTGCATCCACCACCCTATCCCTGCCTACCTCTGGCCTAAAGCCGCAATGGGTTCAACACATGAAGGTGTGCTCTTTCGGAGCATAATAGAAGACTGCGCACCTCCTTGTTGGCTCCAGCCCCTTTTATAACCTGGGTCCGCCCCAAACCAGGGTGAACCACAATGCACCTCCTGGAGACAAAAGTAGAGTGACACGTCATCAGTGGCATAACTAGCGTCCTATTTGGAAACGCAACTTCAATTATGACCTCATGGCTGCCATGACCCAAACACCTCACCAGTCATCGTCTGACCATCAATAATGCGGTGACAAGTCATAGGTGTGGGCCTCTGCAAGCCATTTGGGAGGACACCTGATGCCCTGTGGTCTATATGGGACCCCCACATCATGGCCAGGGCCAAAGAGTTCATTACCGGACCTAGTCTCTGATGCAGGAAGTGCCTGAGCATGCTCAGTAGCATGAAATACAGTCTCTGAAAAAAGACTATCAGCTTTAGCATGGTGTCTAGGCACAAAACAGGACTTAGACCCGGCACGGAATGCAAGCACCTGTGCAAAGAGGCTTTTCACACTTAGTGTGGGAGCATGCGCTGTATCCCGAAAAGAAGACTTAGCGTCAGGAATAACACAGTCAGGCTGAGCATACTCACTACGCGAAACACTGTAATTATGCTGCAGCTGGGGTACATCGGCACACGCATGCGCACTAGCTGACTCTCCACACTTAGACGTGGAGGGGAAATTTGTCTTGGAGATGCTGTCTATGAACAGAAGGAAAAGCTAAAGGAAGCCTGACTTTCTATCCCTCCGAATTATGAAATGCAGCAATGAATTCCATGAGTTTGCTATAACATTAGCGTATCAAAATGTGCATGAGGGTGTGATGTAGAGGTGCTAGAAATAGCTTGTCACCAGTGGGGCACTAATGGAATACAACATCCAGTTCTATGATGCCACTAAATGGCAGTATTTTGTGCTATCATTATAGCTTATTAAAAACAGAGCAGGAGGTTGTCATGCAGAGGTGCTGCACATAGATTTGCAGTAGTGTGAATAGACAAAAGTACAATAGCCACGTTTAGGATACAACTAGGTACAGTGAGTGTTTGCTAGTATAATGGCTGAGTTTAAAAAAGTTAGAGTGTGCAATGCAGGCAGACGTTCTGCAAATATCGTTCCACTACTGTGAATTGACAAAAGTACAATAGCCACGTTTAGGATACAACTAGGTACAGTGAGTGTTTGCTAGTATAATGGCTGAGTTTAAAAAAGTTTGAGTGTGCAATGCAGGCAGACGTGCTGCAAATAACGTTCCAATACTGTGAATAGACAAAAGTACAATAGCCACGTTTAGGATACAACTAGGTACACAGAGTGTTTGCTAGTATAATGGCTGAGTTTAAAAAAGTTTGAGTGTGCAATGCAGGCAGACATGCTGCAAATATGTTTACAATAGTGTGAATAGACAAAAGTACAATAGCCACGTTTAGGATGCCACTAGGTACACTGAGTGTTTGCTAGTATAATGGCTGAGTTTAAAAAAGTTTGAGTGTGCAATGCAGGCAGACGTGCTGCAAATAACGTTCCAATACTGTGAATAGACAAAAGTACAATAGCCACGTTTAGGATGCCACTAGGTACACTGAGTGTTTGCTAGTATAAAGGCTGAGTTTAAAAAAGTTTGAGTGTGCAATGCAGGCAGACGTGCTCTGCAAATGTCTTTGCACTAGTGGGACTATAGCAAAGTCCAATAGCCACGTTTAGGATGCCACTAGGTACACTGAGTGTTTGCTAGTCAAATGGCTTAGTTTAAAAAAGTTGGAGTGTGCAATGCAGGCAGACGTGCTCTGCAAATGTCTTTGCACTAGTGGGACTATAGCAAAGTCCAATAGCCACGTTTAGGATGCCACTAGGTACACTGAGTGTTTGCTAGTCAAATGTCTTAGTTTAAAAAAGTTGGAGTGTGCAATGCAGGCAGACGTGCTCTGCAAATGTCTTTGCACTAGTGGGACTATAGCAAAGTCCAATAGCCACGTTTAGGATGCCACTAGGTACACTGAGTGTTTGCTAGTAAAATTGCTTAGTTTAAAAAAGTTGGAGTGTGCAATGCAGGCAGACGTGCTCTGCAAATGTCTTTGCACTAGTGGGACTATAGCAAAGTCCAATAGCCACGTTTAGGATGCCACTAGGTACACTGAGTGTTTGCTAGTAAAATTGCTTAGTTTAAAAAAGTTGGAGTGTGCAATGCAGGCAGACGTGCTCTGCAAATGTCTTTGCACTAGTGGGACTATAGCAAAGTCCAATAGCCACATTTAGGATGCCACTAGGTACACTGAGTGTTTGCTAGTAAAATGGCTTAGTTTAAAAAAGTTGGAGTGTGCAATGCAGGCAGACGTGCTCTGCAAATGTCTTTGCACTAGTGGGACTATAGCAAAGTCCAATAGCCACGTTTAGGATGCCACTAGGTACACTGAGTGTTTGCTAGTAAAATGGCTTAGTTTAAAAAAGTTGGAGTGTGCAATGCAGGCAGACGTGCTCTGCAAATGTCTTTGCACTAGTGGGACTATAGCAAAGTCCAATAGCCACATTTAGGATGCCACTAGGTACACTGAGTGTTTGCTAGTAAAATTGCTTAGTTTAAAAAAGTTGGAGTGTGCAATGCAGGCAGACGTGCTCTGCAAATGTCTTTGCACTAGTGGGACTATAGCAAAGTCCAATAGCCACGTTTAGGATGCCACTAGGTACACTGAGTGTTTGCTAGTAAAATTGCTTAGTTTAAAAAAGTTGGAGTGTGCAATGCAGGCAGACGTGCTCTGCAAATGTCTTTGCACTAGTGGGACTATAGCAAAGTCCAATAGCCACCTTTAGGATGCCACTAGGTGCACTGAGTGTTTGCTAGTAAAATGGCTTAGTTTAAAAAAGTTGGAGTGTGCAATGCAGGCAGACGTGCTCTGCAAATGTCTTTGCACTAGTGGGACTATAGCAAAGTCCAATAGCCACGTTTAGGATGCCACTAGGTACACTGAGTGTTTGCTAGTAAAATGGCTTAGTTTAAAAAAGTTGGAGTGTGCAATGCAGGCAGACGTGCTCTGCAAATGTCTTTGCACTAGTGGGACTATAGCAAAGTCCAATAGCCACAGATAGGATGCCACTAGGTACACTGAGTGTTTGCTAGTATAATGGCTTAGTTATAATGAGTTGGAGTGTGCAGAGGACAAGAGGGTACAGTGGCAGGATTGTGGTGCTCTGGGTAGAGGAATGGAAGCCTGCCTTTCTATTCCCTCCTAATGGTGAAATGCAGGGAGGAAATCCCTGACCTTGGCTACACAGACGCTGTTGCTGTTTGCAGGACCTGTCACCTATGGCTCTCTGACCCTGCCGGTTTGAGCCCTTAAAAAGACTGCTATAAAGTGCTCTCCCTAAGCTGTCTAACGCTGTGTATGCAGCGCATACAGCTGTATCGGCTATAGGACTCAGGAGGACGGAGCTGCGACAGTGATGTCTGACACCAAAGACGCAGAAGGCAGATAATGACGTCCTGGAAGAAAATGTCCGGTTTTATAATGCAGGGACATGTGACATGGACATCCTATCACACATGCCGTTGCTTCCCTGGCTCAAAGTCCACTTAGCTGTGTGTGTGTCTGGGATTGGCTGACATGCTGGCCCGCCCCACAAGACGCGCGCGCTTAGGGAAGGAAGACAAGAAAAAAAAAATGGCGATCGCCATTATACAAACAGCAGTCATCTGAAGGCGCTGTTCACGCACACTATACACTGAAATGTGATAATAGTGTGATTCACAGAGTGACTTACACTATTACAGCAGAAACCAAGCTATGATTTAGCTTGTTTTTTTGCTGCTAGAACCGTTCTCGAACGTTTCTAGAACTATCGAGCTGTTGCAAAAAGCTCGAGTTCTAGTTCGATCTAGAACATGCCCCAAAATCACTCGAGCCTAGAACTGGAGAACCACGAACCACGAACCGCGCTCAACTCTAGTCAATTCCCTTTACACAAGCATTGACCACTCCCTTGGTATCTCAGCGGTCACTTGGTTTTTGAATCAATATAGTGATTTCTCCTCAGTTCAGAAAGATTTCTGCCTTGACCTTTTGTCCATTGTCCTTCATAAAAACTATTTCCTTTTTCAGGATCAATTTTACTTTCAGATCAAAGGCACAGTGATGGGTTCTAATGTCGCCCCACCGTACGCAAACATATATATGACTCATTTTGAGTCTATGTTTGTGTATACCCACCAGCTGTTCCGCAATCATGTAGCGTTTTATAAACGATACATCGATGACATCTTCATTGTTTTCACTGGGTCTCAGTCGTTTTTCGACGAATTTTTTCATTATTTAAATACCAGGATCACTGGCCTTTCTTTTACTCAACATGTTGATGCATCTTGTATCAATTTTCTTGATACTCTTATTTATTTGGACCAAGGAGGCGGAATTCTTTCTGACATGTATGTGAAACCTACAGATCGTAATAGCCTTTTACATTACACTAGTAACCATCCACGACATTTGAAAAATTCCCTGCCAATCTCACAGCATAAAAGAGTATCACGTAATGTTACAATGTTGAATCAGCGTTCACAGAGGCATGAAGAGATGTCACTAAAATTTCTCCAGCGCGGTTATCCCGCGTCAATTGTTAAGTCTGCTTTTCAGGAGAGTTTACATCCAACTCGCAAACCTAGGAGAGTGGGTCCTCTAATTTCCTTTGTTAATACATTCCATCCATATCATCCAATTATCAAGAATATCATCCTTAGACACTGGCAAGTGTTGCAGAGATCATATCCGAAAATTACTGAATTCTCTACTCCTCCTTTATTTAGTTATAAACGTTCCCCTAATCTCCGTGACCTTTTGGTCAAAGCGGACATTGGATCATCAATTCTTCGGTCTCGACAGACTTTTCTTTCGACACCCAAGAAGGGTAATTATCCGTGTCTTCATTGTCCCCATTGCTCAAATATGACTAAGGGTAGTCAATTTACACATCCCCGAACTGGGAAGGTTTTTCAAATAAAAGATTTTTTCACTTGTGACACATCATTTGTTATCTATTTAATAAAGTGTCCGTGCGGTCTCGGATATGTTGGGGAGACTACCCAGCATGTCCGAGACCGCATAGGGAAACATAAATCCACCATTCGATGTGGGATGACTATGTTACCAATTCCTCATCATTTCACACAATGTGGACACACAGTGTCCCAACTTCGTTTTCAAGTATTGGAGCATGTTCCTCCATTGAGACGAGGAGGTGACAGGGTTCGGAAATTAAAAAACAGGGAATCCTATTGGATTCATACACTTAATACTCTTTCCCCTAATGGTCTTAATAGGGAGTATGATTATTACTGAGCAGGAGATATGGGGTCCGTCCTATGTTTGGTTTTATTTGAATATGGGTAATTTTTGCATTAATATATAGTACGCTTAGGTATTTGCACGGTTTTGTGTAATCTTGCAAATGTTACTACAATTTTCCAGTCTTTTCTTAAATAAGTAATCACATTATTACTGTTACTCATATTCCTTCTTTTGTTTCCTTTTAGACACGATGAGGTTACTTCAGTTTCCATGGAGCTTCTATCCGGGTCACCCCGTCTCACCGCTCCCTTTCCTGCCACCACGCATGCGCGCACTTCCGTGTTGCTTGCATCTCATCATGCGCTTTATCTCACTGGTTCCTTCTGCTATTGCGCATGCGCGTACTTCCGCATTCATCGCGCATGCGCAAGCTTGCGTGTCACCATGCGTTCCTCCTTGGATTAATCAATTAATTAATTAAGCTGGCCCGCCCTCACTAGGTACTTAAACCTCACTGCGGCTCTGTTTCTTTCCACTCCACCACTGATCTCCCAGGGTGCAGGTAATGGTCTGGCGCTTTGTCTCTCTATGGGAATTGTTTCCTTTTTTCCTTATTTGACCACTATGTTTTTACTTTCCAGTTTACCTTAATTGTGGCACTTGCTTCCTATATCCTCACTAGGATCTCCTATCTTTATGCCATTTAAGGTAATTTAATCAGTTTATTGTTACATATGGATGTATTCCTTTGGTATTTCTTGTTCTACTCTTGTCCCATAGATATATTATGCCATATTATGTTATTAGATACCATCTTCTTTATAGGGAGATCTTGGTGTGTATATATATGGAGAATTCCTTTATACTCATGGAAAAAGTTTTTTCCTCTTTTGTTTGTTTCTAATATATGGGCCTTTATTTTAGATAAATATCCTTATCAAGTTCAACGATATTCTTCACAAGATATACATATTTCCAGGACTTAATTAGGTATATATGATGTTACCATGATTTATATGGATATGATTGATAATATCTTATGTATTTATGGTACTAATAATTGTATATATGTTTATCTCTTTATTTAGTTTTGAAAAAGGCAACTTTTGCCGAAACGTCAACTAATAAAAAACTGAATAAAAATTATTATTTCAAGTTTCACCTTGTGTGCCGGGGTTTTCTATATTTTTTTTTTTTTTACTACCGTCTGCCTGACTGACTACAAGAGGGTCCTAGGCTACAACCTAGGCCCCTGTCTGCTTCTGCCACTCTGCACACCTCCTCTCCCTTCCTCTGCCTGGACTTGTCTCTATTGTTTCCTGCCTCAGACCAGCTAGACTCCTCGGTGGGCATGTCCATCTGCCTGACTCCGCCCACCTAGTGTGTCTGTCTGAACCCGAGGGAGGAAATCAGGTCTCACTGGAGATGACTGCTGTGACCTGCTGGGGGTGGGGGGGGGGTGTGTGTGTTGTTACCTGTGGCCCCTGGCTAATCCAGGGCGCCACATAACAATAGCTTCACATGCAAAGATAATTTGTAGTAAACAATTCCATAAGAGCTGGATTCAATCTTCTTAAAGTGGGAGTGCATTATAGTCCATATATGTAGAAGGAAATCATGCTTGAGATATGGATTAGGATTTTTCAACCAGGTCCACACTTTAAATGTCAGAATACGTGTAAAGAGGTTCTACAAGGGTCACAAGATTATAGGTTTTAGATTAAAGTAGGAATTATACCACAATAAAAATAAAAGCACACATTAAACAGTGCATTGCTTACACAGGAGCAAATACTAATTTTACAAAACAGGTCCAAAATTCATAGCTCATTGAGTCCCTTGGGAGTTATAGTGTCTAAAGTGATAATCAACTTCATCTCCTGTTGTGCTAAGAGCCTCTTAATGTTACCTCCTCTTATACCACAATGGATTACATCGATCTCTTTAACCATGAAGGATCTAGGGTTGAATCCATGAAATTGCCTAAAGTGGCGCAGGATAGTTTTCAATTCTGTTTCATTGGTCACTGTCTTTGCCACCCCAATATTCCTCACATGTTCTCTAACTCGAACCCTAAGCTCTCTTGATGTAAGACCAATGTAGATCTTATTACATCCGCATGTAGCATAATAAATAACATTATTTGTATTACAGGTAATATGTTCTCTAATTACAAAGGTCTTTGTACCATCACTTGTTTGGAAGTCCGAGCAGCGAGATATTTTGCGGTCGGAGAGACAATGACTACAAAGAAAGCAACCCTTAACTGGACCTAGGGAACTAAACACATTGGTTATCTTTGAGGGAACATAATGGCTTTTGACTACTAAGTCCTTCAAATTCCTGCAACGCTTAGCCATCATGAGTAGTACTGTTGAGAAAAAAGTTTTAAAGATGGATCAGATTGGAGAACGGGCCAATAATTGGTCAAAATATCCCTCATATTCTGCCCCCTTTTGTTAAAAGTGGAAATAGACCTTATGATTAATAAAATCATTTTGTATATAGCCCTTAATGCTCCTGGTTCTTTTTCTTATTCTAAGTTTCTGGGATAAATAGTTCATATTTTGTAACAATTTCAAGGGTGCCAACATTTTTGACCATGACTGTATATTTATCATGTTTATATTGGCAAGATGTATAAACTGCACTCTAATACAGCTTTACTCAACTTTGAAACACTTGACCTAAAATGATCAAAATCATTTGTTCACACACATGACACTCATTGTTTATAATGAACTGACATTTTTGGAGCTTTAAATAATATAGAATATATGTAAATGTAACACCTCCTTATAGCCTTGAATGAACACCTTGAGGCTGTTCTGGAAATAGAAATCCCAATCACTGGAATATAAAGTATAATCCACGATACCATGTGGATAGTGACAGGCTCAGAAAATTACCATGCCAAATAATGAGCTGGCATTTGTGAATTAAATAACATTTATGAATTAAGTCAGAATTAAAATGAATGTTTAATTGAATCTTGGAAAAAGTCATTTTCCCCCAACACCTGCTATTTTAAATAAGTAGCATACAGTATGTGTACAGTAAGCTATGTTTAGCGCAAATCTCTCATCTGAAATAAAAAAAATTCCATAAATTTAAATATTTATTGTAAGGACACTGAACACATGCAATAACTTCTGCATAGTTTAATATATCATACAGCAAAATTCATAGAGATATGATGCTGCCAATTTGGGGAATCCAAACAATAATGAATTAATTGTGCACATATCTGTGTTTTAGTGGATTGAACTGTGACCTTATTTATTGTTTTTCACTACAGCTATAAATGCATATAGCTAGCTTCAACATATGCTACAGTGGTTTACAAACATTGGACAGACACCAATTCCATTCCCATCACAAGTTTACAATGTATGATATGAAAACATACAAACATAATAAAGCCAGGTTCATAGAAAACTAATGAACCTTCTAGAATGCTTTTAGAGTGTCTGAAAGAGACTCGGAAACATTTCCATGAAAAGCTTCATGTGTTCTGACTCCAATGCCGCATCTCAATGCTACAAACAGTGGAGCATTCCCAGCTATCAGTAAAAATATGGGATGTTTTTTCAGTGCCTATTAAAAAAAGGATACTATTCTGACTTTTTGAAGGAGAAGCTCAAACAGATCCTAATTAGTGAAGAGCGAACATGCGAATATTCGGGTTCACTGAACCAGAATGGGAAAATAAATCGGGATCAGCAAGGAAGCCGAGGCGGTTACGATGACAATTCCCATACAAACACGTAGTGATGCAACCATGAGAAGTACTGCATCCTCAGCCACAACTCTAGCTGGGGCCAGCAGAGGTCACAGGTCTGCAGTTAGCAAGAATGTTGCCTAGTTGGGACTTTTTTCAGACCACAAAGGATGACCCAACTTTTGTTATCTGCCAACGTTCAAATAATTTAGACTACTACATGCAAGAACCAGGATATGCGCAAGCATCATGCATTACTGTGGGAATCTTTCTGCGATAAAATTTGGCCTACGGAGCCTACTCAACCACCAGTTGCCAAATCAACAGCGTCTGATGCTTCTTTCTCCCCCAGCGTTACTGTCAAAACTATTCTAAGATAAGTCTCCGAAAGTAGAACCTCCACTTGTTTACCTGCTACAGTTGGGGTGAGTAAGAGTCCATCAGCTGTTATGGAGGTGACCATGCCTAGTGTTTTTTAACCCATGTGAGACAACGAGATCACATCCTGTGTGTTGCATGGAACTTACTTCCCTGCTGTGCAAGCACACTATGGGGAAATAGGGAGGGAATTGATGCCTCTGTCATGCCATCTGCCTGCAATGTTTTTAAATATCAAGACTCCAACATGAGTCTCCAAGTTATGCCACTCATGCATCTCTTGATTTTTAAAATGAAAATGACAGCTCACAGCAGTGAGACACACAGCATTCATTTTAGAATTCCAACCATGGGAGCGTTGCGTAGTCAACGCAGAAACATTAACAGCAGTTGAAGTGGCAGAAGCAATTTCTGTAAGGTTAAACCATCGCATGCACAAACAGAACAGAGTAGAAGTCTGACACATAAAGAAAGACTGGAGAGGATGGTGAAGGAGTATGTAGAGCTCAATATCTTATGTCATAAGGGGTGATTGGACCCTTTTGCATTTTGTTCTTCAAATATGGAGGAGTGGCCTGAGCTCTCCAGTCACCTCTTGGAAGTTTTGGCCTGGTCGGCAGCCAGCGTTCCATCAAAACGTGTCTTCTTTGCTGCTGATGGTGTATTGACAGATCTGGCTGTCACCTAAAAGTATATACTGCCTAACTTTCATAAAGATGAACAAGTTGTGGATATCCAATGACTTTGCTACCCGAGGCCCAGACTGTGCAGACTAGGCAATGGTGTACTGCCAGGGGTATGGGAGCACCAGCCCTACAATTTTTTCTTATCTTATCTGGTGAAGGTAGAAACACTGGTTCAGGCCTTGTTACAGGGCTGGTCCCATTCATCCAGTTTGCTTTGTTGGACTATTTGTAGTCTGTGCTAATTATTGCCACTTTTCCTGTTGCCTGATCTTAATATTTGGAAATGGGGAGACTTTAAGTATAGTCTCCCAATTGTCTTTTGTCTGTAGTTACAGGGTTCTGGGAGCAAGAGGCATAAAGCTATCTCTCATGCATCTCTTGATATTTTTAAAATGAAAGTGCCGGGCCACATTCTGTGTGTAAGTCAATGCAATGAAACAGTGCTTAAGTTAAAATACATTGGACAATGCAGTCACAAAGCTGCAGAGTTGTGAACTACTACCAAGGCCCAGCTTAATCAATGGCTGTCTCCACTGAACCTGGAGCCAGGGAAGGCTGTATGCAGTAATGATGCAAACTTGGTGGTGGCACTACGCCTGGGCAACATCACTTGTGTGCTGCATGAATCAACCTGGCTGTACAGAAATTTCTAGGGCACTATTTTGGCCTGGCTGCTCTGGTGCAGGAGGTACTATTGCTGTGTGGTCATTTTTTAAAATGGAAATGCCAGCCCACATCCTTTTTGTTGCATGGAGCATACTTCCCTGGTGTGCAAACAGATTATGAGGAAAGGGGGGAATTGATGCTGCTGTCCTGCTGTCTGCCTGCCATATTTTTAAATATCCAGACTCCAAAGACGGTCTCTAAGTTGTGTCTTGTCTGTTAATGGCAGAGGTATGGGAGCACCAGCCCTACACCTGTCTCTAACCCACCTCTATATTTCTTACGTCTATAGCCTATGAAGCTAATGGCTATGCCAAAACAGTGGGGTTGAACTGTAAAATTTCTTTTCGCTATTTTTGAAGCTTTTCAACCCCCCTAAAGGTCTTTTCTCTGCCTTAAATTTTCCTCCCCTTGAATCCAATGGGGTTTGAAAAGCTTTGAAAAGGTTTGGAAAGGTTCAAAAAGGTTCGCAGTTTGGTTCAGTGAATGTACCGTTTGTTCGGTAAGGCTCGGCAAACTGAACATTTAAAGGTTTGCTCATCTCTATTTGTAACCAGCATACCCAAGTCTTTCTTCTGTTCTGTAGTCCCGAGTTTACTTCCATTTAATGTATATGCAGCAATAGGATTACTCCATCCTAGGTGCATTACTTTATATTTATCAACATTAAATCTCATTTGCCAAGTGACTGCCCATTCCGATATCTTATCCAGATCATTTTGTGATATTGTACTATCAAGGTCCGTTTTTAATATCCTACATAGTTTGGTATTGTCAGCAAAGACTGACACTTTTCTCTCAATCCCATCCACAAGATCATGAATAAAGAGATTAAAAAGAATTGGTCCCAACACAGATCCCTGTGGCACCCCACTATAGCCCAATTAGAGAATATACGAGTCATGACTGTTTCTTATCTTTTAGCCAATTCCTTACCCATCTGCTTATAGGTTCCCCTAATCCTTGCTTCTGGAGCTTCCTTACTAACTGTTATGTGGTAAAGTGTCAAGTGCCTTTGGCAAAGTTCAAACAAATCAAATCAGCTGCATATACACATTTGCACTTACCTAGTCATAGAAACCCAACATGTTGGTTAGACATGACTTATGTTTCATAAGTCCATGTTGGTTATCAGTTAGTATATTATTCTCTCTAATATATCGTCGCAATGTCATCTTTTAAAATGCTCTAAAAAACCTTGCACATCACTGATGTTAGACTTAGAGGACAGTAGTTGCCTGGATCCAACCTCTTACCTTTTTTAAATATCGATACCACGTCAGCCATTCTGCAATCCTGATGTAATGCTGCCACCAGGGGGAGCCAGAGCTCTGTAGCATAATACACTACCCAGAGAAATGAGAAACAGGAAGTGAATTCACAGCGTTCTCATGCATTACCTCAAAGCACAGCTGAGAAGCAGAGCTGCAGAGCATGCAAGGAATAGTCACACAGGCTGGGTCAAACACCGTACAGGCAGAAGCAGGACCGGAGGAACGAGCAAAAGCAGAGTCAAAGTCAGGCCAAGGTCAGTACCGGAGGAAGCAACCGAGTGGGGAAATAGGAGAGGGGACAGAGGACAGGAGGGATGACCAGGGGATGGAACACAGACAAGGGCATGGGGGCACAGGAACAGAAAGATCAGGATATCAGTCACAGGACCAGCAATCATAGGCAAAGCAGTGCTAAGCTTATAGCCGGCACTTGTTCACTGGGAATGCCAGGTTTTAAGGCATCTAGGGTCTGGAAGTGAGGCTCGAGAGAAGGCTCCGCCCCCTAGCCATGTGGACAGGGAGGCGATCCATGACACCTTAGGCCCCCACCCTTTTACAGGAGAGTGTAAGAAGATAAGATACAATGGTCTGTCAATTACTGAGCTTAATTCCCTCAATACCCGTGGATGAATGCCATCTGGCTCAGGGGATTTGTCAATGTTTAATTTACAGACAAAGGTGTACTTCTTATTTGTTACATTACTTATATCAGGTATGTGTTAAATTAGTTAAATCTTCTGTTATATTATATCATATATCATATCAAGCTTCAACTTAGGATCCACATTTCCAGCGGGAGGATCACATAACTGCTTCATTGCTCAATGCTGAGCCCATGAATTCTCTTGGACAACCCAGGTTGGAAAAATTTGGTTGCCCGGCTACATATCTTGCTGTGCTTGGTCAGCTGCCTAAGCTTGCCACTGTCTCCTCTCATTGGGTGCTCTCCAAAAGTGGGGCTACTGGCTGGGAAAATTGGCCCTGGAAGCACCAAAGTCACAAAGATTCTAATCTCTTGCGAGCCAGCGGAAAGGTGAGACGCTGTAGTAGTAATATCTTGTGTTCTTCCTGGGAATGCATGACATGTTTTTGACGTCTTTTCTATGTATGGTTCCGTCACCCCGTGTTGTCTGAGAAATGTTTTTCCCACAGGAAAGGAGTGTGAGCGTTCAGTGAGATGAGCTGTCTTTCTGAAGACAACAAGGCCAGCGGACGTGAGCACCCACTGACTCTCATGTCTCCACAGTCAAAAAGATGTATTAAAAACTTCCTATCGTCCTGCAACTAATCTATGGCACAAACAAGCACATCCACTACTTCTTTGAGCTATAACAACTGTCCCTTTGTGTTTATTGGTTTCTTAACTAGATAGCTGGAATAGTTTGTTGAATTCAATAATCATACAAAGGGTGCATATAGCTTTAATATAGCTACATTATTGGTTTTCTTTAAAGCAGTTCCATAGACTGATACACAAACATTGTTCTACTATAGTCATATTCTCTTTTTTTAACAACATAATGTCCCCATCTGTCATTTTCAAGGTGCTAAATGGAACGTAATGTGGTGGCAGTTCATTATTATGAAACTGAAGGAGTGCTACAATGTAATAGCAGTTTGCAAGCCATTTCCATTTTGCGTCTGAATTGTTCTTCTGTTCTAAGTATGACAGTATTATGATTTTTATTACAGAACTGGTTGAGTCGCATCTTTGCACAAAAGTATTATGTAGACACTAAAATGAATTGTGGCCTATAACATAGTAAACCAAGTATGACTAAGGGCTTAGGAACAGCTGTATATAAACATTTGAGTTCAGTACATTGTAGGGTGCATATACCAATGCAAATACAAATATACTTGTAGAGAAAAAGAACAAACAAGAACCAAAGGTATATTGAAAATGCGGAGGATTTCTAAAGACATCATATAAATTCTACTTGTAACACCTAGTTTGAGAGATTCTTTTTAGGAGACTCAGTCTTGACATATTAGATATATGAATATGTACCGCCCCGGGGCTCGGCCGGCTGCCGAGCCGCTTGGATCCATGCTCGTCGGTGGGTGGCTCGAGCTCTTCCCGGACCAGAGGGTCACATCGCTCTGAAGGGATGCTGGAGCTACGTGAGGGGTGGTGTTCGGTGGGGAGGTTCACGGCCGGGGGCCGTGGTTGTTTGGAGGTTAAGTTTGTGACGCCACCCACGGTTTGTGGTGAGTGAGTGGGCACCACCACTGTCATTGACTAGGCTCCCGGGGACAGTGTTATGCAGCTTGGTGTTGATCCCCTCCGTGGGCAAGGGTTGGTAGCCCGATTGGGGCGAGAAGGAGGTGCGGGCGGGATGATGCGGTGCGCGGCCCAAGGGCACTGTTGTACTCACTATGACAGATACACCGGAATCTCTGGTAAACCAAAAGGATGGTGGTCGGTGCCCGCAGCCGGCTGCGCTTTTCCCCTTACTCAGGTTGGTGGTTACCGCCTTTCTCCTGCACCTCTTTAGTAGAATGCTGACTTCCTTCGCTTCAGCGACAGGAGTCCGCTCCCCAGCTTGTCGGTGTCGGGGAGCCTATTTGCCCGCATACGCTGGCCCGTGGGATCTCTATACCTGGGCGGTGGCTTTTTATCCCCCTCGTTGGGCTGTTGCCTTCACTCGGGACTTGTGTGGCAAAGAACCTAAGGTCCAGACCCCAATCAGTGAATTCGACTCAGTCCAGTGGCTTCTGGGCCTCGTACTGGGTCTGAGTACCCCTCCTGGTGCTCCAGTTTCCGTTCGGTTCCCCGGTTCGGTACCGGCGGCCACTACCCTGTTCCGGTCCCTGACGGTTCCACCGGCTGTCTTCCTGGCTCCTGCAGGCCGCCACCACCATCTGCCTCCTGGCCACAGGGTATCCAGGCTCCTACCCAGATCCCTGACAGACGTTACTACTTTCCAACTACTCTCCTCTCCTCTCCTAACTGATCTGCTTATGTGTTTCCCGCCTCAGGCTATCCGAACTCCTCGGAGGGCGTGGCCAACCACCTGGCTCCACCCCCGGGTGTGAACGTCAAGACCTGAGAGGGGTGACTCAGGGTTTTTAGATTGGCTGCTGATACCTTTTTAGGGGTAGGGTGTTTGTGCAAGGGCCTACCTATGACTACCTGGCTAGTCCAGGGCGTCACAAATATATATGAATATTAGACACATATTATATATAGATATCTGAATATTAGATATATGAATATTAGACACATATTATCACATATTAGAACCATACCAGGCATTAAGAAACGATTGTTAGCAAGTTCTATCTTCATGAACTTATACTTCTTTTTTACATACGATGCTGTATTTGAATACAAAAAAACAACTTATAATATGGGTGGGTTATTTACCCCACCCAATTAACTCTTACTTTATACAAGTGTTTTTCTTTACATTTTATTATTGCTGCTTTGTGCCCTCATGTTACCGCTTATTTGTGCACTTACACAGCATTTGTGTTGCAAAGCGTTTGCAACTGGATGAGTTAAAAAAAGAAAGTTGGGTGCCTGACTAGAGTGCAATGGAACCATGTACAGTTCCACAGGAACTTGCTCAGTGTACGTAAATATGCAGACCCAACAGGATAAACCACAGATACTATGAGGTATCCATTAGACTGGAGACAGAAGCAAACTGAATGAAACTATGCAGCATGGTACAGTTTGGTCAAGGTGTGAGCTTTAGCAGCCTAGAGGTAGAGACCAGGAGATACAGGGTACTTGAGAGATGATGCACATCTCAATGTTGCCACTGAGGGCCAAGCCACTGAGCTGGTAGAAAGAGACTGTGAAACTCTGCAACATATTGAGAATTCTCTTCATCTAGTAGAGTACAGTGCCTTGAAAAAGTATTCATACCTCAGGAATTTTTCTATATTTTTTCATGTGATTGTATGTGATATACCAACAGTAAGTAACAAATATTTGTGAAGTGCTTGCTAGTGATACAGGAGCGTGCTCGGTGTTGCGGGCGAGGAAAAGACCGCAGCAAGGGGGGCTGCTCGAGACGCTTGGATCCGGAGTCGTTGCGGTGGCTCGAGGGGAAGCCGGACCCAGGCCTGAGCACCCGTCCGTCGCCCGCAAGTGAAAAGGGGAATTTGTTTAATATATGGGAAAAGTTTGTCAGTAATGCCACCCGTGGTATGCAGGGATTTTGGTGGTACCATCGCTGCCGCTGGAGGTGGTGCCCGGGGCTTATGGAGTGGGGCAGCTGGATGTTATCCCCTCAACGGGTAGGGGAGGTGTTGTCCCGGGGTATCCCAATACAGGTGAGATGTTGGGAGGAGGGTACTGTCTGCAGGGTTGGACCGGATGGTGTTGTTGTACTCACAGCTCCTGAAATAGCCTGACACAGAGTCCAGATGATAAACCAAATTGCCAGTGGCCGGTCACACTGGGAGGGTGCATTTGGATCCCGCACCCCAGTACGGTGGAACAAGGGCCCTCCCTCCTGCACCTTTTGTTTAAGATTTTTACTGTAACCACTCCGTGTGAAATGGGGAAGATCACTTCCGGTGTTACTGTCTTTTGGGAGCTGTGGACCGTGAGAACTGACCCGTGGGATCTTAATGTGACGCCCTGGACCCCAGGGGTCACAGGTCACAACATCACCACATACCCCCCCCACACTAGAAAGGTACCATCAGTCAACCACAAAGACCTGATTGCCTCCTTCAGTGTTAGACAGGCACACCAGGTGGGCGGAGTCAGGCAGAAAGACACGCCCACCGATGAGTCTGCTGGCTTGAGGCAGGAAAACGGTGATCAGAAGAGTTCAGAGGAGTGGAGTGCAGGGCAGCGGAGAGCTGGTCCAGAACAGTCAGGCTGGCAGATGGCAGTGACCGCCTGCAGGAGACCAGGAATACGACCAGCGGAACCGTAAGGGACCGGGACAGGGTAGTGGCCCGCCGGAACCAAACTGGGGAGCTAACAGGAGAACGGAGCACCAGGCAAAGTACTCAGACCCCAAACTAGGCTATATGCCACCACCATAGTCGAATTAACTGATTGCGGTCTGGACCTCAGGGGTTCATTCCCACCAAAGTCCCGTTTGACGGCAACAGCCCAACCCATCCAGATAGTAGCCACCGCCAAAGGCCAGAGATCCAAGGGCCAGCGCCTGCAGGCAAAGAAGCTCCTCCGACATCTACACGCCGGGGAGCGGACTACCAGTGCTCAGGCACAGTGGTCAAACTACAACATAGGTGCAGGAGAAAGGTGGACATTGCCAACCCGACTAGGAAGCTGCAGCCGGCTGCGGGCCCCGTTCATACCTTCGTTTGGTTTACCAGTGACTCTGTGTGCTTTAATTGTGAGTACACCAGTGCCATCAGGTACCGCACCGCGCTGCACTGCAACCATGCGCCCTGCACCCCGGCCCTCGCACCAATGGGCCCCGGGACCAACACCCCCTACCCACGGAGGGGTCAACACCTAGCTGCGCCACTACACCTCTCCCGAGAGTCCCCGTACCTTCACCGCAGCGGTGGTGTCCACCATCACCACAACCCGTGGGTGGCGTCACGAACAATCACCCCAAAACCAAATACCCGCATTCCTCCATGTGTAACGCCAACCCCCTTGCAGAGCAACGTGACCCCTGGGTCCGTGAAAGGCTCGAGCCACCACCCGTAGAACACGAGCACGGATCCGAGCGGCTCGGCGGCCGCAGGCGAGGCCGCGGGGCGGTACACATCAGCAGGCAATTGCAGAGCCCTATCCCCCTCGTTGGGCTTTCGTCTCGCTCTATCTGGGCTCCTGTGGGATGAGACCTGAAATCTTGTCCCCGGCTGGTCAATTGGTGAGGTGTTTGAAACTGTTCCTCACCCTAGGGTCCAAGTACCCTGTCTCTGCACGGCTTCCAGACCGGATCCCCGCTGTCGGTACTGGCGGGCTACGTAACTGCCCCGGTCCACTTAAGGTTTTCCGCAACCGGATCGCCGTCGCCTGTGGCCCTGTCTACCGACTGCCACCTGGTTAGTTGACCAATCCTCTGGTAGCACAGGAGCTCCAACTCCTGGCTACCCTGTTCACCGTCTCTCACTCAACTCCAACCATCCCTTTCAACCTTTACTCTCTGACTGAAACTGGCCTCTCCCATAAAACCACAGAACCCCCTAGGTGGGCTTCACCATCCGCTTGACCCCGCCCACTGGTGTGTCCCTATTGTCATGGGGGGGTGACTAGGCTTTGCTGGCTGATGTTTGTACCTGGATGGGGATTGTGATGGAGGACAAAAGAGGAGGGACTCCTGCACCTAGAAGAGGAGTGCAGTCATCTGTGACACCCTGATTTTGTCAGGGTGTCACACCCCCCCTTGGTAGAACACAGCCCGTCCTCGGGCTGTCCAGCCACTGGCTTTTATTGAACTGCTTCTGAACAGGTAAAAAGGATATAACATAACATAAAACATTTCATCATCCAAAGGGGAGGCACATCACTTAAACGTTGCAAAACAGTTCTATTCCACCATTCCACCCCAAAGAGTCCCATTGTCCCAGAACCCTCTGGCCTGGAGGTTAGCCACCGGTTTAAGTAGTGACTGGGCCTCGGCCGACTCCACCGCAGGCCCTTCCTCCAACCAGTCCTCTCCAGTGAGTGTCACAGTCCTGGCGGGCAGAAGAATAAGAAAGCAAATGGGGGGTATTTACAAGAACCCAAGAAGGTATTTGGGTGGCCTCTGCCAGTCCTGAGGCCATGGTCCATTAAAACAAAGGGGAATTTGGGGTTCAAACAAGGGAAAGGAGGTAGCAGAGTTCCGCTATTACTCTTTCTGGTCATCTTGGTGGTGGTGGGAGGCGGGGCATGAATCTCCATCATCCCTTACCCATTTGTGCTTGTCAAGGGCAAACCACCCCCGCTCTCCACAATGATGGGTGTATCTCACCAAGTCCCCGGATTCCAGATCCTGATCAGGATGTCCAGTAGGCAAATGAGGGGCCACATCCCTCAGGGACACAATAATTTTGGCTTCCAGTCCCGGTTCGTAGATAAACCCCCATCCCTTTCGGGGGTCAACATGGCGAACCTGTCCTTGGTACGTTGGGCCCCTGACCCGGAAAGTGGCCTGCCACAAACAGTCCTTTTCCCGGTGGGTCCGGGCAATCACCTCTGCCTTGCTTCTCTCCCGGGTGGCAATCTCTAATCGGAGCTGCTGCTGCTGCTCCCAATACGGGGTACAGCTCTCGTGCTCCTCCTTTTGCTAAGGAGCAGGGGCCACTCGGGTGCCCTCAACGCCGGCAACTAGCAACCCTTAATTTCGCCGCAGGCCCCATACATCAGCGGGCCGCTCTCCTCCTCTGCAGGCTCTCATCGGCTGTTCCGCAGCCAGGATGGGTGCTGGGGCGGTGAGATCAGGACCTGAGGACTCAGTAAGCGGATCCTCCAGTGGTGCGGATGGCACCAGTGGTACAGCTGGGATGAAGTCTGAGACAGGTGCCAGGGTGGCGGTGAGATCAAGGCCTGAAGACCCGGTAGCTCAATCCTCCTCTGATGTTCTCGGCCACAGGTGGAAGCAACGGGTCGGTTGAGAAGTTGGCCACTGGCATGGGCAGTGAGGGAGGTAGCGTGGCGGACGGAAGCAGGCCGGACCCATAAGCTATTCAGGCCAGTTCCTGGGCAACATAGGGGCGTGGATCTCCACTTACCCGATCCTCAGAGGCCACCTCCGCTTCACATGCCCGGACAGTTGTGGCCAGGTCCTTCATCTCTGACTTCCACTCCGACATCATTAGGTATGCTTGGGCCTTGACCCTTCGGCACATCTTTCTGGCCTGCTACTCCACCCAGTCAGCGGTTCCGGGAATCGGATCTTCTGGGCACTCGCTGCCGGGCTGCGCTGACATCCTGTCCAGGAACGGGTTTCTGCAGAGTCCTAGCGTCCCTGCACTTTATCAGTTGTGGTCACATGCCGCTCTCTCGCCCCCCCCCCCCTTGGTTTTTCAACAGCAGTCTCGCGGGACCCACTGTCCTTTGCTACTTCCTGCTCCGGAGGTCACCGAGTTTCGGCTGCATTCACAAGAAGGTGGGCGGAGCTTCAGACTCGCTCTCTTATCGGGGTTGAAGATGGTGAGGTTGTCCTTTTTGGCGCCGAAATGGCGGGCAAGATATCGGCGGTCCGAAAAATTGCAGGGCTTCAAGCGTCAACAGTCCAGGAATGGCGCACTTCACTCAGGTTAGTGGATGGTGTAAGTATCCTGTTCATGACGCCAGCTTGTTGTGGGCGAAGGACAGAACGCAGCAAGGGGGGCTGCTCGAGATGCTTGGATCCGGGGTCTTTGCAGTGATTCGAGGGGAAGCCGGACCCGGGCCTGAGCACCCGTCCGTCGCCCACAAGTGAAAAGGGGAATTTGTTAAATATATGGGAAAAGTTTGTCAGTGATGCCACCTGTGGTATGCGGGTATTTTGGTGGCACCGCCGCTGCCACTGGAGTTGATGCCCGGTGCTGATTGAGTGCGGCAGCTGGATATTATCCCCTCCACGGGTAGGGGAGGTGTTGTCCCGGGGTATCCCAATACAGGTGAGATGTTGGGAGGAGGTACAGTCTGCAGGGTTGGACCGGATGGTATTGGTGTAGACACAGAGTCCAGATGGTAAACCAAATTGCCAGTGGCGGTCACACTGGGAAGGTGCATTTGGATCCCGCACCCCAGTATGGTGGAACAAGGGCCTTTCCTCCTGCACCTTTTTTTTAAGATTTTTACTGTAACCACTCCGTGTGAAACGGGGAAGTCCACTCCCGGTGTTACTGTCTTTTGGGAGCTGTCCAGTCCTGTTCACCGTCTCTCACTCAACTCCAACTCCTTTTAACTGTCACTCTCTGACTGAAAGCTCAGAACCCCTAGGTGGGCGTCATCATTCACTTGGCCCCGCCCACTGGTGTGTCCCTATTGTCATGGGGGTTGACTAGGCTTTGCTGGCTGATGTTTGTACCTGGATGGGGATTGTGATGGAGGAAAAAAGAGGAGGGACTCATGCACCTAGAAGAGGGGTGCATTCATCTGTGACACCCTGATTTTGTCAGGGCGTCACACTCGGCACTGCTTGATACTCGGTCAAGCATCAGGTTGCTCGGGTACACCTGTTACTTGGCCGAGTATCCCGGGTGCGTGAACAACATGCTGGAGTCCCTCCACGCATGTTTTGCAGCTGTTAAACAGCAAACAAACATGTGCGGATTTCCTGCTATACATGATAATGCAGTAGCCATGTTGGCTACTGGCATTACTGTAATTGTCAGGCTCTATTGCATCATATATGAGACCCATGGGTGTGCTGCTCAGCACACCGTCCTCTAGAAACAGTTCAGGAAGAGTTAATGTAGAAGGGAGAGCTTAGATTACAGCAGGGTTTTTTCACTTGCAGCCTTTAATGCATTTCCCGTAGCACTAAACTATGATTTTAGCCTTATTTATTCTAATAAATAAATAATTTAAAAAATAGTATGGGGTGCCCCCTATTTTTGATAACCAGCCACGGTAAAGCAGACTGCTGTAGGCTGTTATAATCCCTTCCAGACAAAAGATATCAGCCCGCTACCACCAGAATTAGCAGATTCATTACACGTGACAGTTCTGGCCCTTTGCCCTGGCTGTTCCCGATTGCCCTGATGCAGTGGCAATCAGAGTAGTATTTTGGGTGGTTGATGCCAGCTGTGTAATGATAGGTGGCATCAAGCACAGGGTTTAGTAATGGAGAGTCATCTATCAGACACTCCCATTAATTACCCTTTAAGTGAAAAGAAAAAAAAGCACACAGGAAAAAAAAATAATTTGAATAAAGTTAATAAAGACTCCCCCACATTCCCACATTCACCAATTTATTAAAAAAAAACAAAAAACATGAAGATTCAAAGTAGTCCACTGAATCGGACTATAAAAGACAGAGTTACGGAAATAAAAACAAGATACAGTACCTCATTCACCAGTTCACGAGTCTCCATACGTTTTGCTACAGAATCGGTAGAAGCTGCAGGAATTTTTCTAAATAGTAAATTGGTGAAAGAGGGATTGTTTTTTTTTGTTTTGTTTTTTTAACTCTCTCTTTTTATGCTTTTTCAGATTCCCATTTGTAGACTACATCACATTCGGTGGACTACTTCGGAGCTTCATGACTTTTATTTTTAATAAATTAGTGAACAAGGGATAGTGTGAGGGAGTCTTTATTCAAATAAACTATTTTGTCCTGTGTGTCTTTTTTTCTTTTAACTTACTTGGTTAGTAATGGGGGTGTATGTTCGACCCCATTGCATTTAACTGCTGGGCTAGATGCTAGTTGACATTGCACAGCTGACAAAAATGGGATGACCTCAGGTCATTTTTTTAAACTTTAAGTCTAAGCAGCAACCTGGGAGTCAGAGATGCATCCATGTGTCTTCCTCATGCTGTTCCCATTCCATTTGAACACTGTTTCCATCCATTTCAGCAATTTTCAAGCCCCCACAGCCCCCTTGAGGGGTATTCTGGAAAAATGCTTGAGTTCCTTATTGACTTTCATTATACTCGTTACTCAAATCGAGCCCATCCAAGTGTCTGACCTACTCGATTCAAGTAAGGAGTACTTCACCTGCTCACTCATCTATACTATTTTCCCATTCTTCTTTACAAAATAGCTATAGCTCAGTGAGTTTGGGTGATGAGCCTCTGTGAATAGCCATTTTCAATTCTTACCACAGATTTTCCATGGGATTTAAGTCTAACTTTGATTGGGCCATAAAAAAAACACATGAATGTGCTTTGATCTAAATCATTATATTGCTGTCTTGGCAGTATGTTTAAGTTCGTTGTCGTGCTGGATGATGGTGCCTCAGTCCCAAGTGTTTTGCAGCTTCTAACAGATTTTCCTCCAGGATTGACCTGTATTAAGCTCCATGCATGTTGCTTTCAACCCTAAAGAGCTTCACTTTGCCTGCTGAAGAAAAGCATCCCTAATGCTTGATTTAGCTGTGTTTAACGGTGGAGATGGAGTTTTCAGGATGATGTTAGTTTTCCACTACACATAGCATTTTGCATTTCGCCCACAATGTTCTACTTTGGTCTCATCTGAACAGAGCATTTTATTCCACATGTTAGCTGTGTCCCCTACCTGTCTGTCCCCTTCCAATTCCCTGCTAGCCCTTAAATCAACCCCAACTAGTGAGATGGCGAGCATTAGTCCTGCTGCAATAATAAACATGAGGAAAGGTCAACTAACAGGGGAATACACAGAAGGATAAACACCAACTTCTCGGCTGCAGTCAGACACCAGGACTGCAGCCTCACCACATCCACCAGGAGGGATTCACCAACACAAGGGCTCTAGCAGCAGCAAGGCTCCAGAAACTACTAGAGTGACCTTCCTCCTCAGTGGCAAGTATACAAATGTGGAGGCTGTATATCCGGTGTCATCTGATAGAACATGTGACTATTTAAAGATAATGGGTATAGTCACAAACTGGGTGCACATGAGAAGAAGTAATAAAAAGCTGTCAGCAAGGAAAATGGACATTAACCTTTGGTACACCACAAGAAAGGAAAACACATTTAATATCTAGAGTCTCACAAGGCAAGGTGAGCCTCTAGACCCAAACCTGTCACTAGTCTCCTAATGATACTGTAGGAGACATTCGTGACACTGTCTTTTTGCAAATTGCAAATGGACTTCTTATGGCTTACTTGAGGAATGGCTTTCTACATGCCATACTTCAATAAAGGCAAAATTTGTGGCATATATGACAAATAGATCCCCTGTGGACGGATTCTCCCCCTGAGCTGAAAATCTCTGCAGCTCCCCCAGAGTGACCATTGTCCTCTTGACTGTTTCTCCAGTTTGTGGTCTCCATACTTTAGTTCCAGTTTAGGTGGTGGACATGTCTTGGTAGGTTTGCAGTGGGGCCATGCTTCTTCCATTTTAGGATAAAAAAAGGGAACCAGCATGATCTGAATTGGCATGCATCATATAAAAAGTGAAAAATTCACAAATTTATTCCAACTGTACTATAATAAAAAAATGAGATTTTTAGCAAATAATTGATCAATTTTTTGAGCCACCCCTGCCAACGTCACGGCAAATCTCAATAGGGGGGTCCTACTCTACATTCTGTATTTCATGTGCCATGCGGCCTCCTAGATAAAGTTAAAAGCAGAACCATAATGGAGCACACATACCTGCAACCTGTATATAGCCGCTTCTATGTTGCAAAAAAGGCACTTGTGGATAGAGACCAGCCCAGGTCCCAGCATGTGGAGCAAGCTCTACACATACCAGGACTATATCAGAACTGATCCTCCCAGTGCCAAACAGCAACCATTGATAAAGGCGGACCAGATCCAAGAATGGTGCTTAATTAGCATTGCCTGTGGAAAGGGGTGAGGTAGCTGAATCTGAACAGCTACCATGGCACATGAAATACAGAATATAGAGTAGGACCCCCCTATTGAGATTTGCCGTGACGTTGGCAGGGGTGGCTCAAAGAATTGATCAATTATTTGCTAAAAATCTCATTTATATTACAGTACAGTTGGAATAAATCTGTGAATTTGCACTTTTTATATGATGCATGCTATTTTCAGATCGTGCTGGCTCCCCTCTCTTTCCATTTTAGGATGATGACTTGAACAGTGCTCTATGAAATGCTCAGAGCTTGGGCTATTTTTTAAGAACTTAACTGAGAATTACTCTTCTCCACAACTTTATCCCTGACCTGTCTGCTGTGCTCCTTGGTTTTCATTATGCTGTTTGATTCCTAATTATCTAAAAAAAACAACCTCTGAGGCCTTCCCAGAACAGCTGTAGGTATACTGAGAATAAATTATACACAGGTGGACTCAATTTAATAATTAGGTGACTTCTGGAGGTAATTTTGTCATTCGAAATTTTATTCCGGGGAATCAGACTACAGGGGCCTGTATACAAATGCATGTGACGCACCCGCGGGGTCTTGGGGGATTAACTTGTGACCAAGCCCATTTGGGGTTGTCACAGTGGCCTGGCC
The DNA here is from genome assembly GCF_048569485.1 of Anomaloglossus baeobatrachus. Classification (NCBI taxonomy): domain Eukaryota; kingdom Metazoa; phylum Chordata; class Amphibia; order Anura; family Aromobatidae; genus Anomaloglossus; species Anomaloglossus baeobatrachus. Next base: position 409,578,487 of record NC_134356.1, read on the forward strand.
CATCTCCGTGATCCTGCGGTGTCAACCAAATAATGGGGGGGGATGATGGTGATGATGGGAGTAGTCTTTCGTGACGCCACCTGTGGTATGCGGCCAGAAGGGAAACCGCCGCTGCGCAATGTCTCTCTCCACAGGCAGAGCCAGGCCCCAGGGAGGATGTTGAGAGTGGTGGTCCACCCCAGTGTGGGAAGCACGGGGCGCGGGAAGGATCAGATGACACAGCAGTTGCAGTTTAAGGTATTTACTCACTGACTTGCTCCTGCCGTTGGACTGCCAGACTCCGCTGTGATGGGCTCCAGATGATCCCAGATAGTTCGGGGCCAGTACCAGTGGGATACTTTATGGGTCCTTCCTCCCTCTGCTCTGTTGTGTGGGTCCCTGTGACTTGAAGCTACACAGGGACTCGTGTCCTTGGATGGTTATGTTCCCCATCCCATATAGCAGGCAGCGTGAGTCCGTTGATGGGCCACCCTATGGTCACAGCTCCTGGCTCTATATGCTGCTTTGGCTCGGGCACGGTTGTGGGCCAGGAGACTTGAAATCCTCTGTCTGGCGGATTCTGCTGGCAAGCCGTGAAGTGCCCACCAGCCTAGGACTCCGCACCCTGAGATGTGCGCTGGTCCTGAGGGAGCTATTAGCTCACCCCTCAGCGACCGTGTTCTCCTGCATCTCACTTGGTTCCCGGTGCTGTCTCAAATCTCGTGTGTGTGTGTGTCTCCTACTCCCCTGATCAGTCGCCCTGCTCACTCGAGCCCCAGAGCTAGTGGGTGGGAGGCCCCAGACGATATAGTAACCATCCTAAATGACCCTACCTTAACTCCATCTCGGTGAGAGGGCAACTGACTTATGTGTGATTGTGGATGTTGTGAACCGGTATCGACCTCCTCCTTACCCGGGATGAGTACCGCACCTCCGGTGAGATGCAGTACCCTGTGGCGACTGAGGCCTTAGGGGCGCCACACATGCACCAATTTTTATATATATTTTTTTATATTTAGAAAACCATGTTACATTTCCTTAAAACCTCACAAATACTTGATACTTAGTTTTGGTATATCACAAAATCCAATAACATACATTTACATTAATGGCTATAACATGAAAATATGTGGAAAAGTTCACTGTGTATGAATATTTTTTCACAACTTTGTACTTGTACTGGTAGTATCAAAAGAGAACATAATAAACCCAGTAGGTTCCTTGAATATTAGTAAAAGTGATAGTGAAGTAATTTTTCTCATACATGAAATACTAGTGATAGTTCAAATTGACCTGTTACAGAAGTATCCCCTTATTATAAGGTCTGGGATTGTTTTGGCCACACTGTGACCTGGAGATCATACAGTGGTCTTGTATGTGTATGCAGTGAATATGCACTGTTCAAGTAGCATGCTTACAGAAAAGAGTGGTCAGATTTCTATGATATAATAAGGTTTTTCATACAATATAAAAATTAGGGTTCACTTCATCAGACTCTGTATGTATGGAATAATTCTGCTAGAATGCCTTTAGAGGAAAATATCTTCATGCAAACATAGTCTTACATAGTGCTTTTTTTGCAGCGGTAAGTGCTGGTAAGGCGTACCGGAAAATCTGAAGAGCGCTGAGGGCCAGCACCTCAGGCTCTGTCCACATGGCTAATTTGTAAACTATATAAATTATCCATGTGTGGAGCGGAGGCACAAGCAGAACAGCTACTGGAGCTGCAGGACCTTCGATGATGTCACGTACGTGTGACTAGGGTAGGCGGAGCCATGGAGTTTTGCCCAGCGGGAAAGAAGCTGGAGAAGATGGAGGAATGCAGGGTATGTGAGAGAGGGGTCCAGAGTTCGGCTGGCTGTGCAGGGGGAAGAAGGATGAAGGGGGCATAGAGTGAGATCAGGGGTATGGAGAATTGAGAGACAGTGGGATGAAGGATGGAGAGATCAGGGGGATCAAGGATGGAAGGAGCAGGGGGATGGAGGACGGGAAGACCAGGGAGATGGAGAATGGAGGGAGTAGGGGGATGGAGTATGGAGGGAACAGGGGGATGGAGAATGCAGGGAGCAGGGTTCATTGAGTTTTGTCAAACTTGTCTTAGATGGATAAAATAACGCACTATTTCTTGGTCGGTGCGGCTCCGGCATGCAAAAGACCCTGAACAGACGTGGAGACAGAAACAAATCAGATGATAGAGCAGAACGTGGCCACCGGTTCTTCAATTATAAAACCTGCATGAGCTAATGTTAATGATCCTGATGAATCTGGTTGAAATTTGGTGTTTCTTATAGAATACAGCCTAGGTAAGTCGAAAACCATATTTTGCAAGTGAAAAAAAATGATTATACAGTATTAGTCATTTTTTATTTTTCTTTTGAAATCTGAATTACATAGTTTTTGATTGAAATTAGCATACAAACTACAAAACTGAATAATGAGAAACAGGGCCACACCGTCCATTGGACAAGTTGAGCAGTTTGCTCAGGCGACACTATATTCAGGGGGGCCGAGCTGAATGGGGACTGCCGTTTTCCGCCACCCAGCACCTCAACAGGTGAACCGTGCACAGGATCCCCCCCCCCCTGCTCCTCAATCCCAGCCACCGGCACCTAACATCACCCCCTCCCCCAGCTCCTCGCCTCAAAGATGCGTACCAGCAAAATTTTTTTTACAAAAAACGCGCTGGTGTTACAGTAGTGCAAGTTGGGTGTATAATTTTGTAAACAGGGTTTTGTTGTTTACATGAACCTTAATCTTAATGAATATCTTAGCATAAACCTATATTGATATACATACACAGTTGCATGTAAAAAGACACATTGTTTCCAGAAATGGTTTTATTTTAGACTTATAGCTCGTGTTATGTAATAGAATAAAACAGCGAGTAAGTAAAATCCTCACTAGAAATGACAATGCTGCCAAAAATTCTGTTAAACATGCAGAACTGCAATGGTTTCTAGCTCAGTGATGGAACCAGATGTGGGGGGGTTGAAGGTGAAAGACAGTAGCTCGGTTTCAAGCTGACTCAGTAGCTAGCCTTTGTATACATGCTGCCAACTTAAGAGCCAATTAATGTCAGTTGTGGTGGTATTTTTGCGGTTTAGAGATTCTGAAAACAAGACAAATGTACAATTTGTTTGATTAAACAAAGGAAGAAAACATATTTTACAGATATCCAGATGGTATGAAGCATTAGAAACAGATTTTCTAACTATCCCACATTGCTTTTAAACTATTAATAATGTAAATATATGATAATATACATACAACTTTTGTAACCTTGACAATGATTTTTGTAGAGCAGCAGGACCATAGAGGACAATGTTAATATTTCACTTTTGACTGTTGTAAGGCTCAACGCTGAAGATGGTACCACGGCGAGCAACTTGGACCCACTGGACCACAGAGGAACTCCAGGCTTAACCTTTTGTGGGGTAAAGACCGGGACTGTGGCAGCTGACCCCAGGGCAGGGGCGGACACAGAAGCAGACAGAGCTGAGTCTCAAGTGTAGACAGGGACCACAAGGGTAGCAGGGGCAGATGGCATGGCCAGGCAGGACAGGCAGAGTCACTATTATAGCAAGGAGCCACCAAGGTAGCTGAGGCTGGAGGCACGGCTGGGACAAACAGGCACAGTCTCTGGTTTAGCAAGGAACCATCGAGGTAGCTGAGGCTGGAGGCAGGGTCAGGATGGACAGGCACAGTCTCTAGTATAGCAAGGGACCACCGAGGTAGTGGAGACTGGAGGCTGAGGGGCACTTCCTAGGAGTGGTGCACTGGCCCTTTCAGAAAAGGGCAGTGGCGCGTGCATGCCCTAGGAGCATTCCCTTAGGCCCTGTGTTGCACGCACAGGCCCCGAGAGTCAGGAAAAGGAGAAGCCCACATGGAGGAGATGCCGGGCAGCGTGAAAGGAGCCGCCGCGGTGTAGAGTGATAGCACATCCCTGCAGAAGGAGGAGGGCAGGGACACAACGTTACAACTGCACAGAGTAGCAGAGCAAAATTTTAGTTTATAGCAAAAAACAAAGTGAATAGGTGATCACTTGTTGACATCCACTTATACAATATTCTAAACATGTTCATACAGCACTTATATTGATAAAGCAATCCTTAATCCAACACTGCAATATACAGTAAGCCCTCATAAACAGATCAGTATTTGGTCAGAATTTTGCACCAGTGTTTCCATGACAAAACCAGGAGGGGAACTTACAGAAAAAAACTATAATTGAAAGATTGACCGTAGTTAAATGCAAGGGCTGAAAAACATTACCTCAGTAGGTATACATCTATATAGATAAGAACATTTTAGAACTAGACCTGATACACAGCCTGGAAAAATTAAGAGTGAGAGTTGCATGATAACCATCTAAACATTTGGAGCAAGTGTTGCCTGATGACCATGTAAAAATGTTAACAAGGGCCGCATGATGACCCTGTTGATATGGTGGAGGAGAAGAACAAGAAAAAGAAAAAAAAACATGAACTGTATACCTTTTTTGGGTGGGAAGGGGTGTATTGGAATACACCAGAAAAAAAAAGAAACATTTCAATTGGTTTTAGTATCCCGTGCTGTCATCCGATGGAGTTAAGAATAGAGTTGAGCGCGGTTCGTGGTTCAAAGTTCTCCAGTTCGCGGCTCGAGTGATTTTGGGGGCTGTTCTAGATCGAACTAGAACTCGAGCTTTTTGCTAAAGCTCGATAGTTCTAGATACGTTCGAGAACGGTTCTAGCAGCAAAAAAAAACAGCTAATTCCTAGCTGGCTTTCCGCTGTAATAGTGTAAGTTACTCTGTGACTCACACTATTATGACATTTCAGTGTATAGTGTGCGGGAACAGCGCATTCAGATCACTGCTGTATGTATAATGGCGATCGCCATTTTTTTTTTTTTCCTTGTCTTCCTTCCCTAAGCGCGCGCGTGTTGTGGGGCGGGCCAGCATGTCAGCCAATCCCAGACATACACACAGCTCAGTGGACTTTTAGCCAGAGAAGCAGCGGCATGTGTGATAGGATGTCCATGTCACATGTCTCTGCATTATAAAACCGGACATTTTCCTCCAGCACGCCATTATCTGCCTTCTGCGTTCTTGGTGTCAGACATCACTGGTGCAGCTCCTATCGCCGATACCGCTGTATACGCTCCATACACAGCGCTGGACAGCTTAGGAATAGCACTTTCTATCAGTCCTTTTAAGGGCTCATACCGGCAGGGTCAGAGCCATAGGTGACAGGTCCGTGAAAACAGAGTTTAACAGCTACACAAGATGACAGCGTCTGTGTAGCTAAGGTCAGGGATTTCCTCGCTGCATTTCCCCATTAGGAGGGATAGAAAGGCAGGCTTCCTTTCCTCTACCCAGAGACCCACAAACCTGCCACTGTACCCTCCTGCCCTTTGCACACTCAAACTCATTGTTACTAAGCCATTATACTAGCAAACACTGAGTGAACTTAGTGGCATCCTAAACGTGGCTGTTGGACTTCTGTATCGTCCCACAAGTGCAAAGATATTTGCAGCACGTCTGCCTGCATTGCACACTTAAACTCATTGTTACTAAGCCATTATACTAGCAAACACTGAGTGAACTTAGTGGCATCCTAAACGTGGCTGTTGGACTTCTGCATCGTCCCACAAGTGCAAAGATATTTGCAGCACGTCTGCCTGCATTGCACACTCAAACTCATTATAACTAAGCCATTATACTAGCAAACACTGAGTGAACTTAGTGGCATCCTAAACGTGGCTGTTGGACTTCTGTATCGTCCCACAAGTGCAAAGATATTTGCAGCACCTCTGCCTGCATTGCACACTCAAACTCATTGTTACTTACTAAGACATTATAATACCAAAAATTGAGTAAACTTAGTGGCATACAAGAAGTAGCTGTTGTACTCCACTAGTGCCCCACTGGTGCAAATCTATGTGCAGCACCTGTGCAGGACACCCTCCTGCTCTGTTTTTAATAAGCTATAATGATAGCAAAAAAAATGCCATTTAGTGGCATCATAGAACTGGATGTTGTATTTCATTATTGTACCACTGGTGCCAAGCTATTTCTAGCACCTCTGCATGACACCCTCATGCACATTTTGCTACGCTAATGTTATAGCAAACTCAGGGAATTCATTGCTGCATTTGATAATTCGGAGGGATAGAAAGTGAGGCTTCCTTTAGCTTTTCCTTCTGTTCATAGACAGCATCTCCAAGTCCACACCCGAAGAGCAATTTCTCCTCCACGTATAAGTGTGGAGAGGCAGCTAGTGCGCATACGTGTGCCGATTTACCCCAGCTGCAGCCTAACTACAGTGTTTCGCCTAGTGAGTATGCTCAGCCTGACTGTGCCATTCCTGAGGCTAAGTCTTCATTTCGGGATACAGCGCATGCTCCCACACTTAGTGTGAAAATCCTCTTTGCACAGGTACTTGCATTCCGTGCCGGGTCTAAGTCCTGTTTTGTGCCGAGACACCATGCTAAAGCTGATAGTCTTTTTTCAGAGACTCTATTTCATGCAACTGACCATGCTCAGGCACTTACTGCATCAGAAACTAGGTCCGGTAATGAACTCTTTGGCCCTGCCCCTTATGTGGGGGGGCCCATATAGACCACAGGGCATCAGGTTTCCTGACGATGTGGCCAGGCCACTCCCAAATGGCTTGCAGAGGCCCGCCCCTATGACTTGTCACCTCATTATTGATGGTCAGACGATGACTGGTGAGGTGTTTGTGTCGTGGCAGCCATGAGGTCATTATTGAAGTTGCGGTTCCAAATAGGACGTTAGTTATGCCACTCATGACATGTCACTCTGCTTTTGTCTCCAGGAGGTGCATTGTGGTCCACCCTGGTTTGGGGTGGACCCAGGTTATAAAACGGGCTGGAGCCAACAAGGAGGTGCGCAGTCTTCTATTATGCTCCGAAAGAGCACACCTCCATGTGTTGAACCCATTGCGGCTTTAGGCCAGAGGTAGGCAGGGATAGGGCGTCAATGCAGGCCGCCACCACAGTTGGTAACGTAGAACGGTTAAGACCAGCTCCTGTCCTACAAGTCCTGCTTGTGCAGCCCAGTGGCATTAACAGGCCTGCTGCTGCTGATGCGCCTGCTGTCCACAGGTGTGGCCCCAATGCACACGGTCAGCGTACTGAATGGCCCCTGTGATGTTAACAGGGAGTTCCTGGGCTGGGTGGGCGTGTGGACCCTGTGACGCTAACAGGGCTCCCAGTCTCAAGATCCGAGTGGCGTCTAACTCGGTTCAGGCAACTATTAGTTTCATAGCCACACAGATCTGTATCCTCCACATAACTTTCCAGTTGCCAACCTCTCCTTTTCCATCTGGGAGCACGGTGGACATTGACTGCTGATGGGGATATATACCTTTCTCTTTCTTTTCTTATTAATTTTCGTTATATAGCGGTAACATAGTATATACCCCCTTATCCAAATCTGCCAGTCCCACCGTAACAGATGGTGTTTCTTCATCAAATGTTACTTTTGCTTAACCAAAAAACCCACGGACCAAAACTTTTTTCCCCTTTCCCTTTCCAACACACCTGTTCCCCTTTCCACCAGCATTTGTCCTTTTTCAACTCATTTGGTATATGACCAAAAGTGCAACTCTGCAGGGACACCGTACTCAATGCCATCTCAGCACAGCAGCCAGCCCTCGGTCCCTCAGATGTGGACAAGTAAAAGACCATTTCCTCCTATCCATGACAAAGCGTTGAGATTCACTCTGTGCAGCACTGGTGTTTACTGGAAAAGCAGATCTAAGAATCCGTACCACCTTCTGCAGATACTCCTGTATACGTGTGTCCCTTTCTATGGCAGGAATTATTTCGCCAAATTTTGTCTTGTACCAGGGATCTAACAGTGTGGCAACCCAGTAGTTAGCATTACTTCGAATTCGTACAATCCGAGGGTCATGTTGTAGGTAGTGCAGCAAGAAGGCGCTCATGTGTCTTGTGCATCCAGGAGGACCAAGTCCTTGGTGTGTTGGTGGCAGAGAGGTGAGAATCGTGCCTCCTTCCTCTGCCCTCTCCCCCCAACCTCGCACAACCGAAATGTGAGCAAGCTCTCACTCATCTGCTGAGTCTTCCATGCCCATCACCAGTTCGTCCTCCATTTCTTCATGGGCTCCTGCACCTTCCTCAACACTTTTTGCTGATACTATGCGCCCTTGTTAATCCCTCTCCCCCATCATGACTGCCGCCTAGTTGCCGCTCACCGTCTGGACCTTGTAGATCTTATTATCCCTTCTGCATATGACTCCTCCTGTACTTCCTCCCCCTCCTCTTGGACCAACACCTGACTCCGAATAATGCATACAGTGTGCTCCATCTTGTAGATGACCAGAATTGTCACTCTGAGAATGGCATCGCCAGTGCTAAAGATCTTCGTCGATATTTGTAAACTGTGTAGAAGGGTGCATAGGTCCTTGATCTGACACCACTCCAGCAGCGTGATCGGCACCACCTCTGGATCAAGTTAGCCCAGGGTATACGTCATACCGTATTTCAGCAGGGCTCTGCGGTGCTGCCACAGACGCTGAAACATGTGCAGATTCCAATTCCTGCATGTCGGAACATCGCATTTCAGGCTTTTAACCGCCAGACCCTAAGACTTCAGGAGCGATGAAAGTTATTGAGCTGTTGGGTGCGAAGGATGAAAGTGAGCACATAGCATAGCAATGCCATGTAGGCCGGGATGGTATTTTAAAAATTGCTGGAGAATCAGATTCAACACGTTAGCCATACAAGGCACGTGTGTCACATTGCCCTGACGAAGGGCCGCACACAGGTTTGCATCATTGTCGCACCCGACTTTCCCTGACTGCTGGTTGAGTGTAGACAACCATTGATGAAACTCGGTCTCACTCTCCAGAGCTAACCGTCCACAATTCCTCAGCAGTGTCTCACATTTCCCCTACATTTCAAAGTAAACATTTGACCGCCTGATGGCCTTGAGCTCTACTGCCAGCATAGTAAGGAGGTGTGTGGGATTCCTTGGGCGCAGTTACAAGGAAGGGTGGCCTGACCACACAAGGTTTGGGCCGAGGTGGAGGACCCACACGAGGTTAAGGAGGCAGAAGCAGTGGAGGAACTTGTACATACAGAGGAAGTATTGACACACAAGTCGTGGGGAGGGCAAGACTTGTACAGCAAACCCTTCTCCATCTCTCACCATAGTTACCCAGTGCCCAGTCAGCAACATGTAACTCTCCTGTCCATGCTTACTGGTCCAAGTATCTGTGGTGAAATGCACCCTGTCACACACAGAGTTTCTCAAGGAATCGGTGAGGTTGTGTGCGACCTGCTGTGGTAGCGCGGGCACGCCTTTCTTGGAGAAGGAGTGATGACTGGCCATCGGCTCTTGGGGCACTGCAATGGGCATAAGGTCTCGAAAATCCTCGGTCTCAAAAGGGTGTAAAGGCAGCCTTTCTGTTGCCAACAAGTTGCAGATGATGAAACTCAACCTCTTAGGCATGTCATGCCCTTCGAAAATCATGTAAAACACAGTGAGGGGACTCCAACCACAGTCTCCCTCGTTGCCACTAATTGGGCCACACACCCCCCACTTGACTGGCATCAGTTGACCCCCCTTTTGAAAAAGAAAAAGATGCTTTGCATGAAGCACTCTCAAAAATACGCGTGCCTTTCCCGTCCCCTGGCTGACCCAGGGGAAGAAAAGTCCTCTGAGAGCCATGTCCACATTGTCAGTGGACAGACACGTGTGCTTATCTGCCAGCAGACCCCCAGCAGCACTGAAGACAGGTTCCGAGAGAACGCTGGCTGCAGGACACGACAAGATCCCCAAGGCGTACGTGGCAAGCTCTGGCAATTTATCCAGATTGGAAGCCTAAAATGAGCAGGGCTCAAGTTGCACAGTAATGGCATCGATGTTTCCTTGCATATACTCATATATCTGTGTCTCCTCTTTTTCCTTGTCCAGCTCTTTTGTTTTCGCATGAGTATATGTCCTTGTCACTTTCCCATGTGTTTGTGTTGTGTTGTGAGTTGTTTATCACCTTTTGGACACCTTTGAGGGTGTTTTCTAGGTGTTTTTATGTGTTTGTGATTGCCTGCCATTGTTTCCTATGCAGTTCGAGTTCGGTTTGTCGAATGTTCGACGAACCGAACTCGAACGGGACCTCCGTTCGGCGAACCGACCTCGAGCCGAACCGCGACCGGTTCGCTGATCTCTAGTTAAGAAGCCTTAAACAATCCAAGCCTTATTCATTGTATTAAAAGTCAGCCTGTCAGCATTTTCAGGTGACAGGTACATGTGCCTATCAGTTAATATGCCCCAGGTGGCACTAAAAACCTGCTCTGACAAAACGCTAGCATCACGACAGGCCAACACCTTGGATGGCCAAAAGTTGTATTGCACAGAGGAACCATGAAGGATCCTGGTACGGTTGATTAGGTACTTCTTCACCAACAGAACCTTGGAGCTGGAAAGGTCTAATGAAACTGTCTGAGGCACTTGATAGTGTTCCCTTGTCTCTGTTGGACCAGGCATGTTCCTCTCTTGTCTCTCCTCCTTGTTCACCCAAGGAACTATGACCTTTGCTGATCGTGGTGTCAGATGAGAATTTTTGTAATAACTGTTTGACTAGCGCCTTCTAGTATTTGAACAATTTTATGAACCCTCTCCGTCGGGATATATAGAAAGTTCTTCTTTTAGCATGGGTTGAATATGGTGAATAACCAGTAATTTGTGTTGACCAAAATGTAACGCGAGGGTCACTGGAAAGGGAGTGGGACATAAAGTCAGTCATGTGTACCAGACTCTATACATGCAAGACTTCCCGGTCACCACTAGGAGAACAACTCTCCATCTCCTCCACCTCTCTTGCCTCCACTTATGCCCATCCATGCTGAACAGATGGGATGAACCTTATGTGGGTAGTACCCTCTGTAGCACAGGCAACCATTTCTAGCGTCTCCTCCTTCTCCTCCTCCTCCTCCTCATTATCACCCAATACATGCTAAGGCAGCTTGCTAAGGCAGCTTTCACACTTGCGTTCTTTTGCGTCAGTTGCAATCCGTCGCCTTGAGGAATTACAGTAACCGGCAAAATATTTTGCAGCAATCCATTTATTCCTCAGACTTCTATTAAGAACGGATTGCAACTGAAGGTCTCGGGTTGCATCTGTAGCGCCCCTGAGAACCTCAGGGCACTACAAGGAACTGCATCCTCTTGGGGATGCAGGACCTACCCCCTGGGACCTGTAACACCAGTGCCAGTGTGAAGCCCCACAAGTGCTGTGTCGGTGCATTACCTTCAGGGACTCCACTCGGCTGGATCTTGTCACTGGTAGGGAAATCTTCCTGTAGGATTGTCGTGACGCCACTCTCAGAATTGCGGTCAATGGGGACCGCCACTGCAGGTTGAGGGACGCCTGGGGCTGATGGTGAGTGCAGTTAGTTGGAATTGCCTCCTGAGAGTGAGGCAAGCCCCAGGACCCTGTGTAGGTGCGTAGAACCACAAGGCGCAGAATAACTCCACACAGGCAGAATGTCTTTCAGGGTTTTTACTCACTTCAGGTGGCAGGGTGAGTAACCCGGGCGTAGCTGGGATGAACCAGGCTGGAACCAGGTATCCTTCAGGCTGACTTCTGATGGTGACTACCAACTCGCCTTCCTTAGCCCTTGGTGGTTTGGGGTAACCCCGACTTTTAGTCCCTATGGGGGTCACCCAGGGAAGTTGCTGAAGCCTCTCTCCCCTTCGTTTGCCGTTTGCTTGTTGCCCGGGCCAGATCACTCCAGCTGCTTGCCTCCTGTGAGCTATGGGCCCTAACTGTGGCTACGTGGCTGCGGCTTTTAGGTGTTGTGGTGTGGGCTTTGAGGGCCCCACACCGGCAGGTTTAGCGAGGAAAGGTAGATCTATCCCCGCTCCGGGATCTGCCGCCCGTTTGGGCCTGGTTCTCCCTAGCAGTCTCCTTACTTCCCACTCTGTGCTCTCTCTCTAGCTGGAGATGGGTTTCGGGTAGCCCTCCTAGGTGACCGTTCTCCCCCGTCGGTAGCCACTGCGCGGACGCTGTCAGACTACAGCAGCCCAGGGGAAGGGGTCAGCTCTCCTCGGAGCTCCCTGGACTCTGCTCTGAACCGGCTCACATCTGGGACCTTCACTGCTGCTCCTGTCAGAGCTTCACTTTCCTGCTCCTCACTCCTCCACACTCTGCTGCAGACTGTTTACTCCTCCTTCTCTTTTCCCTTTTGTGCCTGCCTACGCCACCTAGCAACCAGACTCTCTTACCACACCCCTTGAGAGGAGATGGAGGCTTTTGGCCCCCTCCACTATTCCAGTGGAGGTGAAGGCTTTTCCCCCTCCTGGGATCCCCAGGGGTCCTCTCAAAGGTACATGTGTGAGACCTGATCACTATGCGCCTGTGTAGTCACACCTCGGTCAGCCTTCTGGATTACCTGTATTGTACTGTCCCCAGCATGGGTGCAGTACTCAGTGGTGCCTGACCAGGTCAGGGGCGCCACACCAGCAACAGCCACACACACCTAAATTCTCAGTTACCACTCACTCCAGGGCTAGTGGGAGGGCCACCCAGTGGGCAGAGTTAACCCAGAGACTACACAACCTGGTGGGAGGGGGGCAGAGCAGTCTGAGACAGAGCAGTAAGGAGTCTGTCAGAATGTAGAGAGGAGAGCAGACGTGCCTTTTGATGGATCTGTATAACAGTGACTGAGGGGCATGGGGGTCAGATTGCCAGCCAGGGCAAGTGAGTACCTCTGGCCAGGAGTCAATACCCCAGGAATGGTACGAGGGAGCCTCACTGGAATCTGGGCACCTATGGGTCACAGGGCCCTAGGTCAAGATCAAGTTTTAGACTGTTTGGCAAATACCTGCACGGTGAGAGCTCTCCAGGGGCCTCACTGACCTTTCAGATCCGGGGGCATCAGCAGTAAACTAGGATCGAGGTTTGCACACTTACCTCCCCGCAGGGTCCGCACTGCCAGCCGAATGGGCAGACCGCTGTCTCACAGCAGAGGCACCCCCAACGTTCCAGGCTTCGGGGTCTCAAACACACTGAGAGTGTCAGGGAAAGAGCAACCTGAGTCACTATCTGGCACTGGCAATACAAGGACCAGAACCAGCAAGCCGAGGGTCCATGTGAGTAGAGACTGTTAAAGCTAACTTGGTGTGGTCTCCATCATTATACACCATACATCTCCCAGGCACAGCCCTACTTGTGGAGAGCCTACCACCATAGCTGCCACTATCACCATCCCTGGGCCCTCGGAGTACCCACGTTGAGCAGCGGCGATTCTCCATCCTTAACTGCAACCCGCAGATGGCATCACAAACATTAACTCTATTATCCCCTGTAAATACCCCCTTTTATTATGCGTCCCCAGGGCACGGGACCAGGCAATGGCCACCTGAAGTGAGATTCCCGTTTGCAACCGCCTGGGACCGAGTACCCCCTTCTCTGGGTGACACACATCCACCCCGTGGCGCATCAGTCATTTGGTGACTGACCGTCGGGTGGGAGGAACGCAGAATGTAACATTTTTTGTTGATATGAAAAAATGTCGGAATCCGTCAAGAGGCATCATGAATGTCTATGGTGCAGGATTCCATCGTCATGCATCACGCGACGGTTTCCAGTGCAGGATTCTATCATGTTCTACTGAGCATGCCCAGCATGGTCTCTCTCTCTCAAAAAAAAAAAAACAAAAACGGAAAACGTTTTTTCACAGGAATCCGTTACCTTTATTGTCACCAGGGCCGGACTGGCCATAGGGCAATTCTGGCAAATGCCAGAAGGGCTGGTCCCTGTAGTGGGCTAGTCCCTGTAGTGGGTCGCTCACTCTACAGTCACCGCCACTCTCCTCAGCAGTCTGCATGCCGAGTAACATTAATTTGCCTTGCGTGCAGTAGCATCACTGAAAGTAGCAGGAGACAGCGCGCTGTGCTGTGCTGCCTCGGCTTTGCTGTTTAGTGAGATCCTGTGCCCAGTGTACTGCTGAGGAAAGTGCCGGTGACTGCAGCTCCCTCCTTTCTGTTTAAATATGTTTGCGTCTCTCAGACATCATTTGATCAGTGACATTTGATCAGTGACAGCGCCGTGCCAGGGGCTCCGGCGTGCAACAACGTGATGAGATCAGCACCTTGCTGACATCACACTGCTGCAGGCGCTGCTGAGACACGTCGGACAGTGGTAAGAGCTCCGTGGAGGAGCCGAAGATTAAATGGGTACTCACTATGGGTGAATGAGGAGGGGATTAGGGCACATAATGGGGGAACATTTGTGAAAGGGGCACAGCTTTGCAAGAGGCGGGGGAGGGGGAGTACTTTATCCAGAGCGGCAGTGTGTGTGAGGGGGGAGTATTTTAGATAATGGCAGTGTGTGTGTGTATATATGGGGGGTATAATATTTTGGAAAGGGGCAGTGTGTGTATTTATAGGGGTATAATATTTTGAAGAGGGCCAGTGTGTGTGTGTGTGGGGGGGGTATAATATTTTGGAGAGGTGCAGTGTGTGTGTGGTGGGGGTATGTAATATTTTGGAAAGAGGGGCAGTGTGTGTGTGTGTGTGTGTGTGTGTGGTGTGTATAATATTTTAAAGAGGGGCAGTGTGTGTGTAGGGGGTATAAAATTTTGGAGAGGGGCAGTGTGTGTGGGGGGGTATAATATTTTGCAGAGGGGCAGTGTGTGTGTGGGGGGGTATAATATTTTGCAGAGGGGCAGTGTGTATGTGTATGGGGGGTATAATATTTTGGAGGAGGGCAATTTGTGTGAGGGTATAATATTTTGGAGAGGGGCATTGTGTATGTTTGCGGGGGGTATAATATTTTGGAGAGGGGCAGTATGTGTGTGTGGGTTATAATATTTTGGAGAGGGGCAGTGTGTGTGGGGGCATAATATTTGGAGAGGGGCAGTGTGTGTGGGGGTATAATATTTTGGAGAGGAGCAGTTTGTATGGGTGTATAATATTTCGGAGAGGGGCAGTGTGTGTGGGGGGGAGATATTTAGTGAAAGAAGCACAGCAAGTCTTTATTTAGTAGCGCAGCATGGGAGATATTTATATTTTTGCGGCAGTATGCTGATACTTTTATTTTTAAAGGCACTGTGTCAGGAAGTGCTGCTGAAGAACAAAAAGGGAGGTCTTCAGAGATGAGCTGTGGGCATGAAATCTCATCATGGTGTCTGTACTACGTGGAGACAAAAGGAACGGGAACAACTCATTCATGTTCTAGTGGTGGCTCTGGTGATGCATTCATGCGCTGATGGTGGCTCTGGTGCTGCATTCATGTGCGAATGGTGATTCTGGCACTGCATTCATGTTCTGTTGGTGGTTCTGGTGCTGCATTTATGTGCTGATGATGGTTCTGGTGTGGCATTCACATATGAGGAAAATTTGGCAAAATTCTGCTCAGTTTCTGCTCCAAAAACAGTGTAAATTAACATGTTTACACATTATTTAAGCAGAATGTCTCCAAATCCTCCTCAAATATTTGGTTATAGTGATGTATTCATGTGAGTAGCTCTTACATGACGCTGACTGCTCACATCCTCTTGATGTCTGATGCGTCCCTTTTGTGATAAAAAATACAAACTGCTGTTGCGCCTGGAGTCTATAAGTGTCTGCATCTCTGACATCCATCAGCAGCGCTGTTGCCAATCAGTTACTTACTGAGCTCCATGATTGGTTGCAGCGCTGTCATTGTGATGTGACACCAGAGCTGCAGACAATAACAGACCTGGGGAGAGTGAATACAACAAATAAACAATGCAAGGAATGGGTTTCCAAAAACTGGAAAACCTAAGGGTATGTGCACACAAGGTGTTTTAAGCTCAAGCAACACCGGCAAGTTTTTTAAGTAGATGTTGAAAACCTTGGTGGTTTTTTTCCTGACCCATCTTCTGTGTAGTATTGCAGTCATTTCACTGGGTATTGTTTCTATGGTCTTGACCATCTTTGGCTTTTTTAGTGTTTTCCTATTGTTTTTGTCACATTTTTTTACTGTGCTTTTAAGAAAAAGTGATGGTAAAACGCAATAATAGACATCCGGGCATCTTCCCAACTTTTCCATTGATCTGCATTGTAAAGTACAGAGCGTCTGCTGAGTGCAAAACACCAGAAGAATGAAGCGGTCACTTCTTTTAAACACTTGGTGGTTTTTGAAACCTGAAGTGGTTAAAAGATGCTCAAAAGCCTGAACCTGCGCACAGTAATAGATGCAGGTGGTCACTCATTGTGAGTATTTTTCATAGTGGTATCCATGGTGGGATCTGCCCCCAAAAATGTCATTGCACATTCACTAAGTGGCAAGCACCCAAAATTAGCGTCAGTGACAACTACAGCTTCCCACACAGTTAGGGTCATAGAGCTAGGGACCCCAATATAGAGATATACCTTGACGAGGTTTTGGGGCTCAGTTACATTGATCAATGCGATTGCTAAATATCTCCTTTTTCCTAATATTCATGGCAGGTATGCATTTCATTATTCACACTTTCAAGTTAGCAAGTGGCATTTTTCATTGTATGCTTCAATGTTTTTCGGTATGCTTATAGCATTATACTATTATCTAACTTTGATGTGCAGCCTTATCCTTATGTACTATGTATTTTTTTGGCTTGCACTCATAATATATATTAGTGCTCACTTCAGTTATCCTATTTAGTGACGTCGCGGTGACGTCGTTGTGACGCTGAATGCACCTCCCCTTTGAAGGAGGGATTGTTCGGCGGTCACAGTGACGTTGCCGACCAGGTATGTGTGTGTGAAGCTGCCGTAGCGATAATGTTCACTACGGCAGCAATTACCACATATCGCATGTCCGACGGGAGCGGGTGCTATCGCGCTCGACATCGCTAGCAATTGCTAGCGACGTCACAAAGTGTAAAGCCCACCTTAGCTTCAGCAGAATCTGCTGCTGCTTTACTGAGGCAGTGCAGCAGGGCTTCTGTGCCACACCTGTGCCAGCAGTCGGCGCAGCTCGGATCTGGGGCCTACGGTACAGCTCAAGTGGTTCCCCGGACCCGGGGGGTCGTGTGGACACTCCAAATAAAATGGGGACGTATTTGTACAGGATTGATTGTAGAATATCTGTGACGCCACCCACGTTGTGTGGTGAAGTGGGACATCACCGCTGCTGTTGTGGGATACCCAGGGGAGATGTAATGGCAGCCGGATGTTAACCCCTCCATGGGTAGGGATGGTTGCCCCAGGGCCCAGTGTCTCTGTGCAGGGTATGGTGAAGGCAGGGGCTTGCACGCCCAGATGGACCAGGGGATAGTTGGTTACTCACAATTGAATGAATCACACGAGTCTTTTGGTAAACCAAGGGACTGGTGGCCGGCCGCCGCGGCCGGTTGTACTCCCGGGCTGGTGGGCACTGTCCTTTCCTCAGCACTGTTTTTGTGTATTGTGGGCTACCTGGTTTGGAACTCAGGAGTCCGCTCCCGGCTTTCTGTGTGCCTAAGGAGCCGTGCCCGCTGATGCTGACCCGTGGGATCTATGGGCCCTGGCGGTTGCCCTATCCCTCTCTGTGGGTGGTTGTCTGCTTTTTGGGACTTTGGTTGGGACAGGACCTGTGATCCTGCCCTCAATGGTTAATTAGTTTGGCAGCTGGTTTCAGTGCTGGCTTCAGGGTCCGATTACCCCCTTTGTGCACGGTTTCCGGTCGGGTCTCCGGTGTCGGTACCGGTGGGCTCCAACCCTTCTCCGGTCCTCCTCGGATCTGACGAGCCGTCTTCCCGTCTCCTGCTGATGGAGACCACCATCTGCAACCTAGCCAAGGTACCAGGGCTCCGACCCTGGCACCGCTCAACTTAAACCTCCTCTGCTGGAGCTACACCTAGCTCCAGCCCACACTCCTCTCCACTTGAACTCCAAAACTCATCTGAAGCTTAACTACTTGTTTTCCCGCCCCGGGCTGTCTAGACCCCTAGGTGGGTGTTCCCTAACCGCTTGGTCCCTCAGACTGGTGTGCCTGTCTTGCCCTAAGGGGGGGTGACTAGGGTTTCAGGTCGGCTGAATGTCACCTAGGTGAGGGAAGGTGTTATACAGGGGCCTATGTGTGACTACCTGGTTTTGCCAGGGTGTCACACTTCCAGCTTGCGACTGATATAGATGCCTTGCTCCAAGATGACAATTTGGAGATAGAGGAGGAGGAGGTGCAGGAAATTGTTTAAGAGGTGGAGAGCATCCTAATAGAACTAAGGCACGAAATCTTCGGCATCTGTAGCACGTGTGCCGTCCCAGGGTCTGACTCAGTCTCAGCCTCCAAAAGGTTCACCCAGTGTGTTGTCAGAAAAATGTAGGATACCTGTCCACAAGGAATTGTCCACAGATGAATAATTAATTGGACCTCTCCAGTGATTGCATTGTCCAAAGCAGGGGTGATGTTATGATACACATGCTGATGTAAAGCGTGGACACACACAGAGCAAAATAGTGGCAGATGGGGAACAAATACAAAGGGACGGCTGCTGCCATGAGATTGCGGAAAACCTCAGTGTCCAGAAGCCTAAATGGCCACATTTCCATAGCAAGCAGTATGGAAGTGTGCCCATTTAGTCTTTGGTCCTGTTGGTGGGTGGCTGGGTATATGTTCATTTGCGTTCCAAGGCATGGGGTAGGAACAGCTGAATACTGCTTTGGGACAAAGAATTAGAAATGGTTGCCGATTTGTTTGTGAATGTGCAACGACAGATGTAGGACAGGAGGCATCTGCTCCTGCGTCAGGACAGAGGATAGGCAAGCACGTAACACAGGAGAAGAGGTAGTGGGGTCAACCTCAGACACCGATTGTGAACCCAGAAATTTGATCCACCTAGGCGGGGGCTTTGATGACGTGACTGAGCCTGCTGGTCGTGGTCAGGCTGGTAATTGTCAGGCCCTTGCTGATCTTTTTGTGGCACAGGTAGCAGATAACTGTTCTTTTCTTATATGCATTTTGTTTAAAAAAGCACCAACAGATGAACATCTATTCCTTGGTCAGGGAACTTGCTGTGTGTGGGTGCTATGGGGAATGGTTTCCTGCCTTCTCCTTCTGGATACACACTACTGCCTCTTCCTGCCTGTTGTGGTACTGTGAATCCCTCCTCTGTGCTGCTGTCCTCACTCTGCATGGTGCTGCTGTCCTCACTCTGCATGGCACCTTCTCAATTTAAGTCAGTGACTTCATTGTCCACCACCTCTACTTCCACTTCCGCACCCTGGTCCTCCTGACTTGTTGACTTAACATCACTTCTTGGCAACTGTGTCTAATGATCAACATGTACCACTTGAGACACTAATTGCCAATTCCCCACCATCATCTTCTTCTGACCGTGTCTGTTTAAATATTTGAGCATCTCTACCCACAATCTCCTCATGTCCCTTTTGAAACGTGTGAGGCGAGAAGCTAGAAATAGTAAATACAAATGTAAAGATCTCCTTGGAGTGTCCGAGTGTGGGGTCAACAGCACATCCACTTCCTCGTTCGTTACCGCATGCCTTAAGTACTTTAAATTAGGTATAGAATACATGCCTGCAATCTTTCCGGTATTAATAGGGAAAAGAAAATATGCAGCTCTGAAAAGGACTATTATTTTTAGGTTGCAGCAGCAGTATACCTATAAAAGGACTGTGAGGCAATAAACACTGCCTATATGTTACTAAATCAAAACTATTCCTCCTCCACCAGCTGATCCTACACCAAATTCAGGTAAGAGTGGTTTTACCAGAGAAAGGACAGTATGTAACCCTGAAAATGTAATGCAATAGCAGTGAAACCCTGCATGAATACCTGCTCTAATCTAAACTCTCTATCCTAGATCAACTCTCCCTGAACTACTTGTAGAGGAGAGTGTGTTGAGCATCTCATCACCGTGTCTGTAAGACCCGATGATGCAATGCGACCTGCCAATCACATAATGCCAGTAGCCAATATGGCTACGGCATTAACATGTAAAGCAGGCAATCCTCGCATGTTGGTTAATTGTCTTAACAACCGCAGAACATTTGGGATGGGAACTCGAGCATTGAATTCGAGCACTCACAATACTCAAATGAGTAATGAATGTACCCGAGCACCTCTAAGCTATCAAGTAGTGGTGTGTACGCTTGCTCATCACTAGTTGAAAGTTGTTCTGTGTTTGGGAGACACAACTGATTTTGTCATACAAATACTGATCAGAAATACTGATGTGTGAATAAAGCATAATACTAGGTTTACAAAAAAAAAAAAAAGACCTTGATCAGCAGCGCCAATTGCACCTCCTTGGCACATATCGCTATAGGATTAAAATGATATTGCCACAAAGCTAACATTCACAGTTTTGCTCACTCTCTGATCAGCAGTGATTCAAACAGGTAGTGCAAAAGAAATTAATGAGGAGGCAATCACTGGTGCTAAAACTCTTCATTTATTGAATCTCATAAAAACAGAACCAGGTAACAAGTATACGAGAGAATGCAGTGAATGTCTGGACCAGCATCCTCCATACCTGTAACCTGGTTCTGTTTTTATGAGACTTCAATAAAGGAAGAGTTCTAATGCCAGTAAGAGCCCCCTCATTCTTTTGTTTTGGACAGCCTATAATGCTGGATTTAGACATATCGACCATGGTTTTTAAACAACTGCCGATCTGCTATATGTAAGCTAATGGCCTGTTTAGAGCATTCAACCAGAATTCTATGCGTATAGAATGTGATTTTCTATGCAGTAGACTATCATTGTTCTGGATAGTACATCACTTCATCACACAGGCCAATGTGCTACCACAGACGATTTTTAAGCTGGCTGAAAATCATTGCACCCGACAAACAAGTGTTTTGCTTCTTTATTGGGGTGATTGTTGGCCTGTTTAAATTGCCTCATAGTAAGTACAACGTGGTCGGGTTCGGTAGCTGTGGGCGAGATTCTTGTTACATGAAAATAGGGGTCCTGGCTAGGGGTGTGCAGGGATGGGATTCAAATTTTTAACAACACATTCTCTGTAAACCCCGCCCATTTGAAAACCACACCCATTCTGTAACAACACCCATTTTGTTATCCACACCCATTTTCACACACTTTCCTCAAACAAAAAATACAAGTTATTTAAAGTAAAATCTCTTTCCCTGTCTTACCCTCCTATACCTTCCCTCTCATGTCCAGTACCAGTTGTTCCAGTCACTGTCAGTCATATTGTATTAAACAGTTTTTCTACAATTTATAAAAAATATTACTAAAGGAGCCCTGCTAAAATTGGAAAGGACGACCTTCCCCATACAGATCTCATCCCTTGTGGCTGCTTTTCCAGTGCAGATCCCATCCCATGTGGTCTCTTTCCTCTGCAGATTCAATCCCATGTGGCTTTTTTTCCCCTACAGATCCCATCCCATGTGGTCTCTTTCCCTTGCAAATCCCATCCCATTATGGCCTCTTTCCCCTGCAGATCCCATCCCATTATGGCCTCTTTCCCCTGCAGATCCCATCCCATTATGGTCTCTTTCCCCTGCAGATCCCATCCCATTATGGCCACTTTCCCCTTCAGATCTCATCATGGCTTATTTCCCCAGCAGATCCCATCATGACTTCTTCCCCTGCAGATCCCATCATGGCCTCTTTCCCCAGCAGATCCCATCCCATTATGGCCTCTTTCTCCTGGAGATCCCATCCCATTATGGCCTCTTTCCTCTGCAGATCCCATCCCATTATGGCTTCTTTCCCCTGCAGATTCCATCCCATTATGGCCTCTTTCTCCTGCAGATCCCATCATGGCTTTTCTTTCCCCTGCAGATCCCATCATGGCCTCTTTTCCCAGCAGATCCCATCCCATTATGGCCTTTTCCCCCTGCAGATCCCATCCCATTATGGCCTCTTTCCCCTGGAGATCCCATCCCATTATGGCCTCTTTCCCCTGCAGGTCCTGTGCCACCCCCGAGGCAGCAGCCGAGCTGCTTGGATCCAGGTTCTCAGTGGCTCGAGGGTCTCCGGACCCGGGAGTCGTGCAGCCACTCAAATGAAGGGGGGTATTTACAAGGGATTATAGAGTCTGTGACGCCACCTGTGGTGTGTGGTAATTAGGAGTACTACCGCAGCAGTTGGGAGTACCCGGGGATGATGGAACGGGGCAGCAAGGTGTTAGAACCCTCCACAGGTAGGGGGAATGCCCCGGGACTCGGTGAGTGGGGATAAGGTTGTAGGATGCAGGAATGACTCTTGTATTCTCTCAGTCCATAAAGCAGACATCGTCAACCGAGTAAACCAAATCTCTGGACACCGCTGCCACTGAGGTTTGAGTCCTGTCCCCAATGGTGCTGCCTGGTGATCCGTGACCTGCCTCCTGGCGCTAAGTTTACTTCTCTGGTGGTCCCGGTAGCATGGATCTTGCCGGGTCCCGCTCCCCACTGTGGCTAAGTGTGGGAGCTTGCTCTCAGGGCTCATGCTTGGGATTTTCTGGACCGTTTTGAATGGAAAGTCCTATCCCCCTCGTTGCGCTAGTACCCCGATTTTTGAGCGGTTGGGAACGAATCTTGAAGGCTCCGTTCTCCACGGGTAAATTATCGGGCTGCATGCAGCTACTCCCCGACCTATGGTCCACGTACCCCGTCGTGCCTTGGTCCCAGCCCGGTGATGGTGCAAGACCGCCGGCTGTCCTGCTCGACAGACCCGAGCCCCTTGCCACAATCCCCTGCGACCGGGGGTCCAACTCCTCTAGGCCCAGACCTCTGTCTCCCACCTAGACAGTTTCCTTATGGGAGTCCCCGCTCTTGACCTCCTCAGAGCTCCTCACAGCTCGAGGGCCTCTCTCTGTTCTCTCCTGACCTACTGACCTACTGACTACACTCCTCACCTCCCCTCCCTGACCCCCCCAGCTGGGCGACTGTATTCCACTCAAGCCATCCACTGGTGTGTCTCGTGGGTGTGACGCTGGGTGTATCTAGGATTTGATTAGCTGATGTAGGCAACACCATTTGGTTAGGGACCCATAACCAAGAGGGAGGTGGATACTGCACGGGAGGGCAGATTGTGCAATACCCTGTGACGACCTCATAGCCCAGGGGCGTCACAGTCCCATTATGGCCTCTTTCCCTTGCAGAAATACTACCAATGCCAAAAGCGTCACTAGAAAGACAGTGTGAGCTTAGGGTGATAAATACATGGCTTAAAGATTGGTGCAGGAAGCAAGGGTTTGGGTTCATGGAGAACTGGGACAAATTCTCTGTCGGCTACAGACTCTATTCTACGGATGAGCTGCACCTCAATGGGGAGGGTGCAGCTGTGATGGGGAAAAAATAATCAGGTGGAAGAAGGAGCTTTTAAGCTATGATCTGGAGGGAAGGAAGGTAGTTGTACAAAAAAAAAGAGAATAGATAGACTAGACAGAGAAAATGAGACTGTAGGGGTCAAGGCAGGTTTGGAGAGGGCAGGAACATGCAAGGTAAGTCAGGAAATGAGGAGTAAGAAATGTCTTAATAGTATTAAATGTCTGCTGGCAAATGCAAGAAGTCTTGTAAACAAAATTAATGAGTTGGAGACTCTTATGTCAACCACGGAATACAATGTTTTGGGCATTACGGAAACCTGGCTGGATGAGAGCCATGACTAAGTGACAAATGTAGAGGGTTATATCGCATTCAGAAAGGACAGGAAAGACAAGAAAGGTGGAAGGGTGTGTATATTTATCAAATCTAACTGAAGAACTGTGCTCAATGATGACATTGGGGAAAGCTGCAACAATGTAGAGTCTAATGAAGAAAAAACAAAAAGCCAGCACCAAATGTGCACTACAGCACTAAACATTCCAAACTGTACTTATTATAAAAAATTTTTGAGATTTTTGGCAAAAAATTGCAATTTCTTGAGCTGCTTCGCCACGTCACGGCAAATCTCATTTGAAGCAGTCCTACACTAAAATATTTTTATAAAATGTGCCATACGGCCTCACACATGAATAGTAGAACTGCTCTTAGCAGCACTCACCTGGTCTATTTCAATCCCGTACCCATGACTGAGTCATGGCTGTGGGCGGGACAGGTCCAAGCAAATGCTGCATGAAGTAAATAGCCTGTGGACAAAGCCTGATGACTTAATGTGAACAGTCACCAACCGCCAAAATCCAGACAGATGGAATACATCCCAAATTGGGGTGCATAGCAAGGCGGAGGTCAACCACCGACCAATTCAATGAAGAAAAAACAAAAAGTCAGCACCAAATGTGCACTACAGCACTAAACATTCCAAACTGTACTTATTATAAAAAATTTTTGAGATTTTTGGCAAAAAGTTGCAATTTCTTGAGCTGCTTCGCCACGTCACGGCAAATCTCATTTGAAGCAGTCCTACACTAAAATATTTTTATAAAATGTGCCATACGGCCTCACACATGAATAGTAGAACTGCTCTTAGCAGCACTCACCTGGTCTATTTCAATCCCGTACCCATGACTGAGTCATGGCTGTGGGCGGGACAGGTCCAAGCAAATGCTGCATGAAGTAAATAGCCTGTGGACAAAGCCTGATGACTTAATGTGAACAGTCACCAACCGCCAAAATCCAGACAGATGGAATACATCCCAAATTGGGGTGCATAGCAAGGTGGAGGTCAACCACCGACCAATTCAATGAAGAAAAAACAAAAAGCCAGCACCAAATGTGCACTACAGCACTAAACATTCCAAACTGTACTTATTATAAAAAAATTTTGAGATTTTTGGCAAAAAATTGCAATTTCTTGAGCTGCTTCGCCACGTCACGGCAAATCTCATTTGAAGCAGTCCTACACTAAAATATTTTTATAAAATGTGCCATACGGCCTCACACATGAATAGTAGAACTGCTCTTAGCAGCACTCACCTGGTCTATTTCAATCCCGTACCCATGACTGAGTATATGTGAGGCCGTATGGCACATTTTATAAAAATATTTTAGTGTAGGACTGCTTCAAATGAGATTTGCCGTGACGTGGCGAAGCAGCTCAATAAATTGCAATTTTTTGCCAAAAATCTCAAATTTTTTTTTTTTTTTTTTTTTTTTTTTTTTTATAATAAGTACAGTTTGGAATGTTTAGTGCTGTAGTGCACATTTGGTGCTGGCTTTTTGTTTTTTCAACAATGTAGAGTCTGTATGGGTAAATGTGCAAAGGGAGGGGAATAATGGAAAGCTGTTAATTGAAGTTTGTTATATACCTCCTAACATAGCTGAACAGGTAGAGGTTGAAATGCTGGATCAAATTGAAAAGGCAGCAAATAATAATATTAATTGAGTCCTTATTATGGGGGATTTCAGCCATCCAAACATTCAGTGGGAAATAGAATCTTTGGGTTGTGCTAAAAGCTTCTAAAAGTTCATATTTACAATTCAAGACAATTACATCTCTCAGATGGTGGATGAACCAACCAGCGGAGATAATTCACTTGATTTGGTCCTGTCAAATAGACCAGATATAATTTCAGATCTACAGGTCCGGGAGCACTTGGGCAGCGGTGACCATAATACGGTAAGTTTCAATGTAATATCTAATAGAACATTTGAAAGGGGAAATGCTAAAACCTGGAATTTTATGAAAGCTGATTTCAACAAATTAAAGGAAGAGCTTAATCATGTACATTGGGATAATGTCATGGTAACTGGAGATACTGAACAAAAATGGGGCAAGTTTTAGAATATATTACTAGAATCCAGTAAAAAACTTATACTCTTTGGTAATAAAATGTCGAGGAATAAAAGGAAACCACTATGGATAAATAAGACAGTGCAAAATATAATAAAACAAAGGGCACTCAAAATCTTGAAGGCTGAGAATACAGAAATAGCATTTCAGAAGTATATAATTTTTAATAGAAAATATAAAAAAGAACTCAAGCTAGTAAAATTAGCTACTGAAACAAAATCGCCAAAGATGTTAAAATAAACCAAAAAATATGTTATAAATACATCAATGCCAAAAGGGAAAAAAAGTATATCGGCCCCCAAAAAAATTATAATAAGATAATTATGGAGGACAAAAGAAATGCCGAGATATTAAACTGCCATTTTTCATTGGTGTTCACCAAGGAACGGCCTGCTCCAGGAATTATTCAACAAGGCAGAAATCAAAGTGTGCCCCCTAATATAAATAATTTAACACAAGAAGTACATCTGTGTCTGAGTAAACTAAACATTGACAAATACCCTGGGCCAGATGGCATTCATCCACTGATATTGAGAGAATTGAGCTCAGTAATTGACAGACTACTGTATTTTATCTTTTTCGACTCTATTTTAACAGGGTTGGAATCTCAAGTTCCGATATTTAAGAAAGGTAAGAGGGTGGATCCATGCAACTATCGTCCGGTAAGTCTGACATCAGTGGTGTGCAAGGTTTTTCAGGGCATTTTAAGACATGACATGCAATGATATATTAGAGAAAATAATATAATAACTGATAACCAGCATGGATTCATGAAAAATTAGTCATGTCTAACTAACATGTTGGGTTTCTATGAGGAGGTAAGTGCAAATCTGGATATTGGTAATGGAGCTGATATGATTTATTTGAACTTTGCAAAGGCATTTGATAAAGTACCACATAATAGTCTTCTAAGGAAGCTCCAGATGCAAGGACTAGGGGACATCATAAGTAGATGGGTAAGGAATTTACTAAAAGGTAGAAAACACAGACTAGTCATAAATGGTACATTCTCTAATTGGGCTATAGTTAACAGTGGGGTACCGCAAGGATCTGTGCTAGAACCGATTGTTCTTAATCTCTTTATTAATGACCTTGTGGATGGGATTGAGAGTAAGGTGTCAGTCTTTGCTGACGACATCGAACTATGTAGGATATTAAAAATGGACCTTGATAGTACAATATTACAAAACGACCTGGATAAGATGTCAGAATGGGCAGACACTTGGCAAATGAGATTTAATGTTGATAAATGTAAAGCAATACACCTAATAGAGTAATCCTATTGCTGCATTTACATTAAATGGAAGATGGAGCAGGGAAGCCCCGGGAGGTTGGTGAGAACCGAGGGAGGCAGTCCACGGGAGCACCGGGGCACAGGGCGGCGGCATTTACTTACAAGAGTCACTTACTGCGGGTTCCAGTTCCTTTTTATTCCCCGGTCTTTTCCAACATCACACCCGGGTACCGGTCCTCGCCGTTGTATCCTCCAGTCGGTCCTGGGCAGGCCGGAGGCAGGGTCCAGTAAGATTATCTGAGGGTCCCTCTGTCGTGTGCGTTGGTTTCCGTCCCCGTGGCATGAAGCTTCTTGGGAACTCCCCGCCTCTCTGTCTCTGATTAGACTTCCTGCCTTCTCTGCAGCTCACTCCTAGCTCAGGCCCCTACCCTACCAGGACGTCATCATGGTGACCTGTCTGTGTGAAGCCACCTGCCTCCTGCTCATTTAGGAGACAGGATGAGTCATGCAAACCTGAGCTACATGCTGTAAGCCTATTAACCCTTTCCTGGTGATGTGATGTGATGTGTGTGTGTGTGTGTGTGTGTGTGTGTGTGTGTGTGTGTGTGTATGTGTGTGTGTGTGTGTGTGTGTGTGTGTGTGTGTGTAAACTTATCTCCTCCTGCCCGGGAAAAGGATATTATAGAATACCTTGTAACGACCATGCTACAGCTGCGTTACACTCCCCCAAAGTGAAACGCAGCACTCTGGGGCTGCAACAACAAAGTACACCGCAAAAATGTTCATATATATCAGCAAGGTAACGTCCACTTTTACAGGGACTCAATTTTCAAAAAGGGAAAGGAAGAAAAAGGGAGAAAAAAGAAGATGAAGCTGAAGAAGAAAAGAGAGGAAAAGGAAATATTTGCATTGCAATAAACACTTTCAACCAGTAGCCGCCGACAGTCCATCCACACTGCCTCCAGCTACTCCAAACAGCAGTCCTGGCTATGCACTACCAGTGGCCCAGAAATCTGTCCGGTTGAACAAAGAAAGCAAAACAGTTCTAGAACAAGCCTCCTACGACACTCTAGGGCCCTTCAGACATCCTGGGTTCTGGGCCATCACATCATCCGGTTCCTCCTGCTTTCTGGGGAGGCGGGGTTCCTGGTTCCTAGCGGTTAATGTCATTTTAGGGGTGGGCACTGATTTTCCCGCCCCACTGCAGCTCTTCCCATGAAGGGCGGGCAAGTCCAGTCCTTATTGGTACACACGGTGCCCATCCCATTCTCAATGGACGCTATTGGTACAGTCCCAGTCCAGTTTTACTGATGTTATTCACAAGGCACGCGTCACTCGGTGGTACCGGATCTAGTTTCTACCCTGCTCGCAGCGCCAAGTTGAAACGCCCATGCCGGGGCTTGCAGGGCTCGCACGGTTACTGGGCCGGTGATGTTTGTGGTCAAGCTGTGAGTGGCCAGACCTGGCTTCTGTGACCCCGGTGGGTTTCATTAAAGAATTCGATAGTCCACAAGAGAGGGGTAACGGGAAGAGGGTAACAGGGTTCTTGGGAGCACATAACTGGTTGCAGCGGTGACTGGGCTCTCGGTCTCCTCTGCCGTGGACCCCCTCTCCCTGCAACCCTTCTCTCCCCCAGGAATGGTATGGGATGGGAACGGGGGTTGCATGCAGCGTCACCCTTGGTATGCGGCCAAGTGTTTAACCGCCGCTGCACAGTCTCTCTCCAGGGCAGGTGTTACAGGCAGCAATGATAGAATCACTCCCCACGGGTGGAGCGGGGAAGCCCCGGGAGGTTGGTGAGAACAGAGGGCGGCAGTCCACGGGAGCAGCGGGGAACAGGGCGGCGGCATTTACTCACAAGAGTCACTGAGTGCGGGTTCCATTTCCTTTTTATTCATTGGTCTTTTCCAACATCACACCTGGGTACCGGTCCTCGCCGTTGTAGCCTCCAGTCGGTCCCGGGCAGGTCGGAGGCAGGGTCCGGTAAGGTTATCTGAGGGTCCCTCTGTCGTGTGCATTGGTTTCCGTCCCCGTGGCATGAAGCTTCTTGGGGACTCGCCGCCTCTCTGTCTCTCTTTCTCCCTACTCTGGTAGCACCCCCTTTCTCCAGAACACCACCAGCACATTCTTCATGATCCCAAATACCTGACCCCGTTCCCTTCCTTCAGGTGTTACTAGCCCTGGTCTGGCTCATCACCCTCCACAGGAGCTACTCCTGTGGAGGTCTGTCTCCACTCACATTCCAGATGGTTCTGATTAGACTTCCTGCCTTCTCTGCAGTTCACTCCTAGCTCAGGCCCCCACCCTACCAGGACGTCATCATGGTGACCTGTCTGTGTGAAGCTACCTGCTTCCTGCTCATTTAGGAGACAGTATGAGTCATGCAAGCCTGAGCTACGTGCTGCCGGCGACAGTGAGCTCTGATGTCCGGTGATGTCACGTCAACTTCTGGAATTGAAAGTTGACCCGACATCACCAAGGCAGGCCGCAGTCTCCCTGAGTGACTGGGCTGTGGGCGGAGTTGCATCACACGTCACAGCCCATCATCTCTCACATTCTCTCCTTCACCACAGAGCGCCACAAGCAAGAGCAATGCTGGGCTGTGATGTGCAGTGAAACGCTGCCCACAGTCCAGTCACTCATGGAGACTGGGTTCCACATCAGTGATATTGGGTCAACTTCAAATACCGAAAATTGACGTGACATCACCGGACATCAGAGGTCATTGCAGCCCAGGTCACATGATGGGGGATAAGCGGACAGTAATAGCACAGCTCACAGGCAGAATTGATAACAGAAGGTATTTAGAAAAAGCCTTCTCTCATAGCTTTACACTGATGTAAACTAGCAACATAGCATAAACATAAACATAGCAACTATGCTTTGTAGTGGACAACCTCTTTAAGTGGACCTTCACAGCAACTGTGTTGGTAAGGGTGATATTATTGGACATGTTCTGGTGTTGGGCAGGGAATTCACACCAGAAAAAGTAGTGGCGACTGGGTAACAAGTACTGAGGGAAGGCTGCCACAATGAGGTTGAAGTGAGCCTCAGTGTCTACAAGCCTAAGCAGCAACATTTTCAAGGCAAGCAGTTTGGAAATCTGCCTGTTTAGTGTTTGGGATTGTGGATGGATGGGTGGCTGGGTATTATTATTTGCGTTCCAAGGTCTGTGGTAAGGACAGCTGAAAGCTGTGCTGGGAAAAAGAAACAGAGAACATTGCTGATAGTGCTGGTGAATGTGCGCTAAGGCGGGCTTTGCACATTGCAACATCAGTAACAATGTGTTACTGATGCTGCAGCGATAGTCCCGCCCCCGTCGCACGTTCGATATCTAGTGAAAGCTGCCGTAGCGATTATTATCGCTACGGCAGCTTTACACGCACATACCTGCCGTGCGACGTCCCTCTGGCCGGCGACCCGCCTCCTTCCTTAGGGGGCGGGTCGTGCGGCGTCACAGTGACGTCACACGGCAGGCGGCCAATTGAAGCGGAGGGGCGGAGATGAGCAGGATGTAAACATCCCGCCCACCTCCGTCCTTCTCATTGCAGCCGGCGGCAGGTAAGTTGAAGTTCCTCGCTCCTGCGGCTTCACACACAGCGATGTGTGCTGCCGCAGGAGCGAGGAACAACATCGTACCTGTCGCTGCACCGGCATTATGGAAATGTCGGAGGCTGCAGCGATGATATGATAACAACGCTTTTGCGCTCGTTCATCGTATCAAAAAGGTTTTACACGTTGCGATATCGACTGCGACGTCGGATGTGCGTCACTTTCGATTTGACCCCACTGACATCGCATGTGCAATATCGCAACGTGCAAAGCCGCCCTTATACGTGCTTGGCAGGAGGCATTCACACCTGCATCATGGACAGGGAATTGGCAAGCACATAAAACAAAAAATTCATGGGCACAGCTGAAAACCAGGTGTGAGCAAGATGACTTACAAACATGGCTCAGTTATACCAGTTCTGTCAGGAGGAACTATTGTGAGAAGCTTTTAGAAGGATATCCAAAATATTTAGCCCAAGTCATACAGTTTAAGGACAATGTTACCAAATACTAATGAAATGTATGTAAACTTTTGACTTTTCAGAAAGTAATAAAAGGGCCTTAAAATATTCTCTCTCTTAGGCCTGTTTCACACGTCAGTGATTCTGGTACGTTTGTGCTTTTTTTTTATACGTACCAGAATCACTGACATACGCAGACCCATTATAATCAATGGGTCTGCTCACATATCAGTGATTTTTCACTGAACGAGTCTCCGTGCAGTGTGCACGCGTGGCCATGATTCTGCACGGAGACAAGTCAGTTTTTTTCTGGCATCACTGATGACCCACGGACCACACTATGGTGTGATCCGTGTGTGATCAGTGAAACATGTACCAGAAAATCACGGACATATTAAATATTTTCAACTTACCTTGCCTGCAATTCGCTCTGGAGCTTCTGCTCTCGGCAGTTTCTGCCTGCCTCATGAATATTCATGAGAGCAGGAAAACTCGACCAGGATGTAGCTGCTGAGAGTGGTGGGCGAACGCTGCAGAGCTGGAGACTTCAGCACCATGGACAGCAGGAGCGAAGGCAGGTGAGTAATGTCCAAATGCAATCATGGATCACGGATTGCACATGGACAACCCACGTGTGCCATGAATGACGGAACACGGAGGGACATGTGCGTGTTTTACACGTCAGTGAAGAACGCCTGTGTTTTTCACTGACGTGTGAAACGGGCCTTATTTGGTAGTCCTATTTGACCTAAAATAGGAAAGAATTATTCTGATTTCTTGCCAGATAGTGAGAAAAACATGCATATGTGTCTTTTTAGATAGTGTATGTAAACTTCTGGTCTCAACTATATATATACTGTGTGTGTATATATATACCATATTTTTCGCTTTATAAGACGCACTTTTCCTCCCAAAAATTTGGGAGGAAAATGGGGGGTGCGTCTTATATAGCGGTACCTGGGGGGGTCCTGTCTGAGGTGATCGGGCGGCCGGGTGCCTGTGGCTGCATGCAAGCGGCTGGGTACCTGTGCTTGCGTGCGGTGGCAGCCGGGTACCCATGGCTGTGTGCGGGCGGCAGCCGGGTGCTGTGTGGGGTCGGCAACCGGGTACCTGTGCTTGTGTGCAGTAGCAGCCAGGTACCCATAGCTGTGTGCGGGCGGCAGCTGGGTACTGTGTGCGGGGGGCAGCCGGGTGCTGTGTGCGGGCGGCAGTCGGGTGCCCATTCGGGCGGCAGCCGGCTGCCGCCCTCACACAGGCACCGGGCTGCTGCCCTCACACAGGCACCCAGGTGCCGCCCGCACACAGCACCTGGCTGCCGCCCGCACACAGGAGGCACGGGTACCCGGCTGCCACCGCACGCAAGCACAGGTACCCGGTCGCTTGCACGCAGGGTGGGCGGGCATCCTGCTGGCAGCCACTCTGTGCGTGCGGGGTGGGCGGCTGTGCAGCAAGTTACCAGTTGTCCGCGGTCCCACTTTCAAATGATGGCGCCGGTGGAGCTCTTGGATGAGAGCTCTATCTGCGCACGCGCTGCTCCAGGAGTCAGCGCGTGCGCAGATGGAGCTCTTGGATGAGAGCTTCATCTGCGCATGCGTCGCTACGGGCGCCATTACTTGAAACGGGACCGCGGACACACTGGGAAAACACCCAAACCGCATCCGTCTGCTCCACCACTGAGCAGTCGCCGCCGCTGCCACCACTGAGCAGTCCCTGCCGCTGCCACCACTGAGCAGTCGCCGCCGCTGCCACCACTGAACCGGGACCACGGACACTCACTGCACCGGCCTGCTGCACGGCTCACCGCCGTCGCTGCTGCCGCCACCACGGACCCCACGGCTCCTGCCACCACGGATGCCACGGCACCTGCAACCACGGACCCCGCTGCCACTGACCCGCCGTGCCTCCTGTGACCTCGCTTCACCACCACTGCTGCCCCCCTCCGGTAAGAGAACACCGGAGTATAAGACGGATTCCATTTTTCTTTTTTTTACCTTTTTTATGTCTAAATTTGGGGTGCGTCTTATAATCCGGTGCGTCTTATAAAGTGAAAAATACAGTGTATATATATATATATATATATATATATATAAATATGTTATAGTGTACATGTAGATATTATTTAAACCATATGTCTACAATAGGACAGTTAAAGCATCACCAAAACATAAATATATTCTCTTAGTTAGAATTTGTATTCTCATCATGAAGAATGATCTATGTCACATTATGCCAAAGACTTGGAACTTGCCCTCAGTTCAACATGTCCTTTTTCCATCTGCCATGTTAGACTTTTTAGTTGCTTGCATACAGATGTGGAAGAAACATAGAATCGTTCAGTTGTGTCAAATAGGCACAAATCAGTGTCACTGAAAGAAAGAGAAAATGACTGGATACATATGGAATTCAAAAATAGAAAATTATTTCTTTGGACTACCAAGCTAGTGCAATTATGGTGGAAAAGCATGTCTTGTAAACATACATCAAATGTTAACAATTAAATAAATTTCTATATCATTTTAAAATAGTGTCTCATGAAATAAAATGTTACCACATATGTTTTAGTGTTGTGTTTTCCCTGGATTGCTAAGTTACAAGCCCGCTTTACACGCTACAATATATCTTACGATGTGTCGGCGGGGTCACGTCGTAAGTGACGCACATTCGGCATTGTAAGGTACATTGTAGTGTGTGACAGGTACGTGCAATTGTGATGGAACGTTAAAACGTTCATCGCATACACTTCGTTGAATCCTGACGAATTGCACGTCAGGTTGTTCAATGTTCACGAGACAGCACACATCGCAGTGTGTGACACCCCGGGAACATTGAACAGATCTTACCTGCCTCCCGCGGCTCCAGCCGGCAATGCGGAAGGAAAGAGGTGGGCGGGATGTTTACGTCCCGCTCATCTCCACCCCTCCGCTTCTATTGGCTGGCTGCCGCATGACGTCGATGTGACGCCAAACGTCCCTCCCACTCCAGGATGTGGGCGTTCGCCGCCCACATCGAGGTCATATGGACGGGTAAGTACATGTGACGGGGGTTAATCGCTTGTGCCGCACATGCGATGGGGGCGTTGCAAATCGCATACGATATCGTATGCGAAATTGCAACGTGTAAAGCAGGCTTTAGACTCACTTCTGTTTTTCTAAGGCATGTTTCCAAGTTTTTTAAGAGCCCTTAAAAGGAATCTGTCAGCAGGTTTTTGCTATTGTGATACCCCAGAGCTATGGGGTACTCGGTGGCGGGCGATGCATTGCTGGGGAGATGTCACTGGGTGGCCGTTGCCCAGTTTCATGACCCTGGGCGTCGCTTTTAAAAGGGGTAATTTTTACAGGGGAGATGAAATAAAAGTTTTTGTTGTGGCGCCACTTGTGGGTTGTGGCTATTTGGATGGAGCCGCCGCTGCACAATACTCACTACTGGGGCTAGTGTTGATAGCAGCCTGGATGTTGGGCTCTCCACAAGTAGGGCCAGGCCCCAGGAGATAGATGATGTTCTTAGGCGTGGAAAGAAGGTAAGCCACACAAGGGATTGCAGTGTAACTGGTTTCTTTACTCACAGCGTTGAGATGGCTGGTAACCTGAGGAAGGCTGGTCCTGACCACTGATCTCCTTAGTCCTCGTGCCAGTGTGGTAACCTGGTGGCTTCTTTCCCCTGCACCTGTCTCTGGTTGGTGGGTCCCCATGGCTTGGAGTGTATGGGGGTCCCCTCCTTGGAGTCTCTCCTAGTCGTAGACCATATAACAGGTATCTTGAACCCTATGGGGTCAGTTTCTCTTGTTCTGTTCCCTGGTTTTCCCTTTGCTACTGTGTCCTGAACTTTATGGTCAGTGAGGTCCTGGATGCTGCCCTCACTGTGCAGATTTTATCAGGTCTGCCTGGAGCGTTTCCCTGACCTAGGATTCTGTACCCCGTCGGTGCCATTGTGATGCCCTGGCAAAACCAGGTAGTCACACAAGAGGCCCCCGCATAACACCTTCCCTCACCTAGGTTAAATAAAGCCGACCTGAAACTCTAGCCACCCCCCTCAGGGCAGGACAGGCACACCAGTGGGTGGGACCAGGTGGTTAGGAAACGCCCACCCATGGGTCTAGACAGCCCAGGGTGGAAAAACCAATAGATTAAGTCTAGAGT
The DNA here is from genome assembly GCF_048569485.1 of Anomaloglossus baeobatrachus. Taxonomy (NCBI): domain Eukaryota; kingdom Metazoa; phylum Chordata; class Amphibia; order Anura; family Aromobatidae; genus Anomaloglossus; species Anomaloglossus baeobatrachus. The sequence goes on from NC_134356.1 coordinate 409,613,452, forward strand.
TCAAGTTGAGAGGAGTGGAGGCTGGGGCTAGGTGTAGCTCCAGTGGAGGTGAAGCTCAAGTTGACAGTTGCCAGGGTTGGAGCCCTGACACCTTGGCTAGGTGGCAGACGGTGGTCTCCGTCAGCAGGAGACGGGAAGATGGCTAGGGAGATCCGAGGTGGACCGGGACAGGGTTGGATCCTGCCGGTACCGACACCGGAGACCCAACCGGAAACCGTGCACAGAGGGGGTACTGGGACCCTGAAGCCAGGACCGGAACAAACGGCCTAGCTAATCAACAAATTGAGGGCAGGATTATAGGTCCTGTCCCAACCAAAGTCCCAAAAGCAGACAACCACCCACAGAGAGGGATAGGGCAACTGCCAGGGCCCAATAGATCCCATGGGTCAGCGTCAGCGGGCACGGCACCTCAGGTACACAACAAGCCAGGAGCGGACTCCCTGTGTTCCATACCGGGAAGTCCAACATAAGCATTAACAGTGCAGAGGGAAAAGACAGCGACCACCAGCCCGGGTGGGGGACCAGAGTACACCAGCCCCTTGGTTTACCAAAAGACTTGTGTGATTTATTCAACTGTGAGTAACCAAACATCCCCTGGTACGTCCGGGCATGCAGGCCCCTGCCATCGTCATCCCTTGCACACTGGGCCACAGGGAAACCATCCCTAACCATGGAGAGTTAACATCCAGCTGCCATTACATCTCCCCCGGGGTGTCCCACAACAGCAGCAGTAGTGCCACCTTTCACCACACACCGTGGGTGGCGTCACGAACTGAATACGGCCAAGCCTGTACAACTACATCCCCCTTTTCATTTGGCGTGTCCACGTGACCCCCGAGTCCAGAGGATCCCTCGAGCCACACACAGCGGGTGCAGATCCGAGCAGCCCGGCTGCTACAGGCGTGGGGGCGGCACACTATGGATCCAGGAGTACTCCACCGTACTACACTGGCAACCACACGCCTGGGCCCTCAGGTCTCTTGTAAGTGCGGTTACGTCCGTCTCCTCTCACGTCCACTTACTGACTCTAACTGACTCTAACTGACTGTCTGACCCCTCCTCCCATGGTTGTCGTCTAGTGGACTTGATCAGCTCCACCCCTAGGTGGCCATCCACTGGGTCCAACCCTAGTCTGTCACCAGTCTTTGGGAATGGGGAAAAGGGGAAAAACAGGGATTAAAATGAATGTGTTGCTTTTACCGGCACTGGTCTTCTGGGTACCTGTGAGTGGGCCCTGCATCTTTGACAGAATGCACTACCTTGCAGCTCCTGATGGCTTCAGGGGTGCTACACTATGTAGTCTGAAGAAAGCATGCTGCAAGAGTTAACATACAGATTACAGTCAGGTGTCTCTTATCACAAAGTGTGCTTTTCTTTACCTGCAATGTTAGTTTAAGCTTTAGTAGCTTTATCATTAGTGGACTCAGTTCTAAGGGTACCTTCACACTTAGCGATGCAGCAGCGATCCGACCAGCGATCTGACCTGGTCAGGATCGCTGCTGCATCGCTACATGGTCGCTGGTGAGCTGTCAAACAGGCAGATCTCACCAGCGACCAGTGAACAGCCCCCAGCCAGCAGCGACGTGCAAGCGACGCTGCGCTTGCACGGAGCCGCCGTCTGGAAGCTGCGGAGACTGGTAACTAAGGTAAACATCGGGTATGGTTACCCGATGTTTACATTAGTTACCAGTGTGAGCAGGGAGCAGGGAGCCGCGCACACTGAGCGCTGGCTCCTTGCTCTCCTAGCTACAGTACACATCGGGTTAATTAACCCGATGTGTAATGCAGCTACATGTGCAGAGAGCAGGGAGCCGCGCACACTGAGCGCTGGCTCCTTGCTCTCCTAGCTGCTGTATACATCGGGTTAATTAACCCGATGTGTACAGCAGCTACATCTGCAGAGAGCCGGAGCCGGCAGCACAGGCAGCGTGAGAGCTGCAGAGGCTGGTAACTAAGGTAAATATCGCGTAACCACCTTGGTTACCCGATGTTTATCTTGGATACAGCTTACCTCAGCTGTCAGACGCCGGCTCCTGCTCCCTGCTTGCTTCATTTGTCGCTCTCTTGCTGTCACACACAGCGATCTGTGTGTCACAGCAGGAGAGCGGCTTTGAAGAAAACGAACCAGGGCTGTGTGTAACGAGCAGCGATCTCGCAGCAGGGGCCAGATTGCTGCTCAGTGTCACACACAGCGAGATCGCTAATGAGGTCACTGCTGCGTCACAAAAAGCGTGACTCAGCAGCGATCTCGGCAGTGAGCTCGCTGTGTGTGAAGCACCCCTAACTCACCCACTTTTGTGATTAGCAGCTTCTGTCTATGGAAATGTACACTGAAAACCTGGTGTGGGTAGGGGCAGCTAATTTAGCTTTGCTACATGCTAAAACTAAAATCTCTGATATTGTCAGAACGGCTTCAGCCAGTAAGCTAAGTGATCCATCAGTGGATTCAGCATCTCTTTGCCTACATCATGCTGCTCTCAGATTAGGTAGCAAAAGACTGGTGACAGATTCCCTTTAAAGGAAATTTGTCAGATAATTTTCTAGGTACAATACTAATGATATTCTGAAATAGTGCTTGGGAAGCCATTTTAAGATCAATAACTTTTATTATTGTAGCTTCTACGGTTGTTTTTCGTAAGCCATGGAGAATTCAGTGTCCAGCGCTGGCTAGTCAAGTGTACTTTAAGGCTAAGACCCCCCTTTGCTTTTTACCTGCTTTTTACCTGCTTTTTCAACTGCAGCGTTAAATGCCAAAATGGATGTGTTCTGCTTTTCAAGCTTAGTCTATGGGAATTAGGGTTTCTAAACCCCACTATGCAGTTCAAACTGCAGCCTTTTAGTGGCAGAAATTTGGGCAAAAACTCTGCTTTGCAGTTCTAAATGCAAATGGCAAAAACAATTGACATTATCGCTATGGTAGTGATCTCCACATATCGGCATAACGATAGGGGCGGGTGCTATCACGCTCGACATCGCTAGCATCGGCTAGCGATGTCGAAGCGTGTAAAGCCCGCTTAAGTCAGTACCTATGTACATTTGAGGAAGAGGTGGAAGAAAAGAAAGCACCAAAGCAGATGGCATGGGAGTTTCAGAAAGGCCCCCCCACACACAGGACTTTGAGAAGCAATGCTCTCATGGTGAGGTCCAGCTGTTTGATATTAAGAAGAGGTGTAGCTTTATCGTCAAGTATGGGACCGTAGAGGATGTGTTTGTCAACCATAAGTAAGTTAATAAGTAGTATCTCACACAGAGGTTGCAGCACAGCTTGTACCCCAGGGAACTGGTGTCGTTTATGAAGGTGGAAAGGCTGCATGGCTGGAATGCTAAAGGGGTGGAATGAATGGTGATCTCCTTAAAGGGAGAAATGTGGAGAAAAGAGAGAGAAGCAGAGAAGGCCTACAAAAGGGAAAGAAGAGAGAGGTGTCATCAGGAAGTCGCTGATTGGGCCACTGAAAAGGACTATGACTGTCATAGTACATAGAAGGGAGAAAAACAATAGGCTTGTTATGCCAAGAAGATTAAAGAGAAATCTTATCTCTCTGTTGCAACTGGCGATGATCTATTCATCTAATCCTAAGTCAACCCACGTACGTACCTGCCAGCTGGCCCTGTCATTTGTGTATATCAGTCAGTCTCAATCTGCACCAGTGCAGTCGAGACCTGGAGGTGAAGCTGAGAACAAAAGAAACTCCGCACCAAGATCCGCACCAAGATGGGTCTACATTGATGACTCCCAAAGTGAGCCTGAGCAGTGAACACAAAATGTTGAAATATATTCAGCCAGGAAGCTCCTGTTAGGCTGGAAGGCCATATTTATGTTAAGTAATTCAAGTTCAGGGGAACCCCTGCCATCTCTGGAAGGCTGGAGACTACTACCATGAAGAGTACCATTTTAAAGCCAAGAGTCTTTATTAAGGAGGGACTGTTTGAGTGTATACCTTTAGAGCCAAAGTTTGCCTGAAGAATCCAGATGGCTGAACCTTTATATTTGTTTGCTTTCTTTTTTGTTGTGCCTGTTGTGCACTTTCCTGCTGGATTAAAAGCACTAGAACAGTTGGATGATCCTACACCCTCAGCTATGGACTGATCTATATCTATGATTCTTATGGCACTCTATGGACTGTGCTTCTGGACTATTAGTGAACAGAATGACTGTGTTGCTCTGTTCTGTGGTCCTTACCACCAGGAAAGACCGGATGCTGCGCCAAGGGTTGTACCCTAAAAAAATGGATCTAGATGTGCCCTGACAAAAATTGATTATTGTTTATTTATTGTGTGGTGGTGTCGTTGACTATGATGTTTTTCAGGGCCTGCATGGCCAAGGATGGTTATTGATAAAGGGGGAGAAATTTAAGAAAGTGGAAATGCTGCCCACATGTGCATGAAAAAAACGTAATGCACTGTTTAGCCCCTTCACCCCTGGGCCATTTTCCGTTTTTCCATTTTTTTGTCCTCCCCTTTTAACTTAACTGTAACTTTTTTAGTTTTCTGTCAATCTTGCCATTTGAGAGCTTGTTTTTTTGCAGGATTAGTTGTAATTTTGAATAAAACCTAGTTTTACTATATTGTGTACTGAAAAACGGCAAAAAAACCTCCAACTGTCTGATTGTTTTTGGGATATTTTATTCACCATGTTCCCTATATAGTAAAACTGATGTAACAGTGTTACGCCTCAGGTCAGTGTGAGTTTGTATACACCAAACATGTACAGTATAGGTTTACTTTTATCTAAGAGGTTAAAAAAAAATCACCAGTTTGTCCAAAAAAAGCGAACTTTTTGCACCATTTTCCGCAATCTGTAGTGTGGCGCCCTGGCCTAGCCAGGTCGTCACAGATAACATTCAAACACCCCAAATTACTTATATGTTCAAAATGTTTACATGTTAATTTATATTTTTACAGTTTTTGAAAAGAAAAATAAAACCGGTGATGGACGGGCAGCCCGCGGACGGTCTGCATTTCACCAAGGGGGAATGTGGCGCCCTGGCCTAGCCAGGTCGTCACAAATAACATAGAAACACCCCCACCCCCATTAGACAGGGACACCAGCCAAACAAAAACCCTTGTTGCCTCCCTCCAGTGTCTGATGTCCACACCAGATGGGGCGGAGCCAAGCGGTTGGCACCACCCACCGAGGAGTTCACAGGCCTGGAGGCGGGAAAAGTGGCAGAGTAGTTTTGGAGTTGAGTTTAGGAGTTTGAAGTGAGAGGAACAAACACTTGGGTGTCTGGGTTTGTGGCCCAGGCACTGACAGCAAGGTTGGCAGACGGTGGTGGCCATCTGCAGGAGTGGTGGAGCAACGCGGAACCGTAGGACCGGGGTCCGGCGACGGCCCGCCAGTACCGACCGGGGAGCGAAGTGAAGCCAGCACACACAGGCAGGGCCATCGGACCTCGACCTGGCTTGGAGCCACCGACAATAGTCAGATCCGAATGTGACTGGAACCCCAGGGGTTTCATAACAGCAAAAGTCCTGATTGAAGGCAACTGCCCACACCGTGAGGGTATACAGCTACCGCCTAAGGTTAGAGACCCAAGGACCAGCGCCTGCGGGCAAACGGGCTCCTCCGGTACCCATACACCGGGGAGTGGACTACCGTTGGGAATCCATAGTAATCAGAAGAAGAACATCAAGGTGCAGGGAAAGACAGCTGCCATCACCTGTCCGGGGAAAGACACTGCAGCCGGCTGCGGGACCCGTCCATCCAGCCGTTTGGCTTACCGAGGACTTTGTACCTTTCTTGCTGAGTGAGTACACCCGTGCCATCCGTCACCGTGCCGCGCTGTCCCTGCAACCCTGCACCTCACCGACCCTGCCTCCCCGTCACATCATTGGGCCCCGGGACCACCGACCCCTACCCACGGAGGGGGAAAACAACATCCCAGCTGCTCTCTACCATCGCTCCCGGGATCCCCGTCACCAGCAGCGGTGGTGCCCATCTTCACCACAACCCGTGGGTGGCATCACGGACTAAATCCCCTAAACCAACCACCCGTTTCACTCAAGGGCGAGGAGCGCCGCTCGAGTCCCCCGGATCCGGCCCACCGCTCGAGCCACCAAGCAGCAGCAGTAGCCGCAGCAGCGCCGGACCCGAGCGTTAGCGAGAGCGCAGCAGTGACGGCGTCCACCCCGCCCGCGACAGTAGCATTCTCAATTTTGGGTATCTATGGCTCAGTGAGAGCTTATTTTTTGAGTGTTGAGCTGAAGTTTTTAACGGTACCATTTTTTCACAGATGCTATGTTTTGATCGCCTGTTATCGCATCTTTCGCAAAATATGCGGCGACCAAAAAACTTAATTTTGCCATTTGGATTTTTTTGCTTCTACACTGTTTATCGATCAGATTAATTAATTTTATATTTTGATAGATCAGGCATTTCTGAACTCGGTGATATCAAATGTGTAAATATATTTTATTTTTTTAACCCTTTAATTTTCAATGGAGCAAATGGGGGGTGATTTGAACTTTTAGGTTTTATTACTTTTTGAATTTTTGAAAACTTTTTCTTTACTTTTTTTAAATTTACTAGTCCCCCTAGAGGACTATAAGAATCTCCAGTCTGATCACTTGTTCCTTTCTGTAGATGACAGCTGCACAGTTGAGATCTGCAGAAAAGCTGCTTTACTTTCACACACGGTGCTCTGCCGGGTGTAAGAGGAAGTGACTCATGGCAGCTACAGGAGTCATCACATGACCCTGTGCTCTCTTGACAACCATCAGATCCACGTGATCATGTCAAGTGACTTCCGATGACACCGGGTAAGTGAATGCTTACTGCGTCTTGTTGTTTAATCTCACTGTCACATTTTGACAGTGAGATGCAAGGGGTTAACAGGCGCGAGTTGGTCCCGGACTCACTCATGCATGATAGCCACACATGTCAGCTGTTCAAATCAGCTGACATTTGCAGGGATCATGGCAGCAGGCAGGAATTAACCTGACACATGGTTTTATGTATTTAGCAAATTGCATGTCTTTTTTCAAACACATGTACGGTTTATGGTTGGGACTGATCCAGAAAGGGTGGAGCTATATGGGCCAACAAGAGAGTTGCTTCCTGGGAGTAAATAGTTAAAATTGAAAGTTTAGTGGTGCAAAACCTAAGCTCTGATGGTTGTCAGACTTCTTTGTTACAGAATGTGTTACACCTCATGGCTCTCCTGTGGCAAGGAATGATGCGGCCTCCCATTCCTTGCCTGTCACGAGCCCTCCTGTTCAGCAGCGCCAAAGGTCTGGGAGACTGCACAGTGTACAGGAGATGCCTGCTCAGAAAGGCAGCAGAAAAGTGACACCTAGTGGTTTTCCTGTTGCAGGGAATGAGACAGCCTCCCATTCCTTGCCTGCCGCGGGTCCTCCTGCTCAGCAGGTCAGAGAGGTTCCACAGTGTGCAGAAGTTATATGCTCGAGGAAGCAGCAAGACGTCCCTTATCTCTGCACATGGTGAGACCAAGGATCCCACCGCTATGTCCCAGAGGCAGGAAGGTGAGCATGTGCACCATGTGGCATGTTCTGATTCTCCCACTGATATTGTGGCGCCCTGGCCTAGCCAGGTCATCACAGATAACATACAAACACCCCCACCCCCATTAGACAGGGACACCAGCCAAACAAAAACCCTTGTTGCCTACCTCCAGTGTCTGATGTCCACACCAGGTGGGGCGGAGCCAAGCAGTTGGCCCCACCCACCAAGGAGTTCACAGGCCTGGAGGTGGGAAAAGTGTCAGTTAGGAGTTTAGTGTTGGAGTTTGAGGAGTGAGGAGTAAGCACTTGGGTGTCTGGGTTTGTGGCCCAGGCACTGACAGCAAGGTTGGCAGACGGTGGTGGCCGTCTGCAGGAGTGGTGGAGCAACGCGGAACTGTAGGACCGGGGTCGGACGACAGCCCGCCGGTACCGACCGTGGAGCGAAGTGAAGCCAACACACACAGGCAGGGCCATTGGACACCGACCAGGCTTGGAGCCGCCGATAATAGTCAGATCCAAATGTGACTGGAACCCCAGGGGTTTCACTACAGCAAAAGTCCCGATTGAAGGCAACCGCCCACACTGTGAGGGTATACAGCTACCGCCTAAGGCTAGAGACCCAAGGGCCAGCGGGCAAATGGGCTCCTCCGGTACCCATACACCGGGGAGCGGACTACCGTTGGGAATCCATAGTAGTCAGAAGAAGAACATCAAGGTGCAGGGAAAGACAGCCACCATCACCTGTCTGGGGAGAAGCACTGCAGCTGGCTGCGGGACCCGTCCATCCAGCCGTTTGGTTTACCGAGGACTTTGTACCTTTCTTGCTGAGTGAGTACACCCGTGCCATCCGGCACCGCGCCGCGCTGCCCCTGCAACCCTGCACCTCACCGACCCTGCCTCCCCATCACATCATCGGGCCCCGGGACCACCGACCCCTACCCACGGAGGGGGAAAACAACATCCCAGCTGCTCCCTACCATCGCTCCCGGGATCCCCGTCACCAGCAGCGGTGGTGCCCATCTTCACCACGACCCATGGGTGGCGTCACGGACTAAATCCCCCAAACCAACCACCCCTTTCACTCACGGGCAAGGAGCGCCGCTCGAGTCCCTGGATCTGGCTCACCACTCGAGCCACCGAGCAGCCATCGCAGCAGCGCCGGACCCGAGTGTTAGCGAGCGCAGCGCAGTGGCGTCCTCCCCGTCCACGACAACTTGGCGTCATGAACAGGATTGAACCCATCTACTTACCAGTAGAAGTGCGCCTTGTGATCTCCACCGGCGGTGTCCGGCCAAAAATTTTGAAGTGCCGCCATCTTGGCGCGAAAATCTCCCGCTCGAGCGTCTTCTCCGAGCAGGGAAGGCGCGAGGGTGAAGCCCCGCCTCCAACAAACGGAAGTGCTGAAGAGTACTAAGGGGGTGCGAGAGTGTGTCTGCCTGATGTAGCCGAGGCTATAGAAAGCGGGGACGCCAGGACTCTGCAAGATATCCCGTTCCTGGAGGCCGAGCAAGTAGGATGTCCGTCCCGTCCAGCAGGCCCACGCCCGGAACAGCGGTATGGGTGGAGGCTTGGGTGGCCCAATTAAGCCGCAGGCTGCAGACCCGGCTCCAGCTCCTGGTGTAAGAATGGGAGGCTGGAATGGTGGAAGTGGTGATGACTGTGCGGGCCCATGAGGCAAAAACAGAATCGGAGGAGCGGGTGAATGACCCACGCCCCTATGTCCCAGAGGGACCGGTCGCTGCGCTTGAGGGGCCCGGTCTGCCGTCACTCAGCCAGCTGCGTTCCCCGCTGCCCGCATCAGTCGGTGCCACCCCGTCGGCCGGCCAGCTGCTCCTGAACCCGACAACAGCTGACATCACCCCCGCCTGCGAAGATCCACCTGCAGGTGCTGCCCGTGAACGACAACTTGCCCGGCCAGTCCCGACCCCGCTTCCCTGGGAGACACCCGCTACCAAAAGGGAGTCATCCCGCCCGGAGGCTGCCGCATCCGAAGAGGCCGCGGCATTCCGCCCGGATAGTAAAGAGGTGGAGGGTAGCCCGCCTCAAGCCCGGAAGGTGACGCTGACTGCTCCCAAACTCCAGGCCTCGGCTGAGGCTGCAGAGGGTTGCCGCTGCAAGGCAGCAAAACAGGCCGCAACACAGCGGTGGCCCCCAAATCAGAAGGTGCCGGTTGTAGCCCGCATTGGGGGTACCAGCTGGGCCCAACCCCCGCGCTGGAGGAGCCGCCATGTTGGGAGCGGTGGCCAGACCTGATGGGACGACAGGCAGAGGCCCGGGAGAAGGCTGCAGTCCTGGCCAGTACTGTAGAAGCAAAGGACGCTCTGCGGAGGGCCTCCCCTGAAGCTCGGGGCCCAGTCTTTGAAGGTCAAGTCCATCATCTCCACCTCGCGCCCGCCCTTGGGTGGAGCTGTACCTCCTTAAAAGCTCCTCCTGCCAACATGGCGGCACGCAACTGTCCTCTATTGTTGGATGACTGGCAGCATGCTGCCACGCCGCTGTGCAGTCATTTGTTTTCCTCTTGTGGGCTTTACCCTTGCTGCTCCGGCAATACCCGGTTTGCAGGTCATGCCCCTGCCTTGCTGCTCTGGCAGTATCTCGATTAGCAGGCTGTGTTCCTGCTCCAGGTGAGCTCCTCGAGTCTCTGTCAGACTCACCTGGTTCTTGAAAGCACACGTGCGTGGGCACCTCTGTGCTACCCTTGTGCCATATTCCCGTGACTTCCGCTGGCACATGTGCGTGGGCACATCTGTGCTTCCCCGTGCAACAGGTACATAGAGCTGGTAGCCCTGTGCCATACAACCCTCACGGGTTAGGATGGCCCGGTGTACATAGATCGTCTGTGACGTAACAGACGATCAATAGCAGCAACCCGCTCACTCTTCACCAGCTATAGCAGCGGTCCCCTACACCACCCAGTGGACCTTGACCGGCGGAAGCTGTCCTTATACCATCTAGGCACGGTTCCCCGGGTCCCCCTCGTAATATTACGGTCACGCCAAAGGTCTGGCTATGGCTGAAGAGCGGCAGCAGTTGCTGCGTTATGTGCAGCAGTTGGAGTCACGGTTGGCAGCAGTGGAGCAGTATTCCTCCGATAAGACTGCTCTGATGACAGTCGCCACCCAAGCGGCTACCCAGGCTGTGGCATTGGGCGGAAGGTCACCTCGCCTTGCGCTTCCAGAGTGCTTTTAGCGGGGACAGATCCGAGTGCCGTGGTTTCATAAACCACGTCACCACCTACTTAGAGCTGTCCGCGACTGAGAAGGCGAGGGTAGCCTTCGTCCAGTCCCTCCTCAGAGGGAGAGCACTCAAGTGGTCCATGCCATTGTGGGAGCGCGGAGATTGGGTGGTGACTAACCTAGCATCATATCTTGGGGCCATGAGAATGGTGTTCCTCAGGCTACAAGTCACCCATGACTCCGTGCTACGCCTCCTGGGGCTTCAGCAAGGGTCCGCCTTAGTCAGGGACTTTGCGGTACATTTTCGGACACTTGCAGCAGAGCTGGACTGGCCGGATAGGGTCCTTGTCCCTGTGTTCTGGGGGGGTCTGGCAGGGTTCGTCAAAGACGCACTGGCCACGCGTGAGGTGCCTGCCACCTTAGAGTCCCTGATCCACGTTGCGTCTCGCATAGACATCCGTCAGGCAGAGCGGAGGCTCGAGGTCTCTTCGGCACCCACGTCTACTCAGCCCAAAAAGCGTCTGGTTCCCATCTACCACCGGACAGGTCTCCCAGCCAGCCCTGAAGACGACTCCGTGGAGTCAATGGAGGTGTCCAAAGCGCTCTCCTCTGCCACAGGTTCTAGGCCTTCTGTCATCTGCTTTTCTTTTGGGCAGAGGGGACACCTGGCTACCCGATGTCCTAAACCGTTGGGAAAGGACAGGCGTCTAGTTTCCCTCAGAGGAGGAACTCTAGATGCTGCCTCTCCCTCTAGGTTGACTATCAGCGCCCAGTTGCAGTTCTGCACTACTGTCTTCTCTGCCGTGGCTTGCTTGGACTCAGGCGCTGATGGCAATTTCATGTCGACCTCCCTGGCAACTCGATACTCAGTTCACCTGGTTCTGTTGCCCAAGCCACTCAGGGTCCGGGTGGTCAACGGATCCCTACTTGACAGCCCCATTATCCAGATCACCGTCCCTCTCAGGATGGACATACCGCCGGGACACCATGATCAGGTGTCCTTCCTGGTGCTTCCAGAGGGGACGGATGAGGTCCTACTGGGACTCCCCTGGTTGAGACAGCATGCTCCTATACTCAACTGGGCAACAGGGGAGATCTCGTCCTGGGCAGGGTCCTGTAGGGAGCACCTCGTTAGTGCCGAACCACCCACTACTATTAGGTTGGTTGGGTCCCCGGGGAATTCAGGGGGGCCGGATTTACCGACACCTTATGAGGCCTACAGGGATGTCTTCTCCAAGAAGGCCGCAGATACCCTTCCTCCCCACCGGCCCTATGATTGCCGAATAGACCTGAAGCCAGGCTCCGAGCCTCCTAGGGGCAGAGTGTATCCACTCTCTGCTCCAGAAATGGAGGCTATGTCCAAATACTGTATATCCAGGACAGCCTCGCAACAGGGTTCATTCGCAAATCTATCTCACCTGCCCATGCGGGGTTCTTTTTCGTGCAGAAAAAAGGAAGGGGATCTGCGCCCCTGTATCGATTACAGGGGATTAAACGCCATCACAATCAAAAACAAATACCCGTTGCCCTTCATTACGGAATTGTTCGATCGATTCCACGGGGCAAAGGTCTTCACGAAGCTGGACCTACGCGGGGCCTATAATCTAGTGCGAGTCCGAGAGGGCGATGAGTGGAAGACCGCCTTCAACACCAGGGATGGTCACTACGAGTATCTCGTAATGCCCTTCGGACTCTGCAATGCCCCCGCCGTGTTCCAGGACTTCGTGAATGATATTTTTCGGGATTTGTATCATTCCGTGGTTGCATACTTAGATGACATCCTTTTCTTCTCCCCTGATCTTGCCACCCATTGGAGGGATGTCATCCGGGTACTTAAGAGGCTCTGCACCCATTCGTTATACGCTAAACTGGAGAAATGCATTTTCGAACGTGAATCCTTGCCGTTCTTGGGCTATATCGTGTCCAGTCTGGGGTTAGCGATGGATCCGGGGAAGTTGGAGACAGTGATGAACTGGCCTGAACCCCGCTCGCTGAAGGCGATCCAGCGATTCTTGGGGTTCATCAATTATTATCGCCAGTTCATTCCCAACTTCTCGACGGTGCCAGCACCCATCATTGCCCTTACCCGCAAGGGCGCTAATCCCAAAGCATGGACATGGGAGACGGTAGAGGCATTTCACACCCTCAAAACCCACTTCTCCAGAGCTCCCATCCTTCATCGTCCAGACATCTCCAAACCCTTTCTATTGGAGGTAGACGTCTCTTCGATCGGTGCTGGTGCAGTCTTGTACCAGAAAGACACACGAGGAAGGAAGCATCCGTGCTACTTCTTCTCTAAGACCTTTTCTCCAGCCGAGAGGAACTACTCCATAGGGGACAGGGAGTTACTGGCGATGAAATTAGCATTCCAGGAGTGGTGGCATCTCCTGGAGGGTGCAAAGCATCCATTTGAGGCATATACCGACCATAAAAACCTCACATTCCTCCAGACAGCACATTGCCTGAACCCAAGGCAAGCTCGTTAATCTCTGTTCTTCTCCCGGTTCCACTTTATTATCCACCACGTGGCCGGCAAGAAGAATGTATGGGCCGATGCCTTGTCGCGTTATATGGTCATCTTGGAGGAGGAAGAGGAGGAGCCTCGTCTTATATTACCTCAGGACAGCTTGAGGATGGTCACTCCCACTTCTCTGGACCAGGTACCACCTGGCAAGACCCTTGTTACCCCTGAGTTACGGAACGAGGTGCTATCGTGGGCCCATGCCTCCAAGGTTGGGGGTCACTTCGGGGTCAAAAGTACCAGAGACCTAGTGGCCAGGCATTATTGGTGGCCTAGACTAGCCCAGAACATACAGGAGTATGTAGGAGCCTGTATGTCGTGTGCACAGAATAAGCCGTCCCGGCAGAGACCGGCGGGTCTTCTTCACCCACTGCCAGTGCCAGATCGTCCCTTGGAAGTGGTAGGGATGGACTTCCTGGGAGATATGCCCAAGTCAGCAGGGCACAGGGTCGTGTGGGTCATCACGGATCACTTCTCTAAGATGGTCCACTTGGTACCCCTCCTACGACTCCCAACGCCACATGCCCTCGCCACCTTGTTCATTCGGCATGTATTCAGGCTGCATGGCATGCCTGACAAGGTGGTGAGCGACCGGGGTCCCCAGTTCGCGTCTCGCTTCTGGAGATAATTCTGTAAGCTCCTGCAGATAGAGCTGATCATCTCCTCCGGATACCATCCCGAGACCAATGGACTGGTGGAGAGGACCAATCAGACTCTGGTGACTTACCTCCACCACTTCATCTCCGCGCATCACGACAACTGGGCTAACCCCCTGCCTTGGGCCGAATTTGCCATCAATAATTCGGTCCACGAGTCCTCTGGCCAGACCCCGTTCCTGCTCAACAATGGACAACATCCCAGAATCCCGGTCCCGATGGCCATTACGTCACCCGATCCTAGAGTGGAGGATTGGGCGACCCAGGCCCAGGAGATCTGGGATAACACCCAGGAGGCCGTTAAGAGTAGAGTTGAGCGCGGTTCGTGGTTCGAGGTTCTCCAGTTCTAAGCTCGAGTGATTTTTGGGGCTGTTCGAGATCGAACTAGAACTCGAGCTTTTTGCAAAAGCTCGATAGTTCTAGATACGTTCGAGAACGGTTCTAGCAGCAAAAAGCAGGGCTTTTTACAGCTACAGTGTGCAGGAGCCATCGCTGGCAGCCTGCCACAAGCTGGTAACCAAGATAAACATCGGGTATCCAAGCAAAGCGCTTTGGTTAGCAACCCGATGTTTATCTTAGTTACGTGCAGGAAGCCGACACTTCCCCGCTCAGCTCGCTCCGCCCCCTCCTGCCCGCGGCATGTATACATACATATACACACACACACACACACTCTCACTCACGCACACCCCCCCCCCTCCCAGCTACAGTGTGCAGGAGCCATCGCTGGCAGCCTGCCACAAGCTGGTAACCAAGATAAACATCGGGTATCCAAGCAAAGCGCTTTGGTTAGTAACCCGATGTTTATCTTAGTTACGTGCAGGAATCCCACACTTCCCGCTCAGCTCTCTCCGCCCCCTCCTGCCCGCGGCATGTATACATACATATACACACACACACACTCTCACACACGCAACCCCCCCTGATCCCCCCCACCCCACCCCGCTCGGCTTACCTGCGGTGATGAAGTCCCGCCATCCCGACCTCAGCGCTGTCACTGTCCTCCATGGCCGCCGCTTGTCACATCACCTGTCGCTTCTGACCCGAGACTGACACTGGCGGTGACGTCACGGACCTCTCGCGATACTTGATGTGAAGGCGCCGGTCATTGACCTCAGTGACAGGGGCTGTCGGCAGTGCTGGAGATCAGCGCAGGTAATGTACCTCGCTGACAGCAGCACTTGTCATCCCCTGCAGTGACCTGGGCTGACCCATTGATGTTAGCTCAGGTCACTGCATTGCTCTCCCAGCCAATGGGGAACATCCTGCTCTTCATTGACTGGGACAGTGTGGATCGTCATGGCAACCCCTTGGATTACACCAGAACTGGATTTGTTTTTCTTTCTAATAAATTGGTTAAAGAGGGAATGTTTTGGGGAGTGTTTTTTCAAATAAAAATGTGTTTGTCGTCTATTTTTTTTTATTACTGACTGGGTTGGTGATGTCGGGTATCTGATAGACGCCTGACATCACCAACCCCAGGGCTTGATGCCAGGTGACATTACACATCTGGTATTAACCCCATATATTACCCCGTTTGCCACCGCACCAGGGCGCGGGATGAGCTGGGGCGAAGCACCAGAATTGGCGCATCTAATGGATGCGCCACTTCTGGGGCGGCTGCGGCCTGCTATTTTTAGGCTTGGGAGAGTCCAATAACCATGGACCTCCCTAGTCTGAGAATATCAGGCCCCAGCTGTCTCCTTTACCTTGGCTGGTGATCCAATTTTGGGGGACCCCTACGTGTTTTTTTTTTTTTTTAAATTATTTATTTAATTTAAAATAACAGCGTGGGGTGCCCTCAGTTTTGGATTACCAGCCAAGGTGAGGTTGCCAGCTGTGGTCTGCAGGCTGCAGCCGTCTGCTTTACCCTAGCTGGCTACAAAACTAGGGGGAACCCTACGTCATTTTTTTTTTCATTTTTTTGGCTAAATACGAAGCTAAGCACCCCTTAGTGCCACATGAAAGGCACCAAAGGGTGCTCCACTTTTTCTCCATTTTTTCTCCACTTTTTCTCCACTTTTTCTCCACTTTTTCTCCACTTTTTCTCCACTTTTTCTCCATTTATTCTCCACTTTTTCTCCACTTTTTCTCCACTTTTTCTCCACTTTTTCTCCATTTTTTTCTCTACTTTTTCTCCATTTATTCTTCACTTTTTCTCCACTTTTTCTCCATTTTTTTCTCCACTTTTTCTCCACTTTTTCTCCATTTATTCTCCACTTTTTCTCCACTTTTTCTCCACTTTTTCTCCACTTTTTCTCCACTTTTTCTCCACTTTTTCTCCACTTTTTCTCCATTTATTCTCCACTTTTTCTCCACTTTTTCTCCACTTTTTCTCCACTTTTTCTCCACTTTTTCTCCACTTTTTCTCCACTTTTTCTCCACTTTTTTCTCCACTTTTTCTCCACTTTTTCTCCATTTATTCTCCACTTTTTCTCCACTTTTTCTCCATTTTTTTCTCCACTTTTTCTCCACTTTTTCTCCATTTATTCTCCACTTTTTCTCCATTTTTTCTCCACTTTTTCTCCAATTTTTCTCCACTTTTTCTCCACTTTTCCTCCACTTTTTCTCCACTTTTTCTCCACTTTTTCTCCACTTATTCTCCATTTTTTTCTCCACTTATTCTCCATTTTTTTCTCCACTTTTTCTCCATTTTTTTCTCCACTTTTTCTCCACTTTTTCTCCACTTATTCTCCACTTATTCTCCACTTATTCTCCACTTTTTCTCCACTGTTTCTCCATTTTTTTCTCCACTTTTTCACCACTTTTTCTTCACTTTTTCTCCACTTTTTCTCCACTTATTCTCCACTTATTCTCCACTTTTTCTCCGTTCTTTTTCTATGGTCGGTCTACCCATTAGCTCTGCCATGCATACTGTAGCTCTACACCTACTGCACATGTTACTTTATGATTGACATCTCTGTCGTACCAGAGCTGTCTAAGTCTACTCTGACCCCATATTTGTCATTACTATATTGTCCTTGTACTGTATTCTGACATTTGTATCATGTGTTTCATTTCTTGCTGTGTTGCAATTTTTTTGCTGCATGCCAATTGTACCTCTACATTGTTCGAGTTTATGTTATTGTTCTCTCACTCTTATGTGATACTGATTATTGTCATTTTTCATGATTACATGCAGATAAGTCCAATCTGACGAAGGCTCAGGCCGAAACGTCAACTGTAACTTGTTTTGGACAAAAACATATATGCTTATGAAAAAAAAATGTTCTTAATACGGACCAATAAAGAGTGATTTTGCATTACTATCCATTGGGACTTACTGACTTAGTCTGGGAGATTTAGAGTGCCGAGGTTACTCACTAATTTTATCTATTATTACCTCTGAGCACCTATATACCAGTGAGCAGAGCTTCCTCTACAGTAGTTCTCCTGATTAGGCATGCCCTTACCTCATGAGCAGGGCATTGCAGCTTTGGTAGCAACCATTATGACATGGACTCTGCTGCTGTGGACCCGGGGAGAGTGAGTGCAGATTCATTGCACCCACACTCCTCACATGAAGGGTCCGCACTCCTAGAAAATGGGGGATACGTTCCCTGAGTGTCTCCCCCCCATATTCTAGACGGTCCAGAGTCGTCGTGGGACCCCTTTATTTTTTTTCTTACAATAAATTGGTGAAAGAGGAAATGTTTTGGGGACTGTTTTTTCAAATAAATTTCTTTTGTCGATTTTTTGTTTTTGTTAGTACTGACAGTTTATGATGTTGGGTATCTAATAGACGCCATGACATCACAAACTGCTGGGCTTGATCTCAGGTGACTTTACAGCTAGTATCAACCCAATTTATTACCCCGTTTGCCACTGCACCAGGGCACGGGATGAGCTGGGGTGAAGTGCCAGGATTGGCGCATCTAGTGGATGCGCCACGTCTGGGGTGCCTGCGGCCTGCTATTTTTAGGCTGTGAAGGCCCAATAACTATGGACCTTCCCACCCTGAGAATACCAGACCACAGCTGTCCGCTTTACCTTGGCTGGTGATCCAATTTGGAGGGGACCCTACTTTTTTTGTGTAATTATTAATATTTATAAAATAATTATAAAAAAGAGCCTGAGGGGACCTCCACATTGGATCCCCAACCACGGTAAAGCTGCCAGC
Organism: Anomaloglossus baeobatrachus; assembly: GCF_048569485.1. NCBI lineage: Eukaryota > Metazoa > Chordata > Amphibia > Anura > Aromobatidae > Anomaloglossus > Anomaloglossus baeobatrachus. The sequence goes on from NC_134356.1 coordinate 409,631,386, forward strand.
TGTGGTTTTCAGGCTACAGCCGTCTGCTTTACCCTAGCTGGCTATCAAAAATTGGGGGACCCAACGTCATTTTTTTTTTTAACTATTTTTTAAATAGAAAAAATTTATGGGCTTCCCTGTATTTTGATTGCCAACCAAGGTAACGGCAGGCAGATGGGGGTGGCAACCCATAGCTGTCTGCTTTATCTGCGCTGAGAATCAAAAATACCGCGGAGTGCTACGTCATTTTTTTAAAGATTTATTTTTACAGCACTGTGATGTCCAGCAATCAAAATACAGGGAAGCCCATTTTATTTTTAGTTATTTATATAAATAATTAAAAAAAATAAATATGGGCTCCCGCTGCATTTTTTGTATTGCTAGCTAAGGGTAATCCAAGCAGCTACTGGCTGCTAACCCCCACTGCTTGGTGTTACCTTCACTGGCAATGGAAAATCCAGGGAAGCATTTTTTATTTTTTTTGCCAAAAAACTACAAAAAAAGGACGTGAGCTTCGCCATATTTTTGTATGCTAGCCAGGTATAGCAGGCAGGTGCTGGAAGAGTTGGATACAGCGCCAGAATATAGCGCTTCTATGAAAATGCCATTTTCTGAGGCGGCTGCAGACTGCAATTCGCAGCAGTGGGGCCCAGAAAGCTCAGGCCAACCTGTGCTGCGGATTCCAATCCCCAGCTGCCTAGTTGTACCTGGCTGGACACAAAAATGGGGCGAAGCCTACGTCATTTGTTTTCTAATTATTTCATGAAATTCATGAAATAATAAAAAAAGGGCTTCCCTTTATTTTTGGCTCCCAGCCGGGTACAAATAGGCAACTGGGGGTTGGGGGCAGCCGTACCTGCCTGCTGTACCTGTCTAGCATACAAAAATATGGCGAAGCCCACATAATTTTTTCAGGGGGCAAAAAACTTCTGCATACAGTCCTGGATGGAGTATGCTGAGCCTTGTAGTTCTGCAGCTGCTGTCTGTCTGTATGGAGAAGAGCAGACAGCAGCTGCAGAACTACAAGGCTCAGCATACTCCATCCAGGACTGTATGCAGAATTTTTTTGCCCACCAAAAAAATGACGTGGGCTTCGCCATATTTTTGTATGCTAGCCAGGTACAGCTGGCAGCCACGGGCTGCCTCCAACCCCCAGTTGCCTATTTGTACCCGGCTGGGAACCAAAAATATAGGGAAGCCCGTTTTTTTTAATTATTTCACTTATTTCATGAAATAATTAAAAAACAAATGACGTGGGCTTCGCCCTATTTTTGTGTCCAGCCGGGTACAACTAGGCAGCTGGGGATTGGAATCCGCAGCACAGGTTAGCCCGAGGTTTGTGGGCGCCTCTGCTGCGGATTTCAGTCCGCAGCCGTCCCAGAAAATGGCGCTCTCATAGAAGCGCCATCATCTGGCGCTGTATCCAACTCTTCCAACAGCCCTGGAGCCGGGTGGCTTGTTGGGTAATCATGAGTTAATACTGGCTTTGTTTTACCAGCCAGTATTAAGCCAGAGATTCTTAATGTCAGGCACGTTTGACCCGGCCATTAAGAATCTCCAATAAAGGGTTAAAAAAAGGACACCACACAGAGAAAAAATACTTTAATAGAAATAAATACACAGACACATTAGAGACTCCATCTTTATTACCCCCTGTCAGCCCTCCACGATCCTGCTCTTCTGTCTTCTTTCTTTCTAGTGTAGTAGTATTGACGATTGTAGTGAGGATGAGATTCACCAGCTCATCACTTGGGGCTGGGGAACCTCCATCCTCACTACAATCATCACTAGTGTAGTAGTAGTGACGATTGTAGTGAGGAAGGATGAGATTCACCAGCTCATCACTTGGGGCTGGGGAACCTCCATCCTCACTACAATCATCACTACAATCGGGAAGCAGCGTGCAGCCTTCCCTCCATGAGTGATCAGTGCTGGCTGCTAGCGGTAACGCTGACAGACGCGTTACCATAGCAACGGTGCTCTCGGAGCCGCGGTTAGCGGTGACGTCACCGCTAACTGCGTTGCTATGGCAACGGTGATCTCCGTTAATGACCGGCTGTGTCAGCCGGTCCCTAACGGAACGGGGAGTCGACCGTGTGCTAGAGCATGTCGCCGGTACACGGCGATACACATATGTGCACCGTGTACCGGAGAGATGCACTCGCAGGTCCTACATGACGTGTCATAGTCATGTGACCAGTCTGTAGCCAATGAGATAATAGCCACGTGACTGGTCACATGGCTATTTTGACGTCACGATAGGTCCTGCATCTCTGCTGGCAGTGCAGGTCACCGGGAGGATTCAGCGATCATCGGATGGAATAGCGGCAGGAGACAGAGTGCAGAAGGGATCGCGAGGACCGGTAAGTGTTATGGCAATGTTTATTAACTGTTTGTGTACATTTATCATGCATTTTTATGTGTTTGTGATTGCCTCCCATTCTAGCCTATACGTTCGAGTTCGGTTCGTCGAACGTTCGACGAACCGAACTCGAACGGGACCCCCGTTCGGCGAACCGGCCTCGAGCCGAACCGGGACCAGTTCGCTCATCTCTAGTTAAGAGGGCTAAAGACTGGATAGTGACGACGGCTGATGAGCACCGCCGCCCTGCACCATCTTTTGCCCCTGGCAACCTAGTCTGGCTGTCCTCTAAGAATATCTACCTACGGGTACAGGCAGCCAAGTTCGCTCCGAGATACCTGGGGCCGTTTAAAGTCTTAGAGCAAGTGAACCCGGTGGCATACCGACTTCAGCTCCCTCCGCACTGGTCTATAGCCAATACCTTTCATGTGTCCCTTCTGAAACCTGTATGACTTAATAAGTTCTCAGGGTCTCTGCCAGCTCAAACCAACTCCTCCTCCGACGACCCTGAGGTAGCGAAGCTTGTGGAGACAAAAGTCATACGGGGCAGAAGGTACTACCTCGTGGAGTGGGTTGTTCGTGGTCCAGAGCATAGATCCTGGGAGTTGGAGGATCATATCCGTGCCCCGGGTTTGATAGCTGCCTTCGAGCACAGACGGCAGGGTAATGATACACCTCATGGCCCTCCTGTTGCAAGGAATGATGCAGCCTCCCATTCCTTGCCTGCCACGAGCCCTCCTGTTCAGCAGCGCCGAAAGTCTGGGAGACTGCGCAGTGTACAGGAGATGCCTGCTCAGAGAGGCAGCAGAAGGGTGACACCTAGTGGTTCTCCTGTTGCAGGGAATGAGACAGTCTCCCATTCCTTGCCTGCCACAGGTCCTCCTGCTCAGCAGCGCAGAAGGTCAGAGAGGGTCCGCAGTGTGCGGAAGTTATCTGCTCAGAGAAGCAGCAAGACTTCCCTTATCTCTGCACATGGTGAGACCGAGGATCCCCCCTCTATGTCCCAGAGGCAGGAAGGTGAGCATGTGCACCACGTGGCATGTTCTGATTCGCCCACTGATATCATACGGCCTGATGACGAGGGAGGTGATGAGGTGAATCCTGACTGGCCGGGCTGGGACATCGTGGACCCTGATTGGGTCAAGTCCGTCATCTCCACCTCGAGCCCACCCTTGGGTGGAGCTGTACCTCCTTAAAAGCTCCTCCTGCCAACATGGCGGTATGCGACTGTCCTCTATTGTTGGATGACTGGCAGCATGCTGCCACGCCGATGTGCAGTCATTTGTTTTCCTCTTGTGGGCTTTGCCCTTGCTGCTCCGGCAGTACCCGGTTTGCAGGTCATGCCCCTGCCTTGCTGCTCCGGCAGTATCTCGATTAGCAGGCTGTGTTCCTGCTCCAGGTGAGCTCCTCGAGTCTCTGTCAGACTCACCTGGTTCTTGAAAGCACACGTGCGTGGGCACCTCTGTGCTACCCTCGTGCCACATTCCCGTGACTTCCGCTGGCACACGTGCGTGGGCACCTCTGTGCTTCCCCGTGCAACAGGTACACCGAGCTTTTAGCCTCCCTGCCTCCCGAAGAAGTATAAGGTGAAACGCGTCGAGGCGTGGTGGTTGCAGGCGCATCGGTATTTATGCTGTTCAGGTTTGTGGCTTCAGTCATTATTATATGTGTTGCTGGTTATGACATAATATGATTGGTCAGATTGTCATATAGCTCACTTTGTATACTTTTGGGTCAATCCCCCTGAGCATGTGAATTCTAGCTGGAAATTACTTTTACTCTATTTCAGAGGAGCCCCTTTCTGGAGTTCTGTTGGGAGGGGGGCCCCCGTGCTATATATGGGGATTGTATCTCCATTCACATACAGCTCAGGCAGGATTTAACTGCAGGTCCTGCTACTAGGAGGCTTACGGTCTAGACCATCCCATAGTGAGGGGTATACTATATGGGGTATATAATAGCCAAAAAAGCCATTTGATACAGGGAGAAGCACTTTGTGTGTTCCCAATTGGGACATGTTATTATACTATACTATTGACATAATAATGTATGGTTCTTTTTCCCTGTAATATCAGATGGTTCAGACTACTTTTTACCCCCATATGTGAGAGAAAAAAATCAACCTCTCCTAGGCACATACTGGGGTGACATAATAGTATTATTAAGAGCAAATCACAGTAAATCACAGTCTGTAATGGGCTGTGGTTTTGGTAATACGTCTTTGCACTAATTTAATCCTCTGAACCTGTAGCAGCAGTACTGGTGCGCCTGCACCAACCCCTCCCCCTGTTAGGAGGGACGCACTTGCTATCGTTCATTGCCCTACTTGTTTCTGAGCGAATATTGTCATGATTTGTTTTATGATTAAATGTTTAATAAAAGTTGTTTTATTGATATTATGGCATTTGAGTAATTTCCTTTAAGGGGTTACTAGTGGTTCTAAGTTGAAGTTTAGTAAAAATTGTATTTTTGGACTTTCATCTCCCTCAATGAATTGCAAACCACCAGAGATGTATTGCCTAGGCAACAACCACGATGAAGGCCAAGCCAGGACCCCAATTTTCTTGTAGGTGGGTCATAGGAGACAAGTACTTCACCCATGGCTACCAGCGCCAGCCACATTACAGCAGAACAGTAGAGAGGTTAGATATTGTTACTATTTAACATAGCTGTAGAGATCGCACATGCCAAAGTAATACGTTTATCAAACTGAAAATCAGCTTCTTAGTTTAACATTCTGATCAAACTGTGTGAAGCCCAGTGCCCCATCATGGTGAACCTCTCAGTTGGTCCCTAAATTAATAAGCCTAAAACGGTGTGGCGTTATGCACCAACCACCGCTGCACCAACATTGCACCAGCAAGGCAAGTGACCCGATGCTGCACAGCACCCATGCTGCAATGCTGAATCTCCAAGACTCCACGCCAAACCACCCCACTGGCACAAAACCAAAGCAACAATAGCCGACACACAGCACTGACAACTGGTGAAAGGAGCTGGAAAACTCACTCTCCTCAAGTTCTCAGAATGTGAACTAAAAGCCTAAATAGGCAGATCCCCTCTTAGGGGTACTTTGCACACTATGACATCGCAAGTCGATTGTATCAATGCCGAGCGCAATAGTCCCCAACCCCGTCACCCATACAATATCTTGTGATAGCTGCAGTAGCGAAAATTATCTCTACGGCAGCTTCACATGCACTTACCTGCCCTGCGACGACGCTCTGGCCGGCGAACCGCCTCCTTCCTAAGGGGGCGGGTCGTGCGGTGTCACAGCGACATCACACGGCAGGCGGCCAATAGAAGTGGAGGGGCGGAGATGAGCGGGATGTAAACATCCCGCCCACCTCCTTCCTTTCGCATAGCAGGCATGAGCCGCGGGACGCAGGTAGGAGATGTTCCTCGCTCCTGCGGCTTCACACACTGGCAGGTTTAGCAGGTAGTTAAACTGCTGCTCTAGTGACCTGTACCCTGTACGTGCCTATTCACCAGGAGCACCGTCCTCTTTCTACCAGGTGACCGTTCTCCCCCGCTAGTCGTTACTACCCTGTGCAGGGTCTGACTAGGGGCCACAAGCGTATCTACCTCGGACCGCCGCTCACCACCACCAGACTGGCTCTCCTCCCTACCCTGACAACCTCTGCACTTTAGCTCCCAGCCCCTCCGCTTCACCCCTTGACAACATTTGAAGGCCAACCCCCACCGGAGACTGCCCAAAGGTCCCATCTACTGGTGTGGGAGAACTGGTTTCTATGTGTCTGTGCGTACACACCTCGTTCTGGCCCTTAGGATTACCTGGAAGTACTGTCCCAGCATGGGCACAGTACTCAGTGGTGCCTGACCGGGTCAGGGGCGCACACATGACACCACACCTTTAAGACTATTAAAATTAGGGACCAACTCAGAGGTTCACCATGATGTCGCAGTGGGGTTCATACATTCTGATCAGAATGGCAAACTAAGAACTTCATCTTCAGTATTAGGAATTTTTGCCTAGCGGCAGTAGATCGATGCATGATTTTTGCCTGTGCCGTCCTTGTCTTTCTCTACTGCTATGGTGTTACTTTTTAATCTTTTGCCCTCTAAAGCTCAGTAAAATGGCAATCTTAGCTGGCTATCATTTTGCTGAATTTGAAAGGAGCAAATTGCAAAAAGAAAAAAAAAAGTATCAAGATTTCAAAAATTCGAGAATTCAATTTGCTTATATCTAGGAACAGCTGATTGTTTATAGCATTATTTGCATGTACCCCATACAATTTATATGGATGGGGTGAGTACTGGCTCATTCTTGACACTTATGTCTTACTATTTAAGAATACTCTATCTTTTAGACATTAACGGGAGATAAACACCATTTCAGTAAATAATCTTTCATCCTAATCATTCTTCTATTAGATCTCGGTTGAGAAAACACCCTCATGTATATTAGTAAAATGTTTCATGTATTTTCTTCATATGACAGAAGAAAGAGTATTAGCATGAAGATGACATCTTTGTGAAAAGCACACTATCCTAAGGGACCCTGTAAATAACAAGATGCTTTTATATTGTGTGTTATTTCCATCATCACTATGACAACTGCTTCACAATACATTAAGAGTTAAGATAGGTGGTAGAGAAATTGAAGTGTCTTCCAAATTCACCTCTGCTTTTATAAATATATGCAATTTGCTCAGTTACACAAAGAGCAACAAAATATTAAGAGAATTAAGATCAATCAGTATGGAAACAATATTGGGTGTCTACATCCAAAATACAACTTATAGTTTCATTTGTAGTCTTTTTCACAATTTAATGTTCGGCAATTCGTTACATGCTGAGATTGATTACTTTACAAAAGTATAAGCTAGACGTAGGGGCAGGATATGATTTCCTGGAAAAATGTAAATCCATTAAAGAATTTAATATATGCTATCAGGCGACGTGGAAATGAAATATGTCCACAATAGTCTTAGAAATTTAACTGATCAGTGAGCTGATTTCTATAGGCAAAAAAAATGTAAATAGGTTTATTAGTCATTACAAGGAATGGAAGGCCTCCCATATGATGGCAGGTTGAAAAAGTTAGATATGTTTAGCTTAGAAAATAGACGTCTCAGAGGAGATCTCATTTATATGTATAAATACATGTGTGGTCAATATAAAGGACTGGCACATGACTTATTTCTTCCAAAGACAGTACTAAGGACCAGGGGGCACTCACTGCGAGTGGAAGAAAAGCGATTCCGACACCTAAATAGGAAAGGGTTCTTTACAGTTAGAGCGGTCAGACTGTGGAATACACTACCACAAGAGGTAGTAATGGCAGATACTATAACAGCTTTTAAAAAAGGGCTGGATGATTTCCTCAGTACACAAAACATTGTTGGTTATAAATGACTTAGTGACTAAATGTAGAACTGGTGGAGGAAGGTTGAACTAGATGGACCTAGGTCTTTTTTCAACCTAAGTAACTATGTAACTATATATGTAACTATGTAACTATATTATAGGGTACAGTTTAAGCAGTTGGCAGAAGACACTCTTATCGAATATTCCACAGCACTTGTAAACAAATGCCGCCATCTGCAGGTGGTCCAGTACTGACAGGAACTGAGGAGTAAAGAGTGTGTTTCCTCTAGGAAAGAGTTTGAAGGAAATGCTGGCTCAGGTGACCACTGCGGTACAGTTGATCGAATACTAAATTCAGTCATCTAAGGAACCCAAAGACACAATACCACTTCAGAAGAAGGCCAAACTTCATGGACAAGCACTGAAGACAAATCACCATCCCTAGAGGAGGACCAGACATCACTCCAGTGCAGTGTCCAAGTAAGCAGTGACTTTAGTACCGTACATGAAGGTGGGAACTAAGAAAATAAAACTAATCACCAAGTTAGACTGTGGACACAGTTAATTCCAATACAAGAGTGTCAAGTCTAGTGTGCCGTTAAGACAGATGCACTTATATAGAACTTTTAAGAGTTTTTACTGCATAAGTGTATACTGTGACACTGACTACCATAGGCACTACATTAAAAGGGGAGAAAAAAGAAAAGGCATGGTACTAAACCCCTTAGAAATAAGGAAAAATTGTGATTATACAAATTATAGAATCTTTAATTACATTAAAAAGGGAAAAGCTTAAAAACCATAAATTCACAGGAAAAATGGTGATATAATACAGCAGGACAGTACAAGATATATGTAATCACAGTATAAGCAGATATGATGGTTGATGAGGTTACTGCCAAGTATTAATAATCATAAAATATGCATATAGTACTAAGTATATATTTATACTGATCAAGCAGTAACATCATACACTGCAAGTGATATAATAAATACATAAAATGCAGTATACACATGGTATAATAAGAAAGCCATGAAGCAGCAATATATTACTAATTCAATAGGAAAAATGTTTGTCCAGCACCAATATGGATAAAACGCTCAAATTTATTGAAATATTTTTTTAAAATCATCATAAAACACAAAACCACCTCACGCAGTTTGGACCGCAGTCCTTAGTAGTAGGTACTGCATTAACATACATTTCAAATACTTTATATAACCTGCAGCGGATATGAACTAAGCCTCAGGTGAAATTAGCTAAACGTTAATGAGAAGCAAGGGCAGGCTGAATGCTTAACCTTTTACCTCTGGAAAATAACTAATCACTAGAGATGAGCGAACCGGTCGCGGTTCGGCTCGAGGTTGGTTCGCCGAACGGACCTCCCGTTCGAGTTCGGTTCGTCGAACGTTCGACGAACCGAACTCGAACTGCATAGGAAACAATGGCAGGCAATCACAAACACAGAAAAACACCTAGAAAACACCCTCAAAGGTGTCCTAAAGGTGACAAACAACTCAAACACATTGGAAAGTGACAAGGACATATACTCATGCGAAAACAAAACAGCTGGACAAGGAAAAAGAGGAGGACACACAGATATAGGCATGGCACGCCCTTCTAAAATCATGTAAAACACCGCAAGGTGACTCCAAGCGGAGTCTCCCTTTTTTCCAAAAATTGGGCCACACACACACCCACCCCTTCAGTGGCAGCACTTGTGCCCCAGTTGTACACTTCACAGCTACATTTGCATCAAGCACATTCAAAAATACGCCATTCTTATCCGTCCCCAGGATGACACCGGGGTAGGTAGCAAAGTCTTTCCTGATCCCAGCTCTGTTCATCTTGGCTTCTTTTAAAAACACAGCAAGCAAGGGTTACTCCAAGCGGAGTCTCCCTTTTTTCCAAAAATTGGGCCCACACACACCCACCCCTTCAGTGGCAGCAGTTGTGCCCCAGTTGTACACTTCACAGCTAGATTTGCATCAAGCACATTCAAAAATACGCCATTCTTATCCGTCCCCAGGATGACACCGGGGTAGGTAGCAAAGTCTTTCCTGATCCCAGCTCTGTTCATCTTGGCTTCTTTTAAAAACACAGCAAGCAAGGGTTACTCCAAGCGGAGTCTCCCTTTTTTCCAAAAATTGGGCCACACAGACACCCACCCCATCAGTGGCAGCACTTGGGCCCTAGTTGCAAACAGGATGTTTTGATTTGCATCAAGCACATTCAAAAATACGCCATTCTTATCCGTCCCCAGGATGACACCGGGGTACGTAGATAAAGTCTTTGCTGATCCATGACTTGTTCATCTTGGCTTCTTTTAAAAACAATGTAAGCAAGGGTTACTCCAAGCGGAGTCTCCCTTTTTTTCCAAAAATTGGGCCACACAGACACCCACCCCATCAGTGGCAGCACTTGGGCCCTAGTTGCAAACAGGATGTTTTGATTTGCATCAAGCACATTCAAAAATACGCCATTCTTATCCGTCCCCAGGATGACACCGGGGTAGGTAGCAAAGTCTTTCCTGATCCCAGCTCTGTTCATCTTGGCTTCTTTTAAAAACACAGCAAGCAAGGGTTACTCCAAGCGGAGTCTCCCTTTTTTCCAAAAATTGGGCCCACACACACCCACCCCTTCAGTGGCAGCAGTTGTGCCCCAGTTGTACACTTCACAGCTACATTTGCATCAAGCACATTCAAAAATACGCCATTCTTATCCGTCCCCAGGATGACACCGGGGTAGGTAGCAAAGTCTTTCCTGATCCCAGCTCTGTTCATCTTGGCTTCTTTTAAAAACACAGCAAGCAAGGGTTACTCAAAGCGGAGTCTCCCTTTTTTCCAAAAATTGGGCCACACAGACACCCACCCCATCAGTGGCAGCACTTGGGCCCTAGTTGCAAACAGGATGTTTTGATTTGCATCAAGCACATTCAAAAATACGCCATTCTTATCCGTCCCCAGGATGACACCGGGGTACGTAGATAAAGTCTTTGCTGATCCATGACTTGTTCATCTTGGCTTCTTTTAAAAACAATGTAAGCAAGGGTTACTCCAAGCGGAGTCTCCCTTTTTTTCCAAAAATTGGGCCACACAGACACCCACCCCATCAGTGGCAGCACTTGGGCCCTAGTTGCAAACAGGATGTTTTGATTTGCATCAAGCACATTCCAAATCCACAAGCATTTACTCTCCCCAGGATGACACAGGGGTAGTAAATTCCTTCTGGATCCATGACTTGTTCATTTTGATGAACGTCAGTCTGTCCACATTGTCACTGGACAGACGCGTGCGCTTATCTGTCAGCACACACCCAGCAGCACTGAATACACGTTCAGAGACAACGCTGGCAGCTGGACACGACAAAATCTCCAAGGCGTAATTGGAGAGCTCTGGCCATTTTTCTATGTTTGAAGCCCAAAAGGAGCAAGGCTCCAGTTGCACAGTCATGGCATCGATGTTCATTTGGAGATACTCCTGTATCATCCTCTCCAGCCGTTGAGTATGTGTCAGACTTGTTGTCTCTGGTGGCCTTGCAAAAGAGGGTCTAAAAAAATTATGAAAAGATTCCATAAAATTGCTGTTACCGGCACCAGATACGGTCCTACTGGTACGGGTAGACTGGTGAAGATGACGAGACCGTCCCATGTTTGTCAAGTTACAACTGGGAGATTCCCTCCCTGCACCTGCACGGTTGTTTGGTGGAAAAGCCGAGCTAAGATCGAGTAACAGCTTCTGCTGATACTCCTGCATACGTGCGTCCCTTTCTATGGCTGGAATTATGTCACAAAATTTGGACTTGTACCGGGGATCTAATAGTGTGGCAATCCAGTAGTCATCATCACTTCTAATTTTGACAATACGACTGTCATGTTGGAGGTAGTGCAACAAGAAGGCACTCATGTGTCTTGCGCAGCCATGCGGACCAAGTCCACGCTGTGTTTGTGGCATAGAGGTGCTAACCGTTCTTTCTTCCTCTGACATCTCCCCCCAACCTCTTTCAACTGAAATTTGACCAAGGTCTCCCTCATCCGCTGAGTCTTCCATGTCCATGGACAGTTCGTCCTCCATTTCTTCATGTTCTCCTGCACCTTGCTCAACATTTCGCCTGCTACTATGCGCCCTTGTCGATCCCTGTTCCCCATGGTCCCATGCCTGCTGCGTTGGTGATGATGAACGTCTGGATCTTGGTGATGTTGTTGTCCCTTGCACATATGAATCCTCCTGTAGTTCCTCCCCTTCATGTTGTCCCACCCCCTGACTCCGAATAGTGTTTAGCGTGTGCTCCAGCATGTAAATGACTGGAATCGTCATGCTGATAATGGCATTGTCAGAGCTAAACATATTCGTCGCCATGTCGAAACTGTGCAGAAGGGTGCATAGGTCCTTGATCTGAGACCACTCCATCAGGGTGATCTGCCCCACCTCTGCATCTCGTTGGCCCAGGCTATACGTCATGACGTATTGCACCAGGGCTCTGCGGTGCTGCCACAGTCGCTGTAACATGTGTAGAGTTGAATTCCAGCGTGTCGCCACATCGCATTTCAGGCGATGAACCGGCAGGCCGAAAGACTTCTGGAGCGATGCAAGTCGCTCAGCTGCGGCGCTTGAACGCCGGAAGTGAGCAGACAGTTTTCGTGCCCTGTTCAGAAGGCCATCTAGGCCGGGATAGTGTGTTAAAAATTGCTGCACGACAAGGTTCAACACGTGAGCCATACAAGGTACGTGTGTCACCTTGCCCAGGCGAAGGGCCGCACCCAGGTTTGCAGCATTGTCGCACACGGCCTTACCAGGCTGCAGGTTGAGTGGAGACAACCATTTATTAAACTCGGACCGCAGAGCTGACCACAACTCCTCAGCTGTGTGACTCTTATTACCAAGACATGTCAAGCTAAAGACCGCCTGATGCCGTTGCGCTCGGCTGCCAGCATAGTAATGAGGCGTGCGTGATTCCTTCTGCGCAGTGAGAACGCTGGTGGCCTGACCAGGCAGGCTTGGGGCGGAGGTGGAGGACCCAGATGAGGTGGAGGATGCAGAAGCTGTGGCGGAACTTGGACAGACAGAGGATTGACACACAAGTCGTGGGGACGGCAAGACTTGTGCAGCAGACCCTTCACCATCTATCACCATAGTTACCCAGTGCCCAGTCAGCGACATGTAACGTCCCTGTCCATGCTTACTGGTCCAAGTATCGGTGGTGAAATGCACCCGTTCACACACAGAGTTTCTCAAGGAAGCGGTGATGTTGTGTGCGACATGCTGGTGTAGCGCGGGCACACCTTTCTTAGAGAAGTAGTGGCGACTAGGCATCTGGTACTGGGGCACAGCGACAGACATAAGGTCTCTAAAATCCTGTGTGTCCACTAGGCGGAAAGGCAGCATTTCGGTAGCCAACAGCTTACAGAGGGATAGAGTCAACCTCTTAGCTTTGTCATGGGTCGGAGGAAGTGGCCTTTTATTTGACCACATCTGAGGGACAGAGATCTGGCTGCTGTGTGTAGACGGTGTTGAGTAGGGTGTCCCTGGAAAAATGCAGGTTTGTGAGGAAAGTGCAGGCGGAGACATGATGTTGCCTTCATCCAACGTTGGTGCTATCGATGTCTGAGAGAGCTGTACACACTCACTTGTTTCCCCTTCCAAACCAACTGACGACCTTACAAGCAAACTGCCTGTTGCGGTTACAGTGGTGGAAGTTTTGCGTGGAAAAACAGGTGTGACAGCTGTCCCCACAGTCCTAGAAGATGAAGAGCGCGCGGATGCACTGGAAGGGGCGGGCGGTGGATGGTTCGCTCCGCTAGCCGGCATTGCAGCACGGTGAGCTTCCCACCGGGACTTATGATATTTATTCATGTGACGATTCATGGAAGAAGTTGTCAAACTGCTGAGGTTTTGACCTCTACTAACAGAATCATGACAAATGTTACATATCACATGAGTTGGGCGATCTTTTTCGATGTGAAAAAAGGCCCAGGCTAGGCAAGGCTTAGAGGCCATGCGACCTGTTGATCCACCCCGAATAATGCTCATAGGCAGAGTGGTGGCTGAGGATGCAGTTGTAGACGTGCTACCAGTGCTCCGACTCTGTCCAGGAAGGCGCAAGGTAACTTCGTCGTCGGTTGCATCCTCCTCCACCGCCTCTGTTGACCTCCTCGAGTGCCTGACTGGGGGTTGACAGTAGGTGGGATCTAGAACGTCATCATCAATTGTTGTGTTTGCACTCCCCTCCCCCTCAGACCGAGCCTCTTCTTGCCCTGACCGAATATTTAAGTTGTCATCCCAATCGGGTATCTGCGTCTCATCTTCATCAGTATGTTCCTCATTGTCTATAACCACAGGTGTTACAGTTTGTGACAAAGGGTCAACATTATGCTCAGAAACTTGGTCCTCACGGCCTGAATCTGAGTCACAAAGGTTCTGGGCATCACTGCAGACCATTTCCTGTTCTGTACTCACTGTAGCTTGGGAGCAGACCTCTGATTCCCAGGCTATAGTGTGACTGAACAGCTCTGCAGACTCAGCCATCTCAGTTCCACCATACTGTGCAGGGCTGATGGAGACTTCAGAGCTGGGAGAAATCAAGTGTGATTGGGATGACAACTCAGAGGAATGGTGTTTTTTGGATGCGGTACTTGAAGTGGCTGAGAGGGCACTTGTTGGACCACTTGAGATCCATTCAAGCATTTTCCTTTTTTGCCCATCATCTACCTTTGTTCCTCTTGTTCGTGTCCGTAAAAAAGGGAGCACATCGGATTGTCCACAATAAGTAGTAGACATCTTACTTTTGCTAGTAGATGGTCTATCTTCAGCAGATGATAATGGAGCTTTGCCACCTTCCCCACTGACAAAACATTTTTTGCCTTTTCCACCACGCCTCTTCCCCTTTCCACCAGCATCTGTCATTTTGCCACTCATGTTGATTGCGACAAGATTGTGGACTGAAAATGTGGTAGTAAAAATTGAGAGGTGGTGAAGATTGCAGTGGTGGTCTAGCTTTATTAACAGCAGAATAATAAAGAATAAATATCCCTGACAATGTAACTTAGTTATAATTCGTTGGAGTGTGCAACGCAGGCAGACGTGCTGCAAATGTCTTGGCACTAGTGGGACTATAGCAAAGTCCAATAGCCACGTATAGGATGCCACTAGGTACACTGAGTGTTTGCTAGTATAATGGCTTCGTTATAATTAGTTGGAGTGTGCAATGCAGGCAGATGTGCTCTGCAAATGTCTTGGCCCTAGTGGGACTATAGCAAAGTCCAATAGCCACGTATAGGATGCCACTAGGTACACTGAGTGTGTGCTAGTATAATGGCTTCGTTATAATTAGTTGGAGTGTGCAACGCAGGCAGATGCGCTCTGCAAATGTCTTGGCACTAGTGGGACTATAGCAAAGTCCAATAGCCACGTATAGGATGCCACTAGGTACACTGAGTGTTTGCTAGTATAATGGCTTCGTTATAATTTGTTGTAGTGTGCAACGCAGGCAGATGCGCTCTGCAAATGTCTTGGCACTAGTGGGACTATAGCAAAGTCCAATAGCCACGTATAGGATGCCACTAGGTACACTGAGTGTTTGCTAGTATAATGGCTTCGTTATAATTAGTTGGAGTGTGCAACGCAGGCAGATGCGCTCTGCAAATGTCTTGGCACTAGTGGGACTATAGCAAAGTCCAATAGCCACGTATAGGATGCCACTAGGTACACTGAGTGTGTGCTAGTATAATGGCTTCGTTATAATTAGTTGGAGTGTGCAACGCAGGCAGATGCGCTCTGCAAATGTCTTGGCACTAGTGGGACTATAGCAAAGTCCAATAGCCACGTATAGGATGCCACTAGGTACACTGAGTGTTTGCTAGTATAATGGCTTCGTTATAATTTGTTGTAGTGTGCAACGCAGGCAGATGCGCTCTGCAAATGTCTTGGCACTAGTGGGACTATAGCAAAGTCCAATAGCCACGTATAGGATGCCACTAGGTACACTGAGTGTGTGCTAGTATAATGGCTTCGTTATAATTAGTTGGAGTGTGCAACGCAGGCAGATGCGCTCTGCAAATGTCTTGGCACTAGTGGGACTATAGCAAAGTCCAATAGCCACGTATAGGATGCCACTAGGTACACTGAGTGTTTGCTAGTATAATGGCTTCGTTATAATTTGTTGGAGTGTGCAACGCAGGCAGATGCGCTCTGCAAATGTCTTGGCACTAGTGGGACTATAGCAAAGTCCAATAGCCACGTATAGGATGCCACTAGGTACACTGAGTGTTTGCTAGTATAATGGCTGAGTTTAAAAAACTTGGAGTGTGCAATGCAGGCAGATGTGCTCTGCAAATGTCTTGGCCCTAGTGGGACTATAGCAAAGTCCAATAGCCACGTATAGGATGCCACTAGGTACACTGAGTGTGTGCTAGTATAATGGCTTCGTTATAATTAGTTGGAGTGTGCAACGCAGGCAGATGCGCTCTGCAAATGTCTTGGCACTAGTGGGACTATAGCAAAGTCCAATAGCCACGTATAGGATGCCACTAGGTACACTGAGTGTTTGCTAGTATAATGGCTTCGTTATAATTAGTTGGAGTGTGCAATGCAGGCAGATGTGCTCTGCAAATGTCTTGGCCCTAGTGGGACTATAGCAAAGTCCAATAGCCACGTATAGGATGCCACTAGGTACACTGAGTGTGTGCTAGTATAATGGCTTCGTTATAATTAGTTGGAGTGTGCAACGCAGGCAGATGCGCTCTGCAAATGTCTTGGCACTAGTGGGACTATAGCAAAGTCCAATAGCCACGTATAGGATGCCACTAGGTACACTGAGTGTTTGCTAGTATAATGGCTTCGTTATAATTTGTTGTAGTGTGCAACGCAGGCAGATGCGCTCTGCAAATGTCTTGGCACTAGTGGGACTATAGCAAAGTCCAATAGCCACGTATAGGATGCCACTAGGTACACTGAGTGTTTGCTAGTATAATGGCTTCGTTATAATTAGTTGGAGTGTGCAACGCAGGCAGATGCGCTCTGCAAATGTCTTGGCACTAGTGGGACTATAGCAAAGTCCAATAGCCACGTATAGGATGCCACTAGGTACACTGAGTGTGTGCTAGTATAATGGCTTCGTTATAATTAGTTGGAGTGTGCAACGCAGGCAGATGCGCTCTGCAAATGTCTTGGCACTAGTGGGACTATAGCAAAGTCCAATAGCCACGTATAGGATGCCACTAGGTACACTGAGTGTTTGCTAGTATAATGGCTTCGTTATAATTTGTTGTAGTGTGCAACGCAGGCAGATGCGCTCTGCAAATGTCTTGGCACTAGTGGGACTATAGCAAAGTCCAATAGCCACGTATAGGATGCCACTAGGTACACTGAGTGTGTGCTAGTATAATGGCTTCGTTATAATTAGTTGGAGTGTGCAACGCAGGCAGATGCGCTCTGCAAATGTCTTGGCACTAGTGGGACTATAGCAAAGTCCAATAGCCACGTATAGGATGCCACTAGGTACACTGAGTGTTTGCTAGTATAATGGCTTCGTTATAATTTGTTGTAGTGTGCAACGCAGGCAGATGCGCTCTGCAAATGTCTTGGCACTAGTGGGACTATAGCAAAGTCCAATAGCCACGTATAGGATGCCACTAGGTACACTGAGTGTTTGCTAGTATAATGGCTTCGTTATAATTAGTTGGAGTGTGCAACGCAGGCAGATGCGCTCTGCAAATGTCTTGGCACTAGTGGGACTATAGCAAAGTCCAATAGCCACGTATAGGATGCCACTAGGTACACTGTGTGTTTGCTAGTATAATGGCTGAGTTTAAAAAACTTGGAGTGTGCAATGCAGGCAGATGTGCTCTGCTAATGTCTTTGCACTAGTGGGACTATAGCAAAGTCCAATAGCCACGTATAGGATGCCACTAGGTACACTGAGTGTTTGCTAGTAAAATTGCTTAGTTTAAAAAACTTGGAGTGTGCAATGCAGGCAGATGTGCTCTGCAAATGTCTTGGCCCTAGTGGGACTATAGCAAAGTCCAATAGCCACGTATAGGATGCCACTAGGTACACTGAGTGTTTGCTAGTATAATGGCTTCGTTATAATTTGTTGGAGTGTGCAATGCAGGCAGATGTGCTCTGCAAATGTCTTGGCCCTAGTGGGACTATAGCAAAGTCCAATAGCCACGTATAGGATGCCACTAGGTACACTGAGTGTTTGCTAGTATAATGGCTTCGTTATAATTTGTTGTAGTGTGCAACGCAGGCAGATGCGCTCTGCAAATGTCTTGGCACTAGTGGGACTATAGCAAAGTCCAATAGCCACGTATAGGATGCCACTAGGTACACTGAGTGTGTGCTAGTATAATGGCTTCGTTATAATTAGTTGGAGTGTGCAACGCAGGCAGATGCGCTCTGCAAATGTCTTGGCACTAGTGGGACTATAGCAAAGTCCAATAGCCACGTATAGGATGCCACTAGGTACACTGAGTGTTTGCTAGTATAATGGCTTCGTTATAATTTGTTGGAGTGTGCAACGCAGGCAGATGCGCTCTGCAAATGTCTTGGCACTAGTGGGACTATAGCAAAGTCCAATAGCCACGTATAGGATGCCACTAGGTACACTGAGTGTTTGCTAGTATAATGGCTGAGTTTAAAAAACTTGGAGTGTGCAATGCAGGCAGATGTGCTCTGCAAATGTCTTGGCCCTAGTGGGACTATAGCAAAGTCCAATAGCCACGTATAGGATGCCACTAGGTACACTGAGTGTGTGCTAGTATAATGGCTTCGTTATAATTAGTTGGAGTGTGCAACGCAGGCAGATGCGCTCTGCAAATGTCTTGGCACTAGTGGGACTATAGCAAAGTCCAATAGCCACGTATAGGATGCCACTAGGTACACTGAGTGTTTGCTAGTATAATGGCTTCGTTATAATTAGTTGGAGTGTGCAATGCAGGCAGATGTGCTCTGCAAATGTCTTGGCCCTAGTGGGACTATAGCAAAGTCCAATAGCCACGTATAGGATGCCACTAGGTACACTGAGTGTGTGCTAGTATAATGGCTTCGTTATAATTAGTTGGAGTGTGCAACGCAGGCAGATGCGCTCTGCAAATGTCTTGGCACTAGTGGGACTATAGCAAAGTCCAATAGCCACGTATAGGATGCCACTAGGTACACTGAGTGTTTGCTAGTATAATGGCTTCGTTATAATTTGTTGTAGTGTGCAACGCAGGCAGATGCGCTCTGCAAATGTCTTGGCACTAGTGGGACTATAGCAAAGTCCAATAGCCACGTATAGGATGCCACTAGGTACACTGAGTGTTTGCTAGTATAATGGCTTCGTTATAATTAGTTGGAGTGTGCAACGCAGGCAGATGCGCTCTGCAAATGTCTTGGCACTAGTGGGACTATAGCAAAGTCCAATAGCCACGTATAGGATGCCACTAGGTACACTGAGTGTGTGCTAGTATAATGGCTTCGTTATAATTAGTTGGAGTGTGCAACGCAGGCAGATGCGCTCTGCAAATGTCTTGGCACTAGTGGGACTATAGCAAAGTCCAATAGCCACGTATAGGATGCCACTAGGTACACTGAGTGTTTGCTAGTATAATGGCTTCGTTATAATTTGTTGTAGTGTGCAACGCAGGCAGATGCGCTCTGCAAATGTCTTGGCACTAGTGGGACTATAGCAAAGTCCAATAGCCACGTATAGGATGCCACTAGGTACACTGAGTGTGTGCTAGTATAATGGCTTCGTTATAATTAGTTGGAGTGTGCAACGCAGGCAGATGCGCTCTGCAAATGTCTTGGCACTAGTGGGACTATAGCAAAGTCCAATAGCCACGTATAGGATGCCACTAGGTACACTGAGTGTTTGCTAGTATAATGGCTGAGTTTAAAAAACTTGGAGTGTGCAATGCAGGCAGATGTGCTCTGCAAATGTCTTGGCCCTAGTGGGACTATAGCAAAGTCCAATAGCCACGTATAGGATGCCACTAGGTACACTGAGTGTGTGCTAGTATAATGGCTTCGTTATAATTAGTTGGAGTGTGCAACGCAGGCAGATGCGCTCTGCAAATGTCTTGGCACTAGTGGGACTATAGCAAAGTCCAATAGCCACGTATAGGATGCCACTAGGTACACTGAGTGTTTGCTAGTATAATGGCTTCGTTATAATTAGTTGGAGTGTGCAACGCAGGCAGATGCGCTCTGCAAATGTCTTGGCACTAGTGGGACTATAGCAAAGTCCAATAGCCACGTATAGGATGCCACTAGGTACACTGTGTGTTTGCTAGTATAATGGCTGAGTTTAAAAAACTTGGAGTGTGCAATGCAGGCAGATGTGCTCTGCTAATGTCTTTGCACTAGTGGGACTATAGCAAAGTCCAATAGCCACGTATAGGATGCCACTAGGTACACTGAGTGTTTGCTAGTAAAATTGCTTAGTTTAAAAAACTTGGAGTGTGCAATGCAGGCAGATGTGCTCTGCAAATGTCTTGGCCCTAGTGGGACTATAGCAAAGTCCAATAGCCACGTATAGGATGCCACTAGGTACACTGAGTGTGTGCTAGTATAATGGCTTCGTTATAATTAGTTGGAGTGTGCAACGCAGGCAGATGCGCTCTGCAAATGTCTTGGCACTAGTGGGACTATAGCAAAGTCCAATAGCCACGTATAGGATGCCACTAGGTACACTGAGTGTTTGCTAGTATAATGGCTTCGTTATAATTTGTTGTAGTGTGCAACGCAGGCAGATGCGCTCTGCAAATGTCTTGGCACTAGTGGGACTATAGCAAAGTCCAATAGCCACGTATAGGATGCCACTAGGTACACTGAGTGTTTGCTAGTATAATGGCTTCGTTATAATTAGTTGGAGTGTGCAACGCAGGCAGATGCGCTCTGCAAATGTCTTGGCACTAGTGGGACTATAGCAAAGTCCAATAGCCACGTATAGGATGCCACTAGGTACACTGTGTGTTTGCTAGTATAATGGCTGAGTTTAAAAAACTTGGAGTGTGCAATGCAGGCAGATGTGCTCTGCTAATGTCTTTGCACTAGTGGGACTATAGCAAAGTCCAATAGCCACGTATAGGATGCCACTAGGTACACTGAGTGTTTGCTAGTAAAATTGCTTAGTTTAAAAAACTTGGAGTGTGCAATGCAGGCAGATGTGCTCTGCAAATGTCTTGGCCCTAGTGGGACTATAGCAAAGTCCAATAGCCACGTATAGGATGCCACTAGGTACACTGAGTGTTTGCTAGTATAATGGCTTCGTTATAATTTGTTGGAGTGTGCAATGCAGGCAGATGTGCTCTGCAAATGTCTTGGCCCTAGTGGGACTATAGCAAAGTCCAATAGCCACGTATAGGATGCCACTAGGTACACTGAGTGTGTGCTAGTATAATGGCTTCGTTATAATTAGTTGGAGTGTGCAACGCAGGCAGATGCGCTCTGCAAATGTCTTGGCACTAGTGGGACTATAGCAAAGTCCAATAGCCACGTATAGGATGCCACTAGGTACACTGAGTGTTTGCTAGTATAATGGCTTAGTTAGAATAAGTTGGAGTGTGCAGAGGACAAGAGGGTACAGTGGCAGGATTGTGGTGCTCTGGGTAGAGGAATGGAAGCCTGCCTTTCTATTCCCTCCTAATGGTGAAATGCAGGGAGGAAATCCCTGACCTGGGCTACACAGACGCTGTTGCTGTTTGCAGGACCTGTCACCTATGGCTCTCTGACCCTGCCGGTACGAGCCCTTAAAAGGACTGCTAGAATGTGCTCTCCCTAAGCTGTCTAACGCTGTGTATGCAGCGCATACAGCTGTATCGGCGATAGGACAAAGGACGGAACTGCGACAGTGATGTCTGACACCAAAGACGCAGAAGGCAGATAATGGCGATCGTGAAGAAAATGTCCGGTTTTATAATGCAGGGACATGTGACATGCAGATCCTATCACACATGCCGTTGCTTCTCTGCCTCAAAGTCCACTTAGGTGTGTGTGTGTCTGTGATTGGCTGACATGCTGGCCAGCCCCACAAGACGCGCGCGCTTAGGGAAGGAAGACAAGAAAAAAAAAAAAAAAATGGCGATCGCCATTATAGAAACAGCAGTGATCTGAAGGCGCTGTTCACGCACACTATACACTGAAATGTGATAATAGTTTGATTCACAGAGTGACTTACACTATTACAGCAGAAACCAAGCTAAGATTTAGCTGTTTTTTGGCTGCTAGAACCGTTCTCGAACGTTTCTAGAACTATCGAGCTTTTGCAAAAAGCTCGAGTTCTAGTTCGATCTAGAACATGCCCCAAAATCACTCGAGCCTAGAACTGGAGAACCACGAACCACGAACCGCGCTCAACTCTACTAATCACAAGACTGTGCCTCAATAAGTATAAGTCTCTACAATGTGAACAAGGTCTATAAAAGAAAGCCATCAAAACATAAAAATAATATACAAAAATATATAGTTATATTGCCATAGAGAAATTGCTAATTCCATGTATATGCATTCATAGAATTTTTTTCCTGTAACATGATTTTGTCAAAAAGTATCAAAAACTATTGATGTTGCATACAAACTATTTTATTATTGTTTTTTTCTCTTCATTATTTGTACTCATTATGCAGTATGCCCAATTATTTTAACACTTCATGCAATAGATGCACATTAATTTCATGTATTTTTGTATAATATTTTTTCTGTTTTGATAGTTTTCTTTTATAGACCTTGTTCACATTGTAGATACTTATGCCTATCAAGGCACAGCCTTATGATTAGTTCTTTACCAGAGGCTAAAGGGTTAAGCTTTCAGCCTGCCCTTGCTTCCCATTAACGTTTAGCTAATTTCACCTGAGGCTTAGGTAATATCCGTTGTGGGTATATATAAAATATTTGAAATATATGTTGATGCAGTACCTACGACTAAGGATTATAAAGATAAAAAGAATCAGGTTCCATGCTGCGCTAGAAACCAAATGAATCCAAGGATGTGTAATAAAAACCTTTTCTTTATTTCTGCAGGTCAACGCGTTTCAAAGACATCCGTCTTCTTCATCAGGACACAAGAACAATACATAAACATCCACAAGGAGCAGTATTTTATACATCCTAGAGAAGTGCCACACCTACAAGTGTGAGTCAGCAGTCCCATGACTCAGAGCCACATGGAAATGTGAAAAAAGGAGAAAAGAAGAGGGGGGAGGAAAAAATGTGAAGAAAAAGAAGATATTTATAGCCGCATTCATTTAATTTCTAAAAGAAATTTTGCGTGATATGTGTTATTTAGAGACTTCTAAAACTTGTGAGTGATCCAGAAAAAAAGGGAGGGGGAAGGTGTGGAGAAATATAATAGAACTCCGGGCGCTCTGTGTTTGACAGGCATGCTCAGGAGCAGGTCATATCAAACCACCACTCTATAAGAGATGCGGTGTGCAAATGAAATGTGAAAACATGCCAAAAAGGTTATGAACAATGAGTGAAAAAATAAAAATAAACATATGTGAAGTGAAGAAAAAAAAAATATTTTTTTATTTACATGCTTATATTTAAAAGTTTTATTTGTTTATAATGTTGCATTCATATGCATATATATCCGAAATGAATTTGTAATAATTAAAAACGGGTTTCAATCATTTAAATAAATTAATAAAATTACAAAAAATCACGCTACAGAAAATTTACATAATGTTGAGGGGGAGAGCGCAAAAATGAAAGCTGTAATTATTGTTAAAGAATCACTGTGTATGCTGTTGTGAGGTGAACTGAGTTCACCTCTGTGAGAAAAAAGAAAAAGTGTCTTGTGTTCACATAAGGACTGTGTGTGTTATGTGTTCCTCCCCCTCTCTTTTTTTCTCCTTTTTTTTTTTCTTTCACATTTTCATGTGGCTCTGAGTCATGGGACTGCTGACTCACACTTGTAGGTGTGGCACTTCTCAAGCATATTTAAAATACTGCTCCTTGTGGATGTTTCTGAACTGTTCTTGTGTTCTGATGAAGAAGACGGATATGTCTTGAAACGCGTTGACCTGCAGAAATAAAGAAAAGGTTTTTATTACACATCCTTGGATTCATGTGGTTTCTAGCGCAGCATAGAACCTAATTCTTTTTATCCTTATTGTTCAACATTTTTTTCGGGGCTGCTGCTGACCACTTTTGATATATTTGCACCAAGGAGTTGTGCCTGTCACAACTTCAGCAGGTGAGTGTGCCTTTGGCACCTTATTTGTAAAATCTCATACTTGGCAAGACCCTATGTGCGCTCTCTTTTCCACAGATAAATAAATACGACTAAGGACTGACATCCTAAATGCATCAGGAGTAGGGATCAGCGAGTAGTGAAATTTTCGGACTCGCTATACTCGTAACGAGTAGGTCCTAATACTTGGGTACTCGTTTCGAGTAGCGAGTTCAATGCAAGTCAAATGGAAATGTGAGTAATTGTCTACTGGACCCTACAAAGCAGTCTGGGGGCTCAGTAAAAGGCTGAAATGGATGCATGATTGTTTAAAAGCTGGGCAGTAAAAAGCAACCGGCTTTTTTAAGCAATCAGCTGATGCAGGCTCCCCGCCGGGGTCATTAACTCCCTGGTGCTTTGCTCCCCGCTCCCTGGTGCTGCGCTCACCGCCCGGTCTTAATTTAGGATCGGGCGGGGAGGTGGAAGGGGAGCGAAGCACCGGGCAGCGGGGAGGGAAGAACCAGGCGAGGGAGCGAGGCAGTGGGGAGGGAAGCATCGGACAGGAAAGCCGTCGGTGAAATCTCTCTCTCTCTTCTCTCTCTCTCTCTCTGTTGGCCGGTCTCTCCCTCTCACCCCCACTCTCATACTCACCGATCACTGGCACGGCGCTGCACGGCTGTCACATTGCTCCAGCGGCTTCTCCTGCTTTTGAAAATGCAGGCCACTTATTACTCCATCTCGTATTCACTGCTTCCCCCGCCCACCGACGCCTATGATTGGTTGCAGTCAGACGTGCCCCCACGCTGAGTGACAGCTGTCTCACTGCAACCAATCACAGCCGCCGGTGGGCGGGTCTATATCGTGCAGTAAAATAAATAAATAAATGATTTAAAAAAAAACGGCGTGCGCCCCCCCCCGAAGATAAAACAGACAGCTGGGGGTTGGTATTCTCCCCCTGGGGGGCTCATTGTTGTTACCCCCCAGGTTAAGAATAGCAACCGGCAGCTGCCCCAGATTTGGTGCATCCATTAGATGCGCAATATCTGGCTTTCATCCCGACTCATTCCAATTGCCCTGGTGCGGTAGCAATCGGAGTAATTGAAGGGGTTAATGACAGGTGATAATTGAAACATGTAATTAAGCCCTGGATTGGTAATATTTAGATTTCGATGAGACCTCCATATCACCAATCCTGTAATTAATTAGTTAATAAAACACACACACACACACACACACATAGAAATCCTCCA
The DNA here is from genome assembly GCF_048569485.1 of Anomaloglossus baeobatrachus. NCBI lineage: Eukaryota > Metazoa > Chordata > Amphibia > Anura > Aromobatidae > Anomaloglossus > Anomaloglossus baeobatrachus. The sequence goes on from NC_134356.1 coordinate 409,656,464, forward strand.
TTTAAAAATAAACACATAGAGACACCCTCTTTAACCCATTTATTAACCCCAAACATACCCAGCTCCGACGTAAATCCACAACCGAGGTCCAACTACGGCTTTGCTGTATCCAGTCCTCGTACTGAGCGGTGACATGAAGCTGCCGCTCAGAGCGAGAACCAGCTCAGAATTACAGCTCTGAAGCCCACTGTTATCGGAACGATGATGTCAGAGCTGTCATTATGTGGCTCGGAGTCTCCCTGCCAATGCTAAACTGTGTCGGGCAGCGATGACGTCATCGCTGCCCGACACACTGTCAGACCTGCCTAATCCCCGCATCATTCTGTTGTTAGCGGTGGTAGAGAGAGGATTAATCCTCACTACCGTCACTAACATGGAGCTGAGTTGATGACTGAGTTGGACCTCATATTGGACTACTTCGGAGGGATTTTGGGGATTTAAAAAATGGTAAATGAGGGTTTGTCTGATTTTATTTACAAAAAATGTTTGTTGTCTGTGTTTTATTTTGAATAAAGGTGTTTTGAGTGTGTGTTATTTTACTTTACTACAAGTGAATTAATAAAGTCCAGTTTCAAGTGAAGCTGAACTTTATTAATTCAAGGCTTTATGTCACCTGGTTAAATTCAGGTGACATTAACCCCTTATTACCCAGTTTTCCAATGCACCAGGGCAGCTGGACAAGCCGGGTAAGCGCCAGATTTGGCGCATCTATTGGATGCACAAAATCTGGAGCGGCTGCTGGTTGCAATTCTTACCCTGGGAGGCCAATAACTATGTGCCCCCCCAGGGGGAGAATACCAACCCCCAGCCATCTGTTTTATCTTGGCTGGCTATCAAAATTGGGGGGACCGCATGTCGTTTTTTTAAAACTATTTATTTATTTATTGTATGGCACGATATAGACCCGCCCACCGGCAGCTGTGATTATTTGCAGTGAGACAGCTATCATTCAGCATGGAGGCGTGTCTGACTGCAACCAATCATAGGCATCGGTGGGCGGGGGAAGCAGTGAACACGAGATGGAATAATGAGCGGCCGGCATTTTCAAAAACAGTAGAAGCCGCCAGATCAATGTAACAGCCATGCAGTGTCATGCCGGTGATTGGTGAGTATGAGAGAGGGGGTGAGAGGGAGAGACCAACCGACAGACCGATGGAGAGAGAGAGACCGACAGAGAGAGAGACCGACATCGACAGAGAGAGAGATCGACAGACAGAGAGAGAGACCGACAAAGAGAGAGAGAGACCGACAGAGAGTGAGAAAGACTGACCAACCGACAGACAGAGAGAGACTGACAGAGAGAGAGAGAGACTTCACCGACAGCTTTCCCGTCCGATACTTCCCTACCTGCTGCCTCGCTCCCCCGCCTGGTTCTTCCCTCCCCGCTGCCCAGTGCTTCGCTCCCCTTCCACCTCCCCGCCCGATCCTAAATTAAGACTGGGCGGTGAGCGCAGCACCAGGGAGTGAAGCACCAGGGAGTGAAGGACCCCGGCGGGGAGCGTGCATCAGCTGATTGCTTAATAGAGTCGGCGGCTGTTTACCACTCCACTTTTAAGACCGTGCAGGGAGCGCAGCACCAGGGAGCGGGGAGCGAAGCACCGGGCAGCGAGGAGTGCAGCACCAGGCAGCGAAGGACCTGGGCAGGGAGCGTGAATCAGCTGATTGCTTAAAAAAAGCCGGCAGCTTTTTACCGCCTGGCTTTTAAACAATCATGCATCCATTTCAGCCTTTTACTAAGCCCCCAGACCGCTTTGTAGGGTCCAGCAGACAATTACTCACATTTCCCATTGACTTAGATTGGACTCACTACTCCTAATGAGTAATTACAAGGATACTTGCGGAGTAATGAGTAGCCCGAATACCATACTACTCGGTGAGTACCAAGTAGTAATGAGAATACTCGCTCATTCCTAATCAGGAGGTCTGTGTTTTATGATGTTTTAAAAAAAAAAATCAATAAATTTGAGAGTTTTATCCATATTGGTGCTGGACAAACATTTTTCATTGTCTACTTTCCCGTGGAAGCCACCCACACATCTCCGTGCACCTGTAACTCATCTGGATCAACACAGCAGCAGTTTGGATATTCAACAGACTCTTGGTGAGCTGATCATTTTGTGTTTTTTTTTCTAATACAATATGAAGCCAAAGAAAGAAATTTGTCAAAACAGAAAGATATAAAATAGTATTACGCACCATACAAGGGTCAAATACCAACACCACATGACCAGACCACATAGTGACCGAATACTTCAATAATGATCATGAATAAAAACCTCAATACTAATAACACTAATATTACCATCAGTGCCATTAATAAAAGCATAACATAACATAAAAGCTCTGTATAAATTGCCAGTGCAGAAAATAATACACAATCACCTATCACATCCAGAGCACATTCCACACTTTTTACCCAATTTCTACACTGCATCAGACTTTTGTTCTCCCATGTAAGACAGTATCCTCAAAATAAGATATTACAGCAATAATAATGTCCCCTGATTTGCCCCTACACTAATTATGTCCACCATTTGCCACCCTATATCAATAATGTATGTTCCTCATTCTGGTCCCATATAGTAATTATGTCTTCTATCATGGCCCCCTTTATTTAATAATGTCCTCATCCTGGCCCCTTTTATTTAATAATTTCTCCCATCTTGGCCTCCTTTATTTAATAATGTCTCCAATCCTGGCCCACTTCATTTAATAATGTCTCCCATCCTAGGCTCCTATGTTCCTCCATCTTGGGCCTCTATGTTCATACATCCCGGGCCCCTAAACTGCACCATCCTGGGCCCCTATATCTACTACTCTGTCCATACAAAGAAGTGTTAAGGCAGGCCATAAATTTACAGTGATGCAATCTAATTGTGCATCTACCTTAACCCTGTCTGCATCCAAATCATGAGTCATTTGTTAGCAGCATGCATACTATTCTTCCATACAGACCAGAGAAATGACACGGCTCTGCATAGAAAATATGACTGGATTTAATTACGGAAGTTCATACATTTAAAAGGAATCAGTTGGCTAGGGGCCAATAATATGTAACACGTCTCCTATTGGGCAAACGTAAAATATATATATCACAGAATAAGCTACTGTATATGTGCTTGCTTCCTCATTTATATTAAGCTATGTCAGCATGATTCACTTGTCACATGAAAGTGCAGACTGTCTGAGTCTTATGATGTCTGAATGCAGATATAGGTGTGGTACACAGTTCAAGCACTTATCCCCTTTCACGACCGGCCGATTTTTCGCTTTCCGTTTTTTTTTTTCGCCATTCTTTTTCTGAGAGACGTAACTTTTTTATTTTTCAGTCAATATGGTCATGTGAGGGCTCATTTTTTGCGGAACGAGCTGTACTTTTAAATGAAACCATCAGTTTTACCATATTGTGTACTAGAAAATGGCAAAAAAATTCCAAATGCTGAAAAATTGCAAAAAAAGTGCGATAGCACTATGGTTTTTGAGATATTTTATTCACTGTGTTCACTATATGGTAAAACTGATGTGTGGGTGTGATGCCTCAGGTCAGTGCGAGTTCGTAGACACCAAACATGTATAGGTTTACTTTTATATAAGGGGTTAAAAAAAAATCGGAAGTTTGTCCGAAAAAAGTGGCGCACGTTTTACGCCATATTCCGTGACCCGTAGCGTTCTCATTTTTCGGGATCTTAGGCTCAATGACGGCTTATTTTTTGCGTCTCGAGCTGACGTTTTTAACGGTACCATTTTTGCGCAGATGCTACGTTTTGATCGCCTCTTATTGCATTTTGCGCAAAAGTTGTGGCGACAAAAAAACGTCGTTTTGGCGTTTGGAATTTTTTTGCCGCTACGCCGTTTACTGATCAGATTAATTGATTTTATATTTTGATAGATCGGGCGTTTCTGAACGCGGCGATACCAAATGTGTGTATATTTTTTATTTTTTTAACCCTTTAATTTTTAATGGGGCGAATGGGGGGTGATTTGAACTTTTAGGTTTTTTTGTTTTTTTTTAATTTTTTAAAACTTATTTTTGTACTTTTTTTTTTTATTTTACTAGTCCCCCTAGGGGGCTATTGCGATCAGCATTCCGATCGCTCTGCAGTATCTGCTGATCACAGCTGGAAGGCTGTAAACAGCAGATACGCTGTCTTTCTCTTTTGCTGTGCCCCGGGCACAGCGAAAGTGAAACCAATTCATGTGTAGTACAGGAGTCATCACATGACCCTGTACTACCATGACAACTATCGGGAGTCACGTGATCGCGTCACGTGACTTCCGGTTTCGGCGGTAAGTAAAACTTTACCGCGATTGCGCTTATAATGGCGCTGTCATGTATTGACAGCGCCATTATAAGGGGTTAATCGGCACGAGCAGATAACGATTCTGCTCGTGCCTAGCAGGCACACATCTCAGCTGTGAAAATCAGCTGAGATGTGTGCCGATCGCGGCATGCTGCCGCCGGAGGACCGCGGGCAGTAAGATTATGTCATTTAGGACGTAATTTTACGGCCCGCGGTCGTTAAGGGGTTAAATCCTGGTTTTTGGATATCTTCATAAAACTCTTAATAGTTCATAATCTTGTCCATAACATTCCCCCTTTTGGAGATAGCCAAAAGTCTTTCCTTACTTTTTTCCGAGTCTATTGATCTGTCCTAATGCCGATGGTTACCTCACTCACATACGAGATAGCCCATCCCTTGTGGATGAATCTCCCCACCCAATAGACTATGCATAGGAAGTAAAATCCTGACAGTATCCTCTTGACTGTCCTCTTGGCTATGTTCCACGCTGGCACACGTTATTCAGGAAAGGGGGGGAAAGTGGAGGTAGTCCTCTCATCAGCTCATATTTGTCAGGGTTGATTTCAAACAGAGTCTCATATTCCTCAGTCCTCAGGCGGTAATGGTGGGACATCATCAAAGGTGGGATGCACAGTCATCTTCTGGTCCACAGGCTTGGATATCATCTTCTTGGCACAAAGTATCTGGTAGAAGAAGGAAAACAGCCATCTCCTGGTCCCAGGTCTGACATCTTTTGTAGGGGATGCATGGATCTTGTAAAAAAGAAAGAGAGAGAGAGAAAGAAAGAGAGAGAGAGAAGAGAAAAAAAATTGTCTCCTCTTCCTGCACTCTGCCGGCATCCTCTTGCAGCTTCATATCCAGCGTAGTCAAATGGCCATCTCACCCATCAGAGGCTGACCTAAGAGCGCGATACATAGTAGTAATGTTAAAAGATGTGATGTAGGCACACAGACATTCAGACAGGCACACAGGCGTGCAAACACACACTGACACCTGCAAGCAGACGAGCACACGCACACATATGTAGATACACTTACATGCACCAGTGTGTAGACACACATGCATGCACATAAATGCAAACAAACTTACATATCTAGATACACAGACATATGCAGACACCTGGACAAATGTACGCAGAGAGGCACACAGATACACAGACATATGCAGACAAATACACACCGACATATGCAGACAAATGCACACAGACATTCACAGCCATACATTCACAGTTCCTGTTTCTGCTACCACAACACTCACCCCAACCCATGCTAGAGGAAAAAAACAACCTAATAATAAAATCACATATAAATAAAGCACATATGATAACACACAATAGCACTGCAACTCCCATTCTTATATATATTTTTTCCCACAGCAAAATTGTACACATATCTACTATTCTAAATAAATAACTCACCACTCCTGATCCACCCTGGCCACCAATTTCAAAGCAGATACTGAAACTCTTTTTTTTTTTATAAAAGAAGAAAATACATTACCAAATACCAAAACAATCATACATAACCTGAAATAAACAAAAATACAATAACATAAAGCATAACACATACAGTGGAACCTCGGTTTACAAGTAACTTGGTGTGCAAGTATTTCGCTATACGAGCAAAGCTTGCTGCAAATTTGTAACTCGGTTTACGATCAAGCTTTGCTGTACGAGCAAATACTCACCGCACACACTTCCGGTTCCGTACTTTCACCGCATTCTGACCCGCTCTTGCCGTCTGCACAAACACACACAAACACGCACACACACACATTATGCTCACCTTACCTTCCGCTCCCTCGCTGGCTTCCTGGTTCTTGTAGTTCACCGGTAAAGGATGTGTATCGGGTAACCATGGCAACGATGGAGGAACTTCCACTGTCAGCCACTACTCAAAAGTAGCACGCTGGCCAATCAGAGACAAGCGGCTCATTCCTTTGACGTCAGCGAGCTGGCAGCAGAAGCTCCGGCATTGGTCGCGTTGGTTGCCAGATACACATCCTGTACCGGCGAACTACAAGAATCAGGAGGCCGGCGAGAGAACGGAAGGTAAGGTGAGCATAATATGTGTGTGTGCGTGTTTGTGTGTGTCTGTGCAGACGGCAAGATCGGGTCAGAGTGCGGTGAAAGTACGGAACCGGAAGTGTGTGCGGTGAGTATTTGCTCGTACAGCAAAGCTTGATCGTAAACCGAGTTACAAATTTGCAGCAAGCTTTGCTCGTATAGCGAAATACTCGCACACCAAGTTACTCGCAAACCAAGGTTTGACATCTTTTGTAGGGGATGCATGGATCTTGTAAAAAAGAAAGAGAGAGAGAGAAAAAAAGAGAGAGAGAGAAGAGAAAAAAATTTGTCTCCTCTTCCTGCACTCTGCCGGCATCCTCTTGCAGCTTCATATCCAGCGTAGTCAAATGGCCATCTCACCCATCAGAGGCTGACCTAAAAGCGCGATACATAGTAGTAATGTTAAAAGATGTGATGTAGTGATGTAGGCACACAGACATTCAGACAGGCACACAGGCGTGTAAACACACACTGACACCTGCAAGCAGACGAGCACACGCACACATATGCAGATACACTTACATGCACCAATATGTAGACACTAGTGATGAGCGAGCATGCTTGTCACTACTCGGTACTCGCACGAGTATCACTGTACTCGGGCTGCTCGGCGGGGAACGAGTAATCTCGCGATACTCGTGCTTTACTCGTGGTCTTCATTTCTGCATGTTGGCGCTCTTTTGAGAGCCAGCCCTCATGCAGGGATTGGCTGGCAGACCACTGCAATGCCACAGCCCTGTTAGTTGTGGAATTGCAGTGATTGGCCGGCCTGCACAGCGTCACCGAGCCTTTATATAGGCCGGCGCGCTGTGCTCTGCTCACAGCTATTCTGACAGTGAGTGTAGGGAGAGTGTCGCTGATTCAGGGAAAGCTTTGCGGCCCTTTATAGCTTTTTCAGTTGCAGGGCTGCAAACAGTGTGACCAAAAGTCCTTCTCAGGACTATTCTAGTTGTATACAGGCAGGCAGGGTATAGCCAGGTCGGCGTACAGTAGCAGAGTCCTTCTCAGGACTATTGTTGCTATATACAGGCAGGGTATAGCCAGGTCTGAATACAGGCTAGTGACCAAAAGAGTCCTTGTCAGGACTATTGTAGCAGTATACAGGCAGGCAGGCAGGCAGGGTAGTGGTGACCGTATACCAGCCTTCATATCTGGGGCTGGTGTACACAGTGTAAAACAGTCCAGATAGTGTCTGACTTGTCTGTACTGTAATTGTCGCTCCCCAAAAAAACCTGTTAGGTTATTATTGCGTCCGTGCTTGGTTTTTAAAACCGCACGTGTGTGCCTGTTGGTGGCAGCGTACAGGTGCACTGGTGTGCGTTTACCAAACTATTATATAACGCACAAGTGTAGTGTATAATACACGTCAGTCAGCAGTGGCTGATAGTGTCAGAGTTCTTAATTTTTGCTCCTAAAACCTGTGTTAGGTTATTATTGCGTCCGTGCTTGGTTTTTAAAACCGCACGTGTGTGCCTGTTGGTGGCAGCGTACAGGTGCACTGGTGTGCGTTTACCAAACTATTATATAACGCACAAGTGTAGTGTATAATACACGTCAGTCAGCAGTGGCTGATAGTGTCAGAGTTCTTAATTTTTGCTCCTAAAACCTGTGTTAGGTTATTATTGCGTCCGTGCTTGGTTTTTAAAACCGCACGTGTGTGCCTGTTGGTGGCAGCGTACAGGTGCACTGGTGTGCGTTTACCAAACTATTATATAACGCACAAGTGTAGTGTATAATACACGTCAGTCAGCAGTGGCTGATAGTGTCAGAGTTCTTAATTTTTGCTCCTAAAACCTGTGTTAGGTTATTATTGCGTCCGTGCTTGGTTTTTAAAACCGCACGTGTGTGCCTGTTGGTGGCAGCGTACAGGTGCACTGGTGTGCGTTTACCAAACTATTATATAACGCACAAGTGTAGTGTATAATACACGTCAGTCAGCAGTGGCTGATAGTGTCAGAGTTCTTAATTTTTGCTCCTAAAACCTGTGTTAGGTTATTATTGCGTCCGTGCTTGGTTTTTAAAACCGCACGTGTGTGCCTGTTGGTGGCAGCGTACAGGTGCACTGGTGTGCGTTTACCAAACTATTATATAACGCACAAGTGTAGTGTATAATACACGTCAGTCAGCAGTGGCTGATAGTGTCAGAGTTCTTAATTTTTGCTCCTAAAACCTGTGTTAGGTTATTATTGCGTCCGTGCTTGGTTTTTAAAACCGCACGTGTGTGCCTGTTGGTGGCAGCGTACAGGTGCACTGGTGTGCGTTTACCAAACTATTATATAACGCACAAGTGTAGTGTATAATACACGTCAGTCAGCAGTGGCTGATAGTGTCAGAGTTCTTAATTTTTGCTCCTAAAACCTGTGTTAGGTTATTATTGCGTCCGTGCTTGGTTTTTAAAACCGCACGTGTGTGCCTGTTGGTGGCAGCGTACAGGTGCACTGGTGTGCGTTTACCAAACTATTATATAACGCACAAGTGTAGTGTATAATACACGTCAGTCAGCAGTGGCTGATAGTGTCAGAGTTCTTAATTTTTGCTCCTAAAACCTGTGTTAGGTTATTATTGCGTCCGTGCTTGCATTTAAAAACCGCACGTGTGTGCCTGTCGGTGGCAGCGTACAGGTGCACTTGTGTGCAATTTCCAGAAACTTTGATATAACGCACAAGTAGTGAATATACACGTCAGCAGTGCACAGCATTGCAAAATGCGCAAGGGCATTGGCAAGGAACAAGGAAGTGGACGTGATGGTGGTGCAGGCAGAGGCCGAGGTCGTGGGCAAGCTCTAATTTCGCCACAACAAAGGGCCACATCTAGTCGCTCGCACGTCCTGTCCCAAATTCTTGGGGACCGCAGCAGTACACCGCTCTTGAACCAAGACCAGTGTCAACAGGTTGTTAGTTGGATAGCGGATAATGCTTCCAGTCAGATTGGCACCACCACAAACACTCTGTCTTCCACACGGTCAAGTGTCAGTAGCCGTGATACTGCACCGCACATTTCTGAACCTGATCCTCCTTCCTACCACCAGGCTGAGTACACGTCCTCCTCGGACATTAATGATCCCACACTTGGACACTCGGAAGAGCTGTTCACGTTTCCATTCACACATTCTGGCCTCTCGCCAGCTCATATTGAAGTGGGTCATGAGGAGATCGTCTGTACAGATGGCCAAATATTTGAGCAGCCACGTTCTCACGAAGTTGGCAACGTGTCTCAACAAGTGGTGGACGATGATGAGACACAATTGTCAGCAAGTCAGGAGGAGGAGCAGGGTGCGGAAGAGGAAGACGACGTGGTGGATGATCCAGTAACTGACCCAACCTGGCAGGAGGATATGCAGAGCGAGGACAGCAGTGCACAGGGGGAGGGAGGCGTAGCATCACAACAGGCAGTAAGAAGCAGGGTGGTGGCCCCAGGCAGAAGTCAGGCAACCGTTCCCCGGAACAACACGACGACACAAGGTGCCTGTACAAATGTTAGGTCTTCACGAGTCTGGCAGTTTTTTAAGTTGGATCCAGATGATTCAAAAAAGGCCATTTGCAACACCTGCCGTGCCAGCATCAGCAGGGGTACCAAAACTAGCAGCCTGACCACCACCAGCATGATCAGGCACATGTCAGCCAAGCACCCGACTTTGTGGGAAGTACAACAGAGTCGAGGAGCAGTGCTTGCTGATGTCACTGCTACGTCTTCGCTGGTTGTGCATGCGAGCCAATCCTCTGTCCATGCTGCCTGCGAACAAGCCTCCTCCACTCCTGCACCTGCAGTTGCCTACGCAGAAAGAACACCATCATCAAGCACGTCCTTGTCCCAGCGCAGCGTTCAGTTATCCATTCAGCAAACCTTTGAACGCAGGCGCAAATACACTGCCAACACCCCACATGCCACAGTTCTAAATGCTAACATTTCGCGACTGCTTGCGCTGGAAATGTTGCCTTTTAGGCTGGTGGAGACAGAAGCATTCCGTGACCTGATGGCGGCAGCTGTCCCACGTTACTCGGTCCCCAGCCGCCACTATTTCTCCCGGTGTGCCGTCCCCGCGTTGCATAACCACGTGTCACAAAACATCACACGTGCCCTGAACAACGCTGTTTCACCCAAGGTCCACCTAACCACAGACACGTGGACAAGTGCTTGTGGGCAAGGCCGCTACATCTCGTTGACGGCACACTGGGTTAATATTGTGGAAGCTGGGACCCAGTCTGAGCGAGGGACGCAACACGTCCTTCCCACACCAAGGTTTGCAGGCCCTACCTCAGTCAGTGTTTCACCCACACTCTACAGCTCCGGAATGTCATGCTCTTCAGCCTCCTCCTCCTCCTGCGCATCCTCATCCACTGTGCCCTCCACACCAGTCACAAGCTGGAAGCACTGCAGCACTGCCTCGGCGAAGCGGCAACAGGCTGTGCTGAAGCTAATCTGCATAGGTGACAAACCCCACAATGCAGAAGAGCTGTGGACAGCTCTGAAACAGCAGGCAGATCACTGGCTCACACCTCTGAACCTAAAGCCAGGAAAGGTCGTTTGTGACAATGGCCGGAACCTGGTGGCGGCTTTGAGGCGAGGCCAGCTGACACATGTTCCATGCGTGGCCCATGTGCTCAACCTCGTGGTTCAGCGGTTTATAAAGTCATACCCAGAGCTGTCTGATCTGCTGGTAAAAGTTCGCCGCCTGTCTGCACATTTTCGAAAGTCACCTACTGCTTCAGCCGGCCTTGCCGGCTTTCAGCGCCGTTTGCATCTTCCGGCTCACAGACTGGTGTGTGATGTCCCCACGCGTTGGAATTCAACTCTGCACATGTTGGTCAGGATATGTGAGCAGAAGAGGGCAGTTGTTGAGTACCTGCATCACCTAAGCCGTCGGGAAATGGGTCAAACTCCACACATAACACCTGAGGAGTGGAGATGGATGTCAGACCTATGTACCATCCTCCAAAACTTTGAGGACTCCACCAAGATGGTGAGTGGTGATGACGCCATTATTAGCGTCACCATACCGCTACTCTGCCTTCTAAAACGGTCCCTGCTGAAAAACAAACATGATGCATTGCAGGCGGAGCGCGATGAGTTGCAGCAAGAAACAGTAGTGGGTGTGGGTGATAACACACAGCCCAGCCTCGTCTCATCACAACGTGCAGTGGAGGACTATGACGAGGAGGAGGATGAAGACATGGATCAACTCTCCGGCCAAATTGAGGATATGACATGCACACCAGTCATATCCTCGATTCAGCGTGGCTGGCCAGAGGACAGGGTAGATGAGGAGGAGGAGGAGGAGGAGGAGGAGGAGGAGGAGGACAGCATGTTCAGTCATCTTGTTGGTCAGGCTACTGAAGTCCTGGCTGTTAAGAGTCTGGCGCACATGGCTGACTTTATGGTAAGCTGCCTGTCTCGTGACCCTCGCGTTAAGAACATCTTGGCCGACAATCATTACTGGTTGGTAACACTGTTAGACCCACGCTACAAGGAGAACTTTTTGTCTCTTATTCCCGTGGAGGAGAGGTCAACCAAAATGCAGCAGTTTCGGAAGGCCATACTCACGGAAGTAGGCAAAGCATTCCCCTCACAAAACGCTAGCGGCATAGGTCAGGAATCAGTGGACAACCGAGGCGTACAGCCGAGAGAGGCACAAGTCCAATCCGCCAGAGGTAGGGGAACAGTCTTTAAGATGTGGGACAGTTTTCTCAGCCCCTCACGTACCACAGCCCCTGAGGTGCGGGGTAGTGCCACAAGAAATCCTAAGTTTGCCCAGATGCTGAAGGAGTACCTTGCAGATCGAACAACTGTACTCCGACATTCCTCTGTGCCTTACAATTATTGGGTATCCAAGCTGGACACGTGGCATGAATTGGCTCTCTACGCCTTGGAAGTCCTGGCCTGCCCTGCTGCTAGCGTTTTGTCAGAGCGTGTTTTTAGTGCCGCAGGTGGAATCATTACAGATAAACGCACCCGCCTGTCAACTGAAAATGCTGACAGGCTGACTCTGATAAAGATGAACAAGGGTTGGATTGGGCCAGACTTCACCACACCACCAGCAAATGAGAGCGGAGTTTAAAGTTTGCCATGTACCTCCACTCACCCATGGGTACACTTCTCGACTTTGGATAATCGCTGGACTGCTCCTCCTTCTCCTCATGCGCCATCATGATGACCGTTACAATAGTTAGGTCTTTGTTTCAGGTATACCCCCAGTGGTAAATTTTTTCGCCCATTCTTTGCAGAATGGACATTACAACGACAGGAGACCCGCTCCTTTGCAATGGGAACAATGTTTTGAGGCCCTCATGCACGTCTCTACCCAGGGACAACGTGGAGCCTCCCAATTTTTGGCTGCCCTGCCTAAGGGCTATACTGAAATACACCCACTTCCTTACAATGGGCACTTCAGGTTTACAGGCCATCATGCACGTCTCTATCCAGGGACAATGTGGAGCCTCCCAATTTTTGGCTGCCCTGGCAAAGGGCTATACTAAAATAGACCCACTTCCTTACAATGGGCACTTCAGGTTTACAGGCCATCATGCACGTCTCTATCCAGGGACAATGTGGAGCCTCCCAATTTTTGGCTGCCCTGGCAAAGGGCTATACTAAAATAGACCCACTTCCTTACAATGGGCACTTCAGGTTTACAGGCCATCATGCACGTCTCTATCCAGGGACAATGTGGAGCCTCCCAATTTTTGGCTGCCCTGGCAAAGGGCTATACTAAAATAGACCCACTTCCTTACAATGGGCACTTCAGGTTTACAGGCCATCATGCACGTCTCTATCCAGGGACAATGTGGAGCCTCCCAATTTTTGGCTGCCCTGGCAAAGGGCTATACTAAAATAGACCCACTTCCTTACAATGGGCACTTCAGGTTTACAGGCCATCATGCACGTCTCTATCCAGGGACAATGTGGAGCCTCCCAATTTTTGGCTGCCCTGGCAAAGGGCTATACTGAAATAGACCCACTTCCTTACAATGGGCACTTCAGGTTTACAGGCCATCATGCACGTCTCTATCCAGGGACAATGTGGAGCCTCCCAATTTTTGGCTGCTCTGGCAAAGGGCTATACTGAAATAGACCCACTTCCTTACAATGGGCACTTCAGGTTTACAGGCCATCATGCACGTCTCTATCCAGGGACAATGTGGAGCCTCCCAATTTTTGGCTGCCCTGGCAAAGGGCTATACTAAAATAGACCCACTTCCTTACAATGGGCACTTCAGGTTTACAGGCCATCATGCACGTCTCTATCCAGGGACAATGTGGAGCCTCCCAATTTTTGGCTGCCCTGGCAAAGGGCTATACTGAAATAGACCCACTTCCTTACAATGGGCACTTCAGGTTTACAGGCCATCATGCACGTCTCTATCCAGGGACAATGTGGAGCCTCCCAATTTTTGGCTGCCCTGGCAAAGGGCTATACTGAAATAGACCCACTTCCTTACAATGGGCACTTCAGGTTTACAGGCCATCATGCACGTCTCTATCCAGGGACAATGTGGAGCCTCCCAATTTTTGGCTGCCCTGGCAAAGGGCTATACTAAAATAGACCCACTTCCTTACAATGGGCACTTCAGGTTTACAGGCCATCATGCACGTCTCTATCCAGGGACAATGTGGAGCCTCCCAATTTTTGGCTGCCCTGGCAAAGGGCTATACTAAAATAGACCCACTTCCTTACAATGGGCACTTCAGGTTTACAGGCCATCATGCACGTCTCTATCCAGGGACAATGTGGAGCCTCCCAATTTTTGGCTGCCCTGGCAAAGGGCTATACTAAAATAGACCCACTTCCTTACAATGGGCACTTCAGGTTTACAGGCCATCATGCACGTCTCTATCCAGGGACAATGTGGAGCCTCCCAATTTTTGGCTGCCCTGGCAAAGGGCTATACTGAAATAGACCCACTTCCTTACAATGGGCACTTCAGGTTTACAGGCCATCATGCACGTCTCTATCCAGGGACAATGTGGAGCCTCCCAATTTTTGGCTGCCCTGGCAAAGGGCTATACTAAAATAGACCCACTTCCTTACAATGGGCACTTCAGGTTTACAGGCCATCATGCACGTCTCTATCCAGGGACAATGTGGAGCCTCCCAATTTTTGGCTGCCCTGGCAAAGGGCTATACTAAAATAGACCCACTTCCTTACAATGGGCACTTCAGGTTTACAGGCCATCATGCACGTCTCTATCCAGGGACAATGTGGAGCCTCCCAATTTTTGGCTGCCCTGGCAAAGGGCTATACTGAAATAGACCCACTTCCTTACAATGGGCACTTCAGGTTTACAGGCCATCATGCACGTCTCTATCCAGGGACAATGTGGAGCCTCCCAATTTTTGGCTGCCCTGGCAAAGGGCTATACTAAAATAGACCCACTTCCTTACAATGGGCACTTCAGGTTTACAGGCCATCATGCACGTCTCTATCCAGGGACAATGTGGAGCCTCCCAATTTTTGGCTGCCCTGGCAAAGGGCTATACTAAAATAGACCCACTTCCTTACAATGGGCACTTCAGGTTTACAGGCCATCATGCACGTCTCTATCCAGGGACAATGTGGAGCCTCCCAATTTTTGGCTGCCCTGGCAAAGGGCTATACTAAAATAGACCCACTTCCTTACAATGGGCACTTCAGGTTTACAGGCCATCATGCACGTCTCTATCCAGGGACAATGTGGAGCCTCCCAATTTTTGGCTGCCCTGGCAAAGGGCTATACTGAAATAGACCCACTTCCTTACAATGGGCACTTCAGGTTTACAGGCCATCATGCACGTCTCTATCCAGGGACAATGTGGAGCCTCCCAATTTTTGGCTGCCCTGGCAAAGGGCTATACTGAAATAGACCCACTTCCTTACAATGGGCACTTCAGGTTTACAGGCCATCATGCACGTCTCTATCCAGGGACAATGTGGAGCCTCCCAATTTTTGGCTGCCCTGGCAAAGGGCTATACTAAAATAGACCCACTTCCTTACAATGGGCACTTCAGGTTTACAGGCCATCATGCACGTCTCTATCCAGGGACAATGTGGAGCCTCCCAATTTTTGGCTGCCCTGGCAAAGGGCTATACTGAAATAGACCCACTTCCTTACAATGGGCACTTCAGGTTTACAGGCCATCATGCACGTCTCTATCCAGGGACAATGTGGAGCCTCCCAATTTTTGGCTGCCCTGGCAAAGGGCTATACTAAAATAGACCCACTTCCTTACAATGGGCACTTCAGGTTTACAGGCCATCATGCACGTCTCTATCCAGGGACATTGGTGAACCTCACAATTTTGGACTGCCCTGGCAAAGGAAAATACTACAAAGACTCACTTCCTCAAAATGGGCACATTAGACTCAAGAGGCCTTCATGTACGTCTCTTCTCAGGGACATCGGAGTGCCACACAATGTTTTCACGTAAAATCTTTCATGTATTAATCTCAAAAAGTAACATACACCAGCTCTATCTCACTATTGGGTATGTGCCCTTAACATTTCTGCCATGAAAAATCATTTTGGGGTCATTTTGGAAGGTTTTCTGGTGAGTCCGTAAAAATGGCGTAAAACGCGGACAAAATTGTTCACAGCTGTGACTTTTGAGTGATAAATGCTTCAAGGGGTCTTCCCCATGCTGTTGCCATGTCATTTGAGCACTCTTCTGAGACTTTTGTGCCATTTTTAGGGTTTCTCCATGCTGCCGGGAGGTCATTTCACAAAAATACTCGGGTCTCCCATAGGATAACATTGGGCTCGTTGCTCGGGCCGAGTACACGAGTATCTTGGGAGGCTCGGCCCGAGCTTCGAGCACCCGAGCTTTTTAGTACTCGCTCATCACTAGTAGACACACATGCATGCACACAAATGCAATCAAACTTACATATCTAGATACACAGACATATGCAGACACTTGGACAAATGTACGCAGAGAGGTACACAGATACACAGACATATGCAGACAAATGCACACAGACATTCACAGCCATACATTCACAGCCATACATTCACAGTTCCTGTTTCTGCTACCACAACACCCACCCCAACCCATGCTAGAGGAAAAAAACAACCTAATAATAAAATCACATATAAATAAAGCACATATGATAACACACAATAGCACTGCAACTCCCATTCTTATATATATTTTTTTTCCCACAGCAAAACTGTACACATATCTACTATTCTAAATAAATAACTCACCACTCCTGATCCACCCTGGCCACCAATTTCAAAGCAGATACTGAAACTCTTTTTTTTTTTATAAAAGAAGAAAATACATTACCAAATACCAAAACAATCATACATAACCTGAAATAAACAAAAATACAATAACATAAAGCATAACACATACAGTGGAACCTTGGTTTGCGAGTAACTTGGTGTGCAAGTATTTCGCTATACGAGCAAAGCTTGCTGCAAATTTGTAACTCGGTTTATGATCAAGCTTTGCTGTACGAGCAAACACTCACCGCACACATTTCCGGTTCCGTACTTTCACCACACTCTGACCCGCTCTTGCCGTCTGCACAAACACACACAAACACGCACACACACACATTATGCTCACCTTACCTTCCGCTCCCTCGCTGGCTTCCTGGTTCTTGTAGTTCACCGGTACAGGATGTGTATCAGGTAACCATCGCAACGATGGAGGAACGTCCACTGTCAGCCACTACTCAAAAGTAGCACGCTAGCCAATCAGAGACAAGCGGCTCATGCCTTTGACGTCAGCGAGCTGGCAGCAGAAGCTCCGGCATTGGTCGTGTTGGGTACCAGATACACATCCTGTACCGGTGAACTACAAGAATCAGGAGGCCGGCGAGAGAACGGAAGGTAAGGTGAGCATAATATGTGTGTTTGTGTGTGTTTGTGCGTGTGTGGAATGGCACAATAGGGGACCAGGATGGGACATTGAACAAGTTGTGGAACGAATTGTCTGCATTCCAATCATTTCCTATGGGAAATCTTGCTTTGCTAGACGATTAACTTGGTTTACAAGCACACTCCCAGAACGGATTGTTCTCGTAAACCAAGGTTCCACTGTAATAAAAATTAATTAAACATATTTCTTACCTGCCTTGCTCCTTTAACAAAGATTTTCACTTCCATCATTTACATTCACTTTTCCTAGTTCTGCTGCCACAACACTCACCCTAACCCATACCAGAGACCACAGGGTTCTCAGCGGATACTGATATTCCAACAGCTGTCACACTACTTCCCGGTCCACTCATTAGATCTTATACATATTCACTGCTTCCCTTGTCCACCCTCTGTGACAACATCTGTGATTGGCTGCATTCAGACTGAAGGCATGCCAGCGTCTTTGATTGGTTACCCTCATAGTAGCTGTGTAGGGCAGGACAAGGAGTGTATAAATAAATAAATAATTTAAAAAAAATTATGCAGGGTTCCCTGTATATTGATACCCAGCACAGATAAAGCAAACAACTACAGGCCGCAGCCCTCAGCTGTGTATATTATCTTGGCTGTGTATCAAAATATGAGGGACCCCATGCAGCTTTTTAAATTATTCAAATAAATCATTTTAAAAAATGGCATGCAGTCCCCCAAATATTAATACCCAGCCAAGATTAAGTGGACAACTGGGGGCTAGTGTTCTCAGGCTGGGTATGCCCATGGTTAGTGGGCCTTCCCAAACCTAAAAATAGCAGTCCGCAGCTACCCTGGAATTGTCACATTCATCAATGCAACAATTCCAGTGCATTACCCGGCTCATCCCGATTGCCCTGGTGCGGTGGAAATCGGGGTAATATAAGGGGTTAATGACAGCTGTGATTTGTCAAAAAATCAAAGCTGTCATTAAATCCGAAGTTAGTAAAAAAAACACATTCTTTCACCAATTTATTAATCCCAAAAAGATCCCCACGAGTCCAACGTAATCCACATGAGGTCCCATGACGATTCTGTCTCTGCTACATTTGTGATCGCAGTACACACTGACTGAGCCGCTGCTATGAGCATTGACATTACTGAGTTCACCTGATGTCACATCTGGTGTTCCTATGTTACACTAGTAGTGAATATAGGTGAACTGACCTAAGGTGAACTCATTGAACCCAGTGACCTCACCTCAGGTGAAGTCATTGATCTCAATTTCGGATTATCACATTAGGCAATTTTTGCATTTTAGGTATTTGGTTGCAGACATTTTTGCATCAAATCTGCATCTCCTGGCAAAAAAACACGTTAAAACCACATGTATTTTGATGCAGTTTTGGTGCATTTTTATGCCAGAAGGTGCAAATTTGATGCAGAAATGTGTGTACTCAAATACTTAATGTGCACACATTGCCTAATCCAGTAATTCAGCATTGAGTTCAATGACTTCACTTGAGGTCACAGCTATGGTTCCCTGGGTACCCCAGCTGTGACCTGAGGTGAACTGACTTGAGGTGAACTCGGTGACCTCACTTCTGGTGAACTCATTAAACTCAGTGACCTCACCTCAGGTGAAGTCATGGAACCCAATGCTGGATTACCGGATTAGACAATGTGTACACATTAAGTACTTAATAGCAGACATTTCTGTACTAAATCTGCATCTTCTGGAAGAAACCGCATCAAAACTGCACATTTGGTCAGCAACAAATCTCTGCAACAAATTTGATGCAGACCAAATCTGTGGTTTAGATGCATTTTTTACTTTGTTTTCTTCCATAAGATGCACATTTGGTGCAGAAATCTCTGTAACAAATTTCTCAAACAAACCTGCTTTTTTTTGCCACAAACCTGCAGATTTGTTGCAGCATTTTTGCACCAAATCTCCATCTCCTGGCAGAAAATTGCATTTACGTTTCTGTTTTCTGCCAGAAGATGCAGATTTAGTGTAGATATATCTCCAGCAAATTTCTATACCAAATCTGCATCCCCTGTCACAAAAACGCATCAAAACTGCATGCATTTATGATGCATTTTTGTACAGTTTTCTGCCAGGATAGGCGGTAAATAAATTCTCCTGCTTTAATGGGCCGGAATTTTTTTTTTTTCACTGCGCTATGGCTATGGCATTACTGTGATTAGCAGGCAAACCCAGCATATTTAATGGCTGAAAATCATGCGCCAAACATGCTGAGAGAGTTCTCGAAAGAGGGGAATACCAAAATAATCAATGAGTAACAGATATCACGAATACCTTAATATTTATGTGAATAATGAATAGCGCCAAGTATATTTGCTCAATCATTACTATGAACATGATACATTTTTGTTATTAATTGCTACGTCAGCCAAAATAGACAATTATGCAACCTACATCAGGTGCCCTCATTGTTTGGCAAATCCCCACACCAATTTCCAGAAAGTGGGAACTTATTTTCCTAAAATCAAAGTATAAACCCATACTTACTACAACATGGAAAGTTTAGAAAGCTAGTGAACATTAATTATTTACTACTTAATTTTTCACAATTCTTTTGATTTATTATGTAGATACCTGATACATCTGATACTGTCGGACTAAAGTGTGTTAGTGTTTCTCAGCTCAAGTCAAATATTGTGTTATGATGCATTTGGAAAAAAACAGACACCTTGACTATGCTTCTTCGCAGACAGCAATAAATCCTCCACTTTTGGCTTTCATATGGTAAAAGATAGAGAACCTGGCATGAAGTATAGCTCAGCATGTTTTATGACCCACTCTGTCTAGCAAACTATTTGTACTGTAGAAAGCCTGCATAGGCATTATTCAGTGGATGTAGTCATTGTAAATCTAATACATAATAAAGCACAATAATAGCCCAAGGAGAGAGTGTGAGTTGTGATCTCACCCTTCAAAGACTTTCTACGTCTTTTAAACGTTATTTTCATACATATTTTATCAGTGAAATATGTGGAGATGAGCATATCTGTAATGCCAAATAATGAAACCTCAAGACAAAGGCAATTGTTAAAATGTTCTATGCCAGCTAAAAACACTTTTTATTTCTTCTGAGTAACTGCTTCACAATACATCTAGTACAGATGTTTTATATAAGTTATTATATGTTTATCATGGTAGTAAGTTACATTGTAGTCTTAGCTAATCATATACATCAATAATCTTGCAACAATCTTACAGTAAATTCAGCCTTTGTTATAAGGTATGTTTAGATCAACAAAGGAAGCTAAATATATTGCAGGCCTATCCTCAGCATTATAAAAAAAAATCAAGTCCACTATAGTTACATCATGAACTTGTATTTTGTCAATGTACATAAAGAAAAAAATTGTAAAACTAACAAGAAAACCTTAAAAGGAACCTGACAGCTGATACATCCTGCCTGACCCACGGGCAGCATGTATCAGACCATAACTTGAATAGGAGGAAAAAATATCGGCACATCCAACGTAAAATAATTTCTTTCTTTATTGTCACATGGTACTAAAAAAGTCCATCCATATTTAGAAGACCCTGACGCGTTTCCGACACAAAAGAGCGTCTGTGACGCCCTGGCCAGGCCAGGTAGTCACAGATAGGGCCCCGCATTACACGTGTCTCTCATAGGTAACATACAGAGAAACACTTAAGCCTAGTCACCCCCTCAGGGCTTGATGGACACACCAGGGGGCGGAACCAGGTAGTTGGAAGACGCCCACCGAGGAGTTCAGACAGCCTGGAGCGGGGAAAGTAAATAGTTCAGTTTCAGAGTTCAAGTTGGAGAGGTGTGTAGGCTGGAGCTGTGTGCAGCTCCAGCAGAGGAAAAAAAACAATTTGAGCAGGTGCTGGGGTAGGAACCCTGGTACCTTTCGCTAGGAGGCAGGCGGCGGTCTCCCTCTGCAGGAGCCGGGACAGGGTTGTAGCCCGCCGGTACCGATCCAGGGAACCGACTCGGAAACTGGAGCACAAAGGGGGGGTACACAGACCCTGAAGCTAGGTGCAGAAGCTACTGAAGGCTAGCTAATTAACTGATTGCGGCCAGGACTAGAGGTCCTGTCCCACCCAAAGTCCCGACTGAAGGCAACAGTCCAACGAGGGGGATAAACGGCCACCGCCACGGCTCAGAGATCCCACGGGCCAGCGTCTGCGGGCAAAGGGCTCCTTAGGCGACCACAAGCCGGGAACGGACTCCTGAAGTTGCCAGCACAGGCAGTCCACCATCCAAACAGGTGCGGGAGAAAGACAGAGACCACCAGCCGGGTGGGGGACCAGACTGCAGCCGGCTGCGGGCACCGACCACCATCATCTTGGTTTACCAGAGACTCATGTGTTTATTAATAGTGAGTACAACAGCACCCTCCAGTTGCCCATCTCCCTGCACTGCCAAACATCCTCCCAACGGGTCCCAGGGCCACCATCCCTGCCCACGGAGGGGTTAACAACTTGCGTAACATCTCCTCCGGATGCCCCGTAACTGCAGCGGTAGTGTCCATCTTCACCACATACCGTTGGTAGCATCACGAACTTAACACAGCTACGTCCCCAAACCACAACCCCCCCTTTCAGTTGAAGTGACCGTGAGGCCCCCGGGTCCGGAGACCCTCGAGCCACCCATTGAAGGTCTGGATCCGAGCGGCTCGGCTGCCGAGCACGAGGCGGTACACTTCAACTTTCTGGCATCACGAACAGGATACTTACCCATCCACTTACCTTGTGGAAGTGCGCCTTGTATTGAAGTCAGCGGTGATCCGTTGCAAGATTTTCAGAATCCGCCACCTTGTCACCATCTTGTTGGCGCAAAAATTCCCGCCCAAGGTCTCCTTCCTCGAGAAATGGCGCGAAGCTGAAGCCCCTCCCCCTGGGAACATGGCCGTAAAGAAAAGCCGTAAGTCGGAAAACGAAACTTACCGGTCGGCTAGTGGAGTGCCACGAAAAGACCAAGGGGGGCAGGTGAAAATTCTGCGACATATGACTAAGCAGATAAAGGGCAGGGACTCCAGGACCCTGCCATCCTTCTGGTTCCTGGACCCCGAGAGAGCGACATGGCCGACCTGACTGGCAAGCCCGCTCCCGGAACAGCGGCCTGGGTAGAAACCCAGACCCAGCAGATGTGCCGCCAGGTTCAGGCGCAGGCGCACTTTATCCTGGAATGGTGGGTGGCCGAGATGGAGGAGCTGGCTGCAGCCGTGCAAGCTCGTGAAGTGGAGGCAACCTTGGAGGAGCAGGAGAGCGATCCACGCCCCTATGTCCCACAGCGACCGGCCGACGTGGCTGAAGGACCCGGTCTGCCCCTGCCCGCCATATTGCCTTCCTCGCAGCCAGTGCAGGTTGCCGCTGACACCCCGCTCGGACCACCGACGCTACCACCGGCAGTGGAATCATCCGTCCCACTAATCCATGGGAACCAGCCCGAGGAAGCCGCCTGCAACAAGCCCATCACCGCTCCGGCATCCATACCAGCTCCACATCGCACCAGCATCTGGAAAGTGCCCCGTCCCGACTTGAACGTACCACCGATCACGGAAGAGGCTGCGCCACAGATGACAACGGCCCCGGCAGTCCGCCCGGCCAAAGTGGAGGTGGTCCCCGAGCAGAAGCCAGCACCGAAGATAATGCTGGCCGCTCCCAAAACCCAGGCTTTGGCTGAGGCACCACAGGGTTGCCGCTGTCAGGCAGCTGAGCAGGCCGCGACACAGCGGGGTTCCCCAGTGCAGAGCGTGTTGGTCGTAGCCGACACGGGGGAACTCCAGCTGAGCCCAATCCCCGAGCGGAGCGAATCGGAGCAGACAGACGCTCCATAGTGGGAGTGGCAGCAGCGCCAGCTGGGCCGGGAGATCACTGCCCGCAAAAAGAGGAAGGCGGAGGTGCTGTCCCGGACCATCCGGGAGAAGGACAACCTCCGCAATGCCACCTTTCGGGTAAGGGGCCCGATGCACGAAGGCCAGGTCCGGCACATCGACCCCCAAAGAGGATGGGGTTTCATCTTTGAGCCGGACCTGGATGCAGAGATCTTCGTGTCCCGGAGGGACATCTACCCTCACCTCCCTATGCGCCATCCTGACCGGGACCTGGAACCCGGGGAGTTGGTAACATACACCCGGCACTGTGGGGAGAGGGGGTGGTTTGCCCAGGATGTGAGAAAAAGGGTAACCATGGGCGCTCAGCTGCACGTCCACCCCTCTCCGCCACCCTCCAGCCCTGCTGAAGAAGAATACTGAAGAGGTAGCGGTTCCCGGCTACCTTTCTGCCCGTCCCTGTTGGGACCAAGTTGACGTTCCCGTTTTATAAGTTAAATGATGACATGGCTGAGAACTTGCAGGCCAACCCAAAAACTATTGGGCCTTGTAAATAGTCCCTGACCACCCTTTTCATAGTCCTGCAGTCTCCGGAGAGGCTGGTTGGAGGAAGGGCCTGCGGGAAATTGTAAGGCGAGGTTATGTCACTAGTGAGACCCGTAATGACCCTCTGGGTAAGCGGTCCCC
This sequence comes from Anomaloglossus baeobatrachus, assembly GCF_048569485.1. Lineage (NCBI taxonomy): Eukaryota > Metazoa > Chordata > Amphibia > Anura > Aromobatidae > Anomaloglossus > Anomaloglossus baeobatrachus. The sequence continues at coordinate 409,680,171 of NC_134356.1, forward strand.
TGGACGTGGGGCCTCTGAGAGATACTGCCGGATAAGGAACTTATTATCCGGCCCGTGTGGGCAACACTTGGACCCGAACCCGTTTCCTGGACTGGGGAAAAGGGGTGCTGACCTGGTTTTTAGAGGCAGCATCAGGGCTAGGTTTGCTTGGGTGGGCTAAAATGAAAAGTACCCGGTCCCGTTCCCGGTTAATAAAAATGTTTTAATGCGACGTTTAAGTAAACTGCCTCCTGTAAGGGATGAAAAAAAAATATGCTTAATTGTAGAAATGTTATTATACTTGTAAACATGTTTTATCATTTTCAGTTCAAAAAGCAAAATAAATCGGTGGTCATTGAACAGCCCGCGGACGGTCTGTGGTTAACCAATGGGGAGTGTTACGCCCTGGCTGGGCCAGGTAGTCACAGAATGGGCCCCACATTACACCTGTCCCTCATAGGTAACATACAGCCAAACACTTAACCCTAGTCACCCCCTCAGGGCTTGATGGACACACCAGGGGGCGGAACCAGGCGGTTGGAAGACACCCACCGAGGAGTTCAGACAGCCTGGGGTGGGGAAAGTAAGCAGTTCAGTTTCAGAGTTCAAGTTGGAGAGGTGTGTGGGCTGGAGCTGTGTGCAGCTCCAGCAGAGGAGAAAAAACAATTTGAGCAGGTGCCGGAGTAGGAGCCCTGGTACCTTTGGCTAGGAGGCAGATGGCGGTCTCCCTCTGCAGGAGCCGGGAAGACGGCTCGGTGGAACCGAGGTAGACCGGGACAGGGTTGTAGCCCACCGGTACCGACCCAGGGAGCCGACTCGGAAACCGGAGCACAAAGGGGGGTACTCAGACCCTGAAGCTAGGTCCAGAAGCTACTGGGGGCTAGCTAATTAACTGATTGCGGCCAGGACTAGGGGTCTTGTCCCACCCAAAGTTCCGACTGAAGTCAACAGCCCAACAAGGGGGATAAACGGCCACCACCACAGCTCAGAGATCCCACGGGCCAGCGTCTGCAGGCAAAGGGCTCCTTAGGCGACCACAAGCCGGGAGCAGACTCCAGAAGTTGCCAGCACAGGCAGTCCACCATCCAACACAGGTGCAGGAGAAAGACAGAGACCACCAGCCAGGTGGGGGAACAGACTGCGGCCGGCTGCGGGCATCGACCACTATCACCTTGGTTTACCAGAGACTCGTGTGTTTACTAATAGTGAGTACAACAGCACCCTCCGGTTGCCCATCTCCCCGCACCACCAAACATCCTCCCAACAGGTCCCAGGGCCACCATCCCTGCCTACGGAGGGGTTAACAACTTGCTGCATAACATCTCCCCCGGGGGCCCCGTAACTGCATGCATTTTTGATGCGTTATTGATGCATTATTTTTACCGCAGGTTGGTCCCTGCATTTTTTACCATTATCTATAGCAAAAAACGCAGGTACCTGCAGAAACGAAGTGTCATGCTCATTCTTTTTCTCAAGAAATTCTGCAGAAAGAATGTTCTAGAGAAAAAAGCATAGTGCGCACAGCTAATTTTTTTTCCCATAGATTTTGCTGGGAAATGTCTGCATAAAAATTACAACCATTTTCTCAAGAAATGTCTGCAGCAAAAACGCAAAAAAAACGCAGGTAAAAACGCAGTGTGCGCACAGGGCATCAAAGTAGTTAAAAATGGTGCTAAAAAACGCTGGAAAAATCCAACACATGTAGATATGCTTAATAGCCAGGCCATAGCTGACCATATTTCCCTGTCACAAAACCTATCAGATTCCTCAATTGTTTAGTGTCCCTTAAGAGAATATGTTACATAAAAACCTAAAAAAATGTTGACTAAATTACAATATAGCAGTAAATATTTATTGAATACATACACACGTGGTCAAAATTGTTGGTACCCATCGTTTAATGAAAGAAAAACCCACAATGGTCACAGAAATAACTTGAATCTGACAAAACTAATAATAAATAAAAAAATCTATGAAAATGAACAAATGAAAGTCAGACATTGCTTTTCAACCATTTTTCCACAGAATTTTTGTAAAAAATAAAACTCATGAAACAGGCCTGGACAGAAATGATGGTACCCCTGAAAATAATGTGACAAAAGGGACATGTTAAATCAAAGTGTGTCCACTAATTAGCATCACAGGTGTCTACAATCTTGGAATAAGTCAATGAGCCAGTATATAGGGCTACAGATTCTCGATGTGCTGCTTGTACCACACTCAAAATCGACTGGAGGAAACAAAGGAAAGAGTTGTCTCAGGAGATTAGAAAGAAAATTAGAGATAAGAATGTTAAAGGTAAAGGTTACAAGACCATCTCCAAGCAGCTTGATGTTCCTGTAACTACAGTTGCACATATTATTTGGAATTTTCAGATTCATGGGACTGTAGCCACGATCCCTGCGCATGTGGCTGCAGGGGGAAAATTGATGACAACTCAAAAAGACGGATAATACGAATAGTAACAAAAGAGCCCAGAAAAACGTCTATAAAGACTAAAAGTTGAACTTCAAGCTCAAGGAAAACCAGGGTCAGATCGCACCATTCGTAGTTGTTTGAGCCAAAGTGGACTTCATGGGAGGCGACCAAGGAGGTCACCATTATTGAAACAAAAATTATAAAAGAGCTAGGCTGGAATTTGCCAAACTACATGTTAACAAGCCACAGAGCTTCTGGGAGAATGTCCTATGAACAGATGAGACAAAAATGGAACTTTATGGCAAGGGACATCAGTTTTTAAGTTCACAGACGTAAAAATGAAGCATATCAAGAAAAGAACACTGTCCCTACTGTGAATCATGGAGGAGGCTTGGTTATATTCTTGGGATGCTTTGTTGCATCTCGCACAGGGTGTCTTGAATATGTGCAGGGTGCAATGAAATCTTAAGACTATCAAGGGATTCTAGACAGAAATGTACTGCCCAGTGACAGAAAGCTTGGTCTCAGTTGCAGGTAATGAGTCTTGCAACAGGATAATGACTAGAGTTGAACGCGGTTTGTGGTTCGTTATTCTCCAGTTCGTGGTTCGAGTGATTTTGGGGGGTGTTCTAGATCAAACTAGAACTCGAGCTTTTTGCTAAAAGTTTGTTAGCTTGAGTTACGTTCGAGAACGGTTCTATCAGCAAAAAGCCAAGCTAATTACTAGCTGGCTTTTTGCTGTAATAGTGTGAGTCACTCTGTGACTCACACTATTATGAAATTTCAGCGTATAGTGAGCGGGGACTGCGCGTTCAGATCACTGCTGCTGGGATAATGGTGGTCGCCATTTTTTTTTTCTTTTCTTCCTTCCCTAAGCGCGCGTGTAGTGGGGCGGGCCAGCATGTCAGCCAATCTCAGACACACACACAGCTAAGTGGACTTTTTGCCAGAGAAGCAAGGGCATGTGTCATATGCTGTCCATGTCACATGTCCGTGCATTATAAAAACGGACATTTTGTTCCAGCACGGCATTATCTGCCTTTTGAGTCTGGGTGTCAGTCATTGCTGACGCAGCTCCTGCAGCTGATCCAGCTGTGTACGCTCTACACACAGTGCTATACAGAATAGGGATAGAAGTTTCTTTCAGCCCTTTTAAGGGCTAATTACAGCTGGCTCAGAGCCATAGGTGACAGTCAGGTCCGTGGAAACAGTTTTTAATAGCTATAGATAACAGCGTCTGTGTAGCTAAGCTACGGGACTTCCTTGCTGCATTTCACCATTAGGAGGGAGAGAAAGTGAGGCTTCCTTTCCTCTACACTGACCCACAACCCGGCCACTGTACCCTCAAAGCCATTTTAATTGCAGAGTGCTGCCAGTTAGTGCCATCCTATAAGTGGCTGTTTGACTTCATTAGTGTCCCACTGGTGCCAAGCTATTTCCAGCACCTCTGCATTGCACCCTCAAGCTCATTTTTACTAAGCCTTTATAATAGCAAACACTGAGCAAACTTAGTGGCATTCTAAAACTGGCTGTTGGACTTCATTAGTGTCCCACTGGTGCCAAGCTATTTCCAGCACCTCTGCATTGCACCTTCAAGCTCATTTTTACTAAGCCATTATAATAGCAAACACTTTGCAAACTTAGTGGCATCCTAAAAGTGGCTATTGGACTTCATCAGTGTCCCACTGGTGCCAAGCTATTTCCAGCACCTCTGCATTGCACCCTCAAGCTCATTTTTTACTAAGCTATTATAATAGCAAACACTGAGCAAACTTAGTGGCATCCTAAAAGTGGCTGTTGGACATCATTAGTGTCCCACTGGTGCCAAGCTATTTCCAGCACCTCTGCATTGCAACCTCAAGCTCATTTTTACTAAGCCATTATAATAGCAAACACTGAGCAAACTTAGAGGCATCCTAAAAGTGGCTGTTGGACATCATTAGTGTCTCACTGGTGCCAAGCTATTTCCAGCACCTCTGCATTGCACAATCAAGCTCATTTTCACTAAGCCATTATAATAGCAAACAATGAGAAAACTTAGTGGCATCCTAAAAGTGGCTGTTGGACATCATTAGTGTCCCACTGGTGGCAAGCTATTTCCAGCACCTCTGCATTGCACCCTCAAACTCATTTTTACTAGACCATTATAATAGCAAACACTGAGGAAACTTATTAACATCCTAAAAGTGGCTGTTGGACTTCATTAGTGTCCCACTGGTGCCAAGCTATTTCCAGCACCTCTGCATTGCATCATCAAGCTCATTTTTACTAAGCCTTTATAATAGCAAACACTGAGCAAACTTAGTGGCATCCTAAAAGTGGCTGTTGGACTTGATTAGTGTCCCACTGGTGCCAAGCTATTTCCAGCACCTCTGCCTTGCACCCTCAAGCTCATTTTTTACTAAGCCATTTTAATAGCAAACACTGAGAAAACTTAGTGGCATCCTAAAAGTGGCTGTTGGACATCATTAGTGTTCCACTGGTGCCAAGCTGTTTCCAGCACCTCTGCATTGTACCCTCAAGCTCATTTTTACTAAGCCATTATAATAGCAAACACTGAGCAAACTTAGTGGCATCCTAAAAGTAGCTGTTGGACTTCATTAGTGTCCCACTGGTGCCAAGCTATTTTCACAAGCTATTTCCAGCACCTCTGCATTGCACCCTCAAGCTCATTTTTACTAAGCCATTATAATAGCAAACACTGAGCAAACTTAAGCCAGCCATTATAATTGCAAACTGTGCTGCCAGTTAAAGGGCCATAGTTGCATTGTCAGGGATAGTCTGTGTTGTTTCTTCTGCTGCTAATAAAGCTAGACCACCTCTACATCACATCTCAATTTTTACTACCACATTTTAACTGGGCAATATTGTCGCAATCAAAATGAGTGGCAAAATGACAGATGCTGGTGGGAAGGGGAACAGGCGTGTTGGAAAAGGAAAAAAAGTTTGTGTCCGTGGGGAAGGTGGCAAAGCTCCATTAACATCTGCTGAAGATAGGCCATCTTCCCGCAAAAGTAAGATGTCTACTACTTTCCGTGGACAATCAGATGTGCTCCTTTTTTTTACGGACACGAACAACTGGAACAAAGGTAGATGATGCCCAAAAAAAGAACATGCTTGAGTGGATCTCAAGTGGTCCAACAAGTGACCTCTCCTCCACCTCAACTACCGCATCCAAAAAAACCCAGTCCTCTCAGTTTTCATCCCAATCACACTTGCTTTCTCCTAGCTCTCAAGTCTCCATCCGCCCTGCACAGTATAGTGGAACAGAGATAACTGAGTCTGCAGAGCTGTTCAATCACACTATAGTTTTGGAATCAGAGGTCTGCTCCAAAGCTACAGTGAGTACAGACCAGAAAATGGTCTGCAGTGATGCCCAGAACCTTTGTGATTCAGATTCAGGCCGTGATGACCAAGTTTTTGAGCATAATGTTGACCCTTATTCACAAACTGTAGCACCTGTTGTAATAGACAATGAGGAACATACTGATGACGATGAGACGCAGATACCAGATTGGAATGACAACTTAAATATTCGGTCAGGGCAGGAAGAGGCTCGGTCTGACGGTGAGGGTAGTGCAAACACAACTCTTGATGAGGAAGTTCTAGATCCCACCTACTGTCAACCCACAGTCAGGCACTCGAGGAGGTCAACAGAGGTGGTGGAGGAGGATGCAACTGATGACGAAGTTACCTTGCACCTTCCTGGACAGAGGAGGAGTACTGGTAGCACGTCTACAACTGCATCCTCAGCCACCACTCTGCCTCTGAGCACTAGTCGGGGGGGTCAGCAGGTCGCATGCCCTCTAAGCCTTGCCTAGCCTCGTCCTTTTTTGACCTTGTAAAGGATCGCCCAAATCATGTGATCTGTAAAATTTGTCGGGAATCTGTTAGTAGAGGAAAAAACCTCAGCAGTTTGACAACTTCTTCCATGAATCGTCACATGAATAAATATCATATGTCCCAGTGGGAAGCTCACCGTGCTGCAATGCGGCCTAGCGGAGCAGACCATCCACCGCCTGCCCCTACCAGTGCATCCGCGCGCTCTTCATCTTCTAGGACTGTGGGGACAGCTTTCACACCTGGTTTTCCACGCACAACTTCCACCACTGTAACTGCAACAGGCAGTTTGCTTGGTAGGTCGTCAGTTGGTTTGGAAGGGGAAACAAGTGCGTGTGTACAGCTCTCTCAGACATCGATAGCAGCAACGTTGGATGAAGGCAACATCATGTCTACGCCTGCACTTTCCTCACAAACCTGCATTTTTCCAGGAACAACCTACTCACCACCGTCTACACACAGCAGCTAGATCTCTGTCCCTCAAATGTGGACAAATAAAACGCCATTTCCTGTGACCCATGACAAAGCTAAGAGGTTGACTTTATCCCTCTGTAAGCTCTTGGCTACTAAAATGCTGCCTTTCCGCCTGGTGGACACACAAGATTTTAGAGACCTTATGTCTATTGCTGTGCCCCAGTACCAGATGCCCAGTCGCCACTACTTCTCTAAGAAAGGTGTGCCTGTGCTACACCAGCATGTCGCACACAACATCACCGCTTCCTTGAGAAACTCTGTGTGTGAACGGGTGCATTTCACCACCGATACTTGGACCAGTAAGCATGGACAGGGACATTACATGTCGCTGACTGGGCACTGGGTAACTATGGTGATAGATGGTGAAGGGTCTGCTGCATAAATCTTGCCATCCCCATGACTTGTGTGTCAATTCTCTGTCTGTCCAAGTTCCTCCACAGCTTCTGCCTCCTCAACCTCGTCTGGGTCCTCCACCTCCGCCCCAAGCCTGCCTGGTCAGGCCACCAGCGTTGTAACTGCGCAGAAGGAATCACGCACCCCTCATTACTATGCTGGCAGCAAAGTGCAACGGCATCAGGCGGTCTTTATCTTGAAATGTCTTGGAAATAGGAGTCACACAGCGGCTGAGTTGTGGGCAGCTCTGGAGACTGAGTTTGGTTAATGGTTGTCTCCACTCAACCTACAGCCTGGTAAGGCCGTGTGTGTCAATGCTGCAAACCTGGGTGCGGCCCTTCGCCTAGGCAAGGTGACACACGTGCCTTGTATGGCTCATGTGTTGAACCTTGTTGTCCAGCAATTTTAAACACACTATCCCGGCCTAGATGGCCTTCTGAACAAGGCACGAAAACTGTCTGCTCACTTCCGCCGTTCAACCACTGTAGCTGAGTGACTTGCATCGCTCCAGAAGTCTTTCGGCCTGCCGGTTCATCGCCTGAAATGCGATGTGCCGACACGCTGGAATTCGACTCTCCACATGTTACAGCGACTGTGGCAGCACCGCCGAGCCCTGGTGCAATATGTCATGATGTATAGCCTGGGCCAACGAGATGCAGAAGTGGGGCAGATCACCCTGATGGAGTGGTCTCAGATCAACGACCTATGCACCCTTCTGCAGAGTTTCGACATGGCGACGAATATGTTTAGCGCTGACAATGCCATTATCAGCATGACAAATCCAGTCATTTACATGCTGGAGCACACGCTAAACACTATTCGGAGTCAGGGGGTGGGACAACAGGAAGGGGAGGAACTACAGGAGGATTCATATGCGCAAGGGACAACAACATCACCAAGGTCCAGACGTTCATCATCACCAAGGCGGCAGGCATGGGACCATGGGGGACAGGGGTCAACAAGGGCATATGGTAGCAGGCGAAATGTTGAGGAAGGTGCAGGAGAACATGAAGAAATGGAGGAAGAACTGTCCATGGACATGGAAGACTCAGCAGATGAGGGAGACCTTTGTCAAATTTCAGTTGAAAGTGGTTGGGGGGTGATGTCAGAGGAAGAAAGAACGGTTAGCACCTCTATGCCACAAACACAGCGTGGACTTGGTCCGCATGGCTGCGCAAGACACATGAGCGCCTTCTTGCTGCACTACCTCCAACATGACCCTTGTATTGTCACAATTAGAAGTGATGATGAGTACTGGCTTGCCAGATCCCCGGTACAAGTCCAAATTTTGTGACATAATTCCAGCCATAGAAAGGGACGCACGTATGCAGGAGTATCAGCAAAAGCTGTTACTCGATCTCAACTCAGCTTTTCCACCAAACAGCCGTGGTGCAGGGAGTGAATCTCCCAGTTGTAACTTGACAAACACGGGACGGTCTCATCATCATTAACAGTCTAACCGTACCAGCAGCACCGTATCTGGTGCTGGTAACAGCAATTTTATTAAATTGTTTCATACATTTTTTTAGACCATCCTTTGCAAGGCCACCAGAGACAACAAGTCTGACACATAGTCAACGGCTCGAGAGGATGATACAGGAGTATCTCCAAATAAACATCGATGCCATGACTTTGCAAATGGAGCCTTGCTCATTTTGGGCTTCAAATCTTGAAAAATGGCCAGAGCTCTCCACTTACGCCTTGGAGATCCTGTCGTGTCCAGCTGCCAGCTTTGTCTCTGAACGTGTCTTCAATGCTGCTGGGTGTGTGCTGACAGATAAGCGCACGCGTCTGTCCACTGACAATGTGGACAGACTAACGTTCATAAAAATGAACAAGTCATGTATCCACAAGGAATTTACTACCCCTGTGTCATCCTGGGGAGAGTAAATGCTTGTGGATTTTGAAAGTGTTGATGCAAATCTACCTGTGAAGTGTACAACTGGGGCACAGGTTCTGCCACTGAAGGGGTGTCTGTGTGGCCCAATTTTTGGAAAAAAAGGAGACTCCGCTTGGAGTAACCCTTGCTGTCTTTTTAAAAAGGAGCCAAGATGAACAAGTCATGTTTCACCAAAGACTTTGCTACCTACCCCGGTGTCATCCTGAGGACTGTTGAGGATGGAGTATTTTTGAATGTGCTTGATGCAAATCTACTTGTGAAGTGTACAACTGGGGCACAAGTGCTGCCACTGAAGGGATGGGTGTGTGTGGGGCCCAATTTTTGGAAAAAAGGGAGACTCCGCTTGGAGTAAACCTTGCTGTGTTTTTAAAAAGGAGCCAAGATGAACAAGTCATGTTTCACCAAAGACTTTGCTACCTACCCCGGTGTCATCCTGAGGACGGTTAAGGATGGCGTATTTTTGAATGTGCTTAATGCAAATCTACCTGTGAAGTGTACAACTGGGGCACAAGTGCTGCCACTGATGGGGTGTCTGTGTGGCCCAATTTTTGGAAAAGAGGGAGACTCTGCTTGGAGTAACCCTTGCTTGCAGTGTTTCTCAAAATAATCCAAGATGAACAGATCTGGGATCAGCAAAGACTTTGCTACCTACTCCAGTGCCATCCTGGGGACGGTTAAGGATGGCGTATTTTTGAATGTGCTTGATGCAAATCTACCTGTGAAGTGTATAACTGGGGCACAAGTGCTGCCACTGAAGAGGTGTCTGTGTGGCCCAATTTTTGGAAAAAAGGGAGACTCCGCTTGGAGTCACCTTGCGGTGTTTTACATCATTTTAGAAGGGCATGCCATGCCTATAGCTGTGTCTCCTCCTCTTTTTCCTTGTTCAGCCCTTTTTTTTTCGCGTGAGTATATGTCCTTGTCACTTTCCCATGTGTTTGTGTTGTGAGTTGTTTGTCATCTTTTGGACACCTTTGAAGGTGTTTTCTAGGTGTTTTTATCTGTTTGTGATTGCCTCCCATTGTTTCCTATGCATTCGAGCGGTTCGCCGTTCGACGAACCAAGCTCGAGCCGAACCGCGACCGGTTTGCTCATCTCTAATAATGACCCAAAACACACAGCTAAAAACACCCAAGAATGGCTAAGAGGAAAACATTGGACAATACTGAAGTGGCCTTCAAGAGCCCTGACCTAAATCCTATTGAGCATCTTTGGAAAGAGCTGAAACATGCCGTCTGGAAAAGGCAACCTTCAAACATGAGACAACTGGAGCAGTTTGCTCTTGAGGAGTAGCCAAAATACCTGTCAAGAAGCGCAGAAGTCTCATTGATAGTAACAGGAACGTTTGACTGCACTGATTGCCTCAAAAGGTTGAAAATATTATGGCAAGAAAATATTATGTTAAGGAGGGAACCATAATTTCTGTCCAGGCCTATTTCATGTGGTTTATTTTTAAAAAATTCTGTGGAAGCAGAAAAGCAATGTTTGACTTTCATTTGTTTATTTTCATAGATTTTTTTTATTTATTATTACTTTTGTAACTTTCAGGTTATTTCTGTGACCATTGTGGGGTTTTCTTTCATTAAATGAGGGTTATCAACAATTTTGACCACGTGTGTATATAAACCCCCAAAAGAAATCTATACTATATTTACAATATTATATGACTGCCTCATAGGGTAAAGGAGATACAAAATACAGAGACAGTAGAATGGCTTCTATCATAAGGTGTCACCTCCTGATGAAACCGACACTTTAGTGAACTACATAAAAAAGTATATGTGTTTTTTGCTTACAGATTTTCCACATGTAAAGCAATTCTATGCAGAACATCCACACATAAAACACAGCATACCCACAAGAGAAATTGTCATGTTGCAGATTTCAAACACACACAGCAGTTTACACTAAATAAAAAAGAAGCACAGTGACCATGAGAGATTTCAATAAATCCTTTCTACTTTGCTGTTACTGTAAGGCCCTGTGCACTTTTTTGCTTATTTTTGCTGCATTTTTGGTGCAGTTTGTTGCCCAAAACTGCATGTCTGTCCTTCCCCAGCAAAGTCTATAAGAATTCTGAAATGTTGTGCGCATGTCACTTCTTTTTTCATTGCAGTTTTGGGTCCAGAGAAAAAAAGCAGCGTGTCAATTCTTTGTGTGATTTTGACCTGTGTTTTGCCTTTGATTACACAAAAAATGCATGGGCAAAAACTCAGTAAACACTCAAAGAAAATGCATTGAAATGTGGCAAAATTGCATGCAGTTTTTTTTATGTGTTTTTGAGCCACAAGATGCAGTTTTGAGGTTCAGAAATTTTCTGTGGCATGCACACATTGTCTAATACACCTCATGGAGTGGAGCAAAAAATAGCATTAAAAAATATCAAAAAATAATTGTGGGAACTAAATCAAAGGGATCAATCACACAGCTGTAGACTCTCTCATATGAAAGAAATTGCCTGATAAATGTTAATGACACTATGATCAAACTCTGATCAGAGTGTCAGTTTACTGTGATCAGATTCCCTTGCATGCAATAATTGGACCACAGGTGAGGAGAAGATGCAAAACCTAATTTCTACATCTTCTCCATTGTCTATGTCGGCATATATACGACTGCACTCAGAGGAAACCTGAGAGCAGTCCAATGACTTCCATACACGCAGAAACTTGTATGGATTCGCTCCATCCGATTACACAGGTATGCAGCATTTGAATTTCTGACATTTTTTTCAAATCCAAAGACTGACACTTATGTATCCTTATGTCCTGATAAAAAAAAAAACAAAACAAAAAAAATTCTATTTTTGTCCATTACATAACATATCCATCACATGAATATAATATGATTTGTACTGAAGAAAATACGTATTCATCTCTTTTTCATCATCCTTACGGCATTCAAGGAGAAGTTAAACCTTTCTGATTTTAGCTATATATGGATTTTGCAGAAAATGCAGGTGAAATTACATTGAAGCGAGATAAAATAGAAAAATCTTTATTGTAGCCAAAATTGTACACTATATACATACTGAACATTCACTCTGCAACTTTATTGGAAATGTACATGGCAGGCCATAAGTATGGATACACCCTGATAAAAGTCCTGTGGTAGCATTTCTTCTGCCGTATTGCTCTTGGTGTGTAACTAACTCACTATGAGTGAACGTAAACAGGGATACCTAAGCTACAATGCCCTGCATATGAAGTAAGAGACATGGCTGTATCAGGAGAACTATAGTACATTTCTAACTGGAGGTTGTTGCTATTATTATTATTATTATTACACCTACTACATACTGAGATTTGATCTTGGAGATAAGAATATCCCCTTAAGCTTCAACTCCCTGTAGCTAGGAAAATCAACAACTCATTCCATTCTTCCTTTTTAAAGAGATTTGAAGGCACACCTGGTGCTTAAAACTTTATTGAGGTGGATTTGGATGAGGATTGGGAGTATGAAGTGGAATGAGTTGGGTCAGGCAGGCGCAGTTTGCAGAATCTGGTCAAGTGGACGAGGAAGTCCAGAAGGATAACTCCTAGGCTAATGGATCTTCATGCAGATTGCACGATTAGAGAGTTTTTTCAGCATCATCAAGAGATTGGACTATCTGAGAGTTCAATGGCCCTTCATAGAAGGAGGACTCTCATGGCTTAACTCCAGGGATCAATCCAGTGACGTTTGGTTGTGTAGTCGATTTCCTTCTACATTTGAATACAGCATTATTTGTCTTGGTACAACTACTGTTAGTTCTCTTGTCTTTCCTCTGTCTTGCCTTTCTGTTTTATTTCCATTCATTCTATTTAATTTGGGATTTGGAGAGGTTCCTATGATTAACATCTCCCCCGTTTGTTCATTCACATGTGAGTGGAAGGGGTTAGTTGTAACAAGAAGTAAACAAAACCGGTTGACCATGCTCTTATGAATGCTTAAAAAGGCAGACAACTCCGGATCATAGGCTGTACAAAATCCAAATTGGCTGCTTCTGCCTCATTATAGTGAATGGTTCATTGGGAATTCTGACTGAATCATGTATTTCAGAGGTTTGCAAGTAAACCCTGATGTAAGCGCTCAGCGTAGAGCACAGGATAAATATGAGCCTAGTGTTACTGTGATACTTGGGAGGCAAAAAAACAAATCAATTGCAGAGGAAGAAGTATTTTATTTATTCTTTATGCCTTTCACCTTGTGGTATAAGTGTTAAAATGATTCTATTCTGCAGGTCAGTGTAATTACAGCACTACCAGGTTTAGATCCGGTTTTATGTTTTGCTACTGTCACACACTAAAACAGCACTTTAAAAAGTTTTTGAATCACAATATTTTGAGAGCTATAATTTTTTTCCTGCCAAAAGAGCCATGTAATAACTTGTTTATTGTGGGATGAGTTGATATGTTTATTAATACCATTTTTGAGCACATATTTTTTTTTATCTCTTTTTATGTTTACGAGGCAGAATGAACATAAAATAGCAATTCAGGAAAAAAAATTCTTATCCTATTCACCGTGCGGTAAAATTGATAAGATGAGTTTATTCTTCAGGTCAGCACAATTACAGCCTGTATCACACAATAAAAACTATTTTATAGAAAAAAAATGATTTTGCATAGCTATATTCTGACAGCTATAGCTTTAGTTTCATAGTTTTTAAGGTTGAAGGGAGACTCTAAGTCCATCTAGTACAACCCGTAGCCTAACATGTTGATCCAGAGGAAGGCAAAAAAACCCCAATGTGTCAAATAAGCTCCAATGGGGAAAAAAATTCCTTCCTGACTCCACATACGGCAATCAGACTAGTTCCCTGGATCAACACCCTGTCATAAAATCCAATATACATAACTGGTAATATTATATTTTTCAATTAATGCAATCAGGCTCTGCTTAAATTTTACTTGTGAATCCCTCAATACAACATCATACGGCAGAGAGCTCCATAGTCTCACTGCTCGTACAGTAAAGAGTCCTCATCTGTGATTATGATTAAACATTCTTTCCTCAAGACGTAGCGGATGCCCCCGTGTTCCAGTCGCAGGCCTAGGTGTAAAGAGATCTTTGGAAAGGTCTCTGTACTGTCCCCTCATATATTTATACATTGTGATTAGATCCCCCTAAGCCTTTGTTTTTCCTAACTAACTAACCCCAAGTTTAATAACCTGTCTTGGTATTGCAGCCCACCCATTCCTCTAATAATCTTGGTCGCTCTTCTATCTACCTGTAAGATTATGCTATTTATAACCTTCTATACTTTTGCTAACAAGAAATGCATCCATTCCTCTCTTAAATTCATTCAGTGAGTTGGCCATCACCACTTCCTCAGGAAGAGAGTTCCAGAGCCTCACTGCTCTTACCGTGAAGAACCCTCTTCTATGCTGATGTAGGAATTTTCTTTCCTCCAATCGAAAAGAATGCCCCCTTGTTCTTGTCATAGTCCTTGGTACAAACAGATCATGGGAGAGATCTCTATATGGCCCTCTGATATATTTGTACATATTTATTAGGTCTCCCCTAAGTCTTCTCTTTTCTAGAGTAAATAGACCTAATTTTGATAACCTTTCCGTGTATTGTAATGCACCCATTCCATTTATTATTTTATTAGCCCGCTTCTGAACCCTTTCAAGTTCAGTAATGTCTTTCTTCAGCACCGGCGCCCAAAATTGCACACAATACTCCAAGTGTGGTCTGACTAGTGATTTGTACAGAGGGAGAATGATGTTTTCATCTCGTGCCCCCAGACCTCTTCTAATGCATCCCATCACCCTATTTGCTTTGGTGGCTGCTGCCTGACACTGGGCACTCCAATTTAGATTCTTATTGACTAAGATGCCTAAGTCTTTTTCCATGTCTGATTTCCCCAGCAGTTTCCCATTTAGTAAGTAATCGTAGCATCTGTTTCTCCTTCCCATGTGCATAACCTTACACTTATCTGTGTTAAACCTCATTTGCCATTTTTCAGCCCAATTCTCCAATTTACTCAAGTCCATCTGTAGTTGCAAACTGTCCTCCTTTGTGTTAACTACCTTACATAGTTTTGTATCATCTGCAAATACTGATATTTTACTCTGTAAACCATCCACCAGATCATTAATAAATATATTAAATAGTAGGGGGCCCAATACAGACCCCTGTGGCACCCCACTAGTAACCCTGGCCCAATCTGAGTATGCACCATTAATAACCACTCTTTGTTTTCTACCACTAAGCCAGCTACCTACCCATCTACACACATTTTCCCCGAGCCCAAGCTTTCTCATTTTACTTAGCAGTCTTTTATGTGGGACAGTGTCAAATGCTTTACCGAAGTCGAGATAAATGACATCCAATGATTCTCCTCGGTCCATGTGAGAGCTTACATCCTCATAGAAGCTGATCAGGTTAGTTTGACAGGAGCGATCCTTCATAAATCCATGTTGATATGGAGTTAAACAGTTATTAACATTGAGACATTCCATAATAGTATCCCTTAAAAACCCTTCAAACATTTTACCCACAACAGATGTTAAGCTTACCGGCCTATAGTTTCCAGGTTCCCTTTTGCACCCTTTTTTGAATATTGGTACCACATTTGCTAGCCGCCAATCCAGTGGAACAGACCCAGTTTCTATAGAGTCTTTAAATAAAAGGAATAGAGGCCTGTCTATCACATTACTTAACTCCCTTAATACCCGAGGGTGAATGCCATCAGGGCCTGGTGATTTGTCAATTTTAATGTTACTAAGTCGGTTCTGCACTTCTTCCTGGGTTAGGCAGGTCATACTTAATGGGGCATTTATATGATCACTCTGCATTTCCCCTGGCATATGCTTTTCCTGTGTGAACACAGTTGAGAAAAAAGTATTTAAAACATTTGCTTTTCCCACATCGCTTTCTATGATTTTACCCTCATTATTCTTTAAAGGGCCAACACCATCAATTTTAATCTTTTTTATGTTTATATAATTAAAGAATAGTTTGGGATTTGTTTTGCTTTCCTTAGCAATGAGTCTCTCATTTTCTACTTTTGCTAAATATATTTGTTTTTTACACATTTTATTTTTTTCTCTATATATTTTTAATGCTTCCTCGCTGCCTTCTTGTTTTAGCTTTTTAAATGCCTTTTTCTTATTATTCATTGCCCCTTTTACATCCTTATTAAGCCACATTGGTTTTCTCCTGTTCCTAGCCCTTTTATTTCTGTATGGTATGGCTAGCTCGCAGTGGGTGTTTAATACCGATTTAAAAATTTCCCACTTATTTTCTGTGCTCCCATTTTTGAGGACATTGTCCCAATCAATTTGGCGAAGGTCTTCTCTAAGTTGATCAAACTTTGCTTTCCTGAAATTCAGCGTTTTTGTAACCCCCCTCCAAGGCACCTTACTAAAGGACAAGTGGAATTGTATTATATTGTGGTCACTATTTCCTAGGTGCCCATCCACTCGTACGTCTGTTATTCTATCTGGCCTGTTGCTTAAAATTAAGTCCAGAAGGGCTGCCCCTCTAGTTGGGCCCGGCACAAGTTGGGACAGATAATTATCCTTAGTTACTGACAGAAACCGGTTTCCTTTCTGAGATACACAGGTTTCAGTTTTCACAGGCTTTATTATTTTTCTACTGACGAAGCTGAGTAGGAGCTTGTTTTTATTTACATTTGCATTTTTTATCTCGTTTTATTGCACATATTTCCTAGAATTGTGATGAAGAAGCCTTATTTTTGCCATGCTTTTTTTCTTATGGTGTTCACTGATTCGGGAAGAGAACCAGAACTGGCATATCTAATGGATGCTCTACTTCTGAGGCAGCTGTGGGCTACTATTTTTAGTCTAAGAAGGGAAAATACCAAGGGCCTTCTCAGCCTGATAGTACCAGTCCCCAGCTGTCTGCTTTACCTTGGCCGGTTAAGAAAAATAGGGGGACCCCTTGCAATTTCATTAAAATTATTAAAATGAATAATTTTAAATAACGATGTCCTCTGTTTTTATTAACATACTAAAGTAAAACAGACAGCAGAGGGTTGCAGCCAGCAGATATCTGCTTTACCTGCTCTGGTTATTAAAAATAGGAGGGAGCCCACTTAATTTTTTTTATTTTAATTATTCACAGCAGTGTACAATCATCTTCTGCATGCGATAAAGATTTCAACAAACTTGATTCGCATATAAACATGGACACAGACTTTTTTAAAAAAGTCTGAGTTTGAGTTCGAATTCTGAACATACTGTGTCCTGTCCAAATTTCAAACTTTACCATTTGGGTTTGCTCATCACTAGTTGTAATGTGTAGGATACAGGGAGAAAAAGATTTTTCACCACCAGGAAAAAAAACAGTAACATTGCAGTGACCTGACAAGAATCTGCATAACTAATCATATCTATCTATCTATCTCCCTATCTATCTATTGTTCATCATTGTAGATCTATAAAACATAAAAATCAATAATTTGTTAAATGTATTTTATTACCGCACATGTCACATGGTTTGCATGCAGACAACACAAGGATGATACACAAGTAAACACGGATATCATACTGATAGCAGATACAGTGGGGAAAAAAAGTATTTAGTCAGCCACCAAATGTGCAAGTTCTCCCACTTAAAAATATGAGAGAGGCCTATAATTGACATCATAGGTAGACCACAACTATGAAAGACAAAATGAGAAAACAAACCCAGAAAATCACCTTGTCATATTTGGCAAGATTTTTTGCAAATTATGGTGGAAAATAAGTATTTAGGCATCAAAAAACATGAAAGATTTCTGACTCTCACAGACCTGTAACTTCTTCTTTAACAGGCTCCTCTGTCCTCCACTCATTACCTGTAGTAATGACACCTGTTTGAACCTGTTATCAGTATAAAAGACACCTGTCCACAACCTCAAAGAGTCACACTGCAAACTTTCCTATGGTGAAGGCCAAAGAGCTCTCAAAGGACACCAGAAACAAAATTGTAGCCCTTCACCAGGCTGGAAAGACTGAATATGAAATAGGAAAGTAGCTTGGTGTGATGAAATCAACTGTGGGAGTAATAATAAGAAAATGGAAGCATACAAGACCACTGATAATCTGCCTCAATCTAGGTCTAGGGCTCCATGAAAGATCTCACCCCGTGGGGTCAAAATGAGCATAAGAATGGTGAGCAAAATTCCCAGAACCACACGGGGGGACCTTGTGGATGACCTGCATAAAGCGGGGATTACCATAACAAAAGCTACAATCAGTAACACACTACGCTGCCAGGGACTCATATCCTGAAGTGCCAGACATGTTGCCCTGCGTAAGTCAGTACACGTCCGGGCCCATCTAAAGTTTGCTACAGAGCATTTGGATTATCCAAAAGAGTATTTGGAGAATGTCATATGGTCTAATGAAACCAAAGTAGAACTGTTTGGTAGAAATACAATTTGTCATATTTGGAGGAGACAGAATGCTGAGTTTCCGCCAAAGAACACCATACCTACTGTGAAACATGGGGGTGGCAACTTCATACTTTGGAGCTGTTTCTCTGCAAAAGGACCAGGACGACTAATCCATGAACTGTATATGAAAAAATGAATGGGGCCATGTATTATGAGATTTTGAGTGCAAACCTCCTTCCATTATCTCAAGCACACCGCCGGGTCAATGAAGGAGTATCTTCGTAAGAAGCATATAAAAGTCCTGGAGTGACCTAGCCAGTCTCCAGATCTCAAACCCATTGAAAACCTTTGGAGGGAGTTGAAAGTCCATTTTGCCCAGCGACAGACCCAAAAGATCACTGCTCTAGAGGAGATCTGCATGAAAGAATGGGCCAACATACCACCAACAGTGTGTGCCAACCTTGTGAAGACTCACAGAAAACGTGTGACCTCTGTCATTGCCAACAAAGGATATATAACACAATATTGAGATGAACGTTTGATATTGACCAAATACTTATTTTCCACCATAATTTAAAAAAAAATCTTGCCAAATCAGACAAAGTGATTTTCTAGATTTGTTTTCTAATTTTTGTTCTCATAGTTGTGGTCTACCTATGATGTCAATTACAGGCCTCTCTCATCTTTTTAAGTGGGAGAACTTGCACAATTGGTGGCTGACTAAATAATTTTTCTCCCCACTGTAGATGACACACGGATGATGCACACGTACACATGGATGGCCACTTGTATGGTCAAAATGGACCATGCCACATGTGGCTTTAATTATGCACATTTTGTAAAGAAAGCCTTATAGAGATTATTTGTCCCCCACTATGGACTTATTTTCAACCTATATAATATCTTTAGCTTTAGATTTTAGTACCATTTTTTAATGCCTTTTCTAAATTGTTGTAATTCATAATTAATAACCTTTATACAACAATTATTTGTTGCTTTGGTTGGCTCTCCTTTTTTTTCTTTGTTGGGTTTATGATTTGGATTACCATTCCATGCCCCTTGGGAAAACTGAAATTTTGTTTTATATATTGATAATTCAGAGGGTTATTTTTATTTATTGGTGGAGAATGTTTGTAGGTTGATTTAATAGCTTTTACCTATTGTCTTCTACAACAGAGCTTTCTTGACCTGCAAATATCATAACGTAAGGATGAACACATATGTATAAGTAATACATTTCTTTATTTCTTATGACAAAAACAACATTTTTCACACAGGGGTTAAATGAAGACAACTGGTTTTTTTTGTCATCTGAGAAAATCGGATCAATTATGCTAATCGCTGTCTGATCGTGCTCTGATTAGAGTTTGATCAGAGTGTGATCCAATTTTCTCCAATGTGGGTGGAACAGATAAAAAAATTCTCTTTCTTCTCCTTTCTGACACGTTGAAAATGGGACCACTCTCGGATTTTATCCAAGACAGGTCGGATTTTTTCCACGGACTTATTTACTTGCATCAAGTGTGATCTGATTTAGGGAGACAACTTGGTATGCTGCGAGTCTTGACTAGTGTACAGCCCCATAGAATAACATTGATCCGAGAACGATCCAATGTTTTGTGGGTTCACAGTCGGGCAGCAACTACAGTCATCTCCACCTTTCCTTACTGATAAGTTTCTATAAATGCTTTAACTCAAGGATCCAGAGATGCCCAGACCCTTCTATGCACAGCCTTCCTTTATGAGGATTTAACTGGTTTAGTCAATACTTGTACACCATAAGTTATTCTATTTGTATGAACAGCTTTCTTGCTTTTTATGTGGAGGCTTGAGATAGTTTAATTTGTTGATTTACTAACTTTGCTCTTAACTGGAATATATTTCTTTATATCATTGTCCAAATTGTTTTTCTCCATATGTTCATATATAACAAACATGACTTCTTTGAACAATTTATGTGAGTTCTATTAAAATGCACTCAGTCCCCTTCTAGGCTTGCTTCAATACATATGCATACGTACCACTTTACATATTATTACAATATATTACCCGAGAACTGTAACCAAACACTTTTGATAAATACAGTATCACAAATTCATAAGAATGAATTCAAACACATTAGTGAAAAAAATGTTCTTCCATTAAAGTCATGTATATGGAATAATCATTGGAAGCATGGGATATTTGATAATATGGATGTATGCAAATTAGTAAGAAATAGGCACTTGCAAGTGAAGGTGCACTGATGAGGGGTAAACACCCTGAAACAGTTCTCCCTTAGCATAAATGACTTGGCTTATGCAGAAAAGCTTGTTAAAGGGTTGGATATTAACTTAGAGGCTTATTACATCCATTAGTTGGCACTTGTAAGATAATTTTTTAATTGTTTTTCTCAAGGAACACTACAAACAAGACTCTATACTCAGATAGTATAATTAAGGAAAGCCAGCTTCTCCTCAAAGATACATTATAGAAGCTCATGAAGCGAACCTAACTCCTCTCTCCATTTATAAGGCGGCAAGGTTGCTCAGTGGTTAGCATTGCAGTCTTGCAGCGCTGGGGTCCTAGGTTTAAATCTCACCATGGACAACATCTGCATTGAGTTTTTATGTTCTCCCTGTGTTTGTGTGGATTTCCTCCCACACTCAAAAGATATACTGATAGGGACTTTAGACTGTGAGTGCCAATGGCGACAGTGATGTTAATGTATATAAAGCGCTGCGGAATATGTTAGCGCTAAATAAAGCAAAAAATAAAATATCACCCTGAAATACCTCTCTGCAGATCAGATTTTGTTTAGTTGGCTATTGGCAATGGTCATATTTCAAGGCTTATTAAAGAGTTAGACATTGAATTTTAGGGTAGATACTTCAGTATTTGTCAATTTGGAGATATTTTCCTTTCATTTTCCAAGAGAAAAAATGCTCATATTTATTTAATTAAAATTGCCAAATAGACTACCGTACATAACTAGTCCTCCTATTGAGGGACAGTTCATCCAAGTCGTTAATGTAACAATAAAAGACATACCGTATTTTTCGGACTATAAGATGCACTTTTTTCCCCAAAACTTTTGGGGGAAAAGTCGGGGGTGCGTCTTATAGTCCGATGGCTGCGGTACGGTGGTGGTGGAGCAGGTGAAGGCGGGTGTGGTGGTGGTGGAGCGGGTCATCAGAGGCAGGAGCAGGCTGTAGCAGCGCTACCCTGACCACGTGGGCCCACTCATTTGATATGCACACCCATCATCCCGCCCATCATCTCTCAGCACTGAAGCCGGCGCTGACAGGTGGGCGAGATGATGGGCGGGGGATTCGTGCATGCCAAAGAGCCGGCCCACATGATCACCCCAGGCAACTACAGCCTGGAGTGATCATGTGCGGCTGTATTCACTGCCCCCCGTGCACCATCATCAGCGCGGGGGGCAGTGAATAAGTACGGTATACTCACTATTCTCCTGCAGCATCGCGGTGTCCTCCTGTCTGTATGCCAGCTGATCTGTGTGGAGAGCGGTGAGCACAGCGATTACGTCATCGCTGTACACACGGCTCTGTGGTGCCCCTGACCTGGTCAGGTGCCACTGAGTACTACACCCATGCTGGGGCAGTGCTTCCAGGTAAACTCCAAAGGCCAGAATGGGGTGTGTACACACAGACACATAGCAACCAGGTCTCCTACACCACTAGATGGGACCCTTGGGCAGTCCCCAATCAGCATGCGGGCTTACAATTCCTTGTCAAGGGGTGGAGTGGAGAGGCTGGGAGTGAGTTTTTGCAGGATAGTTTGAAGGGAGGAAGCAAGAGAGAGACACTGCAAGTGTGGTAGCAGCTGGCAGGGGAGAACGGGTACCTGTGGGTCAGCCTGAAAGACACCTACAGAGAGGTGGCTGAGTACGGGGACTACTGGTATCCAGGCACGCATGGGGATACAGGTCCCCAGAGCAGAAATCTATCAACTGAAGCTGCTCAACCTGCCGGTGAGGGTACTTGAGGTACGTCAAAAGAAACACAGAGTCCGAGCCCAAGCAGCAACAGGGGGACCCACAAGGAGACAGTGCCAGAAGCCATCTCACCAAGGTCTACGCTGCCGGCAGACGGGCCAGGGAGGGTAGTGAAGTCAGAAGCATCTTCCCTAGAGGAATCCAGCCATACTACTAGTAAGGGGTCCTCCCAAACAAAAGGAGTGCTAGGAAGGCGAGCTAGCGGCTACCCTCAATCTGGCCTGACGGAGTTCCTGGTTCCTCCTGGTACAATCTCAGCATCGCCCGGGTATCTCAGCAACCAGCAAAAAGTGAGTAAAGGAGTTAAAAGACATTCTGGACTCTGCCTGTATTATTTTTCAACCCATGGCTCGACACCCATACACCCGAACATCTGGAGCCGGCGTCACTCTCGGGAGGCCATACCACCTTACTGCCGATAGCACCACCCCCTGACATTCGTTAAACGGCAGTGGCGGTCACCTACCCCTGACCGCAAATACCGAGAGTGGCGTCACGACTAGAATAATAAAACCAACCTACCTGTTGTCCTGCTGACCGAGCACTGTGGCGTCCACGAACAGGATCATCGCTCCTGGGGCGTCACAGCTTTTGGCGTCATGAACAGGATAAGGACTAGACCTGTTAGGCAGGTGACCGTGAGCCTTAGAGGTCTGACCGCAAAATTTGAACCGCCGCCATATTGTCATCATCAAAAGCACGCGAAGTTGAAAGCTGCAGCCCACGCGAAAGGGAAGAGTACCACCCACGAAGGGGTGGAGTTGTTCCAGAAACCCCCGGAGTGTTCTGACCCCGGAAGAAAAAGGGAGTAACCTGCAGGAAAAGAAGCGGGACTCTGAGAATGACAGATGCCGTGAGAGCTAATGCCCCTGGCCAGGGCAACGCAGCCCAAGTGATGCCAGGTCCCGGCACAGTGAACACAGCAGCGCCTAGTGCCAGTGTGGCGGTCGCAGCTGCGCCGGCCGAAGTCTCACTAATTATGCCGATCTCCCTACCGTACGTCCCCAGGGCGACCTGGCTACCCCAATATGCCGGCAAAGCAGACACACTGACTGGATTCAAGAAGAAGATCAGCACCCTGCTGGACATGTACGCAATGACCGGTAAGCAGAGGGCCGCCGTGGTGCTGGGGCAATTGACTGGATAAGCAGACTTGGAGGCTGAGGCCTGGACCAATGATGACTGGAGCTCTGTAGAAACTATTTTTGCCAAACTAACAGCTGCTTTTGAAAACCGCACTGAGGGAGAGCTGAGAAAGGACTTCTATAGCTGCCGCCAGAAGCCCCAAGATAGCATAAGAGACTATGCTCTCCTGTTGCAAGCTGTACTATGGGCCCTCAACCTAGTGGACCCTGTCAGTGATCAGGAAGGAAACCGGATGATGGCCGAACAATTCTTGCAGGGCCTGCAGTCCCATGAGGATAGAAAACAGATGAGGCTGTGGTCCCTGGAACTCCCTGATATGGACTTTGCTATTCTGAAAGACAGGGCAGTGAAAGCACTTCAAATCCCAATGGACACAGACCCCATCTCACCAGCATGGTCTACCAGCCCCCCGGCTGCCAGAGCAGAATCCTCCTCACAGGCCCTAGTAGCTGAAAAAGGACTCAACACCCCAGCAGAGGCCATAGATACCCTATCCTCCCAAGTGCCACAGCTGAGCAAAGACGTCGCCCAGCTCCTGAAAGCCGTGCAACTTCCCTCAGAATCCAAAGCCCCTCCTAGGATCCTGCTAGCTTATAGCCCAGATGACGTCCCTTGGATGCGGGGGAGAAGAGGTCCCTCAAACCAAGGAAGGAGCAGCGATTGCTATGACTCGTCTGGGCAACTCATCTGCCATCATTGCCAGGAGGCAGGCCACTATGCAAGGGCCTGTCCTTTAAACAGGCCGAACCTGGGGCCAAGGGCTATTCCTCAGGATTAAGAATGAAGAAGATGCTGCGAGGAGTGAGGAGAGGTGACTATACAGTGGGAGTCCTCCAGCTGTTACCGCAAATCCGGCCGCGGCTGAAGTGACCGTGAGATCCGCGGTGACTTCAGTCAGGTGATGTGCAGTGACAGCTGGAGTCACCGCTGATCCCGGCGGCTCACTTCACTTGCAGCCTGATCCTCACAGAGAGCGGTCGTGTTCTATGGCTGGTAAGTGGGAGAGATAGGGATGCACAGCAAAAATGAGGATAAATGAGTGCAGCCCTATGTGTAAAATAGCATATCAAACAAAGAGAAGGGGAAGGTACACATAATATGGGCGCACATCAGAGCCATACAACATTTTAATATACAATATATTTTATTGGGTCAAAAAAGGGACAAGGACATGATATAAAAACCTTAAAATACACATATAACAAATGACCTCACAAGTACTCCAATTATAGTAAATGAGATTTAGTGCAGATAGACAAAAATTAGCTCAAACCGTAAATAAACAGTATATTGCATGCAAATGACCTTTATAAATCACAAGTTCGGGCCAAAATACCTAATACAGTGATTAGACATTTAACTAATAATAGTGAAACCTGAAAATGGTAATACAGAGGCAGTATCCTGACCGATGACTTATGCCTGTATCAATGATAAATTCAGCTCGTCCAAAATGTCTCCCAACACTGTATGTCAGATAATAAGGGCCATGTCAGCGGTGGTGTAAGATGATATAATACATCAGGACTGGCCAGACCCAGGATGAGCTAAATATAGTTCTATAGGCATATAGAACCTAATGTAAAACCTGATGTAAGATGTACAACCTGAACACCAAGTATGGTAATGTAAAATAGCAAGTCCCAGCCAGGCACTACATCTGAAACAGTTAAATACAAGGGCAGCCCATCACACATGCTGCATGGCAATCTACAGCTGAAGGTACCAAAAACCACCTAAGCTGACAAAAGTATATATAGGAGTAATACAGACTCCTCACCCATACAAAGTGCCTGTATCCAGGCACATAAGGGGAAGTGTATGCCAAAATAGGAGGGGATCACAGGGACGTACCCATTGACCACTCAAGCAATGTGGGGGTCAAACAGGTGCGATTACCAACCGGGCCCGGTGTGGTCAGAGAGTTGCATGCATGGATTATGCAGAGGAGTAAAGGTGAGGTCAGAAAAGAGCCCAACGCGTTGCGCTGACTAGCAGCTTCGTCAGGGGAGGTATGAGACAAAAGACCCAAAGCACACATATATATACATAAATAGCGATTAAATAATGACTTGCCAGTTGAAGTAAAGTAGTAGCAGCTGTCTCTATCCGCTAGAAGCCATAGCGGTTTAATTGTGGGAAGGTGTGCGGTCGCACAGTGTGTAATGGCGCGCATGCCGATGAAACCGGAAGTAAGGGAATGCACGTGACTACGCAGTGGCCACGTGCACAGCTCCCGGAAGAATGGTTTGTAAACAAATAATACAACGCATGCGCGAGCCGTGCATGGAAGGAGGCGTCCCTCCTAACAGCACAGGCAAATCCACCGCGGCGTATAGAGAAATAGGACACAGATGTATACGGGCGCAAGTGCTGTAAAGTAGGGAATCAGCATCCCAATTCAAATGAATATACGATCACATGGATAAGCATTCACACAGGTGGAACAAAGTGACAGCCTAAACATGAACTCTGGTTGAGACCTGAAAGGGCAAGTCAAATGTATGGGAATATGTAGCCGATAGGACGGCATACCAATACTCAAAAATTATATTAGCCGCACATACTGCAAATATGATTGGAGTATAGCACCAATAATTTTAGAGTAGACACATTGTAAGTGCCTACAGGGCGACGATGGTGAATATGAAGTTAGATATCATGTCTGCATAATATGCAAAGATTCACATATGAGGCAATAGCATCTACCTAAGACAAAGATAAATTTATAAGATACAGATCCAACAACCATGGAACAATGTAGCATAATCCCCATAAACATCGGAGGGCCATTTGTGCTTCTCCAAAGATAAATCATGTGCCAACATAAAGGAAATTGGCTGATTAATGATCTCCAATCCACACATAATCCCTATAAGTCAGAAAGAGTCAAATAAAGTTCAGGCGCAAATAGGCTCATGCCGTGACTCTGCAAAATTCCGAATAGAGAGGCGGAGGCCATTATACATCGACACAGCCAGATCAGATAGTTTTAAGACAGAATAGAGAGCACAAATCATGCATACCATAAAGTAATGGAGATGGGAGTCCAAATATGTAAATAGCCTTGACATGATGCCCAAAGTCATAAAATGAGTCCCGACAGTGCCCACCCATTGAATCCATCACAATTTATGTCAACGGGTTCTTGCTTGATGCCTTCTTTTTTTTCCTCTTTTTCTTTTTTTTTTTTTTTTTCTTCCCTTTTTCCTCTAATCTTTACTTGATCTTTTCCCTATTGTCATCCATTGATTTTATCTTCGTTTTGATGGAGGTTCAGAACGCCAGATCTTGGTTCAATGCCACTGGACGGTACGCTGCAGAGGAACAACAATTGAAGGCAGAACCATGGGCCAAAACCCCAAGAACAAGCACAAGGCACCTAACCCAGGAAGCCAGTGTACAGTAGTTCCTCATTTAGCCCATGAGGAGTAAGTGAGTTGAGATGGAATATCCATCTTGATTCTGCTCGAAGGAGGGCCTTATGAAGGGAACCACCTCTGCCGGTTTCATGGATCCTCTCCAAACCCACTACCCTCAGGTTTCTACTGGAGCCAGAGTGAAATCTTAGGAAATGGGATGCAATCGAAGTGAGGGTCTTACCTTTCTTAAGATCAATGGCTGCCAGATTGATGGTAGAAATGTGTTTTTGGGTCCGCTTTCTGAGCTCCTGGGATGTCTGACCCACCTACACCTTTGGGCAATCACAAATAATAGCATAGATGACATTAATGGTTTTGCAGTTAATATAGGCATATAAAGTATGTTTTTTTGCATCAAAGGGGTTCACAAAGCACTCCCTGATAGGATGCATATGAGGACACACACTGCAGGTGCCACAAGGGAAGGAGCCCTTCAAAATAATGCCCCTCTGCAACTTGACCGTAGGCCTACGAAAGTGGCTGCTGGTAAGCATATCTCTAAGTCGCGGTGCACGTCGTGCCGTGAGGAGCAGAGTGTCACTCACCAATGATGAAACCTGAGGATCTGAAGTGAGAATCATCCAGTGTCTTGACAGGATCTGTTGTACTTGCTTCCATTGATTGTTATAATTCGTGACTAAACGGAGTGGTTGGTCTCCCTTCACAGTTTGCTTAGTAATAAGAGATTGCTGGGTTTCACCTCTCGCCCTCCTGTAGGCCTTGGAGATGATACTACGAGGGTAACCTCGATTTCTGAAACGATGAGTTAAGTCGTTAGCTTGTACACAGAAATCCTCAGGCAAGGTACAGTTCCTACGTACCCTTAAAAACTGACCAATCGGCACTCTTCTGGTGTGGAAAGGATGGAAGCTGTCGAAGCTGAGTAGACTATTCATGGCCGTAGGCTTGCGATATAGCTCAGTTTCAAGACGTCCATCCTTAATTCTGACTGAGAGGTCCAAGAAGGTGGCTGTGGATGATGAGATAGTATACGTGAGGAAAATATTAATGCCATTATCATTTAGAGATCTTAGGAAATCATGACATAATTCCTCAGGGCCAGTCCAGATAAATATCACATCATCAATAAACCTCCTCCAGTGAGTGACAAACCGTTCATAGAGTCCGGAGGGATAGACCACAGTTGCCTCCCACCATCCTAAAAATAAATTCGCATAGGATGGTGCGAAACGCACCCCCATGGCCATGCCAGATGTTTGTCTATAGTATTGGCGATCAAATAAAAAGTAGTTGTGATTGAGGGCAAAGGAACAAAGATCTAACAGAAAGGAGTCGTGCATCCTGTCAGAGTTTGTTTGTGCATCCAAAAAATATGTTAGTGCTTGGATGCCATCATGGTGCGCGATGTTCGAGTACAGAGCCTCTATGTCACAGGTTACTAGAAAGGACCCGGATGGAATCATAACAGATGTACTGCATTTGATGAATTCCGTAGAGTCCTGCAGATGTGAAGGCAATTTCAGCACCATCGTTTGCATGAAGAAGTCCAAATAAGTTCCTACCATCTCACAGAGACTGCCTATGCTCGACACAATAGGTCGGCCAGGGGGCATGTCGACACTCTTGTGCACCTTGGGCAGCATATAAAATGAGGGGGTTACAGGTTGTTCCACCCACATAAATTGTTTTTCTCTGGTGGTTATAACCCCCAAGGTGCACGCCCTATCCAGGAGGGTCTTTAGCTTTTTGGAGAAGACCGGGGTCGGGTCAGAGGGGATCTTCAATTAAAACCTTGTATTGTCGAGTTGCCTTTTGGCTTCCCCCAGATACATGTTAACTGGCCACCGAACCACGTTGCCCCCCTTGTCGGCTTCTTTGATAATAAAGTTGGTGTTACTACGGAGTTGTTGTACGGCCTTTCTCTCGGGGGGGCTTAAATTCTGGCCAGTACCTGAGTCAGCAGGTAGTCTGGAGATGTCATGTTTGACTACCTCGAAGAATGTTTTAATAGCAGGGGCCAAGGATAGCGGTGGCATGGCTGTGGACTTAAGTTTCAGTGGGAAGGGCTTCCTGCCCGTGGAGTTTTCGCTCTCACGAAGAAGGTCAAGAAGATCATAGAAGGTCTGACGATCTGTTTCAGGGAGATGGTCAATAATATCAGGCTTTTTGTACATGGTTATGAACACCAAATTCCTGCAAAATAAATATAAGTCCTTAGTAAAAGTGAATTTATCAAGGGTGTTCATAGGCACGAAGGTTAATCCCCTTTGTAGGACCGAAATTTCACAGGTGGACAAAATATGATCCGACAAATTAATGATCTGTAACGAATCATCCGAGGGACCATTACCTGTATCAGAGGCCGCAGGAACAGCTGAACTGGTGCTGGGAAAAGTCATGGTCATAAACGTCTGTGACTCCTGTTCGGTCGATAGGAGTTCTGGACTCGAGGTTTGTTGTTTCTCTTTCTAAGATTTCTTGTGCTTTCTGCCCCTTCTGACCCGGTATCCACGTCGCTGCTTGTATTGGATAAAAAATCCTCGCTAGTTGTAGGGTCATTAGTAAGATTATCATGGGGTATGAAGTTCCTGGGGTTAGATTGTGCCCCCCGTCTCGAGTTACCATGGTGTTTCCATTTAAATGCGACCCCTTTCTCAAAATCGCTACGGTCTCTATTCAATTTATGTTTTTTCCTCTGTATAACATCATCCTCATATTTGTCCAAGGAATCCTTCATTTGTGTCAAAAATGGCTGTACCTGTGACACCTTATCAAATTTGTTCAGATCACTTTCCTTAGTCTTAATCTCCATTTTAATGTTGGAGAATAGTTCCCGGTCATGCTCAAGTAACAGATTAATTATTATATGCGAACACTTCAGAAGACCATTTGCTGTGACGTAACAGCGACCTAGTAAGTCGCTGTTATGATTGCTGCTTAGCTGTCAAACACAGCAACGCAGCAGCGATCATAACGTCGCTACATGTCCCGAGAGCAGGGAGCCGCGCACACTGCTTAGCGCTGGTTCCCTGCTCTCTTAGCTACAGTACACATCGGGTTAATTACACGATGTGTACTGCAGCTACATGTGCAGTGAGCCGCGCACACTGCTTAGTGCTGGCTTCCTGCTCTCCTAGCTACAGTACACATCGGGTTAATTAACCCGATGTGGACTGCAGCTATATGTGCAGAGAGCAGGAGCCAACAGCACTGGAAGCGTGAGAGCGGCGGAGGCTGGTAACGAAGGTAAAGATCGGGTAACCACAGGTAGGGGCTTTGTGCGGCTTACGCTGCTGTCCGTCTCCTGGCACCACTAGAGGAACGGACCTAGGTAGGTGCCATTTCACACTCACTGCTTTTGTCTCTGTGATCTTTAACAGAGACCATTCCACACACCCTCCAAGTAAGGGAGGAATTGCTTTATTTTCTAATTAAATTCCTCTGTGAGTTTAACAGAGGTATTGCACTCTGCACTTGTGCTATTATTTTTTACAGTGTCACACTTATATACCCCTTATCCTCTGCCATAGTCTGCAGCAGAGTCTTTGCACGGTGGACCCTGACTGTCTGATATTCCTTTAGGTTTTATTATCAGACAGCCCCCCGTAACATGCTGGCTGATATTTTTAGGCTTGGAGGGCTCCTAATAACGTGAGTCTCCCCAGCCTGAGAATACCAGCCCCTAGCTGTGAGACTTTATCTTGGCTGGTTATCATAATTGGGGAACCGCACGCCGTTTTTTTTGTTTTTTTAAATTACCCCTATACAGTGTCAGCAGCAGATCCTTGCCCCATAACATTGTTTCATGACCACATTTTTTGCTTAAACATTTTTTTTTCCTCCTCTAAAACTAGGGTGCGTCTTATGGTCCGGTGCGTCTTATAGTCCGAAAAATACGGTACCCTGACCGTTTTATTTTCTATGTTCTGCAATACTCCGTAGACCTCACAACACATATCTGCTGTAATATTTGTGGGAACCATTAAGTTGTATTTGCTGAAAATAAACAGATTTAATTCAATGATCTTATAGTCTCTGTTAAAGAAATATTTGAGATCATACTATTGAAACATTAAAATACACTATGATTGAATAATCTTGGGGTATTTTCTTTACCTCCCCCCAACTGATATGTCTATAAGAAAAAAATAATATACAGTTATCTAGCTAAGACATTGTGTGAGATTATTTAGATTATCAAATTTATGGGCTCAGTTCAAGCTTGTTTGATGACTACAAAACTGCTCATGTTAAAGTGTTCACTATTAACACAAGGATTTTGATAAATTTTCCAAAATATTCATATTGTCTGGCAACTTTCTACCCTAACTAAAAAGGTATAAAACATCCAATAGCTGTTCCATATAAATTTCTCTCTTTTTTAACCTGAATGTTAATCTAGATGTTAGCACTACAAGGACTCTTTATGTACATTCCTATCAATTGAGCTACAGAAAAGTAAGGTAAATTATACTCTAAAATAAAGAGTTTATCCAAATAAAGACAGTAATGTAATAAAAAAAGATAAGTAATGATTTATAGTTAGGGATCCTATTTATGAAAACACTACATATTGGTAGAATTAGTTTATGGATTTAGCTAGCTCGGATTTGTCTATAATTTCCATAGACTGGAAGGACATGACTAGCCTTCTCCAACCGTTCACCAGGGGACATGGGTTCTTCCAATAGATAGCCGTTTACCCACCTATCAGACATTTGTGGTACATCAAATTAAAAAATCAAAACTGATTCTTATTATGCTCTAAGTATAATAAGAAGAGAAGATTATTATGAGTATATTATGGGAATTGGCATTACTTGATTTCTTTTTGTGACTTTATTCTGGAAAAACAACCATGTCACTGTTTAAACATCATGCCATCGTTTCTTAATTGCAGAGCCACAGTAGTGCTACTAAGATAAGGTCCTTGCACCTATTATTATACACACTACCCACTGTCTTCAGCTCTTTCCGATGCTGCTACGGTCCCACGCCGCCATCTTTTAACTGCAACTTCTGACTGACCGGAAGTCATAGGTAAAGGCCACAAATCTTTGAGAGCCTCATTTTGGCCTTCATAGACTTACACATTGAGTTGTGACTAGAGATGAGCCACCCCCCTAGAGTTGGAGTTCGGTTCGTCGAACGGTGCCCCGTTCGACGAACCGTTCGACGAACCGTTCGACGGACCAATCAAACCCCAATGAAAAAAATGGGAGGCAATCACAAACACAAAAAAACACATTATAAATGTACACATACAGTTAATAAACATGCCATAACACTTACCTGTCCCCGCGATGCATCCTTCACTCTGTCTCCCGCAGCTTTTCCATCGGTAATTGCTGCGTCCTCCCGGTAACCAGCAGTGATGAAAGGACCTATCGTGACGTCAAAATAGCATGTGACCAGTCACGTGTAGAGTTGAGCGTGGTTCACGGTTCGAGGTTCTCCAGTTCGCGGCTCGAGTGATTTTGGGGGCTGTTCTAGATCGAACTAGAACTCGAGCTTTTTGCTAAAGCTCGATAGTTCTAGATACGTTCGAGAACGGTTCTAGCAGCAAAAAGACAAGCCAATTACTAGCTGGCTTTCCGCTGTAATAGTGTAAGTCACTCTGTGACACACTATTATGAAATTTCAGCGTATTGTGTGCGGGAACAGCGCATTCAGATCACTGCTGTATGGATAATGGCGATCGCCATTTTTTTTTTTTCCTTGTCTTCCTTCCCTAAGCGCGCGCGTGTAGTGGGGCGGGCCAGCATGTCAGCCAATCCCAGACACACACACAGCTAAGTGGACTTTTAGCCAGAGAAGCAACGGCATGTGTGATAGGATGTCCATGTCACATGTCCCTGCATTATAAAAACGGACATTTTCCTCCAGCACACCATTATCTGCCTTCTGCGTCTTGGTGTCAGTCACCGCTGGCGCAGCTCCTGTCTCCAATAATGCTGTGTACGCTCTATACACAGCGCTATACAGAATAGGGATAGAAGTTTCTATTAGTCCTTTTAATGGCTAATACCGGCAGGGTCAGAGCCATAGGTGACAGTCAGGTCCGTGAAAACAGATTTTAACAGCTACCCAAGATGACAGCGTCTGTGTAGCTAAGGTCAGGGATTTCCTCGCTGCATTTCCCCATTAGCAGGGATAGAAAGGCAGGCTTCCTTTCCTCTACCCAGACCCACAACCCTGCCACTGTACCCTGCTGCCCTTTGCACACTCAAGCTCATTGTTACTAAGCCATTATACTAGCAAACACTGAGTAAACTTAGTGGCATCCTAAAAGTGGCTGTTGGACTTCCATTAGTGTCCCACTGGTGCAAACCTATGTGCAGCACCTTTGCATTGCACACTCAAACTCATTGTTACAAAGCCATTATACT
The DNA here is from genome assembly GCF_048569485.1 of Anomaloglossus baeobatrachus. Classification (NCBI taxonomy): domain Eukaryota; kingdom Metazoa; phylum Chordata; class Amphibia; order Anura; family Aromobatidae; genus Anomaloglossus; species Anomaloglossus baeobatrachus. The sequence continues at coordinate 409,713,418 of NC_134356.1, forward strand.
AGCAAACACTGGGTAAACTTAGTGGCATCCTAAAAGTGGCTGTTGGACTTCCATTAGTGTCCCACTGGTGCAAATCTATGTGCGTCACCTCTGCATTGCACACTCAAACTCATTGTTACTAAGTCATTAAACTAGCAAACACTGAGTAAACTTAGTGGCATCCTAAAAGTGGCTGTTGGACTTCCATTAGTGTCCCACTGGTGCAAACATGAAGAAATGGAGGATGAACTGTCCATGGACATGGAAGACTCAGCGGATGAGGGAGACCTTTGTCAAATTTCAGTTGAAAGAGGTGGGGGGAGATGTCAGAGGAAGAAAGAACGGTTAGCACCTCTATGCCACAAACACAGCGTGGACTTGGTCCGCATGGCTGCGCAAGACACATGAGCGCCTTCTTGCTGCACTACCTCCAACATGACCCTCGTATTGTCAAAATTAGAAGTGATGATGACTACTGGATTGCCACACTATTAGATCCCCGGTACAAGTCCAAATTTTGTGACATAATTCCAGCCATAGAAAGGGACGCACGTATGCAGGAGTATCAGCAGAAGCTGTTACTCGATCTTAGCTCGGCTTTTCCACCAAACAACCGTGCAGGTGCAGGGAGTGATTCTCCCAGTTGTAACTTGACAAACATGGGACGGTCTCGTCATCTTCAACAGTCTATCCGTACCAGTAGCACCATATCTGGTGCTGGTAACAGTAATTTTATTGAATCTTTTCATAATTTTTTTAGATCCTCCTTTGCAAGGCCACCAGAGACAAGTCTGACACATAGTCAACGGCTGGAGAGGATGATACAGGAGTATCTCCAAATGAACATCGATGCCATGACTTTGCAAATGGAGCCTTGCTCATTTTCGGCTTCAAATCTTGAAAAATGGCCAGAGCTCTCCACTTACGCCTTGGAGATTTTGTCGTGTCCAGCTGCCAGTGTTGTCTCTGAACGTGTCTTCAGTGCTGCTGGGTGTATGCTGACAGATAAGCGCACGCGTCTGTCCAGTGACAATGTGGACAGACTAACGTTCATCAATATGAACAAGTCATGGATGCACAAGGAATTTACTGCCCCTGTGTCATCCTGGGGAGAGTAAATGCTTGTAGATTTGGAATGTGCTTGATGCAAATCAAAACATCCTGTTTGCAACTAGGGCACAAGTGCTGCCACTGAAGGGGTGAGTGTCTGTGTGGCCCAATTTTTGGAAAAAAGGGAGACTCCGCTTGGAGTAACCCTTGCTTACATTGTTTTTAAAAATGATCCAAGATGAACAGAGCTGGGATCAGGAAAGACTTTGCTACCTACCCCGGGGTCATCCTGGGGACAGTTAAGTATGGCGTATTTTTGAATGTGCTTGATGCAAATCTAGCTGTGAAGTGTACAACTGGGGCACAAGTGCTGCCACTGAATGGGTGGGTGTGTGTGGGGCCCAATTTTTGGAAAAAAAGGGAGACTCCACTTGGAGTAACCCTTGCTTACATTGTTTTTAAAAATGACCCAAGATGAACAGAGCTGGGATCAGGAAAGACTTTGCTACCTACCCTGGGGTCATCCTGGGGACGGTTAAGTATGGCGTATTTTTGAATGTGCTTAATGCAAATCTAGCTGTGAAGTGTACAACTGGGGCACAAGTGCTGCCACTGAATGGGTGGGTGTGTGTGGGGCCCAATTTTTGGAAAAAAAGGGAGACTCTGCTTGGAGTAACCCTTGCTTACATTGTTTTTAAAAATGATCCAAGATGAACAGAGCTAGGATCAGGAAAGACTTTTCTACCTACCCCGGGGTCATCCTGGGGACGGTTAAGTATGGCGTATTTTTGAATGTGCTTGATGCAAATCTACCTGTGAAGTGTACAACTGGGGCACAAGTGGTGCCACTGAAGGGGTGGGTGTGTGTGTGGCCCAATTTTTGGAGAAAAGGGAGACTCCGCTTGGAGTCACCTTGCGGTGTTTTACATGATTTTTGAAGGGCGTGCCATGCCTATATTTGTGTCTCCTCCTCTTTTTCCTTGCCCAGCTCTTTTGTTTTCGCATGAGTATATGTCCTTGTCACTTTCCCATGTGTTTGTGTTGTGTTGTGAGTTGTTTGTCACCTTTTGGACACCTTTGAGGGTGTTTTCTAGGTTTTTTTGTGTGTTTGTGATTGCCTGCCATTGTTTCCTATGCGGTTCGAGTTCGGTTCGTCGAACGTTCGCCGAACCGAACGAGACGCCCGTTCGGCGAAGTGAACTCGAGCCGAACTGCGACCGGTTCGCTCATCTCTAGTCACGTGTCTATTATCTCATTGGCTACAGACTGGTCACATGGCTTTGACGTCATGCTAGGTCCTGTCATTGCATCTCTCTGTTACATGATGCACGTTTGTGTATCGCCGTGTACCGGCGACATGCTCTGGCACACGGTCGACTCCCCGTTCTGCTTCCCAGTTCCGTTATTGACCGGCTGACACAGCCCCCCCCTCGCAGCAGAGGGGCCCAGAAAGCTTGGGCTAACCTGTGCTGCGGATCCAATCCCCAGCTGCCTAGTTGTACCCGTGTGGACACAAAAATAGGGCGAAGCCCACGTCGTTTTTTTTTTTTTTAATTATTTCATGAAATTCATGAAATAATTAAAAAAAAGGGCTTCCCTATATTTTTAGTTCCCAGCCGGGTACAAATAGGCAGCTGGGGGTTGGGGGCAGCCCGTACCTGTCTGCTGTACCTAGCATACAAAAATATGGCGAAGCTCACGTCATTTTTTTTGTAGTTTTTTGGCAAAAAAAATAAAAAATCCTTCCCTGGATTTCCCATTGCCAGTGAAGGTAACACCAAGCAGTGGGGGTTAGCAGTCAGTAGCTGCTTGGATTACCCTTAGCTAGCAATACAAAAAATGCAGCGGGAGCCCATATATATTTTTTTAAATTATTTATTTAAATGACTAAAAACAAAAAGGGCTTCCCTGTATTTTGATTGCTGGACATCACAGTGCTGTAAAAATAAATCTTTAAAAAAAATGACGTAGCACTCCGCGGTGTTTTTGATTCTCAGCGCAGATAAAGCAGACAGCTACGGGTTGCCACCCCCATCTGCCTGGCATTACCTTGGCTGGCAATCAAAATACAGGGTAGCCCATTATTTTTTTTTATTTAAAAAAATAGTTAAAAAAAAAAATGACGTTGGGTCCCCCCATTTTTGATAGCCAGCTAGGGTAAAGCAGAAGGCTGTAGCCTTAAAACCACAGCTGGCAGCTTTTCCGTGGTTGGGGATCCAATGTGGAGGTCACCTCAGGCTCTTTTTTTATAATTATTTTATAAATATTAATAATTACAAAAAAAAGTAGGGTCCCCCCCCAAATTGGATCACCAGCCAAGGTAAAGCGGACAGCTATGGTCTGGTATTCTCAGGGTGGGAAGGTCCATAGTTATTGGCCCTTCACAGCTTAAAAATAGCAGGCCGCAGGCGCCCCAGAAGTGGCGCATCCACTAGATGCGCCAATCCTGGCGCTTCACCCCAGCTCATCCCGTGCCCTGGTGCAGTGGCAAATGGGGTAATAAATGGGGTTGATACTAGCTGTAAGGTCACCTGACATCAAGCCCAGCAGTTTGTGATGTCATGGCGTCTATCAGATACCTGACATCACAAACTGTCAGTACTAACAAAAAAAATAGACAAAAAAAAATGTATTTGAAAAAACACTCCTTTAAACATTCTCTTTGTCACGAATTTATTGTAAGCAAAAAAAATAAGGGGGTCCCACGATGACTCTGGACCGTTTAGAATATGGGGGGACACACTCGGCGAACGTATCCCCCATTTTCTAGGAGTGCAGACCCTCCATGTGAGGAGTGAGGATGCAATGAATCTGCACCCACTCTCCCCGGGTCCACAGCAGCAGAGTCCATGTCGTAACTGTTGCTACCAAAGCTGCAATGCCCTGCTCATGAGGTAAGGGCATGCCTAATCAGGAGAACTGTTCTACATTTCCAAATATTGGTATTTGCTGATATTATTGCTATTCCACCTACTATATATTGGGGATAGGATCTTGGAGATGGAATACCCTTTTAAGTCCAGTTATCCAGCTGAATGAATACTAAACAACAGAGCTCGCTATTTTGACATGTTTTCTTGTGGCGTATAACGGACTCTCATGTTTGGTAGTCGTTCAGCAGGGCAACTATAAAAGCAAATCCCTCCATTTGGAAATGTAGAATAGCTCTCCTGATTAACTATGTTCCTTACCTCATGAGCAGGGCATTATAGTAGCTTACAGATGCATTTATTAGAAAGAAAAACAAATCCTGGTCTGCTGTAATCCAAGGGGTTCCCATGATGATCCATACCATAGTCTCTATCCCAGTCAATGAAGAACAGAATGTTCCCCATTGGCTGGGAGAGCAATGCAGTGACCTGAGCTAACATCAATAGGTCAACCCAAGTCACTGCAGGGATGATAAGTGCTGCTGTCAGGAGCGAGGTACATTACCTGTGGTGACAATCTCCTGCACTGCTGATAGCAGAGCTGTCACTGACTTCAATGACTGCAGCCTTCACAGCCAAGTATCGCAGGAGCCTGTGACGTCACCGCTAGTGACAGTCTCGGGCCGGCAGCGAGAGGAGATGTGACAAGCGGCGGCCATGGAGGACAGTGACAGCGCTGAGGTCAGGAGGGCGGGACTTCATCACCGCAGGTAATCCAAGCAGGGTAATGTGTGCGGAGTGCGAGGTGGGTGGAGCCAAGTGGGGTAATGTGTGCGGAGTGCGAGGTGGGTGGAGCCAAGTGGGGTAATGTGTGCGGAGTGCGAGGTGGGTGGAGCCAAGTGGGGTAATGTGTGCAGAGTGTGAGGTGGGTGGAGCTAGGTGGGGTAATGTGTGCGGAGTGCGAGGTGGGTGGAGCCTAGCGGGGCCATGTGTGCAGGCGGCGGAGTGCGAGGTGAGTGAAGCCTAGCGGGGCCATGTGGCGCCGAGGACATCAGTGTCGGGGACTGCATGGCTGGGGACAGGTGAGTGTGTGTGTGTGTGTGTACATGCCAAGTGCAGGAGGGGGCGGAGCCGAGCGGGGAAGTGTCGGCTCCCTGCACATGTAACCAGGGTAAATATTGGGTTACCAAGCAAAGCGCTTTGCTTGGATACCAGATATTTACATTGGTTACCAGCTTACCGCAGGCTGCCAGCGATGGCTCCCTGCACACTGTAGCTGTAAAAAGCCCTGCTTTTGGTGATCGAACCGTTCTCGAACGTAACTCGAACTGTCGAGCTTTTAGCAAAAAGCTCGAGTTCAATTTTGATCTCGAGCACCCCCAAAATCAATCGAACATGAAATTGACGAACCTCGAACATCGCTCATCTCTAGTTGTCACTTCAAATTGCCCAGCAACATCTGAAGTGATCAAGCAGGTTACAAACTGCTGAAGATTGACTAGAACGGTGCCAATAAAAGATGTGGATATAGGTCCTGCCTTTTTACAGTTACAGGGAAACTTGACAGGCTATGATGTTCATGACAGTACACATCTTACAAAAAGATTCCTTAAAGGGATGGTCTGTCATCTATAAAGCCCTTTATAAATACCTAATTTTAGGCCATAAGCACTTTTGCAATTAGCGTTAATATTAAAATTCCTTGACTTCTCCCTATCCTGCTATTTCCTAGATGTTTTTTTCTTTACTTCTTGTGATGTTTGTCAGGCTACCACAAGGCGGAGCTCGAGCCCTGCAGGAAAAGACACTACACAGAGCTGAATTAGCATGGGGGTGGACACACAGTGTGTGCTGGAGCACTGCCCTGCAGAGTCAGCCAGAATACAGAGGCCACGGGGCGTGCGGGGGATGGTCAGGCAGGTCAGGTCATAAACAGTACGGTGAGAAAGAAGACTGGAGGAACGAGCAAAAGCGGGGTCGAGATAAGGCCGAGGTCAGTATCAGAGGAAGCAACCGATTGGGAGGTAAGAGACGGGGGAATGACTGGGGCTATTGTGGGAAGGAAGGAGGTGGGACGGAACACAGACAAAGCACAGGGGAAGGATGGATCTGGAAACACTTACAGGGACCAGCAATCACAGGCAAAGCAATGATAAGCTTATAGCCGGCGCTGGTTCACCAGAGATGACAGAATTTAAAGCATCCAAGCTCCGGAAGTGAGGCCCAAGAGAAAGCTCCGCCCCCTAGCCATGTGGATGGGGAGGTGGATCATGACAGTTTAGTATCAGACCACTCCTCTAAGTTTATTAAGCCATTAAAAATTGGCCCTATACATGGCCAATTAGATACTGACTCTATGAGAGGCAGATTAGTAATGACAATGTGTTTTAGTGCTCAGCCTCCTCAGGTCTGCCCATGTACAGTACCAATTTTTAAGGCTTAATAAAAGTTAGTTTTCACCTTCTCTGGAGGATCTCTAGCTGGTTGTTTTTCTCTGTACTTTGGATTCCTGTGTGTGGTGACTGCCGTAAGTCCCTGCTTGGATCTTGGATGCAGAGAAGGAGGTTTATCCGGACAAACCCTACAACGGTGAGCGGTTCCATGTGTCATATTGTCTCTAGCACAATGGTACAAAGCATAAAATGAATAAAATAAACGACAATGCGTTTCTGACTAGAAAATATTTGGTGGATGATATCTGTGCTGGTCGTTTTTCTTATATTTTCTGTAAATAATGTCTAACTAATTATATTAATCAGTCTCCTATTCTGCCAAGAGAACCGTAAAACCTTTGTGGTTTCTGAACTTGTTAATTTTAAAGATAATTACAGTTTTGTTGGGTAGATTAGCACCCATCAATAAAAAAAGAATGGGTTAGCAGATGATTTTTCTTATTAACAGCTGTCAGGCTAGGTGCGGGGGAGTACCAAGTGACCGGTGAACGGTGAAAGGGAAGGCAACCCCTGTATCTAGAGAAGGAGAAGATGGTGACATTTGACCAAACCTACCACTGGCCCCTGGAGTCCCCCACCGCTCTAGATAGGTTCCACACCTATGTACTGAGCTGGATACCTGACCCTATGATGACCCTAGAGCTAGGCCCTAGATAGGGTAGGGATGGGATGAGCTCTTCGTCTACCACACTAAACACAAAGGAGACACAGGGAGCACACACATGGGGAAAGCGCATGAACAACTTATCTCCAGATGCCTCAGGAAGACCTTCAGCAAAGAGCAGCAACAATCCCACAGATTAGTGCAAGCCATCTGCTTGCACTCAGAGCTTTTGAAGTAACTGAATATCACCAGCATAAGTCAAATGAAAATGACAGTATTTAAACCAAAGGTGAAATACAGATGAAAAGCAGTTGAAGGGAAGGGGAGCTCCGCAGGGTCCTAGATGGAAAGGAATGAAAACCCAGCAGAGGAGATACATAGTTCACTGAATACTAACAGCAGGAATAATAGAAAGACAGGGAGAATTTTGCACAGCCAAATGCTGTTACCTTCTATTTTCCAGACACCACAGGACAGTCTGTCACCCTTGACACACCCGTGACAACTATGTGTGCCTGTGCGTTTGTGTGTTGGTCAGAGTTGAATACTGTCATTACATGTCTGATAGCTTTGACCTTGTGACAGGGAATCTTAGCTTCATAATGTAGAGACAGAGACCCTGATTCCAGTAATTTGTCACTGAGCTGTTTGCTGTCATTTTAAAATCAATAAAATCAATGTTTTCTCTGCTGCAGACTTAGCAGTTATACAGAGTATGAATATGCTGGCCTACTTGACAGCACACCAAGCAGTTCTCTAATTATAATCTATTGCTGATTAAACAGTGATTTTATCAAAACTACACTAAGCAGCCAATTAAGGGAAAACCACTGGAATCAGGCTTTCTGACCATACATTATGCTGCTTTCACATTAGGTGGCAACATTTTGGTGACAGATTCCCTTTAAGTTAACTTATAACTAAGATGGGTGAATGGGACCAGTTTGCATGTATTAGTTAAATAAGAGCTTGGTTGAGGAAGTTCTTTAGTTCATTCTTCAAACTGATTGTTGTAATTCTTAAGGGTGCTTTACATGCTGCAACATCGCTACCAATATATCGTCGGGGTCACATCGTTAGTGACGCACACCCGGCGCCGGTAGCGACATCGCAGCATGTGACACCAAGGAGCAATGATCACCATTCAAAAAATTGTTCAAAAACGTTGAACATTGACACGTCGCTCCTTTCCTTAATATCGCTGCTGCCACAGGTACGAGGTTGTTTGTCTTTCCTGTGGTAGCACAAGCACACATCGCTATGTGTGACACCGCAGGAACGACGAACATCTCCTCCTTACCTGCGTCCACCGGCAATGAGGAAGGAAGGATGGTGGGCGGGATGTTAAGTCCCGCTCATCTCCGCCCCTCCGCTTCTATTGGCCGGCCGCTTAGTGATGCCGCAGTGACATCGCTATGACACCGAACGCACCTCCCCGTTGAGGGAGGGATTGTTCAGCGGTCACAGCGACGTCTCTGACAAGGTAGGTGCATGTGACGCTGCCGTAGCGATAATGTTCGCTATGGCAGCGAGCACCAAATGTCGCACGAACGACGGGGGCGAGAGCTATCGCGCACGACATTGCTAGCAAACGCTAGTAATGTCGCAGCGTGTAAAGCACCCTTTTGTTTCACCTTAATTCCATACTTTGAATCTTATATTCATGAATATTTGAAGAGAGTTTATTTACAGCTTTTATAAGCAGCTATTGATTATAATTGTTTTGTGTTGTCATTCATAAAGATGTTTACATATAAGTAAAAGGAGGGAACTGAAAAAGAAAATAATAAATATAGCTAATATAATTCATAATTTGCCAATGTCATATTAATTGTTTTATGGCAACTATATACCAGATATTTAATATCATGTTTTGTTTCAGTGACATGAGACATAGGAAAAGCCTGCAGATGTTCTCTAAGGCTATGTGCGCACGGTGCGTACTGGCCCTGCAGAAATTTCTGCAGCGATTTGAACAGCACACGTGTGCTTCAAATCACTGCAGAAACAAACGCCGATTTCATGCGCTCTGCATGTAGCCCCTCCCAGCCCCTCCCATAGACATAGCGGGGGCTGCATGCAGAGCGCAGGAAAGAAGTGACATGTCATTTCTTAGAATGCGCGCTTCGGGCAGCAGCCAAAGCGCTGCGCTCTAATACGAAACATGCACACGTCTCCTGCACAATCTCCATAGATTATGCAGGGGATGCAGGACGCATGCAGTTACGCTGCGGTGCAGATTGCAGCGTAACTGCATGCAATTATGCAACGTGCGCACATAGCCTAAGACATTATACTATTGATTAGATGTTCTCACAAAAATAAGATGCTTAGAAGTTTTGTGCACCAGAATTAAGCTTAAGAGCTAATAATTGTTTTTGTTCTACTTGAATTGTTTAGCAATATGGTAGAGCAATTAGTGATTGGTGAATATTAAAATACTCTAGTTCTCAAATTTTTCATACTATTTTTGTATTCACCACAAATAACTGTCATAATAATTTTCCGGCAAACCCTTCCAGGATGTTAGGTGGGGCTGTATAAATGCTGAGGGATGGAAAAGTGCTAAAATTGAATGGTAACAACATGGAGAAGATGTCTGGGTGCATCTCTAAAACACAGGTTGCTTCTGGGAACAATGTTTTCAGAGTATTACACATTACATTATTATATGATTGTATTATATTACATTATTATGATGTGCGGTCCCCCGACTATTTGTAATAACCAACACAGGTAAAGAAGACAGCTGCGGGCTACAGCCCCCAGCTGTGTGCTTTATCTTGGCTGATTATCAAAAATAGAGGCTCCCCCGTGCTTCTATCTTTTTAAAAATAAAAAAATGACATGGGCTCCTGCATGGGACTGACATTCGCAGGTGAAGGTCCTTAATGGGCCCTTCTGAATAAATCAAAAGAGAAGTGGGTGTGCACCACCGCCTTGTGCCATATGCTGGTGCCAGTGAGGATTGAGTCCACTCCGATCAACAGACTACTGCACTGGCCCTGGGTGCTTGTGGAAACAGGAAGGAGATCCAGATAGTCCACAATAAGAAAGACAGCCATGGCACTCATAGTAAAAATCCAAATCCATTCTTTATTTGTTCCATAAAGCAGGGTAAAAGAGCGGTAAGAGGGCCAGGTACAGGCTCCTTGGGGACCTCCTGGTACTTCTATTAGTCCACTTAATGGGCCTTCCCCAGCCTAAAAATAGCAGCTAGCAACCACCCCACAATTGGCGTATCCATTAAATGCACCAAATATATCGCTTTACCAGGCTCATTCCAAATACCCTGGTGTGGTGGGAATCAGGGTAATATATGGGGTTTATGTCAGCTGCAATTTGTCAAAAATCGCAGCTGCCATCAAACCCTGGGTTGGTAACAGAGAGGTGTCTATGAGAAAACACAAACACAAAAATTCTTTATTTTAAATAAAAAACACCCTCTTCCATCAACTTATTAACCCAAGAAACACCCCTGCAGGTCCGACGAAATACACATAACTTCCCACGATGATCCCGGTTCTGCTACATCTGCAGGCCACAATGAGCAGTGACAATAGAACATGTGACCGCTCACCATGGCTTCTGGGACACACTGTCAGCAGCCTGGGAGCTACCTAAGATGACCCCAGTCTCGGACTGTCTGATGCTTGTCACGGTGGTGGCGCAGTTCAACAGTCCAGCACTGAGTTACCCTGAAATGCCTTCTCGTGGTTCTAATGATACCCTCTGTGTGAGTCACCAGCTGTGACCTCAAATTAACTCATTGCCAGACTGTCAGAATGCCTGACATGGTGGCAGCCCAGTACAACAGTCTCGTAGCTGTGAAGCCCAAAAACCATAAAGGAGCCTTTAAAGGTAGATTTTAAGGTTAACGGAGTTCCCAGCCAGAGATTTGCAGCAGCTGTCAACCCTATAACTTTAAAGTAGCCTTTAAGGTTTCTGGAGTTCTCAATAGTTGGGATATTTGGAGGCTGTGAAATCTGGTAAGGTAGGCATTTAATGACTACTACTTCAAATATTATACAGTAAGGTCCAGAAATATTTGGACAGTGACACAATTTTTGCGAGTTGGGCTCTGCATGCCACCACATTGGATTTGAAATGAAACCTCTACAACAGAATTCAAGTGCAGATTGTAACGTTTAATTTGAAGGTTTGAACAAAAATATCTGATAGAAATTGTAGGAATTGTACACATTTCTTTACAAACACTCCACATTTTAGGAGGTCAAAAGTAATTGGACAAATAAACCAAACCCAAAACAAAATATTTTTATTTTCAATATTTTGTTGCGAATCCTTTGGAAGCAATCACTGCCTTAAGTCTGGAACCCATGGAAATCACCAAACGCTGGGTTTCCCCCTTCTTAATGCTTTGCCAGGCCTTTACAGCCGCAGCCTTCAGATCTTGCTTGTTTGTGGGTCTTTCCGTCTTAAGTCTGGATTTTAGCAAGTGAAATGCATGCTCAATTGGGTTAAGATCTGGTGATTGACTTGGCCATTGCAGAATGTTCCACTTTTTAGCACTCATGAACTCCTGGGTAGCTTTGGCTGTATGCTTGGGGTCATTGTCCATCTGTACTATGAAGCGCCGTCCAATCAACTTTGCGGCATTTGGCTGAATCTGGGCTGAAATTATATCCCGGTACACTTCAGAATTCATCCGGCTACTCTTGTCTGCTGTTATGTCATCAATAAACACAAGTGACCCAGTGCCATTAAAAGCCATGCATGCCCATGCCATCACATTGCCTCCACCATGTTTTACAGAGGATGTGGTGTGCCTTGGATCATGTGCCGTTCCCTTTCTTCTCCAAACTTTTTTCTTCCCATCATTCTGGTACAGGTTGATCTTTGTCTCATCTGTCCATAGAATACTTTTCCAGAACTGAGCTGGCTTCATGAGGTGTTTTTCAGCAAATTTAACTCTGGCCTGTCTATTTTTGGAATTGATGAATGGTTTGCATCTAGATGTGAACCCTTTGTATTTACTTTCATGGAGTCTTCTCTTTACTGTTGACTTAGAGACAGATACACCTACTTCACTGAGACTGTTCTGGTCTTCAGTTGATGTTGTGAATGGGTTCTTCTTCACCAAAGAAAGTATGCTGCGATCATCCACCACTGTTGTCATCCGTGGACGCCCAGGCCTTTTTGAGTTCCCAAGCTCACCAGTCAATTCCTTTTTTCTCAGAATGTATCCGACTGTTGATTTTGCTACTCCAAGCATGTCTGCTATCTCTCTGATGGATTTTTTCTTTTTTTTCAGCCTCAGGATGTTCTGCTTCACCTCAATTGAGAGTTCCTTAGACCGCATGTTGTCTGGTCACAGCAACAGCTTCCAAATGCAAAACCACACACCTGTAATCAACCCCAGACCTTTTAACTACTTCATTGATTACAGGTTAACGAGGGAGACGCCTTCAGAGTTAATTGCAGCCCTTAGAGTCCCTTGTCCAATTACTTTTGGTCCCTTAAAAAAGAGGAGGCTATGCATTACAGAGCTATGATTCCTAAACCCTTTCTCCGATTTGGATGTGAAAACTCTCATATTGCAGCTGGGAGTGTGCACTTTCAGCCCATATTATATATATAATTGTATTTCTGAACATGTTTTTGTAAACAGCTAAAATAACAAAACTTGTGTCACTGTCCAAATATTTCTGGCCCTGACTGTACACATGCCTTCAAGTATGATCCATTACAATGTGCTGTCATTTATTATTGCTAATTTATATTTATTTGCCTTTTGGTCCCGTGTAATACTTGCTGAGCATATTTATTGAGTCTTGGATCTCTTTGTAGGTTATTGATGTTATATATTTTCTTAAGGGACATTCAATATTTAGACTTTTTATAGGTTGTGGACTAATTTATCCATACAGGAGGCATCTTGAAGCTGTCATCAGCTACAAAGGTTTTTGAATGAATTATTAATTACATTTCAGAAAGCATGTTCAATACTTTTTCCCTGTGTCATTTCTCAAAATTACCCATAACTAAGGCTGAGTGGATCTGTAAAATTCCGGATCGGCGCGGTTTCAAAGATTCCTGGGTGCCGGATCCGGGCGCGGGATACTGGGTGTTCAATCCGGATCTGGAACTGGGGAAATTAATTGAAAAATAACGGAGACTTCGCGTCATGGCGGCAAACTGCTTCCGGGTCGCGCATTCACTTCCTGTACTGCACAGCTTTCAGTGCTTTCCCCACTCACTGGCCATCCTGTCGTCTGTGATTGGTTGGAGTCAGATGCGCCCCCAGCCTTTGACAGTGTCTGCCTGCAGTCATTGCTCATCGCGCTCAGTCATAGGCTACACTCACCAATAGGATAAAGAGTTGCACACCAGTCACAATGTATAGGGGAATAATGAAAAGGAGAACTGCTATGGGAATACTAGACTGAAAAATACAATGGACTATCTGAAAAAGGGGAAAAACATGAAAATGGTATGTGCATAACTTCTATGAATAATAGGAATGAGAGATGTTTAGCCATTGTATTGATCAATGCAAAGGAGCCCCAAAACCAAACGCCAAGGTAATCTCTATTTGCGGGGTCCCTAACCTACGTGTAACCTCACCTGCAGTTAAAAAAACTTGCTCTGTATGGGAAGTAAAGGACAAAGCTATATATGTGAAATAAGACAGATGGCTATGGGTGGGGCAGGGTTCTCAGACAGAAAATGCATAAAAATTAAAGAATGTACATCTGGAACACCATGGTGTGAACAAGGTGCAAGACTCAAAAATATACAACTAAACAATAGGATAAAGAGTTGTACACCAGTCACAATGTATAGGGGAATAATCAAAAGCAGAACTGCTATGGGAATACTATGGGATTAATGATGCAAGTATATCATAGACGCCTGTGCCATCAACAACCTGGGGCTTAGTAGCAGCTGTGCGCTGTTATTAACCCCTGCTATTACCCTGATTGCCACTGCACCAGGGCAATCAAGAAGAGCCGGTAAAGCACCGGGATTGTCACATCTAATGCATGCGGCAATACTGGGCGGCTGCGGGCTGAGAATACCAGCCCCCAGCTGGTTTTATCTTGGCTAGGAATAAAAATTAAGGGGGACCGCACGTCAGTTTTTTTAAAATTATTTATATAAATAAAAAAAAAATGCATGCGGTTTCTCTTAGGCCGGAGTCACACTTGCGAGAGACTCGCATGAGTCTGACATCACATCATCGACACAGCCGCACACTTTGTCAGGAGCGTGCATGTGTTTCTAGGTACATGCACGCTCATGCTCAGAGCGCGGCAGGCCGTGCCGGGTGATGTCATGCCAGACTTGTACGAGTCTGACATCGTATCACCGGCACTAATAAGACAATAACAAGAACGCTAATGCACATCCCCCTCAGGAAGCGGTCCAAACAGCATGGCATACGATATATAAAAAAGAAAAACATATATGATTTGGTCTTTCTATATTTGCAATATGAGCACTTGCACTTTACCTAGGATCATGATTTTTGATTAAATTTGTTTACCTGTGACCACTATATCTAATTACTTTTTCTTTATCACTCCACCTACCATCAGTTCTCATACAATCCTATGTACTCATGCCTATATGCAAGCTATGTGCATCTGTATAGCTAATCATTGCCCTGGTTTTTTGTATATGTTTCTTGATATTTATACCTACCTATTGGGTTTAATTGATTGTGTGTCTATAAATAAATCTATTCTAAGCATGTTAAACTCCTTGTCCTCTAGTTTTTCATACTGTTATGGAGTTTGTGTATGAGCTCTGTTGGCACATTTAGTTATGTGTCAACTAGGATTAATTACAATGGTGTCAGTGGGTTTCCTGTTAATAAACTATTTTGTTGATGGAGGAATACGGGATACACGTTGTTAAAAGAACACATGGGATTTGATTTTTATGTAAAAGAAGAGATGTCTGTTGGTAAAAGAGAATCCACTTGAATTTGTCAAACATAGTAATGAGCGAACCCCCCGATGGTCGGGATCGGGAGTCTTGCCCAATCGTATTGTAAAAATCGACCTTTTCCCACATTTCAGGCTTCAAACATAAAGATAAAAATTTTAATGTTATGGTGAAGAATCAACAACAAGTGGGACACAATTGTTAAGTTGAACGAAATGTATTGCTTATTTTAAACTTTTTTAAAAAATAAAAAAAAACTGAAAAGTGGGGCATGCAATATTATTCGTCCCCTTTACTTTCAGTGCAGCAAACTCACTCCAGAAGTTCATTGAGGATCTCTGAATGATCTAATGTTGTCCTAAATGACAGATGATGATAAATATTAGCCCCCTGTGTGTAGTCTAGTCTCCATATAAATCCACTTGCTCTATGATAATCTCGGTGTTCTGTTTAAAGCGCAGATAGCATCATGAAGACCAAGGAACACAACAGGTAGGTCCTCAATACTGTTGTGGAGAAGTTTAATGCTGGATTTGGTTACAAAAAGATTTCCAAAACTTTAAACATCCCAAGGAGCACTGTGCAAGCGATCATATTGAAATGGAAGGAGTATCATACCACTGCAAATCTACCAAGATCTGGCTGTCCATCCAAACTTTCATCTCAAACAAGGAGAAGACTGATCGGAGATGTAGTCAAGAGGCCCATGGTTACTCTGGATGAACTGAAGGGCTCTACAGCTGAGGTGGGAGAGTCTATACATAGGACAACAATCAGTCGTACACTAGACAAATCTGGCCTTTAAAGAAGAGTAGCAAGGAGAAAGCCATTTCTCAAAGATATCCATAAAAAGTGTTGTTTAAAGTTTGCCACAAGACACCTGGGAGACACACCAAATATGTGGAAGAAGGTGCTTTGGTCAGATGAAACCAAAATCAAACTATTTGGGCACAATGCCAAACGATATGTTTGGCGTGAAAGCGACACAGCTCATCACCCTGAACACACCATCCCCACTATCAAACATGGTGGTGGCAGCATCATGGTTTGGGCCTGCTTTGCTTCAGCAGGGACAGGGAAGATGGTTAAAATTGATGGGAAGATGGATGGAGCCAAATACATGACCATTCTTGAAGAAAACCTGTTGGAGTCTGCAAAAGACCTGAGACTGCGAAGGAGATTTGTCTTCCAACAAGACAATGATCCCAAACATAAAGCAAAATCTACAATGGAATGGTTCACAAATAAACATATCCAGGTGTTAGAATGGCCAAGTCAAAGTCCAGACCGGAATCCAATTGAGAATCTGTGGAAAGAGCTGAAAACTGCTGTTCACAAACGCTCTCCATCCAACCTCACTCAGCTCGAGCTATTTGCAAAGGAAGAATGGGCAAGAATTTCAGTCTCTCGATGTGCAAAACTGATAGACACATACCCCAAGCGACTTGCAGCTGTAATAGCAGCAAAAGGTGGCGCTAAGTATTAACTTAAAGGTGATGAATAATATTGCACACCCCACTTTTCAGTTATTTTTTTTTTTAAAAGTTTAACATAAGCAATAAATTTCATTCAACTTCACAATTGTGTCCCACTTGTTGTTGATTCTTCACCATAACATTAAAATTTTTATCTTTATGTTTTAAGCCTGAAATGTGGTTAAAGGTTGAAAAATTCAAGGGAGTCGAATACTTTTGCAAGGCACTGTATATACTGTGTCTGTACAAAGTGATGAAGCAGAGTTGACAATGCTCTTTGCTTCTCACTGTGTATAGACTGTCTGTACAGAGTGATGAAGCTGATGTTGCTGTCCTTGTGGATTATGTTGGTCTAAAGAGTTTTTTATAATAAAGATGGAGTCTCTAAAGTTTTTTTGTTTTATTTCTAATAAAAAAATGTTTTCTCATGTTGTGTTTTTTTTACTGTTTTGTTTTCTAAAAATTCATGGTGGCCACGTCTAATTTGGCATGACACCATGAATTTCGGGCTTAGTATCATCTGAGAATACAAAGCTGGTATTAACCCCTTTACTACCCAGCGTACCACTGCATTAGGGCTGCTGAACGAGACAGGTATAATGCCTGGAAATGACGCTAAGAAACAATGCGCCATTTCCAGGGGCAGCTGCGGGTTGCGGAGAATCCCAGCCCCCAGCTGCCTGGCTTTACCTGACTGGCAATCAAAATTTGGCGGGAGCCCACATATTTTCTTTTTAATTATTTTTTTAAATAAAACTCCCTATTGAGTTCCGGTTCTGATTGACTCCACTGCCAGGCACTGCTGCTCTGACAAGGTGAGAGAGTGGCAACTGAGGAGGAAGAGGCATTTGGCTCTTTTGTCGGGCAGCATACCGTATTTTTCAGATTATAAGACGTACTTAATGAGGGGTGTGTCTTAAAATCTGAATGTAGCTTACTGTGGGACGGTGAAGAGGCATCAATGAAGGCAGTTGCAATGCTATGCAGTGTGCTGCCGGCGCTGCTCTGTGCATCAGGAAGCTCGCTCTGCATTGTGCTGCGCGGCAGGGCTTGGCTGTGTGTGACTCTGCATTGTGCGGGGCTCAGGTCTGTGCGGCTCTGCCTGATGTGGGGCTCCACTCTCTGCAGCTCGCTCTGCTCTGTGCGGCACGGTGGGGTTCGGCTCTGTGCGGCTTCCTTGGCATTTTGTGACCCTGCTCTGCTCGGCGCAGCTCTGCTCTGCTCGGCATGTCACTGCTCTGCTCAGGGCTGCTTTGTTCTGATGTGGGGCGCCACTCTCTGCAGCTCGCTCTGCTTTGTGCGGCACGGTGGGGTTCGGCTCTGTGCGGCTTCCCTGGCATTTTGCGACCCTGCTCTGCTCGGTGCAGCTCTGCTCTGCTCGGCATGTCACTGCTCTGCTCGGGGCTGCTCTGCTCTGTGCGGGGAAGGCGGTAGGTCACCGGCCATTCTGAACATGTTGGCGGTGAGGGCTTCTTCAAATAATGGCGCCTAGAGTCGGCGCATGCACAGATGTTGTTCTCTGCTCAAGCTCACATCTGCACACTCCGGCCACCATTATTTTAAGAAGCCCTCATCACTCACATCTTCAGAATGGCCGGTGTGTTACCACCCACCGAGCACAGCTGCGGCGAGCAGAGCAGCCCCGCACCAAGCAGCCCCGCACAGATAAGAGTTGCTGCGAGCAGAGCAGCCCCACATAGAGCAGAGCTGCTGCTAGCAGAGCAGCCCCGCACAGAGCAGAGCTGCTGTGAGCAGAGCAGCCCCGCACAGAGCAGAGCCACACTGAGCAGGGCAGCTGCGCACAGAGCAGTGCCGCAGTGAGTATTTGGGCCCCCCTTCTGTACCATTCGCAGCATCACTTTACTCCAGTACCGCCCCTGCCTGCTGTGACTCCTGCTCCACTGACAGCCCCCCTCTATGGTAAGACACCACCGGATTATAATATGGACCCCATATTTTATTTTTTTTTTGCCTTTTTTTCTCCAAATTTGGGGTGCGTCTTATAATCTGGTGCATCTTATATAAAGAAAAATACTGTAATCATCCAACTCATCATCTTCAGTGTCATATAGAGATATCACACGCTAAGGTGCACTATTGCTGCTTAGCCAATACACGTTGGTATTAATTAAAAAAACATTTTGGAATCCCAAGGCTCCTTACCACATGAAAGTCCCCATTTTTTCCTATTTTTTTTAGCCCTTTTATGTTTATTTTTCCCATCAAAATAATTTTAATAAATGTTACAGATTTGTACAGAGTATGGGTAACCTCGGGGATCCGGTGATGATGCGTTAAGTTCCTGTTGACCTGACATCACCGTGGTCAACAAGAACTTGACGTGACATCACCGGATCCCCGAGTTCACGGAGCCCGGGGGTCATGGAGCGGGGAACAACGGTCTGCAATAGCGCCTCTCACAGGCACTATTGCCAACATAAGGTATTTGAGAGAAACATTGTTTCTCAACATAACATCAATATAGCAAATAATAAATATGGGTGAACCACCCTTTTAAAGGTGAATAAACTTCTGAAATGATTGTTCTGCTGTGACATTTTATATCCACTGTAGTTATATAAAAGAGAGATTATTGTTATTTCTTTTTTATTTTCTCACCTATATAGTTATGGATTAATTTTGCTTGCATTTTTTCTAATTAGATTCATAATTAAACTTGTCGCATTATTTACTTCTTGTGAAGTGAATTTTATGCTGAGCTATAATGCAACAAAGTTATTAATTTGGAAACAATATTGCTCAGAGTTATAGTTTGCAGTAATATTGCAATTTTAATGTAGAAATATAAAAATAAAGAGAATTGCTTTTAACTATAATTAAATAAATTTTTATTTCTCAATACTATATGTGATTTATAATATTGTTCAGATAATTAGCTGTTATAAAGTGGAAACTAAAGAAATAACCTTGAATTGATGTGTGTGTGTGCATGTGTGTGTGTGCATGTGTGTGTGTGCATGTGTGTGTGTGCGTGTGTGTGCGTGTGCGTGTGTGTGCGTGTGCGTGTGTGTGTGTGCGTGTGTGTGTGTGCGTGTGCGTGCGTGTGTGTGCGTGTGTGTGTGTGCGTGTGTGTGTGTGCGTGTGTGTGTGTGTGTGTACTATGTCTTCACTATTCTATATGTTATTGGTGAAGATTTTTTGGACTAACATGAATAATCAGTATCCAATAAATTTGCAAAGTTTTACTCATGTTCCACCCAATCAGTGATTATTTTCAATTGCCAATAATTTTAATAACCTGTCCTTAATATACTGAATTTCCTTATAGTGGCCCATGCGATTAGTCTGACAATAAGTACTATCAATAATTTAATATAGTGTATTCATTTTAAATCTATACCTTAAAAAGTGTCTTTCATTGTATCTATTTTATAAATCCGATGTAGAGACATTGTAGATTTTAAGGGTTATTATTATGTAAAAAAAAACTCCAGTTAGTATATCGTGTATAATTTCTAGTAAATCAGCATTGTAACATGGTGCTGTTAAAGAGTTAATTCAGGTAATGGACATTTTATAAATGTTAAGAAATAATTCCTGCATGTATACATACATATAATACTGTGGAAAAGTGTAGAACTAATGTGTATATGTATATTTTCAATCCTATATACAAAAGTAACACTGATTCCCTGCTTGTTCATGACCTCAACTTATAACCACTATTATAGTATCTGACAAATATAATTAGAAAGTGTTCAAATGAGGTTTATACTAAAGAAAAGGTAAAGCTTTTGTGTCCTATTTAGAGCTGGGCGGACTCGTAAAAAAGGTTTCGGTTCAGAATCCACCCCCATATAAGTCTATGGGAACCAGAATCCAGAGATTAAAAATGGTGGTAGAAAGGATGGAGAAATGGGAGCACGCGCGGAGTATTTACAAAGGCTCCAGCCATGACTGTACACTCCTCCCAGGCCTTGCATTCACTTCCTGGACCACTGATTACAGTCAGAAGCACAATCAGACACACACCCAACCTGAGTGTCAGCATGTCAGCTGACTGCATCCAATCACAGGCGCTAGGACGTAGTGTAACTAAAGGAGCCCAAACACTCTACCATCTACCATGAGGCTAGAATGTATGGGCTCATTTCAGGTTAGTGGGCGTGGTGATGTTTCCTCTTGTCCACCATAATCATGCAAGCGGGGCTATTGGCCCCCCCCACACTCCCTCTGTCTGGGGGTGTCTCACCCCCAGACCTCTGCTTCTATTATTAACAACTCCATGCCCACATGGACTTAGAGAAAAAATGTTTATTCTGGCTGGAAACATCGGACAACATTTTGAACATGCCCCTATCATGTCATAGGGAGTGTGTTCAAATGACATCTTCCTGGAAGGAGCCCAAACACTCTAGCATCAACAGTCAGTATCGTGGTATAAAAAAAAAAATCAATAAAACAATTGGTGCAGGGTCCCCGCGGTATTTTGATACCCAGCACAGACAAGCAGGCTGCAGCCCCAGCCCTGCGCTTATCTTGGCTGTGTATGAAAAGAAGAGGAACCACATGTGGCTTTTTTTAAATTTAAATGAATAATTAAAAAAAACGACGTGCGGTCTCCCAATTTTGATACCCAGCCAAAATAAAGCCAGCTGTGGACTGGTATTCTCAGACTGGGGAGATCCAGCCTAAAAATATCAGCCTCCAGCCACCCGGAATTGCCACATCCATTAGATGTGACAAGCCCAGTGCTATACTGGCTCTTCCCTATTGCCCTGATGCCATGACAATCAGGGTAATAAGGAGTTAATAACAGCCCACAGCTGCTACTAAGCTCTAGATTAATGATTGCAGGCATCTATGAGGTTAATCCCATCATTAATCTGTAAATGAAAGTAAACAAACACAAACACTGAAAAAATCCTTTAAAAAATCTTTCACCACTTTATTAACCCAATAAACCTGCAGGTCCGACGTAATCCACAGCCCACGACGATTGCAGCTCTGCTACATCAGAATATCACAGTGAGCGCCATAGAAGAAGACTGCCCGCTGTGAACTCCAGAGAATGAATGAACCGCGATGAGCAATGACTGCATGCAGATGCCGTCACACAGGCTGGGGGCTTGTCTGACTGCAACCAATCACAGAGGCCAGGCCAGCTGGAGGGCAGGGAAAGCCGTGCATGTGAAATAAGCAGCGTAAGGTGGCCACAGGAGCAGTGTACAGCAGCATGGGAGCAGCGTATAACCGGGCCGGAGCCTTGATAAGCATGAAGCACTCGCTTCATTCTTATTTTCTTTATTTTTCCTTTATTTTTTTATTTTGTCAAGTGTTGGATCTGGATCAAACACACACAATCCTGGCATCTTTGAAACCGCGCGGATCTGGACTTTTACAGTCCAGGTCCACCCAGCCCTAGTCCTATTTGAAGTTGTGATCCAAATGCTCAGTGAGTTCTGAGTCTGGTCTTTTCTATTGTAACATATGGACCTGAATGATAAAGGAACAAGATAGAAGAATCAACACCTTAAAAATGTGGTGCTGGAGAAGGATGTTATCAATATCATGGATGGCAAGAAGAAGAAACAAATCAATTTTGGAACAAATCAGACCAGACATGTCACTCGAAGCATGGATCATCAATCTACAACTTGCCTATTTTGGACACTTCACATGAAGACAGCAGTCACTTGAGAAGGA
The DNA here is from genome assembly GCF_048569485.1 of Anomaloglossus baeobatrachus. Lineage (NCBI taxonomy): Eukaryota > Metazoa > Chordata > Amphibia > Anura > Aromobatidae > Anomaloglossus > Anomaloglossus baeobatrachus. The sequence goes on from NC_134356.1 coordinate 409,735,430, forward strand.
CAACATAGTCGAAAGAATAGACGAAACAAGGCAAAGAGGAAGTCCAGCAACCCGATGCCTTGAAACTATCATGAAAATGGGAAAGACGGCCCTAGTGGACCTATCTAGGCTTTCTTAAGATTAATCTTTCTACAGAGTGTTCATTCATCAAGTCGACATGACCCAAAGTCGAGCTGAAGACTGGTACTAATAATAATAACAATAATAATAATAATAATAATAATAATAATTATAATAATAGAGCATGGAAATTATGTATCAAACTCATATGGACACTGAAAGGCAATATAGGGAAGAGATCACAATGACATAGACTGACAGACTAATATTTATTTCTGTTTCTCTGAGCAGTTCTTCCATTCTATACATTAACTTTTTACACAGTAACAAAATTGTTGTCACAAAATAAAAAAACAACTTACCTGGTAAAAAAAAAAAATTCCTAAAGAATTTTGTAATTGAGAAAAGATAGCGAACAAATAAAATAACAAAACTCTTCATTGGTAATCAAACCAAACAATATATTTTTAACATAATTATGACCAAAATTATTTAGTTTGCCAGTCCCAATTTTTGCAACATGACCTACTACACACTAGTCTCTTTCCTTGTAAATTTTGCGTGATAGTCCAATGTAGAATTCAACATGTCATGTCTCCTGGCCAGTTATCACCTTTACATATAGAATGTGTAGTCAACTAAAATACCACTTTCATAAGCAATATCGTAATCAAACTTGATAGGGAAATCCTGGTTACACATTCAGTGGGTTACAAAAAGTATTTAGTCAGATACCAATTGTGCAAGTGTGCAAGTTCTCACACTTAAAAAGATGAGAGAGGTCTGTAATTGACATCATAGGTAGACCACTATGAGATACAAAATGAGAAAAGAAATCCAGAAAATTACCTTGTCTGATTTGGCAAGATTTTTTTTTTTTGCAAATTATGATGGAAAATAAGTATTTAATCATCTAAAAACATGCAAGATCTCACCCCATGGGGTCAAAAAGATCACAAGAATGGTGAGCAAAAATCCCAGAACCACATGGGGGGACCTAGTGAATGACCTGCATAGAGCTGGGACCACCGTAACAAAGGCTACAATCAGTTACACACTACTCTGCCAGGGACTCAGATCCTGCAGTGCTAGACTGTTCCCCTGCTTAATCCAGTACATGTCCTGGCCCATCTGAAGTTTACTAGAGAGCATTTAGATTTTCCAGAAGAGTATTGGGAGAATGTTATATGGTCTGATGAAACCAAAGTAGAACTGTTTGGTAGAAACACAACTTGTCGTATTTGGAGGAGACAGAATGCTGAGTTGCCTCCAAAGAACACCATACCTACTGTGAAACATGGAAGTGGCAATTTCATACTTTGGAGCTGTTTCTCAGCAAAGGGACCAGGATGACTGATCTGTGAACTTTACATGAAAGAATGAATGGGGTCATGTATTGTGAGATTTTGAGTGCAAACCTCCTTCCATCAGCAAGGGCATTGAAGATGAAACATGTCTGGGTCTTTCAGCATGATAATGATCCCAAGCATACTGTCAGGGCAATCAAGGAGTAGCTTCGTAAGTAGCATATGAAGGTCAAGGAGTGGCCTAGCCAGTCTCCAGATCACAAACCCCATTGAAAACCTTTGGAGGGAGTTGAAAGTCCGTATTGGCCAGCGACAAGCCCAAAACATCACTGCTCTAGAGATCTGCATGGAGGAATGGGCCAACATACCACCAACAGTGTGTGCCAACCTTGTGAAGACTTACAGAATAAGTTTGATATCTGTCATTGCCAACAAAGGATATATAACAAAATATTGAGATTAACTTTTGTTATTGAACAAATCCTTAATTTCCACCAGAATTTCCCCAAAACTTTTTTGCCAAATCAGACACGGTGATTTTCTGGATTTGTTTTCTCATTTTGTCTCTCATAGTTGTGGTCTACCAATGATGTCAAGTACAGGCCTCTCTCATCTTTTTAAGGGGGAGAACTTGCACAATACTGGCTGACTAAATACTTTTTTTTCCCATTGTATACTTTTAGATTAAAGTTACATTAAAGCCGCCCATCAGTGCTTGCACTTTGGGCACTCTGAATTTAGTTACCAAAATGCATCTTGCCTGCTCTACAAGACAATGTAGTAACTTGAGAGGTTCCTGGATATCTGACACACTCACAAACCAGGAGGAACAAAATAAATGGTGGTTAACCACATATGCATAATATGCATGCTTCAAATTTTTATATACTCAGACAACCCCATTATTGCTTTGAAAATTTTTATAAAAGAAACCTCCCTGATTTTCATTTACAATACAACAAAGAAAAGAAAATGAAGACATTTTTATTTATTCCTTTCATCTTATTTTAGAGTCTGTCTATGCGAGCTGTACATATCTAATATGAAAGTTTTATAAAATGTGTAAACTTATTGCAGAAACCAACACTCCTAAGCAGCATTAAGTGTTGCAATAGAATCGCTAGTGGTTATTGATCCAGCTAAAGAGTGTTCTCAGAGCATAAATGGATTCACAGGAGTCAATTTCAAGGCCATGTATTATCACATCATGCCCTCTTTTCTTAACGTGTCAGTTACTCAATTCATAATGTTAGAGGAGGCAAAGTTAAATCAGATTTTCTGGTCTCCTCTTCTACAATGACTCCATTTCTATTTGTTTTCAGAGTGGCTTATGAAACATAGCCGATGCCAAAGAAAGCAAGATTGATGGCTTTTTAGATGATGGTACAAATGTAATTTGTGAAGGTCTTTGGGAACAATGCCTTCATATTGATCTCGTGCCTACATCCACTTTATTCCATATTAAAGACTAGGTACGGGATGTTCGATAAAGAGGAGATAAAAAAAATTGCCAAACAAAAGAAAGTGGTGAAAAGGACTCAGTTTGAAGTTCAGCCAAAGACAGTTTTTTTTTCAACCTAACAAAAGCTGACATTTAGGATCTGGATGCTACACGTTCAACCAACTTTACAAGAGAGGAAACTAGAACTTTCCCCGTTGAGAACGATTAATTGGGTTAACAAAAGCTGTTGTGAGAGACCTGATGAAAAATGAAATTATAAAAGCGCAGGCTGCATTTTTTTAGTACGCTCATTAAAGCGAAAAGTAATTTGAGGTCACATATTTTCTCTATTAAAAGGCAATAGAAAATAAATCATGACTCAGGGTTCATAGAAATACATGTATGACTAAAATGCAGGGAAAGTGCAAAAGCAAATAAACAAAAAACAGTTTTTGTATCTAATTAAGTGTTAATTATTTGTGCGGCTACAGGGATTTGACCTTATGTTATGATATTCTCTATTTTATAATGTCCACTTCAAGTCAAAAAAAGAGACTAATTATTTTGAATCAAGCAAAATTAAAGCCAATGGCTATATTTGTTCTACCTGTGTAGCTTATTGTAATTTTTTTAAGTTTGGAAAATGGAAAAGAGTTAAGGCCGCTTTACACGCTGTGTTATCGGTACCATGTGTGTTGCATGGACTGTAGTTCCCTGCTGTTTTAACGCCCTATGGGGAGGTGGGCAACTCAACCACCTCTATATTTCTTTTGACAATAGCCTAGGAAGCTAATGGCTATGCAAAAACAGTGGTAGTGCACTGAAAACTGCTTTTTGTTTTGCTGTTTTGGAAGCTTTTTGACCCCTCTAAGGCTGTGTGCACACGTTGCGTTTTTTACCGCGGAAATGCTGCGTTTAGAACCGCAGCGTTTCAGTGGCAAATTGCATGCGTTCAGCTTTCCCAGCAAAGTGTATGAGAAAGCCGAAAAATCAGTGCACATGCTGCGTTTCTAAACGCAGCGTTTTGGATGCCAAAAATCGGTGCGGAAAGAAAAGCAGCATGTCACTTCTTTTGTGCGGTGTGGCTGCGTTCTCTCCCCCATTGAATCAATGATGTGGGGTCAGAACGCAGCTACACCGCAGTGAGCTGCTTTTTTGTTGCGGTCCGCGGCCTTTGTCGGCACGCCAGAACGCAGGCATTTACCTGGAAGTGAGGTCAAGAGGTTTCCTGTTGACCTCACTTCCTGGCAAAGTCCAGTAAAGCCCCCGGTGCCCAAAGTGCCCGCCCCGACCCCCGACTCCCCCTCCCGAAAATCCAACATGGCCGCGCGCACAGTAGCGCACCGGCCGCCCTGCTCCTATGATTTCTGTCACATGTGCAATAACACATGCAACAGAAAAATGCCCCCCAGGCCCTGCTATTCCCCCCGGTATTCCCCCTCACCTGTCCGGTTGCAGCGCTGATCCCCCGCGGCCCCCTCCTCCTTCACAGCAGACGCCGGCCGGTCACATGTGCAGAGCAGCTGACAGCCAGCACAGTGTTCAGTGAGAGCTGTGCTGGCTGCTTGCACTCTGCAGCTGTGACCCGGGGAGAGTGGGTGCAGATTTTTGGCACCCACTCTCCTCAAATGGAGGGTCTGCCCTCCTAGAAAATGGGGGGTACGTTCCCTGAACGTGCCCCCATATTCTAGAAGGTCCAGAGGCGACGTGAGACATCCATATGGATTTCTGCGGACCCATTTTTTTCAAATTTTTTGATTAAATTGGAGAACAAGGGAATGATTTGGGGAGTGTTTTTTGTAATAAAAAATTTTTTGTCTTTTTTTTGCTTTTGTTTACTGTCAATTAGTTATGTCGGGTATCTAATAGACGCCGTGACATCACTAATTGCTGGGCTTGATGCCAGGTGACATTACACATCTGGTATCAACCCCATTTATTACCCCGTTTGCCAACGCACCAGGGCGCGGGATGAGTTGGGGCGAAGCGCCAGGATTGGCACATCTAATGGATGCGCCACTTCTGGGGCGGCTGCGGCCTGCTATTTTTAGGCTCTTCCCACCCTGAGAATACCAGACCCCAGCTGTCAGCTTCACCTTGGCTGGTGATCTAATTTGGGGGGACCCCACGTTATTTTTTTTTAATTTTTTATTTATAAATAAAAAAAAAAAAAACATGGGGAGCCCTCCAAATTGATCACCAGCCAAGTTGAAGCTGCCAGCTGTGGTTTGCAGGCTACAGCTGTCTGCTTTACCCTGACTGGCTATCAAACATAAGGGGGACCCCACGCCATTTTTTTCATTTTTTTTTTTTTCCTTATTGGATAAATACTAAGCTAGGCACCCTTTAGTGCCACATGAAAGGTACTAAAGGTGCCAGCTTAGAATATGCAGGCGGGGGTGGGACATTATATATATTTGACATCCTTTCATCCATTGACGCTTTTTAGGTTGTGTGCCCACAATCAGGGTTTGCAGCGTTATGGGCGCTGAGTGTTTTCCCTGCGTCCATAACGCTGCGTTGTGCAGTAGAAGCACAGTGGAAGGATTTTTGGAGATCCCATGCCCACTGTGCTTCTTTTCTCCGCAGCATAAACTGACCGGTGGCGCAGCTTCCCGAGCCTCAGCATGTCAATTTATGCTGCGGAGACGAGTGTTCTCTGCAGGTAGTATAGAGCTCCACAGCAGCCTGAACCCAAATCGTGGGCATGGGCAGCTGCAGGAAGGCTGGCACTGTGTACTAGACGCCGTGTCGCTGGATTATGGCCACATAGCCTTAGGCCCCTTTCACACGTCAGTGATTCTGGTACGTTTGTGCTTTTTTTTAGGCTTCTGCCACACTCACGTGTAAAAAACGTACGTGTGCTGTAGTCCGTTTTTTGTGTCCGTGTTCCGTATTTTGTGTCCGTTTTTCCCCTCCGTGTAGTGTCCGTATGCATATCGTGTGTCATACGTGTGTACGTGTGTGCGTTTTCCTGTGCGTGAAATACGTCAGTGTGTGTTCCGTGTGCAGTCCGTTTTTTTGTGCGTGTTTAACATGTTTCACACATTGAGATAATGTTGATCAGTTGGAATTAAATGACACATAGGTGTATGTGATTAGGACATAAATATAAGTTACCTATAAACTGTTTCCTGCTTGTATTCTGCCTTGGAGCACCTATGTGTTGTGACTAATTTTTCGCAATGCCATTATCCACGGAGGCCTTAGTGTTTTTATGTTGGATTATATCTCGTCGTTTTGGCGTTAGACGGCACATGTTGCAATATGATAATGTAAGAAGAAACAGATTGTGGGTGCATCCACTAATCATGCATGCCTATGCCTATGCATGGTCATTTCCATACTTTATTTTTTGAGTTACGGAATTTCCCAGATAAGTTTTTTTTCTACTGCCGTTTGTCAGTTGAGAGTTTTGATTACTTACTAAATATTTTACAACCTCATTTGCAACATCAGGACACTTGGATGCGGCTTTCCATTTCCCCTGAGGAGAGATTTATGGTGACTCTGAGGTATTTTTTTTTTTTTTTATTCTTTTTTAAATGTGTTAGGTTTCACATTGAAATGTGTAATTGATATTTCTTGATCTAATCTCAGTTTTTACTCAATGTTTGTGGTTTTTTTTGTTTGCTTTTCTGTAAAAAAACATATTGCTAATTGAAAATCATTGTTTGTCTTGTGTTCATAGATTCTTGGCGACTGGTCAATCTTTTAGTGCTTTACATTTTGATTTTTTGTTGGGGAGATCAACCATTGCCGTTATAGTACGTCACACATGCGACATGATATGGCAACATTTAAAAGACCAAATGATGCCTCAGCCAAACAGAGAAGATTGGTTGAAAATCTCTAAGGGCTTCAAGGACTCTGTGAACTTTCCTAACTGCATAGGAGCTTTGGATGGCAAGCATTTCAGAGTTAAAAAACCACCAAACTCTGGTTCACGTTATTTCAATTTTCATAAGTTTTTTTCGGTTATTATTTTGGCATTGGTTGACACAGAATACCGTTTTATTTATGCTGACATTGGGGCCTATGGTAGTGCCTCAGATGCCCGTATTTTCCGTTCATCAAGATTAGCCCAACGCCTGCAAGAAAATTCATTATTGATCCCACCCCTAGTTGCCCTACCTGGTACATCTGGACCGTTGGCACCATATGTCATGGTAGCAGATGCAGGATTTGCATTAAACAAACATGTTATGCGACCATATCCAAGGAGATCAATTGATGACAGGAAACAGTACTTTAATTATCGGCTAACTAAAGCAAGACGTTATGTGGAGTGTGCATTTGGTATTTTAGCTAACAAATGGCGCATTTATCACACAACTATTCAGTTGCAGCCAAACTCTGTCAAATCTGTCATCAAGGCTACCATAGTGCTTCACAATTTCTGTCGGATACATGAAGGAGGAACTTATGTTGATGATGAATCTCAGATAAACCATGTTGTTAATCCAACAGGTGAACCTATGTCTCATAATTCTGTGACATCTGGCTTACAAATTAGAAAATTATTTACTGATTACTTTAATTGTTTTGATGCTAATAATAATATTGATGTTTGTTAAGATTTTTATGGGTATATTTTTGTTAAAATGTATTATTTTCACTTAGATGAAAATGTTTAATTAGTTTAAACAATCTAAGAGCTTAAAGCTTACTTGTATAAAAGTGAAAATGCGTTAATCACCAACTGACATTTCTGTTAACAACATGGATTTCTGAATGTTGTATGTATGTGTTTGTACATTTCTGTGTTAGTATCCTGAATTTTTGTTTGTTTAAACTTACAAAATTAATAATGTTAATCGTCTATGGAAAAAATGCAATATTATATATAAATTTTAAAAAAAACCAGAATCTTTATTTTGAAAACATATTTTTTTATTAATAATATGCCTATTATTCCATAAAGTAATGATGTTTTTTTTTTTTTTCCCCAATACAAAATGAAAATCTTGCTCATCTTCTGTAAACTTTTACAAAGTTATCATTTTTTTTGTTTTCTTTACAAATTTTTAATATACTTTACTTAAAATAGTACAATTGCCAAAATTTTAGCATTGCTTGCAATGTTGTTAAATTGTCAACCAATTATGTTGGTCTCATGTTGGACATTTACATAGACATAATAATTGGAAACTTGGTTTTGAGAATATAAGAACTCATCTACCCATCAAATTTGTTGGTTACAAATGTGTTCATAAAAAAATAAACATATCCATGGCATAAAACATATATGTCATCCGGCACAAAATATAATCACACATGCCTTTTTTTGTTGTTTGAAGACTCTGAGTTTAAACATTTTTGGCAATGCCTTTTTTTTTTTTTGGGTCACATTCATCATATTTGTTGGTTGAATGTAAAGATTACCAAAAATGTGTATCATAAGTCTACAAGATCTTCTAGGGAAGTAACCTGAGTGTTGCTGAGTATGTTGTTTTGGGTGGCCTCAGAAATAGTATTTTCAGGAATGGAAGCAGTTGTTTGCTGAACAACATTCCTATTACTAACTACAGTAGTGTGTGGAACAGTCTGTTGCATGCTTGTTTGGCCCAACACATTGCCTGTTGTTGAGTACACCTGTGGGTCTACATGGGTAAGTGGGTATTGTGTGTGTGTATGTTGTTGACCTTGAGGATAGTTGACTGATGTTTGTAAGGGGTGCTTCACACACAGCGAGCTCACTGCCGAGATCGCTGCTGAGTCACGCTTTTTGTGACGCAGCAGTGACCTCATTAGCGATCTCGCTGTGTGTGACAATGAGCAGCGATCTGGCCCCTGCTGCGAGATCGCTGCTCGTTACACACAGCCCTGGTTCGTTTTCTTCAAAGGCGCTCTCCCACTGTGACACACAGATCGCTGTGTGTGACAGCGAGAGAGCGACAAATGAAGCGAGCAGGGAGCAGGAGTCGGCGTCTGACAGCTGAGGTAAGCTGTAACCAAGATAAACATCGGGTAACCAAGGTGGTTACCCGATATTTACCTTAGTTACCAGCCTCTGCAGCTCTCACGCTGCCTGTGCTGCCGGCTCCGGCTCTCTGCACATGTAGCTGCTGTACACATTGGGTTAATTAACCAGATGTGTACAGCAGCTAGGAGAGCAAGGAGCCAGCGCTCAGTGTGCGCGGCTCCCTGCTCCCTGCACACACAGCTAAGCGGTGTGCGCTGGTAACTAATGTAAACATCGGGTAACCATACCCGATGTTTACCTTAGTTACCAGTCTCCGCAGCTTCCAGACGGCGGCTCCGTGCAAGCGCAGCGTCGCTTGCACGTCGCTGCTGGCTGGGGGCTGTTCACTGGTCGCTGGTGAGATCTGCCTGTTTGACAGCTCACCAGCGACCATGTAGCGATGCAGCAGCGATCCTGACCAGGTCAGATCGCTGGTCGGATCCCTGCTGCATCGCTAAGTGTGAAGGTACCCTAAGTGTGGTGTAGGTAACATAGTTGAGATTGGATAATGAGGCATCATGAATGATTGTGGGTATGTTGAACCAGTAAACAAGTTAGGTAAACCACCAATATTTGTGGGTTGAGTAAAGTAACTAGTACTTGGAGTGGGTTGTAAATTCATATAGTTTATGGGTTGCTGTGAGGTAGCACTTTGTACAGTGCTTAAGGCGCCAGTATTGGTTGCAACATACCCTTGTCTAATTGGTGTTGGGAATACCGTACTTGAAGCAATAGAAGGTTGACCAGATTGTTGTAATACTGGATTAGTGACAAATACTGTTGCCATTGTTGTTTGTGTTGAAATGGTATTTTGATTGTCTGTTGTGTTTGGGACTGTATGTTGTTGCATAATGGTCCGCCAATTTTCTATGGCCTCATAAACTCTCACTGGTTCCTGTTCTGCCTGACTAGCTGAAAGTAGGGTCAGCATAGCAGCATGTACACGTTCCTGCCTATCGGATGCAATTTTGGTTAAGCTAGTAGATAAAGACCGACAAAAACGCTCGGCATCTGTTTCTGGAATTAAAGTGTTCATTATGTGAATAATGCGTGTGTCAATTATTTCCGGTAAGGATCTCATTTCCTCTGGTCTGCGAATTCTTCTTGCACGGAGAGGTTGTGGTGCAAAATGTGGAAGTACATTTGCTTGTGTTGATTGTGTTGCTGGTGTTGTTGTTTGTTGTGTTGATGAGCCTTGTGTGTTGGTTTGTGCACTCTCTGTCCCACCCTCATGTGATTCAGTTGCTGCTGCTGCATCTTGTTGAATCTCTTGATTTTCACTGTCTTCTCTGCCAGGTTCTTGTTCTGATGCTGAGGTGGCTGTAGCAGAGGGACCAGCTGTTGGTTGTTCATCAGAATCGTCGAGATTATCCTCCGTTCTATATTAAATTAGATAACATATTACAATCATAACATTTATATTTTTAAAAAAAACTTCTGAAAATAAAGGAATTATTATGAAAAATTATTTTTTTGAACAAAAAAAAAAATTTAAAAAAACACTTACTGTGTTACTTCTAAGATGGGTGCTAGGAAGCTTATTTGTTCATAATAAACATATCTGCGTTTGCGGCCTTGGCTGGATGAGGATGGTATAGGGTTGTACTCCCTTCGGTACTGATCACGTGCTGAACGCCAACGCCTTTTGACCAAGTCAACTGTTGAATATAACAAAATATGTCATTTGCAACATTCAGCATAATTCTGCACACATTAATGATAATAATGTTTGCTAAATGTAATATACAATTAAAAAAAATAAAGGTGGACTAATACATTGGAGGAAAATTCAGTATTTTATATATTGTTCACTAAAAAACATTTTGATACATTCACACATAACAAAATAATATTTCTCATAAAATAACTTTGAAGTAATTCTGATATAGATATTAAAAAGGTATGTTTTTTTATTAACAAGATAATTTAGGGAAAAACAAATGAGAAATATTATTTTATTAATTTAGGTCATGATATTCAAATGTTATTATGAAAAAAACAAAAAAAAAAAAAAAAACCAAACATGATTAGAAATTGGGAAACAAAAATTAGACTAATAAAACATGGAATTGAAATTCACATGACAGTTTTATCTGTTTATTAATTAACTTCATGAAGAATTCAAAATCATATTACAAATTAAAGTTTACTTTGAATTATTGTACTTTTGTAATGTTAGGTAACCTTTATTTAAATTTAACATTAACTCAAAAAATAGATTAATACATATAACAATTCTTCACAAAGTTAATTTTAATTAAAAACAACATTACAATAACAAAAAATTCACAGTTTTAAATTATTTAAAAAAAAAACCAAAATATATATTAAAAAAAAAACAAGATAAAAATAATATAAAAACTTACCATATTTAGCACGCTTTGAAGGCGAACATCTATCCCATGCATTATTGGGGTACACTTCCTCAGCAACTTGAAGCCAATGGCGGTCAACTGTCAGTCTGTCATGGTAACCATCAACACGTGTATCCCATAATGGTGGGTGAGTCTCGACAGCTGATATCAGTTTCTCCGTGTCCACCCGTGGAGCCATTATTATATTTGGAAGCAGAAATTGTGCTCAAAATAGTTCTTTCACTACACAGAAATACAACTGCTTGCTTGCTCACTCCTTCTGCAAACGCAAAGTAAGTTTTGAGCAAAAAAAATATGATAGCTACGCCACCTGAAAGTATTTGAAATTGTAACAACCTTCAAATTTAAAACACGGACACGGACCACACGGATAGCATACGGTGGCCATCCGTATCACGTACATGTAAACACGGACCCATAGGATTTAATGGATCCGTGAGGACGTTATGCCGGGGGAAAACGGACATGTCAGCGCTTTTTCGGCACGGTCAAACGTAGGCACGGAACGGACACACGCTCCGTGCCAAAACACTGACGTGAGGCTATTTATATTAAAATGACTGTGTCAACATAAGCACGTGTCTCCGGTACGTGTAAAAAATGCCAAACACGTACCGGAGGCACGGATGTGTGGCGCTAGCCTTAAACGTACCAGAATCACTGACATACGCAGACCCATTGTAATGAATGGGTCTGCTCACACGTCAGTGATTTTTCACTGCACGTGTCTCCGTGCGGCGTACCCGCGTGTGCGTGATTGCCGCACGGAGACATGTCCATTTTTTTCTGGCATCACTGATGTCCCACGGACCACGCCGTGGTGTGGTCCGTGAAACACGTGCCAGAAAAAAACGTGCTTTTAAAATAAAAATCATTTTAACTCACCCGGCGTCCAGCGATGTCCTCTGCAGCCCGTGCAGCCTGCTGCTTCTGAGCCGGCTCATTATTGTCGCGCATATTCATGATTCACGACACAGCCGACCCGGAAGCAGCGGCTGCGGGGTCAGCGCCAGCCGGATGCTGCACCGCGGGAGCGTTCAGCACCATGGAGAGCGGGAGCGGGCACAGGTGAGTTAATCTATAAGTGCAATCACGGGCCACGGAGAACGGAGCCCGGATTGCACTTAGACAACCCATGTGTGCCGTGATTCACGGCACACGGAGGGACATGTGCGTGTTTTACACGCCAGTGAAAAACGTCAGTGTTTTTCACTGACGTGTGAAACGGGCCTAAAAGTGAGAATATTGTTGCTACAGCAACATTTTGGGTGAAGTAGCTGTGGATTCAAAATGCTTAATATACTCCTGAATAAAATCCTTGAGGGGTGCAGATTCCAAAATGGGGTCACTTGTGGGGGTTTTCTGACGTATAGGTACCTAAGGGGCTCGGTGCGCGAAGTTTATTTCAACTTTTCCAAAATTCAAATGGTGCTCCTTCCATTCCAAGCCCTCCCATTTATCCAAACAGAATGTGGAGAAGGAAATGACATCACAGGTTTTTTTTTCCAAAGGTCTGTGTTCAACCAACTTTATTAACACTGACAAGTCTTAAAAAACGCACCTAAAAAAACGCATGAAAAACGCATGAAAAACGCATGCGTTTTCGATGCGTTGTTTCTCAAAAAGCATTGTTTACAATTCTCCCCTCTGCCAGAGGGTGCGTTTTTTTCCGCGCGGAAAAAAAAGCAACGTGTGCACATACCCTTAAGGTGTTTTATGGGCCTTATATTTGGCCTCCCATTGAATCCAATAGCGTTCAAAAAGGTTTGATAAAGGTTAGAAGTTCAGTTCAATAAAGGTTCAGCGAACGTACCCTTTGCTCGGTTCGGTTCAAGGGGTTCGCTGATCTCTACAAGAAATACCCTCATTCAACAATTTATTACCATTCAAAACCCTAATCCAGGTCTGTCGTAATCCAATAAGGAGGTCCCATGACGTCCGCAGACTCACTGTTCCAGCCTATGAAGAACAGAATGTTCCCCATTTGTGGAACAGCAGGCACTACAGCCTCACACACTGTGCTGTGTGAGAATCACAGCTGTGAAATGCAATGACCTCATGAGGTTATCCCAGGTCACAGCAATGGGTCACACAGTAGTGTGTGACCCGGCGCAGGTATTGACGTGTTGTGATGTCAAGAGTTCACCACTGGTCAGTACTTCCTGTCATTCTCACACAATGCAGCGTGAGAGCATCAATATATTCCACCACAGGTACTGTCCCAGACCACTAGAGTGTCTATATATTCCACCACAGTGCCCCAGACCACCAGAGCAGTATGGCATCACAGGATGTGTGTGTGTCGTGTGTGTGTTTTCCACTGCATGTCTTCAATGTATTCCTCTGCAGATTCTCGTATTCCACAGCACCCCGGTCTGCTGAGTATGATTGTTGTATCTGTCTTCTTTCTTCTGGGGTTATCTGCATTTTTTAATAAAGTATCCTGCAGTATCCTTTAACTTTGTTACCTGTATGGATGCTTCATTATTGAACATTAACACATTAAGTTAAAAAAAGAAAAAGCAGTCCACTGCTCCTCTGACCTACCCTCACCCCCTCCTTTCATCAAACATCTCCCCCCGCTCATTATACAGCACCAGAATCCTAGCCAAAGTCATAATAGGGTAAAAGAAAAGCATTAGTGCAAATGCGAAGTTACCAAACAAAGGCGAATTTTGCCAATTCTGAGAAAAATGTTCAGGAACCCGAATCAGCATCAGAATGGGCAAAGCTTGTGTCGAATTTGAGATTTGCAAGCTTTTCGAACAAGTTTGCTCATGTCTACTTGGAAAGTCGCAAAACAAGCAACATTTTTTTTTCTACATTTCAGAATTTTTTTTTCACCACGTAAATAAAATGAAAACTATTCATGTTTGGTAATAATATAATTAGTCTAACCTGAAATAATGCCAGGTAAGTTTGAAATGAATACTGTGTGTCGTGTGTGTTTTCCACTGCATGTCTTCAATGTATTCCTCTGCAGATTCTCGTATTCCACAGCACCCCGGTCTGGTGAGTATGATTGTTGTATCTGTCTTCTTTCTTCTGGGGTTATCTGCATTTTTTAATAAAGTATCCTGCAGTATCCTTTAACTTTGTTACCTGTATGGATGCTTCATTATTGAACATTAACACATTAAGTTAAAAAAAGAAAAAGCAGTCCACTGCTCCTCTGACCTACCCTCACCCCCTCCTTTACATCAAACATCTCCCCCCGCTCATTATACAGCACCAGAATCCTAGCCAAAGTCATAATAGGGTAAACGAAAGCATTAGTGCAAATGCGAAGTTACCAAACAAAGGCGAATTTTGCCAATTCTGAGAAAAATGTTCAGGAACCCGAATCAGCATCAGAATGGGCAAAGCTTGTGTCGAATTTGAGATTTGCAAACTTTTCGAACAAGTTTGCTCATGTCTACTTGGAAAGTCGCAAAACAAGCAACATTTTTTTTTCTACATTTCAGAATTTTTTTTTCACCACATAAATAAAATGAAAACTATTCATGTTTGGTAATAATATAATTAGTGTAACCTGAAATAATGCCAGGTAAGTTTGAAATGAATACTGTAAATAAAACATAAAAATGTTTTACTTTTTTAGCATTTATCCACTTACCATTACATTATGCACACGTCATTCAAAAGTACAACTTGTCCCTCAAAAATAAATCCATCACACAGCTTTATCAATGGAAAAATAAAAAAGTTATGGTGCTTGGAATAAGGGGTGAATAAAATGAAACAGCAAAAATGATGAATCGCCCATCCTTAACGGACTCATAAATAAGGAATTTTACTCACATATGCTGGATTGCATTATGGAGTCTCCTAGGACCCTGGATACTTCCTCCCTCTTTACAAAAAATGACACCATCTACCTCTTTACAATTAATCCTTTTATTTGGGTTTTTATCTGAATCGCATCTTTGTGTTACGGGGGGCTGTCTGATAATAACCGAAAGGAGTATCAGACAGTCAGGGTCCACCGTGCAAAGACTTTGCTGCAGACTATGGCAGAGTGCAATACCTCTGTTAACTCACAGAAGGATATAATAAGTAAGTAAATATAATAAGTAAAGCAATTCCTCCCTTACTTGGAGGGTGTGTGGAATGATCTCTGTTAATAATCACAGAGACAAAGGCAATGTGTGCGAAATGGCACCTACCTAGGTCCGCTCTTCTAGTGGTGCAAAAGAGACGAACAGCAGCATAAGCCGCACAAAGCTCCTACCTGCGTTCGCTCCACTAGTGTGCGAGGACACGAACCACTAGATATGGCACCTGCCTAGGTCCGCTCTTCTAGTGGTGCAAAAGAGACGAACAGCAGCGTAAGCCGCACAAAGCTTCTACCTCTGTTCGCTCCCCTAGTGTGCGAGGATACGAACAACTGCCAGACGCAGTATAAGGAACGTTACCCTAGCGGCAACGTCCACCTACGAGTAGAATCACAAGGCCCAGCCAGACCATGTGCCTCAGGCACCTGCCTATGTCCGCTCCCCTAAGAGGTAAGGATACGGACAGCAGCCGAAGCTGTAAGGTATAAGAACGCTACCCTGCCGGTAGCGCTCACCTAGCATAGACAGAGGAATGCCTAGAGGAACGCGCACAAAGCGTCTACTCATATGCATGAACCAAGAGGACTGAGCACCATGCGGCGTGTGTCAGGGTCTTATATAGACTCTGTGCCTCATCCAAGATGGAGGACACCAGAGCCAATCCGCTGCCAGAACGACAGGAGTGACGTCATGCTGGCCTATCACCGAGCAAGACGTCACAAGCACATGACCAGCGACCAATCGGCATAGAAGGTGTCAGAGACATGTGACCTCGTGTCAGCGATGATGTCACCCGCACATGTGCAATGGCTCCAAGATTGGACTTAGTCTCCGGCGCTCGCACATGTGCAGTAGCAAGAAATCTGGACTTAGTCTCCAGCGCTCGCACATGTGCAGTAGCAAGAAATCTGGACTTAGTCTCCAGCGCTCGCACATGTGCAGTAGCAAGAAATCTGGACATAGTCTCCAGTGCTCGCAGCAACCGTAACAGTACCTCCCCCTCAAGGGCCCCCCTCCCGGCGACGCAGGTAATCGGCAACTAAGTCGGGAGCATGGACAGCCTCCTCAGGCTCCCAAGAGCGATGTTCCGGGCCATAGCCCTCCCAATCTATCAAGAAGAACCTGCGCCCTCTAACCATCTTAGAACCAACTATGGCTCGGACCTCATAGCTAGAGCGAGAGGAATCAGAGGCAGGAGAGTGCACTTCACGAGCGTGAGGTAAAATAGCCGGCTTTAGCAGTGAGACATGGAATTTGTCATGAATCCTAAGATGGACAGGTAACTTCAATTGATAGACTACAGGATTTACCTGTCGAAGAACCTCATAAGGACCCAGGAAGCGAGGAGCAAATTTGACAGAGCTCACTCTAAGTCTCACGTGTTTTGCAGAGAGCCACATAAAGTCCCCTGGAGAAAAGACAGGAGCCGGGCGACGAAACCGATCGGACACCGTCTTCATACGGTCCTTAGCTGCTTGGATCGACTCTTGAGTCCGATCCCAAACCTCTCTGGCATTAGTTGCCCAGTCGGCCACAAGAGGAGGAGGTGCAGCAGCGGGAAACGGTACCGGTACCCTAGGGTGTTGCCCATTATTGAGTACGAACGGTGTCTGCCCAGTGGCCTCAGCCAGCGAATTGTTAAGGGCAAATTCTGCCCAGGGTAGGAGGGAGGACCAGTTATCGTGGTTCTCAGCAACAAAGTGTCGAAGGTATATAATCATAGATTGATTGGTACGTTCAACCAAACCATTAGTCTCCGGATGGTATGCCGAAGAGAGATTCAACTCAATTTGCAGAAGGCTACAAAGATCTCGCCAGAAACGGGAAGTAAATTGCGGGCCTCTATCACAAATGATACGATCTGGCATCCCGTGAAGCCTAAAGACATGCTTGAGGAATAGTTTGGCTAGTACCCTGGAAGATGGGATTCTCGATAACGGTACGAGATGAACCATCCGGGAGAAATGGTCCGTAATGACCCACACAAATCTATGTCCCTGTGAACATGGAAGATCACCCACAAAGTCCATGCCTACCACCTCCCATGGTCTATCTGGCACTGGTAAAGGATGCAAGAGCCCAGCCGGTCTCTGCCGTAATGGACGGTTGCGAGCACACGAGTAGCAGGAACCGACATATCTCTTGACGTGGCTGGCTAAGTGTGGCCACCAATACCACCTCTCCAGTAACTCTCGTGTCCGCCTAATACCAAAATGCCCACCCACCTTTGAGGTGTGGGCCCATGACAGTATATCATTCTGTCGATCAGGCGGAACAAAGGTCTTGCCTGGTGGGATTTGGTCTAACGTCACAGGGGAGAGCGTATGAAAAACCCTGGAGGGAAGGATAAGACGAGGTTCGTCAATCTCTTCCTGGGTAGAAAGCATAGAGCGAGACAGGGCGTCTGCCTTGTTATTCTTACTCCCAGACAGATAGTTGATGGAGAAGTAAAAGCGGGAGAAAAACAAGGACCAGCGGGCTTGGCGAGGATTCAGACGCTGAGCGGTTTGTAAGTACGTCAGATTCTTATGGTCTGTATAGACCTGGAAAGGATGTTTCGCTCCCTCCAGCAAGTGACGCCACTCCTCCAAGGCTAGTCTCAAGGCGAGCAGTTCCCTATCCCCAATGGTATAGTTTCTCTCTGCCGGTGAAAAGGTTTTAGCAAAGAAGAAACACGGCCTTTTTCTACCTGCACCGTTCTTTTGATACAAGACCGCACCAGCACCCACTGAAGAGGCATCAACCTCTAAGAGGAAGGGCTTATTCTCATCGGGTCTTTGAAGAACGGGAGCAGTTGAAAAGTGTCTTTTTACTGCCTCAAAAGCCTGAGATGTCTCAGTAGACCAGGCTTTGGGATTAGCACCTTTCTTAGTCAAGGCCACCAAAGGGGCCACCAAAGTAGAAAAATGGGGTATGAACTGCCTGTAATAATTTATGAATCCTAAGAAGCGTTGCACCGCCTTCAAGGAATGAGGTTCGGACCATTGCAGGACAGCAGAGAGCTTCGCAGGATCCATAGCCAGACCCTCTTGTGAGATAATGTAACCCAAAAAAGGCAATGAGGACTGCTCGAATACACATTTCTCGAGTTTAGCAAACAATGAGTGCTCCCTTAAACGGGAAAGGACACGAACGACATCCTGACGATGAGTCTCCAGATCAGGAGAAAAAATCAGGATGTCGTCCAGATACACCACTACTGAGGATAACAGTAAATCCCTGAACACATCGTTTACGAAGTCCTGAAATACTGCGGGTGCATTACATAACCCAAAAGGCATGACGAGGTATTCATAGTGACCGTCTCGGGTGTTAAAAGCGGTCTTCCATTCGTCACCCTTTCGAATTCGTACCAAGTTATACGCACCCCGCAGATCCAACTTCGTAAAAACTTGAGCTCCTCTCAGTCTGTCAAAGAGCTCCGAAATTAAAGGTAATGGGTATTTGTTCTTTATTGTGATTGCGTTGAGACCCCTGTAATCTATGCAGGGACGCAAATCACCCTCTTTCTTCCGAACAAAGAAAAACCCAGCTCCCGCGGGAGAGACAGACTTACGAATGAACCCCTTCTCTAAGCTCTCTCTTATATAGGTCGACATGGCCTCCGACTCAGGTATCGACAGGGGGTAAACCCTGCCTTTAGGTGGAACCGAACCTGGGATAAGGTCTATGGCACAGTCATACGGCCTATGGGGTGGAAGAACCTCAGCACCCTGTTTGGAGAACACGTCAGCGAAATCCAAATAGGGTGTAGGTATGGGAGAGAGATCAGTTGATGCAACCGCAACGACCTTAGGTGGTAAGGGAAGACATCGGGACTGACATTTCGAACCCCAACTAATAATGCTGTCAGACTCCCAGTCAATGTGAGGAGCATGAGTCCGAAGCCATGGAAGACCCAGAAGGACGTCGTCTATACCCTCAGGCAAAACAAGAAAAGAAATCTCCTCTATGTGACCCTGAGACAGGGAAAGGCGCAAGGGAACTGTCCTCAATGTAATGGAGTCAGACAACATAGTTCCATTAACAACACGGACAGGAATAGGCGCCTCTAACATGATAGAGGGAATATTGTGTCCCCTTACAAATCCTGAGGACACAAAAATCCCGTCAGCTCCGGAATCCACAAAAGCCATAATAGGCCATGTATTCTCAGATAACGAGAGCTGACCTGGGATACAACACTTAGAGGGTGCAGAAGACGTCTCTAGTAACCCCCCTCTAATGGTTACTAGACCAGGGAGTTTCCCTGACGACTAGGACACTTGTTGGCATAGTGCCCAGCCTGACGACATACGTAACATATAGGAGGACCAGACTTGCGTAGTCTGGAGAACGTATGACCTAACTCCATAGGAGTGGGAGATGTTTCAGATGCTGAGGAAGATGGTAGTGGACCCTCAACAACTGGAATAGCCCGATGCTTAGGGCGTGAGGAAGAGACCTCGAGTCTACGTTCCTTATGGCGTACATCGATCCTCGTTGCTACTGTGATCAAGTCCTCCAGAGAAGCAGGGACCTCACGAGTAGCAAGGGCATCCTTGACATAGCCTGCCAACCCTCTCCAGAAGATAGGAATCAACACCTTCTCTGGCCAATCTAGTTCTGCCACCAGAGTTCTAAAAGCAATGGCATAAGAACTAGTGGATAACGAACCCTGAGATAGATCTAACAGTCTCAGGGCCGCATCATGGGTAACCTGCGGACCCATGAATACCGCCTTAAGAGCATCAAGAAAGTCTTGATGTCTCAGAGTAACCACATCAGAGCGCTCCCATAGGGGAGTCGCCCATTCTAAGGCTTTGTCCTGAAGTAAGGAGATGATAAAGCCTACTCTGGACCTCTCCGTAGAGAAGCGAGAAGAGTTGACCTCTAGGTGTATCTGACACTGACTAATGAAACCACGACATGATCTGGCATCGCCAGAATATCTGTTTGGCAGAGCAAGTCGAGGATCATGTGCAGATGTCACCATGGTCTGAGGTTTATCCTCTATACTCTTGAGCCGTGACTCAAGTACTTGTATGTAACGGTGTAACTGCTGATATTCTGCCATAACTGCCAGACCCTTGGCTCAGTCCTAATGTTACGGGGGGCTGTCTGATAATAACCGAAAGGAGTATCAGACAGTCAGGGTCCACCGTGCAAAGACTTTGCTGCAGACTATGGCAGAGTGCAATACCTCTGTTAACTCACAGAAGGATATAATAAGTAAGTAAATATAATAAGTAAAGCAATTCCTCCCTTACTTGGAGGGTGTGTGGAATGATCTCTGTTAATAATCACAGAGACAAAGGCAATGTGTGCGAAATGGCACCTACCTAGGTCCGCTCTTCTAGTGGTGCAAAAGAGACGAACAGCAGCATAAGCCGCACAAAGCTCCTACCTGCGTTCGCTCCACTAGTGTGCGAGGACACGAACCACTAGATATGGCACCTGCCTAGGTCCGCTCTTCTAGTGGTGCAAAAGAGACGAACAGCAGCGTAAGCCGCACAAAGCTCCTACCTCTGTTCGCTCCCCTAGTGTGCGAGGATACGAACAACTGCCAGACGCAGTATAAGGAACGTTACCCTAGCGGCAACGTCCACCTACGAGTAGAATCACAAGGCCCAGCCAGACCATGTGCCTCAGGCACCTGCCTATGTCCGCTCCCCTAAGAGGTAAGGATACGGACAGCAGCCGAAGCTGTAAGGTATAAGAACGCTACCCTGCCGGTAGCGCTCACCTAGCATAGACAGAGGAATGCCTAGAGGAACGCGCACAGAGCGTCTACTCATATGCATGAACCAAGAGGACTGAGCACCATGCGGCGTGTGTCAGGGTCTTATATAGACTCTGTGCCTCATCCAAGATGGAGGACACCAGAGCCAATCCGCTGCCAGAACGACAGGAGTGACGTCATGCTGGCCTATCACCAAGCAAGACGTCACAAGCACATGACCAGCGACCAATCGGCATAGAAGGTGTCAGAGACATGTGACCTCGTGTCAGCGATGATGTCACCCGCACATGTGCAATGGCTCCAAGATTGGACTTAGTCTCCGGCGCTCGCACATGTGCAGTAGCAAGAAATCTGGACTTAGTCTCCAGCGCTCGCACATGTGCAGTAGCAAGAAATCTGGACTTAGTCTCCAGCGCTCGCACATGTGCAGTAGCAAGAAATCTGGACTTAGTCTCCAGCGCTCGCACATGTGCAGTAGCAAGAAATCTGGACATAGTCTCCAGTGCTCGCAGCAACCGTAACACTTTGTGCATTTAGATGTAAAACTACAGTAGAGGTGAATACTCAGCATAAAGCCAGGATAAATGTTAACTGAGCCCTGTATATATTTGGAAGGCAGAATGAACATATAAACATAGGTTGAAAAATCGTTTTAATTTTTTTACACTCCATTTACCTTACAATGCAAGTAATTTTTTTTTTAAATATATTTTTATTATCACCATATTCTGAATATAATAGTCAGAATATAATCAAGAGAGAGATGGGTTATATGTTGTGCTATCACCAGAAGATAGATGTTGATTATTCAATTTTTTTATTTATAATACAGTTCAGGTCAACGCGTTTCAGGGACTGACTATCCCCTTCATCAGCACACCAAACTGTCTCAAGAGACAGTTTGATGTTGATGTCTCATGAGACAGTTTGATGTTTACTTGATGTCCTGATGAAGGGGATAGTCAGTCCCTTAAACTCGTTTACCTGAACTGTATGATAAATAAAAAAATGAAATATTCAACATCTGTCTTCTGGTGATAGCGTTGAGTATTTGGTAAGGATTTTACTTCAGTATTTGTAGCCAAAACCAGGAGTGGTAAAATCAGAGGAAAAGTATAATAGAAACACGGGCACCAATTCGGTATTTTTCACCCACTCCTGGTTTTGGCTACAAATACTGATGTAAGATACTGACCAAATACTGAACTTGTGAACATGGCCTAAGGATTAGTGATAACTTATTCACTAGTGAGGGTCTGATTGCTGGGACCTACGCTGATCGGCAAAATGTGCAACTTTTATCCCCATTACCCTGGAGCTCATGTCTGACTCCTGATCCATTCATTCCCTCAGTGGCTGTGAGCGCAGTTCTTGGCATTTTATGTCAGCCAAAAGTGGATAAATGGAGCTGCGGTCACACGTCCCACCTGCCGCTGCATTTTTAAATGGGGATAAAAGTTCCCCAATATTCCAAATGATACAGTTGTCACTGCTTTGGTTCCACCGATCAATAAGTTATCATCTACTGAACCTGTCGATCGATGATAACTTTTTTTCACCAAAGATCACCCTTACTGCAAACTACTATAAATGTATATCTCAGTTATGGTGCGTGCACAGTAGATGTGCAGAAGCCACCTGCGTTTTACAGTCGATGTAACACTATTATGGGTATAACGCTAATGGGTATTTATATTTAGCTGTAGGGTGGGCCCCTAGAGTTAATTTCCTTGGTGGGCCCCAGACACCCTTGTCCGACCCTGTTTATGCACCCTATGCATGAGCACTGTGCATCCCTTTAGATATGGTGTTAAATATGTAGTAACATCTCACAATCAAAAAACATATTTGTAGGAATATCGACTTTCTATGCAATTGACGTAAGCACCAGAATATACTCATGAAAGAAAATGTTTTTAATATGATTATATAACAATTAGAGACCATGATAGTCCTCAGAGTAAATGCTGCACAGCAAATTAAGTCATTAGTAAGATAGAGCATTGTCTATGGCAATCATTACACATTACATATTTCGAGAGCATTAGTTAATTAGAAACATAACTTTTCAGTTATCCACAATAAGATAAAAGAAAGAAGATATAGTACATTCCCAGTTTTCCTATTTAAATCATATTTCTTGGGGCATTCTTACAGTAATTTAGAGAAGTTAATTTATCTAATTACACATTTTTGTATTTATCATTAAAGTGTGAAGGAGAGAGAACAATGCTATCGGTTAAGATTTTTTTCTTCTCATGTTAGTGCAGACAGTTGGTGGCCTTAATCTCGCTGATCCAGATGTTCTACCTATCAGGCCTGTCGCTTCTCATTTAAAACATACTCATTTTATTTCCGATTATACATTTTTTTGTTGGATATTTAATTTGAAAGACTGTGTCATTTATACATTTCGATTTATCATTTACCTATGATGTCACGTTATTCAGTTTCTTAACAGTAGGGTTCTGAAGGTATGCCCTATAAAAACTGTATTTAGATTCAAAATTGAGTTGTTTTACTGATCACATAAAAACATTTCTAAGAAATAAGAATTGACCTTTGAGTTCTATTGAATGAGAATACATGCAGAATTTACGAAAATGAGAAATTATCGTGAGATGTGAACAAACATTTAATTATATAGATTACATTTATTAAACTCAATCTCAATGTCCCAAATTCCTACCTACCTGGACCACATATGACACACAAGCTATCAAGCACTTCTAACAATCAGATTATTCTTCATTTCTCAGTTCTCTTTTCTAAAATACAAAGTGCATTTCAGACTATATGATATTCTATTTACTAACATAAATGTAAATATCTGTAAAAGCTGAAAATGATCTAGGAATGGAAGATATTTCTTTAACCTTAAGCTTCATTATCCCTTTCGCAACATATGATGCACGCCGAGCCTGCATCTTTCCCACATTATAACTGATTTAATCACCGCCTCCTCACCACCGTGCAGAGCCGCCACCTCACCACCGTAAGGATCCGCCTCCACCTCTCCACCGTGCGGGGCTGCCGCCTCGCCACCGTGCGGAGCTGCCTCCACCTCACCACCGTGTGGAGCTGCCGCCCGACCAACACCTCACCTACTGTCTCCTCCCCAAAATCCTATAGAATGTAAGTTTGCAAGGGCAGGCTCCTCTTCCCTCTGTACCAGTCTGTCTATTGTAAATTGGATATGTATTCTGTATGTAACCCCCTTCTCATGTACAGCACCATGGAATTAATGGTGCTCTATAAATAAATATTAATAATAAATAATAATAATAATTAGACGGCAAGTGCCTCTGAAATCTGTGGGTGGATTGTAGATCCCTCTCCTATCGACACAAAAGGGACGTGATTACGGGACACTTATCGATTGACATGACATTTAGGGGTCATCTGCTGACAACTGTGTCACCTGTGAACGCCAGCTGCTAGCATTGCTCTGTATAGCAGACGTGATTGGATGTTCGTTGCACAATGGGGACTAGTAATAACAGTAAAAAGTAAAAAAAAATGTTTTTAAAAATATGGAAAAAACCCCAGAAAGGTTCAAATCTCTCTTCTTACCCATTTAAAATAAAACAATGAAAATTAAATAATAAAAACATTTGGTATTACAGTGTTCAGAAATGCTCTATCTATCAAAATAAAAAATAAATTAAACTGATTAGTGAACAGTGTAACGAAAAAAAAAAAATAACACACCAGAATTTCTTTTTGAGGTCACCGCAAAATTGCAATAAAGTACAATAAGAGGCAATTAAAACATTATATCTACTCATAAATGGAACCAGTAAAAACGCCAGCTCGGGGCTAAAAAATATAAGCCAAATAAGTCCCTGATCCCAAAAAATAAAAATGTTATGGTTCTTGAAAAGCAATTTCTGATTTTTTTCACCACTTAAATAAAAAAAACAAAACATATTTGGCATCTACATACTTGTACTGACCTGCAGGAATAAAGTGAACTTGATAAATAAAAAATAATTGTGGAATTTCACTTTTTTTTGCAATACACCACACTTGGAATTTTTTTTCTCATTCTGCAGTGCATTATTTGGTAAAATGAATGGTGCCTTTGTCCTGCAAAAAAAGAAGCCATGATATGGCTATGTTAAAAGGAAATAAAAAAGTTAAGGCTCTTGAAAAAAGGGGAGGAAAAAACAAAAGGGTAAAATTGGTAAATGGCCATGTCGTGAAGAGGTTAAAATATTTTTCTTATTTGGCGGACTTTCATTTTATACCCAATGAATCATTTTCTTACCAAAATTAATTTATTGTGTTAATATTATATTTATATAATTATATTATTATATATATATTATACGTAGGTAAATACATTTTACACCAGTTTTTGCTTCAGTTTCTGTCTGAGCTGCGAAGGGTGGATTTAGGGGTGAAACACAATCTGCTTCATTTCCTGTCAGCGGTTAGTATAGTGCCATCCAACCTTTATTGCAGATATGTATTGTGGGACCCAGTGTAATAAAGGTGCTCTAAATGTGCTAAATTCAGAAGTGGTGTACGACAAGGGACAGGATTAAAAGTAAACAGTAAGCTTTTGCAGAGGATACTACATTTTGTTGGATATTAAGAACTGAGATAGACTGGATAGTATTAAAAAACATTATTATTAAAGCAATATTTTATAGCAGATAAAGTTTAATATTCATACATGTAAAATAGTGCTCCCAGGTTGAAGCATTGTACTTATATAGTAAATGGGATTGCAGAGTAAAAGGATTTCTGGTTACACGTAAGCTAAGCAGCAGTACTCAATGCCAAGCAGCAGATTCAACAGCAAACAAGATATTAGGATATAAAAAAGGAGAGAGAAAATTATGTGAACAATGTGTAATATTACTCCTCTATCAGACATTTTTAATCTCACATCTAGAATATGCTTTCTCATGTCATGTCTCACACTGATCACTTCCTCTTTAATGCATCCCATTTGATATGTAAGGTTATAAGGGATGTATTGCATATTCCATTAGCTGCCATAACATCTACCAGGATGGATTCTTCATGGCGTGGGTCAGAATCTTGTGGGCCTTCACTCTGTGTCTGCAGCCCCATCTGTCACTGAGATTGTCGTATGTCGCTGTAGTGCCCCTGAACCCATCAGGGTACTACAAGGTACTGCATCCTGTCAAAGATGCAGGGCCTACCCCCAGGGACCTGGAAGACCAGTGATGGAAACAGCAAAACACATTTCAATCCCAGTTTTTCCCATCCACAGACTGGTGAAAGACTAGAGTTGGACCCAATGGATGGCCACTCAGGGGTGGAGCCGATCCAGTCCACTAGACGACAACCAGGTGGGAGGGGACGCACAGTTAGAAAGTTAGTAAGTGGAAGTGAGAGGAGATGGACTTAACTGCTCTGACAGGAGAGTGTAACGGTGACCTGAGGGCCCAGGCATGTGGTTGCCAATGGAGTACGGTGGAGTACTCTCGGAATTATAGCACCGACGGGGTACAGAGCCCTAGGTCAGGCAAATGCTCCAGGCAGACCTGATAAAATTTGCACAGTAAGGGGACTATCCAGGACCTCACAGACCTTAGAAGTCCGGGGGCACCAGCAGTAACAGGAGAACCAGGGACCGGAAAAGAACACCGACCCTACAGGGTTCACACTGCCCGTCGTACGGATTAGAGACTGAGAGACTACTAGGAGGGGACCCCCAGATGCTCCAAGCCACAGGGACCCACCAACTTGAGAAAGGTGCAGGGGAAAGAAGCTACCAGGTCACTAAAACAGCACTGGGACTAAGGGGACCAGCGGTGAGAACCAGCCTTCCTCCGGGTACCAGCCATTCAACTGCTGTGAGTAAAGAGAACCAGTTACACTGCAATCCCTTGTGTGGCCTACCTTCTTTCCGTGCCTAACTCCATCACCTACCCCCTGGGGCCCTGGCCCTACTTGCGGAGAGGCCCAACACCCAGGCTGCCGTCAATATCAGCCCCAGCGGAGAGACTGTGCAGCGGCGGTTCTATCTCCATAACTGCAACCCGCAAGTGGCGTTAAAACATAAACTTTATTTAATATTCCCTTGTACATAACCCCTTTTAAAGTGACCCCCAGAGTCGCAGAAGGGGGCAATGGCCACCCAGTGACACATCACAGTAGTACAACGCCCAGGACCGAGTAGCCCATAGCCCTGGGGTGAGTCATCGCCATTTTGAGAATTGAAGGACACCTGTGGCCCTGATATTAGAAAACATTGCTGGGACTCTCCCTGATGCTCAGTGCTTGGAACAAGCAGGGGAGAAGATTGTATGCCATCTTGGTACAAGATTGTGGTGTCTCGGTCGGAGTGCCTGTGCTCACATCCATCTCCCCTTCCTCAGACTGTGCACTCTGTAGCTCCTGTGCACACAGCCGCTGTTTGTTCTGTTTGTCTTTAGGGGATGACTCCCCTTCATCTCTCCTCCCTTCAACTGCTGGAGAGGTAGCAATGAGGGCATATTTTTCAAAGCAAGTTGTAGCCTTCTTCTGCTGTACTGCAGCAATGTCCACTTTCCCTGCCATCACACTGCCTGTGCCGCCATTTTGTACCTCCCTTTCTGCATTCTTGGTGGGTCTTATCTTCCTCATTTTCACTGCTGCAGCCTGTACCGGTTGATCCATTCACCCTGTGTCTGCACGCCATGTATTTCCCACTCCACTGCCAACCTTGGGACCACTATGTAGGGAGTGTCAGGGGTGAAGCAGCAACTGCTAAGACCCAGCGGTAACACTTAATGCGGTTGCACTGCCATGGCCTTTAGCGCTTTTCTCCTGTACCTGCTCAGCCTCAGTTGGGGAGCACCACCAGGACTGCCAGGCAGACTCTGGAGTCTCCAGTGAGTATGTGAAAGGCCTGCTGCTCCACTCTCTGCACACTGTCCCTCTCTTGGTTGCACAAGATGACCGCTGTCACCTCCAGACACTGGGCAGCCAGGAACACTTACCCTCTCCTCCTCTGCTGCTCTGTTTTGATTTGATTTTCTCCCAGTCCACAGTCCTCTCCTGCCATTAATGCTCCAAGGGGAATTAGTTTAGGAATGAAATATGGGTTCTTTGAAGGATTCTGTAGTCAGGATTCATGGAGCTCTTAGACTGTGTGTCCACTTAGCACTATAGCATGGCCACGCCCCCCAGGAAAATAAGTATTTGATATACTGCCAATTTTTCCAGTTTTCTTACCTTCAAAGCATGGAGAGGTTGATCATTTTTATCGTAGGTACACTTCAACTATGACAGAATAAAAAAAAAAATCCAGAAAATCACATTGTATGATCTTGACCAAGTTTGCACACACTACAGCAGGGATTTTGGAGAACTCCTGCATAAAGATATTCTTTAGATTTCTCAGGTTACAAGGCTATCTCTGGGCAACATTGAGTTTCAGCTCTCTCCAAAAATGTTCTATTGGGTTCAGGTCTGGAGACTGGCTAGGCCATTACAGGACATTGAAATACTTCTTATTGAGCCACTCCTTAGTTGCCCTGGCTGTGTGTTTTGGGTCATTGTCATGCTGAAGACCCAACCACAACCTATCTGCAATACCCTTACTGAGGGAAGGAGGTTGTTGGCCAAAATCTCGCTATACATGACCTCATCCATCTTCCCTTCAATACAGTGCAGTTGTCATGTGCCATGTCATGTGCCATGTCATGTGTCATGTGCAGAAAAGCACCCCCAAACTATGATGTTTCCACCCGACATTTCACAGTTGGGACAGTATTCTTGGGTTGTACTCATCTGTTTTCTTCCTCCAAGTACGACAAGTGGAGTGAATACCAAAAAGCTCTATTTTTGTCTCATATGACCACATGACTTTTTCCCATGCCTCCTTTAATCATCCAGATGATCAATAGTTAACTTCAAAAGGGCCTGGACATGTGCTATCATGAACAGGTGGACAATACGTGCCTTGCAGGATTTTAATCCATGATGGCGTATTGTGTTATTAATGGCAATCTTTAAAGGGGTGGTTCAACCATATTTTTTATTGTCTAGATCGATATTATATTGAGAAACAATGTTTCTCTCAAATACCTTGTGTTGTCAATAGTGCCTGTGAGAGGCGCTATTGCAGACCGCTGCTCCCCGTCCAGTGACGTGCCCGTCCAATGCTGCCTCGTCACATCCGTGCAGCCGGCTGCATTCTGAGCCCATCTGCTCCGTGCTCCTCCTCCCTCCTCCCTCACAGCACGTCTCTTGCTTGCAGCGTTCTGCGAGGAGGGAGGGGGGAGCAGGAGACGCGCCGTGCTGTGCTAGGAGGGAGGAGGAGGGAGCAGATGGGCTGTGACAGCAGTGAAACACCGCTCACAGCTCAGAATCTGGAAGACTGTAGCCGGCTGCACGGATGTGACGTGGCAGCATTGGACGGGTACGTCACTGGACGGGGAGCAGCGGTCTGCAATAGCGCCTCTCACAGGCACTATTGACAACACAAGGTATTTGAGAGAAACATTGTTTCTCAATATAATATCGATCTAGACAATAAAAAATATGGGTGAACCACCCCTTTAAGACTGTCTTCAGGTCATTGACCAGGTTCTCCCATGTAGTTTTGATTCCTTAATTTACTCAGAATTATCCTTACCCTATGAGCTAAGATCTTGCATGGAGTTCCAGATGATGTAAGATTGACAGCCATCTTGCATTTCTTTCATTTTCTAATAATTGCGCCAACAGTGGTTACATTCTCACTAAGCTGCTTTCCTATCGTCCTGTAGCCCATCTCAGGCTTGTGCAGGTCTACATTTTTGTTTCTGGTGTCCTTAGATAGTGCTTTGGCATTGGACATGGTGAAGAGGTTGGAGTGTGATATGTGCTGCACAGGTGTCATTTGTACAGGTAACAAGTTAAAAAGATGCAATTAGCCCCTTTATGTATGGATTAAAACGGCAGTAGAAAAGGGTACTTATGACAATTTGCCATCTTAAAACAAAGCTAACTCACCCCCTATAAAGCCCGGTTGTTCCCTGGTGTCCCCGGTACTTTACGAAACATTGATCCCCCGTGATCCCTCCTCCTTCACAATAGATGCTGGCCGCATGTGCAGAGCAGCTGTTAGCCAGCTTCCTGCCTTCAGAGATGCTGAGCTTACAGCAATTACACTACTGCTGTGGACCCAGGGAGAGTGGGTGAAGTATCATTGCACCCACACTCCTCACATGGAGTGTCTGCACTTCCAAAAAATGGGGGATATGTTCCCTGAGCATTTCTCCATATTCTAAAAGGTCCAAAGTCATTATGGGACCCCCAAAATGGATTACAGTGGACCAAATTTTCTTTACTTTTCAATAAATTGGTGAAAGAGGGAATATGTTGAAGAGTGTTTTTTCAAATATTTTTTTTTTTACTTGTTATTTTATTACTGACAGTTATGATGTCCGGTATCTGATAGACACTGTGACATCATTAACCACTGGGTTTGATGCCAGGTGACATTACAGCTGGTATCAACCCCATTTATTACCCTGTTTGGTACCGTACCAGGGCAGCGGGATGAGCTGGGGTGAAACACCTCGATTGGCGCATCATCTAACGGATGCACCACTTCTGGAGTGGCTGCGGCCTTCTATTTTTAGCCTGAGAAGGGCCAAATAACCATGGCTCTTCCCACTCCGAGAATACCAGACCACAGCTCTCAGCTTCACCTTGGCTGGTGACCCAGTTTGGGGGGACCTCACATTTTTTTTTGTTTGTTTTTTAATTATATATAAATATTTAAAAAAAAAAAACAGCCTTGGATGCCCTCAATTTTGGATTACCAGGCAAGGTGAAGCTGCCTGCTGTAGTCTGCAGGCTTCACCTGTCTGTTTTACCCTAGCTGGCTACCAAAAAAGGTCAGGACTCCACGTCATTTTTTTAAATTATTTATTTATTTTTTGGCTAAGTACAAGGCTAAGCACCCTTTAGTGCCACATGAAAGTCACTAAAGGGTGCAAGATTACAAAATGCAGGGGAGTGGGACATTATATATGTGCTTGATATCCATCCATCCTAGCTTTTTAGGCTGTGTGCCCACAATCAGGATTTGCAGTGTTTTAGACGCAGAATGTTTTTGCTGCATCCATAATGCTGTGCTGTGCAGTACAAGTGCAGTGTAAGGCTTTTTAGAACTCTCCTGCCCACTGTGTTTCTTTTCTCTGGAGCATAAACTGACCTGCGGTGCATCTTCCTGAGCCTCAGCATGTTAATTTATGCTGTGGAGACAAGAGTGTTCTCTGAGGGGAGAGTAGAGCTAAAGTTCGCAGGAGCCCGAACACGGATTGTGGGCACTGGTAGCTGCCATGGACAACAGTCCCATCTCCACAGGAGGGCTGGCACTATATACTAGATGCAGTGTTGCGGGATTGTGGGCAGAAAAGCCTGAAAGAGAGAAATTTGGTGCTACAGCAACATTTTTGCAAAGTACCTGTGCATTCAAAATGCTCACTATACCCCTCAATAAAATCCTTGAGGGGTCTAGTTTCCAAAATGGCATCACTTGTGGGGGTTTCTGTTGTATAGGTACCCTAGGGGCCCTGCAAATGCAACATGGTGCCCCCAATTTATTCAACTTTTCCAAAATTCAAATGGTGCTCCTTCTATTCCAAGCCCTACTGTTTATCCAAACACAGATTTTTGACCACATGTGGGGTATCCCTGCTCTCATAAGATATTGGATAACAACCTGTGATGTCCACTTTTTGGTTTTGCCTCTTAAGAAAGGGATACATTTGGTGCTAAAGCAACATTTGTGTGTAAAGAAAATGAAAATGTTTAATATGGTGACCTAAAGTTATCAAATTTGCTGAAGTACCTGTAGGTTCAAAATGCTCATTATACCCTTAGATAAAATTCTTGAAGGGTCTAGTTTCCAGAATGGGGTCACTTGTGGAAGAGTTCCACTGTTTAGGCACCTTAGGGGGTCTACAAACACGACATGGCATTCACTAATAATTCCAGCCAATTTTGCAGTCAAATGGCGCTCCTTCCCTTCAAAGCCCTGCCGTGCGTCCAAACAGTTGATTTGCACCACATATGAGTTATCTGCTTACTCGAGAGAAATTACATAATACACTTTTTAGTGCATTTTTCCTGTTACCCTTGTGAAAAAAAAGCTATCTGGTTAACGTAACAATTTTGTGGTAAACATGTATTTTTTTTTTTATTTTCACAGCTCAACATTATAAAGTTCTGTGAAGCACCCAGGAGTTCAAGGTGCCCACCAAACATCTAGATAAATTCCGAGAAAAGTCTAGTTTTTAAAATGGTGTCACTTGTTGGGGGTTTTCTGCTGTTTAGGTACCTTATGGGCCCTACAAATGCAACATGGTGCCCACAATCTATTTCAACCAAATATGCTTTCCAAAATTCAAATATTTCTCCTTCTGTTCTGGGCCCTCCCATTTGTCCAAACAGAGGTTTCTGACCCAATGTGGGGTAACAGCGCACTCACAAGAAATTGGATAGATCATTTTGGGGTCCATTTTGTTGTGTTATTTCTTCTAAAAGTGAACAAGTTTGGCCTTGAGCAACATTTTTAGGTAAAATAATTTATTTTTTTTTTTCATTCCGCATCCCTTTAAGTTCTTGTGAAGCACCTGAAGGGATAATAAACTTCCTAAATTTGGTTTGAGTACTTTGAGGGGGTGCAATTCTTAGACTGGTGTCACTTTTGGGTATTTTCTGTCACCCAGGCCTCTCAAAGTCTTTTCAAATGTGATTTGTTCCCTAAAAAAATGATTTTGTAAATTTTGTTGAAAAAATGGGACATTACTGATGAACCTTTAACCCTTCTAACTTCCTAAATCCCAAAAAAATGGTTTCAAAGCTTGCACTGATTTAAAATAGACATGTGGGAAATGTAATTTATTAACTATTTTGTGTGACAGACAGTAATTCACTGGTTTAAGGGCATAAAAATTAAAAGTTTGAAAATTGTCAAATTTTCAAAATTTTAATACATTTCTGATTTTTTCACAAATAAAAGCAAAATATATAGTTCTAAATTTATCACTATCATAAAGTACAATATGTCACGAGAAAACATCTCAGAATCATCGGGACCCGCTGAAGCGTTTAAGAGTTTGTGAGAGCCCGATTTCTTGCTGGTCGGTAGGTGATCAAATATTTATTTCATGCAATAAAATGCAAATTAATTATTTCAAAACCACACAATTTGATTTTACGGATTTTTTTGTTTATTGTGTCTGTCACAGTTGAAGTGGACCTACGATACAAAATGACAGATCTCTCCATTCTTTGTCACTGGGAAAACCTCCGGCAAAGTTTCAAATAGATGTTGTCCCCACCATATATATATACTATTTATATATAATATGATGACCCCTCTGCACCTTTATACAGTATATAATTGGATGATCCCTCAGACCCTCTATGTATAATATAATGGCTCCCCAGCCCCTCCACATATTTGATGGCCACCACAATCCCCCCTATATGCATATTTAATAACCCCCACAATTCCCCTATCTATATATGATAGCCCCACAATCCACATATATATATATATATATATATATATATATATATAGTACAGACCAAATGTTTGGACACACTTTCTCATCTCTAGAACAACTATTATGAGGAGACTTTGTGCAGCAGGCCTCCATGGTAAAATACAGTAGCTGCTAGGAAACCACTGCTAAGGACAGGTAACAAGCAGAAGAGACTTGTTTAGGCTAAAGAGCACAAGGAATGGAAATTAGACCAGTGGAAATCTGTGCTTTGGTCTGATGAGTCCAAATTTGAGATCTTTGGATCCAACCACTGTTTCTTTGTAGAAAAGGTGAACGGATGGACTCTACATGGCTGGTTCCCACCTTGAAGCATGGAGGAGAAGGTGTGGTGGTGTGGGGTTGCTTTGCTGGTGACACTGTTGGGGATTTATTCAAAATTGAAGGCATACTAAACCAGCATGCCTACCACAGCATCTTGCAGAGGCATGCTATTCCATCCGGTTTGCGTTTAGTTGGACCATCATTTATTTCTCAACAGGACAATGACCCCAAACACACCTCCAGGCTGTGTAAATGCTATTTGTCTAAGAAGGAGAGTGATGGGATGCTACGCCAGATGACCTGGCCTCCACAGTCACCAGACCTGAACCCAATCGAGATTGTTTGGGGTGAGCTGGACCGCAGAGTGAAGGCAAAAGGGCCAACAAGTGCTAAACATTTCTGGGAACTCCTTTAAGACTGTTGGAAAACCATTTCCGGTGACTACCTCTTGAAGCTCATCAAGAGAATGCCAAGAGTGTGCAAAGCAGTAATCAAAGCAAAAGGTGGCTACTTTGAAGAACCTAGAATATAAGACATATTTTCAGTTGTTTCACACTTTTTTAAGTATTTCATTCCACATGTTTTCATTCATAGTTTTGATGTCTTCAATGTGAATCTACAATTTTTAGAGTCCTGAAAATAAAGAAAACTCTTTGAATGAGAAGGTGTGTCATATATATATATATACATATGTGGCGCCCCTGACCTGGTCAGGCACCACTGAGTACTGCACCCATGCTGGGGACAGTACAAAACAGGTAATCCAGAAGGCTGACCGAGGTGTGACTACACAGGCGCATAGTGATCAGGTCTCACACATTTACCTTTGAGAGGACCCCTGGGGATCCCAGGAGGGGGCGAAGCCTCCATCTCCACTCGAGGGGTGTGGTAGAGAGCCTGGTTGCTAGGTGACGTAGGCAAGAACAGGAGAGGAGGGAAGAGTGAGCCGAAAACAGTTGAGTGGTGAAGTTCAGGGAGAGCAGAAGCAGACCCTGTAGCTCTACACAATTCTGACAACGTACGCGCAGTGACTACCGACGGGGGAGAACGGTCACCTGGTAGTGCTGCCCGAAATCCACCCATGACTAAAGAGAGAGCAACGGAGTGGAGAGTAAGGAGACTGTCAGGGAGATACCAGGCCCAAACGGGTAGCAGGTCCCAGTGCAGGGATAGATCCACCTGTCCTTTGCCAAACCTGCATGAGGGGGCACTTTACACCCCCAAGACAACACCACAGAGTCCGCAGCCACGTAGCAAAGTGAGGGCCCATAGCTCACAGGAGGCAAGCAGCCGGAGTGACCTGGTCCAGGCTACAAGCAAACGGGCCAAAAGGAAGGGGAGAGAGGCACCAGCAACTTCCCTGGGCGACCCCAGCAGGGCTTCAAGCAGGGGTTACCCCAAAACACAAAGGGCTAAGGAAGGCGAGTCGGTAGCCACCCTCATCAGTCAGCCTGAAGGACACCTGGTTCCAGCCTGGTTCATCCCAGCTACGCCCGGGTTACTCACCCTGCCACCCTCAGTGAGTAAAACCCTTGAAAGACATTCTGCTTGTGCGTGTGAGTCATTCTGCGACTTGTAGTTCCACACACCTATACGGGGCCCTGGGGCATGCCTCGCTCTCAGGAGGCTATTACAACTGACTGCACCCACTATCAGCCCCAGGCACCCCTAACCTGCAGTGGCGGTCTCCACTGACCGCAATTCTGAGAGTGGCGTCACGACAATCAAAATAGAGGATTTCCTACCTGTGACAAGATCCAGCCGCGTGGAGTCCCTGAAGGTAATGCACAGCTGCACCGACACCGAGCCTCGGGGCCCCACATTTCTGGCGTCACGAACAGGATAAGGACTAGACCTGTTCAGACAGGTGACCATGTGCCTGGGCGGTCCGCTTGGAAAATTGGAAGCGCCGCCATATTGCCACCATGAAAAGCGCGCTGAAAAACAAGAGCAGCCCGCGCTGGGAGAAGTTACCGCCCACGAAGAGGTGTGGCTACCCAGAGATCCCCTGAAGGGTCCTGGTCTCGCAAGTGATGAGAGCGGAGGCGTTCAGAGACGTCGGGAAAGAAAGGGAGCCAGAAGCCTGCTACTAGAAGAAGGAGACGCAGAAGAAATGGCGTCTGAACGCAGAGACCCAGAGCCAGGCTCCGCTGCCTGGTGGTATCGGGAACTTGCCAAGTTTTGCGACCAACTGGAGGCCAGGGTCGTATGGCAGATCAGCGAGGGACGCACGGAGCTTCTGGAGATGGCTGCAGCGGTTCAGGCCTATGAGAGGGGAACCGCACGACGAGTGCCAGACCCGAGCGGGCGACGACTCAGACCCCGATGATGTTACCGATGGGTGAGTCCTGTGTTGCCCCTGTCAGCGCGAGTGCCCCGACCCCTGCTGCCATGCCCGCGGTCCCTGGAGAGATGCCCGGCGCGGCGACGCTGAATCAGGCCGCAGCCACGCCAGGTGCGGCCCGCCGAGCCCAGGCCGCCGCAACAATGCCCTGCCCGGCCCGCAAAGATCCGGCTGCCACCGCGACCCTCCTCCACGCCGCAGGTGCGGCCCGCCAAGGACCGGCTGCAACTGCGACGCCAATCCAGGCCGCAGAAGCGCCCAGCCCGGGCCCGCACAGATCCCATCGCAGCTGCGACGCCGA
Source organism: Anomaloglossus baeobatrachus (assembly GCF_048569485.1). Classification (NCBI taxonomy): domain Eukaryota; kingdom Metazoa; phylum Chordata; class Amphibia; order Anura; family Aromobatidae; genus Anomaloglossus; species Anomaloglossus baeobatrachus. The sequence continues at coordinate 409,771,794 of NC_134356.1, forward strand.
ACCAGGCCGCAGAAGCGCCCAGCCCGGCCCGCACAGATCCCATCGCAGCTGCGACGCCGAACCAGGCCGCAGAAGCGCCCAGCGCGGCCCGCCAAGACCCCGCCGCAGCGATGCCCTGCCCGGCCCGCCAAGACAAGACTGTACAATTATCTACCCCGGCCTGCAAGGCCAGAGCAGACACCGCTCCTCAGCCCAAGGAAGTCCCTGCTGGGAAGTCCCTGCTGGGGGAGGACCCCGAATACTGGAAGCTGAAGGCTGATCTAGAGGCCCACTTCCCAAAGGAGATGGTGGACCGGTATCTGCTCCCTCCGCATACCCACAGGAAGACTCCTGCAACATTCATGCCAAAGAGTCCCCCGCCCTGGCCTGCTGATGAACATCCATCCCTAGCGCTGCCACAAGAGGAGTGCCCAGAAGAACTAAGGGGGAGGGGAGGCCAGAAAGCTGAGAAGCTGACTCCAGAGCCATCAGCAGTGGATGCAGCACCAGTCCAAGAGCCAGAGATGCTGCCGTACTCCCGCTGGGATGAAGAGGGTCCGACATCCTCCGCTGAGGAAGATCTGTCCAGATACATCACCTGGGAGCCTGCAAGCGGTGAGGTGGCAGCCAGGCAGGACCCAGCCCGCAGGACACGGCGCCGCAGCAGGACAAGGGATCCACCTGCACAGCAGTCTCCAGAGGAGAAGGACGAGGTCACGGCCAGAGACTTAGAGGAAAAGCGGTCCTTGAGAAGGGCCAAATCCCAGGTCAGAGGCCCACTTTGTCGAGGAGTTGTAGAAGACTTCAGTCTAAGGTCTGGATATGGCTTTATAGTAGCACCTGGTGTAAAGGAGGGCATCTTTGTGAACAGAAGGGATGTAAGAGCACATTTACCTAGAGGACATCCAGGAAGAAACCTACAGATAGGAGATCCGGTAGAATTCACAAAGCACCAAGGAGAACGCGGATGGTACGCACTAGATGTCATACCATGTACCAGGAACCCCTACAGAGATCCTGTTATCTCTACAACAGATGATGACGACAGGTGCCAAAGCCCAATAGGCAAGAGCCCTGGTAAACAAGAGTAAAGTTAAATACGAAAGTACAGCAAGTTAAAGTTTGAAGTTTGCAACGTTACAGAAAAGTTTAAGAAATGTGCCCACATGAACTGATGTGAGAAAATCCTTTTGCACCTCGTGTATGGACCATAGGCTATGAACTGTCTATAGCCACAAACTCTCGCAGTGTTTATAGTTACCCCAGAGGTACAACCACTACCAGGGAGCACGCCTGTTTATGGGGCCTGGCTCTCCACCACAAAGAGGGTACCTGGTCAGCACCAACTGTGGAGGCCGCCTCTGCATCCTGCCAGAAGAGGCTGAAGGCGCGGCTCCACCAGGCCAGGTATACCCTGAAACCACCAGACCATGAAAGCCGCCTCTACATCCTGCCAGAAGTGGCTGAAGGCGCGGCCAACGGGAGAGGCAGATGGGAAGAAAGGTCTGGGGAAGCTGATGGCCCAGACCTGGTTACCAAAAAGAAACCGGTGACCTGCCGCCTGAGAGGGTTTAGGGTGGGTTAACGGACTTGTGGGTGGAGGGTGGTGATGTATGGTACCTGATGGTTTTAAAACGTTTTACCATGTTTTACTGTTTTACGCATTTTAAAAATGTTGTCTTGCAGCCCGAGGACGTGCTGGTGATAACTAAGGGGGAATGTGGCGCCCCTGACCTGGTCAGGCACCACTGAGTACTGCACCCATGCTGGGGACAGTACAAAACAGGTAATCCAGAAGGCTGACCGAGGTGTGACTACACAGGCGCATAGTGATCAGGTCTCACACATTTACCTTTGAGAGAACCCCTGGGGATCCCAGGAGGGGGCGAAGCCTCCATCTCCACTCGAGGGGTGTGGTAGAGAGCCTGGTTGCTAGGTGACGTAGGCAAGAACAGGAGAGGAGGGAAGAGTGAGCCGAAAACAGTTGAGTGGTGAAGTTCAGGGAGAGCAGAAGCAGACCCTGTAGCTCTACACAATTCTGACAACGTACGCGCAGTGACTACCGACGGGGGAGAACGGTCACCTGGTAGTGCTGCCCGAAATCCACCCACGACTAAAGAGAGAGCAACGGAGTGGAGAGTAAGGAGACTGTCAGGGAGATACCAGGCCCAAACGGGTAGCAGGTCCCAGTGCAGGGATAGATCCACCTGTCCTTTGCCAAACCTGCATGAGGGGGCACTTTACACCCCCAAGACAACACCACAGAGTCCGCAGCCACGTAGCAAAGTGAGGGCCCATAGCTCACAGGAGGCAAGCAGCCGGAGTGACCTGGTCCAGGCTACAAGCAAACGGGCCAAAAGGAAGGGGAGAGAGGCACCAGCAACTTCCCTGGGCGACCCCAGCAGGGCTTCAAGCAGGGGTTACCCCAAAACACAAAGGGCTAAGGAAGGCGAGTCGGTAGCCACCCTCATCAGTCAGCCTGAAGGACACCTGGTTCCAGCCTGGTTCATCCCAGCTACGCCCGGGTTACTCACCCTGCCACCCTCAGTGAGTAAAACCCTTGAAAGACATTCTGCTTGTGCGTGTGAGTCATTCTGCGACTTGTAGTTCCACACACCTATACGGGGCCCTGGGGCATGCCTCGCTCTCAGGAGGCTATTACAACTGACTGCACCCACTATCAGCCCCAGGCACCCCTAACCTGCAGTGGCGGTCTCCACTGACCGCAATTCTGAGAGTGGCGTCACGACAATCAAAATAGAGGATTTCCTACCTGTGACAAGATCCAGCCGCGTGGAGTCCCTGAAGGTAATGCACAGCTGCACCGACACCGAGCCTCGGGGCCCCACACATACACACACACACACACACACACACACACACATATATATAATGGCCCCACAGCCAGATCATATAAAAAAACAAAAAACAATACAGATTAGTTGCAGTGATGTTATCATGCTGCCCGCGTGACCATTCTGATGTCTTGAATACGAAAGAGTACAACAGTTTGCGGCCTAAGAGATGGGCAGTGGTAGAGCAGGGAGCTTGTGTCTCACTCTTCTATCTTTGGATTAAACTCTGCCAGCGTCATGGTGATGCTGACACAGTACAATGGGACGGTCACAGGAGATCTGGGGCTCTGGGTAAGAAGTTTGGAGATGGAGCCCCAGATCTTTGATGCTAGTGATACACCTGCTTAGAGATGACAATGCTGGATGTGGACGTTCTGGGATTATGTGGTTACATGCTTTGTGCAGTTGTGAGGCCACTTGGATATACTTCCAAATTCTCTGGGACATCTTTGGAAATGGCTTAAGGTAGAGAAATTAACATTCAATTCATGGGCAATAGTTTTGGTGAACTTTCCTGTAGTCACAATGCCAATTCCAAGCTCCCTTAAAACTTGCAGCACCTATGGCATTGTGCTGTGTGATAATACTGCACATTTTGGAGTGGCCTTTCATTGTTGAAAGGCTAAGGCACATCTGTGCACTAATCCTGCTGTCTAATCAGCATTTTGATATGCCACACCTGTGAGGTGGTTGGATTATCGCGGCAAAGGAGAAGCGCTCACTAAGGCCTGAAACACACATCCATAGAAAACACGTGCATGTCTTGCGATCCGTTTTTCGGGTCCATGTTCCATTTTGGTTGTCCGTTTCTCTGGTACATCAGAGTGATGGCGTATGCTTGCCGTGCGTGCGTGTGGAATGTCTTTGTATGCGTGAGATACGAACGTGTCATGTCCGTGTGCACTCCGTGTGCAGTCCGTGTTTCTTGAGCCGTTTCACCATTAAAAAAATAAAAAATGCACACGGACCATACGGAAAGCACACGTACATGGTCCGTGTCACGTACGTGCAGACACGGACCCATTGACTTTAGCGGGTCCGTGTCTGGGTGATGCTGGCAAAACGCGGACATGTCATCCGTCTAAAAAATGCACCGTTCCGTGTGGCTTTACGTGTGTGTGCTTGTTACCATAGGCTACCATTGGTACACGTGTGCCCGTGCCGCCAGTACGTACAAAAACGTACCAAACACGGAGCGGCGGCACGGATGTGTGTTGCAGGCCTAACACAGATTTAGACAAATTTGTGAACAATATTAGAAAGGAAAAGGCCTTTTTGTGTGCATAGCAAAAGACTTAGATCTTAGAGATCAGTTCATGAAAAATGGGAGAAAAAAAAAAACCAAAAGTGTTGCATTTACAGACAGATAGATAGATAGATAAAAAGACAGTGTAACACCTGCCTGGATAAACAGACTCAGGTAGGATGTAATGGACAGACTAGAGGGAAGCCCTTCACCAAGCAGGACCCCAGAACCCTGAAACTCTTTAACCCCTATATAGGGATTTGGAATTACATAGGGAACTGGAGATCTCTACCCGTGGAAGGCTGCAGTCCGATGAGAGTAGTCGTCAGGCAGGGTCAAACCCGGAACAGCAGAACAGGGACAGAATCGGCAGGCAAATGCGAAACAGACAACGTAGCAGTGGTCAGATCCGGGGCGGGCAGCGAGGTACAAAACAGCAGGCAGAAGGGTAGTCAACAACAAGCAAGTCAGCGCACAGGAATCACAAAACAAACAGCACATGAGCCAGAATCAGAACTATCTCTGGCAGAGTCCAGCAGACAGGAGGGGGAATAAGAAGGGTGTGGTGTCTTCCCATTAGCTGTAGCTAAATGATGGTACTTCAGCTGGGAGACACCCGCCACCTACAGTCAGCCAGCGGTACTGCAGATCCCAAGATAACCCAGCCCAGTGGATGATCGGAGCCTGCGCCCATCGGTGCTGCTGGCATCGACTCCTCTCCCATCACCAGCAGCATCCACGGCAGGAACACTGCATCGCCTGGCGATCGGAGCAGAAGTCGCTGGAGCAGACTCCGGCGGTGACGTAACAGACAGATAGAAGAACCTTTTTTTATACCCAGAAATGTATAGTTTGTTTTTTTTTCTAGAAAGAGAAATTTTTCATAAAAGTAAAAAATACAAGATGTTGCTTGTATTGGTCAATTTTTATCTATTCTTAAAGTACATATTTAACAAAGGCATGTGTAATCATCATCATTTTTGTGAATGTACTGTATATAGATTTTTTTCATTAGCAATTATTCACAGAAATAATATGTAGCAAAAATGCTAAGACACCTCTATAGTGACTCATCACATACTGCGATAAGTTTTATAATTAGGTTTTCCTCCACTAAGCACTATAAATGGTTACTGTTTTGGTTATGCGCTGATGGATAATGGAGGTGTCAATACATTTTGGGTCACGGCAGAGGTACTAATTTCATTTTCATCTATTTTTTAGTTGCTTAATGGTGTTAAAACTGGAGTGGATAATTAGCTCACTAGTGACCTAGGGGTTAGATGACAGGACCTAGCTTCAGTGCCCTCTAAATTAAGGTGTAAATCTAGAGCATATTAGTAAGCAACAATGGAAATGGTCTATGAATTGCTAATGTTTTTGTCTAATTATTGCTTGGTTAGTATTCCTCTAGCATAAACTATTCCATATGACATATATCAAATTGAGCCATCGGTACTGTAAAAAAAGGTTGACAGCAAATAAATATGTGACATTGGAGCTAAAGTGAAGGTCTATACACAGGGCCGTATTTGCCATTAGGCACTTGAGGGCACGTGCCTAGGGCGGCGCCTTCCAGGGGGGCGGCGCCGAAACCAAAATTTAAAAAAAAAAAAAAAACATTTTTTTTTTTTTAAATCTTCCTCCCTCCCTCCTCCAAACTCTTTATTAAATCCGGGGCCTTTTTGGAGGAGGGAGGGAGCGCACAGTCATTTATAGTCGCGTCTATAACACGCGACTATAAATGACACTGTGAGCGTGCCGGCACTTACTTCCGGGGTCAGAGGAGCTGTAATCAGCTCCCCGCCCCGACGTGCTGCCGTGCGCTCACTGTGCAGAGGTCATAGGAGCGTGAGGCCGCGCAGAGGAGGACGGGAGGAGCACCCGCCGGAGATGGAGCCGCCGCCGGAGATGGAGCCGCCGCCGGAGATGGAGCCGCCGCCGGAGATGGAGCCGCCGCCGGAGATGGAGCCGCCGAGCAAGATGTCAGATGCCGCCGCCGCCGCCACCGCCACCGCCACCGTGGAGAACGGGAGATGCAGCCTGGAGCAGGTAAGCGCTTTACAGCCGAAGACAGCGCCGAACAAGCAACCCGGGGGGGGGGGGCGCAACATGGAGGATGGGGGGGATGGAACATGATATGGGGGCGCAACATGGAGGATGGGGGGGATGGAACATGATATGGGGGTGCAACATGGAGGATGGGGGGACGGAACATGATATGGGGGCGCAACATGGAGGATGGGGGGATGGAACATGATATGGGGGCGCAACATGGAGGATGGGGGGGATGGAACATGATATGGGGGCGCAACATGGAGGATGGGGGGATGGAACATGATATGGGGGCGCAACATGGAGGATGGGGGGATGGAACATGATATGGGGGCGCAACATGGAGGATGGGGGGATGGAACATGATATGGGGGCGCAACATGGAGGATGAGGGGATGGAACATGATATGGGGGCGCAACATGGAGGATGAGGGGATGGAACATGATAAGGGGGCGCAACATGGAGGATGGGATGCAGCATGATGTGGGGGTGCAACATGGAGGATGGGGGGGGATGCAGCATGATGTGGGGGTGCAACATGGAGGCTGGGGGGGATGGAACATGATATGGGGGCGCAACATGGAGGATGGGGGATGGAACATGATATGGGGGCGCAACATGGAGGATGGGGGGATGGAACATGATATGGGGGCGCAACATGAAGGATGGGGGGATGGAACATGATATGGGGGCGCAACATGAAGGATGGGGGGATGGAACATGATATGGGGGCGCAACATGAAGGATGGGGGGATGGAACATCATATGGGGGCGCAACATGGAGGATGGGGGGATGGAACATGATATGGGGGCGCAACATGGAGGATGGGGGGATGGAACATGATATGGGGGCGCAACATGGAGGATGGGGGGATGGAACATGATATGGGGGCGCAACATGGAGGATGGGGGGGATGGAACATGATATGGGGGTGCAACATGGAGGATGAGGGGATGGAACATGATATGGGGGCGCAACATGGAGGATGAGGGGATGGAACATGATAAGGGGGCGCAACATGGAGGATGGGATGCAGCATGATGTGGGGGTGCAACATGGAGGATGGGGGGGGATGCAGCATGATGTGGGGGTGCAATATGGAGGCTGGGGGGGGATGGAACATGATATGGGGGCGCAACATGGAGGCTGGGGGATGGAACATGATATGGGGGCGCAACATGGAGGATGGGGGGATGGAACATGATATGGGGGCGCAACATGGAGGATGGGGGATGGAACATGATATGGGGGCGCAACATGAAGGATGGGGGGATGGAACATGATATGGGGGCGCAACATGAAGGATGGGGGGATGGAACATCATATGGGGGCGCAACATGGAGGATGGGGGGGATGGAACATGATATGGGGGCGCAACATGGAGGATGGGGGGATGGAACATCATATGGGGGCGCAACATGGAGGATGGGGGGATGGAACATGATATGGGGGCGCAACATGGAGGATGGGGGGATGGAACATGATATGGGGGCGCAACATGGAGGATGGGGGGATGGAACATGATATGGGGGCGCAACATGGAGGATGGGGGGATGGAACATGATATGGGGGCGCAACATGGAGGATGGGGGGGGATGCAGCATGATGTGGGGGCGCAACATGGAGGATGGGGGGGGATGCAGCATGATGTGGGGGCGCAACATGGAGGATGGGGGGGGATGCAGCATGATGTGGGGGCACAACATGGAGGATGGGGGGGATGCAGTATGATGTGGGGGCGCAACATGGAGGATGGGGGGGATGCAGCATGATGTGGGGGTGCAACATGGAGGATGGGGGGGATGCCGCATGATATGGGGGCGCAACATGGAGGATGGGCGGGATGCAGCATGATGTGGGGGTGCAACATGGAGGCTGGGGGGGATGCCGCATGATATGGGGGCGCAACATGGGGGATGGAACATGATGTGGGGGCGCAGCATGGAGGATGGGGGGGATGAAGCATGATGTGGGGGCGCAGCATGGAGGATGGGGGCGATGAAGCATGATGTGGGGGCGCAGCATGGAGGATGGGGGCGATGAAGCATGATGTGGGGGCGCAGCATGGAGGATGGGGGGGATGAAGCATGATGTGGGGGCGCAACATGGAGGATGGGGGGGGATGAAGCATGATGTGGGGGCGCAACATGGAGGATGTGGGGGCGCAACATGGGGATGGAGCATGATGTGGGGGTGCAGCATGGGGGATGGAGCAGAATGGGAAAATGAGGGAGGGTGGTGGACAGTATAGCAAATGGGAGTTACAGTATGGAGAATGAGAGGCATGGTATGGAGAATGGGGTAGCATGGGGGGGGGGCATGGTATGGAGAATGAGAGGCATGGTATGGAGAATGGGGTAGCACGGGGGGAGGCATGGTATGGAGAATGGGAAAGCATGGGGGGTACTCTGTATGGAAGGGGAACCATGGTGGGCTTGGTATGGAGGGGGCTTGATATGGAGAAGAGGCAGCATGGGGAGCGCTCAGTTAGGAGCCTGTTAGGGCTGGGTATACAGAATGCGAAGCATAAGGCTCATTATAGAGTGGAGACATCATGAGGGGGACAGTGAAGTGGGGGCTGCATGGAGAGGTGGGGACAGTGGAGGTCATAGTTCATAAGTGAGGAAGGTCTGGAGGGTATAATTCAGTGGGGAGGACAGTGGGGGTTTTCATGTGAGGGGGCAGTGTAGTGGAAATGTTATAGGAGAGAATGTGGAGGCTGTATGCTGTAAGTGACACGGTGTGGGGTCATTCTTTGTGCTGTGAGCTCAGTGATGGGCAATTATTTATTCTTGGGCACAGCCTTGGGCTTACTTAGGGTGGTTACTCTTTAGTGAGGAGAATTATGAGTCTCACCAGGTTTTTGCCACCTAATTTGAGAGCAGCATAATGTAGGGGCAGAGATCCTGATTCCAGTGTTGTCACTTACTGGGCTGCTTAATGTAGTTTTGATAACATCACTGTTTAATCAGCAGTAGTTATCATTACAGGACTACTTGGTGTGCTGCAGGTAGTCCAGCATATTCATGAGCTCTGTATAACTGCGAGATCTGCAGCAGAGAAAACGACAGCAAACAGCTCAGTAAGTGACACATTGCTGGAATCAGGGGCTCTGTCTCTACATTATGCTGCTCTCAGATGGGGGAGCAAAACCTGGTGACAGATTCCCTATACGGGCACCATTGCAGTATGTGCTGCAGCAGACCAGACAAGAGGGGAGTCCTGGGAGACGCAGGACAATGTGTTGCTAAGAGCGATGACATTTTACTTTTACTCCCAAAATGGCAATTAATCTGCAGACACATTTATACAGGGGACGTCGCTCTGGCATGTACAGTTTTACCTTAATATTATATATATGCAAACTGTTCTGTCCCCCCTGGTGCGGCCGGTGTCTTGGTGCAGATGTGCACCGTCCTATTTGCATATTAAAGACAGTCCCTCGTCCTTAGGTGAGAGTCAGTGCTGTCTAAAATCACTTAGCATTTCTGCACGTGTCCTGACACTGGAGGAGCAGAGTAGCACTCCAAGTGTCAGTGTGGGTGCGCCTGCAATGTGACTGCAGTGTCCGCGTGGGTGCGCCTGCAATGTGACTGCAGTGTCCGCGTGGGTGCGCCTGCAATGTGACTGCAGTGTCCGCGTGGGTGCGCCTGCAATGTGACTGCAGTGTCCGCGTGGGTGCGCCTGCAATGTGACTGCAGTGTCCGCGTGGGTGCGCCTGCAATGTGACTGCAGTGTCCGCGTGGGTGCGCCTGCAATGTGACTGCAGTGTCCGCGTGGGTGCGCCTGCAATGTGACTGCAGTGTCCGCGTGGGTGCGCCTGCAATGTGACTGCAGTGTCCGCGTGGGTGCGCCTGCAATGTGACTGCAGTGTCCGCGTGGGTGCGCCTGCAATGTGACTGCAGTGTCCGCGTGGGTGCGCCTGCAATGTGACTGCAGTGTCCGCGTGGGTGCGCCTGCAATGTGACTGCAGTGTCCGCGTGGGTGCGCCTGCAATGTGACTGCAGTGTCCGCGTGGGTGCGCCTGCAATGTGACTGCAGTGTCCGCGTGGGTGCGCCTGCAATGTGACTGCAGTGTCCGCGTGGGTGCGCCTGCAATGTGACTGCAGTGTCCGCGTGGGTGCGCCTGCAATGTGACTGCAGTGTCCGCGTGGGTGCGCCTGCAATGTGACTGCAGTGTCCGCGTGGGTGCGCCTGCAATGTGACTGCAGTGTCCGCGTGGGTGCGCCTGCAATGTGACTGCAGTGTCCGCGTGGGTGCGCCTGCAATGTGACTGCAGTGTCCGCGTGGGTGCGCCTGCAATGTGACTGCAGTGTCCGCGTGGGTGCGCCTGCAATGTGACTGCAGTGTCCGCGTGGGTGCGCCTGCAATGTGACTGCAGTGTCCGCGTGGGTGCGCCTGCAATGTGACTGCAGTGTCCGCGTGGGTGCGCCTGCAATGTGACTGCAGTGTCCGCGTGGGTGCGCCTGCAATGTGACTGCAGTGTCCGCGTGGGTGCGCCTGCAATGTGACTGCAGTGTCCGCGTGGGTGCGCCTGCAATGTGACTGCAGTGTCCGCGTGGGTGCGCCTGCAATGTGACTGCAGTGTCCGCGTGGGTGCGCCTGCAATGTGACTGCAGTGTCCGCGTGGGTGCGCCTGCAATGTGACTGCAGTGTCCGCGTGGGTGCGCCTGCAATGTGATTGCAGTGTCCGCGTGTGTGCGCCTGCAATGTGACTGCAGTGTCTGCGTGGGTGCGCCTGCAATGTGACTGCAGTGTCTGCGTGGGTGCGCCTGCAATGTGACTGCAGTGTCCGCGTGGGTGCGCCTGCAATGTGACTGCAGTGTCTGCGTGGGTGCGCCTGCAATGTGACTGCAGTGTCCGCGTGGGTGCGCCTGCAATGTGACTGCAGTGTCTGCGTGGGTGCGCCTGCAATGTGACTGCAGTGGGTGCGCCTGCAGTGTGACTGCAGTGTCTGCGTGGGTGCGCCTGCAATGTGACTGCAGTGGGTGCGCCTGCAGTGTGACTGCAGTGTCTGCGTGGGTGTGCATGCAATGTGACTGCAGTGGGTGCGCCTGCAGTGTGACTGCAGTGTCAGTGTGGGTGCGCCTGCAGTGTGACTGCAGTGTCAGTGTGGGTGCGCCTGCAGTGTGACTGCAGTGTCAGTGTGGGTGCGCCTGCAATGTGACTGCAGTGTCTGCGTGGGTGTGCATGCAATGTGATGCAGGCATGTTCTGACACCTGGTTGCTGCCTGTATTTGACTGCTGATTCAATGAGGAAGGTTGTTGAAGTGAGCAGACAGCACATCACAGCGCCGTGTCCCCCTCCTCACTGTGCTCCTCCTGTGTTGGATGCACACATGCACTGACGCTTGGCGTGTGCCGCTGTGCTCCTCCTGTGTTGTGTGCACACCCGCACTGACGCTTGGAGTGTGCCGCAGTGTTGGGTGCGGTGCAGCAGGAGATCTGGTGTTACGGTGCTCACTCTCACCAATGGATCACTATTAAGACAAAGGCCTGGCTAGTATTTTCCTATATTAGGTGGTAATGGTGCACCCAGGCTTAGGCCGCGCAGAAATGTCCTCATTTTCATATCAAATAAATGTGGCTTTTTCAGTGAACATTAAAGGGAACCTGTTACACCCTTTTTCAATTCTAAACTGCCCCCCCTCTTGTTAGTGATGCAACGTAAGTGATGCACATTTTCTGACTAACAAGACAATGGAGCAGTTTAATATTAAAGATCATGACCAGTTCCTTTTAAGCTGAACTCTATGGGTGGGTTTATTTCTCCACAGATCATGTCCCCCATATAAATATTTCCGCAGTTTAGGTGTCATTTTGGGGTGACAGATTCCCTTTAAGTCAGCTTAAAAATCATCTCACCTGACGAATGAAAGTTTTTGCTCGTGCATCGGGTGATGGACACTGTTTAGATAAATCAGTTTCCCAGCTTTGGCTGCAGTGTGAATGCTGCTTTTAAAGGGGTTTTCTCACATTGGGATCTTACCCCCTATCCTTGGGATGGGGAATAACTTTCCAATCGCTGGGGGTCCGACTACCGTGGCCCCGAGTGTTTCCCAGAACCAGAACATGCAGACAGAATGGATTCCGGGAGTAAAATTTCATAGTCCTGTCTCCTGAGCTGTGCACTTAAAAGGTCTTTTGAGCAATTGGTGGGGGTCTCAAGTCCCACCCCATGATGCCCCTTCTCCCTACTGAGCCCACCTCTGCCCTACTAATCTCCTCAGAATTAATGGACCTAAACCTATAAGATCTCGTCCAAAAGTTAAGTCTACTGCCTGGGACTAATCAGTATTGTGGTTCTTATATGGTCCACAGTCTAATGATGGCTGGTAACAACTACCAGCATCTCCTTACCATTGTTAAGGACATACTGAGAGTTGTACGTTAATGCAATACATAGATGTATATGGGTCTAACCTGACACTGCACTTGATTGCTGTGTGAAGTTGGCATTGTATTCATGTACTGATGGTGGTTTTGGCGATGTATTGTCTTCAGGGTGGGTTTGGTGATGTTATTGTGTTTAGGGTGGTTTTGGTGATATTACTGTATTGACAGTAGTTCTGTTGATGTATTACTGTACTAACTGTGGTTTTGGTTACGTATTATAGTATGTAGTGTGGTTTTAGTTATGTATTACTGTACTGATGGTGGTTCTGGTGATAGTCATGTGGCTGTTGTAATCTTTACCTTATCAGTCTTGATCCTAAAACATAGGGTCAGCGTGCTGGACTAAAATACAGCTATCTGCATGTCTGTCAGCCGAATAAGTAATAGACTAAAGCCCCCATACACTATAGTCTGATTTTTAGGCCGACAGCTATCTTGCTCGGCTCTCCCATATACAGGAGCACTCATTCTGCCAAGTGTTTCTGTGTTCTTTATTAGAGCCGCTGCTGGACATCTCCGGCAGCAGCTTATCATTTAGAGGATAATAGGATCTACACTCCATAATTGGACATTCTGGATCCTTATTCCCCTGACAATCAGAATTGAGAGCCCCTGTTCACATTGGGCTATCTGCAGAACCTGTCGATATTGGCGGGTTTAGACCACTTTAGGTTAATGTGTATGGAGGTCTTAACTACTATCTGAAGGCTCTGGGCTCTATCAGGGAATGTGCACACGTCTTGTAGATGTCTGTGAACCCCCGCAATTATTCAGACAGAAAACACTTTAGGACAGTCATCATTTTATCCTGAAGCAAATATTTATTTATTTTTTGCTGTGGCTTCTTGGTTGTTTTTTCCAACATCTTTTAGCTCCTGGATTTTACTTATTTTTTTAAATGAAGTAGTAAGCGGCATCCAAGCAGCAGGCGCCATATAATGGACCGGTCACAACTAGTAACCAGCATCCAAGCAGCAGCCGCCATATAATGCACCGGTCACAACTAGTAAGCGGCGTCCAAGCAGCAGCCGCCATATAATGGACCGGTCACAACTAGTAAGCGGCATCCAAGCAGCAGCCGCTATATAATGGCCGGTCACAACTAGTAAGCGGCATCCAAGCAGCAGCCGCCATATAATGGCCGGTCACAACTAGTAAGCGGCATCCAAGCAGCAGCCGCCATATAATGGCCGGTCACAACTAGTAAGCGGCATCCAAGCAGCAGGCTCCATATAATGGCCGGTCACAACTAGTAAGCGGCATCCAAGCAGCAGCCGCCATATAATGGACCGGTCACAACTAGTAAGCGGCATCCAAGCAGCAGCAGCCATATAATGGACCGGTCACAACTAGTAAGCGGCATCCAAGCAGCAGCCGCCATATAATGGACCGGTCACAACTAGTAAGCGGCGTCCAAGCAGCAGCCGCCATATAATGGACCGGTCACAACTAGTAAGCGGCGTCCAAGCAGCAGCCGCCATATAATGGACCGGTCACAACTAGTAAGCGGCATCCAAGCAGCAGGCGCCATATAATGGCCGGTCACAACTAGTAAGCGGCATCCAAGCAGCAGGCGCCATATAATGGCCGGTCACAACTAGTAAGCGGCATCCAAGCAGCAGCCGCCATATAATGGCCGGTCACAACTAGTAAGCGGCATCCAAGCAGCAGGCTCCATATAATGGCCGGTCACAACTAGTAAGCGGCATCCAAGCAGCAGCCGCCATATAATGGACCGGTCACAACTAGTAAGCGGCATCCAAGCAGCAGCAGCCATATAATGGACCGGTCACAACTAGTAAGCGGCATCCAAGCAGCAGCCGCCATATAATGGACCGGTCACAACTAGTAAGCGGCGTCCAAGCAGCAGCCGCCATATAATGGACCGGTCACAACTAGTAAGCGGCGTCCAAGCAGCAGCCGCCATATAATGGACCGGTCACAACTAGTAAGCGGCATCCAAGCAGCAGGCGCCATATAATGGCCGGTCACAACTAGTAAGCGGCATCCAAGCAGCAGGCGCCATATAATGGCCGGTCACAACTAGTAAGCGGCATCCAAGCAGCAGGCGCCATATAATGGCCGGTCACAACTAGTAAGCGGCATCCAAGCAGCAGGCGCCATATAATGGCCGGTCACAACTAGTAATCAGCATCCAAGCAGCAGGCGCCATATAATGGCCGGTCACAACTAGTAAGCGGCATCCAAGCAGCAGGCGCCATATAATGGACCGGTCACAACTAGTAAGCGGCATCCAAGCAGCAGGCGCCATATAAAGGACCGGTCACTGTCAGCCGCTTCATGTCTGAGGAAACCTGACGCGCTTAAAAAACTCCAAAGACTGAACATATGGACAGCAAGTCGTTTTACATTGCAGTGTATGAGTTCATTTCTTTAATATTTAGAGTTTGGGTTTTTTGGGCGGGTTATAGGGCGGATCTGTCTGGAAAAAAAAAAAAAAAGCTGTGTGCATATAACCGTAATCTGACTGATCAGAAGGGGGCGCCACCACTGACAGTGCCTAGGGCTGCAAAAACCCCAAATACGGCCCTGTCTATACATCTTGTTTGATTTATTTTTGTGGATCACCTTTAAATGTAGCTCAGGTAATAAATATGGACCATTCAGTTTTACATAAACTGCAATATATAAGGTACGTCCGTTGGCTAAGACTTCCTTAACAAGATCCCTGTTATCTTCTTGATTTCTAAACCAATCTATGAGATTATGATGAAGTACGTAGTTTTAGACTGCAATGCTAAACTGTAATAATTCTAACAAAAACTGTGGCCCTGATTCATTATTATTAATATTGAAGTCACTTTTTATTTTGTTTTGTGGGACTTGCGCAAGCTTATATGCCAAATTCATCCAAATGGTGCACATGATTCATGAATTTGGTATTTTTCATGACTTTTTAGCACCACAATTCACAAACCATTTAAAAATGTTCATGCTTAACATTTATCAAGTTGAAAATCCATCTACAATCTTACTCCAGGCAAAGATTGGAGTAAAATGAGCAAAAAAAGTGACATTTGGTAAAAGACTCATTTTATGAAGATAATAAATCAAAGTTGTCTATATTAAATATAAAAAGAGAAAAAGACAACTTAAAAAGCACAAAACATATAGAGAATAAGGCACAGATATTAATCCCTTTACGACCTAAGATATAACCAGTGGCGTAACTAGAGTTTGATGGGCCTTGGTGCAAAGTTTGGACCTGCCGCCTCCAACCGTACACGGACACTCGGGGTATGGGATAATTACGCTGACATTCGGGGCATGGGATAGTGTCACTGACACTTGGCTCCTTCCCTCAGCACTCATGTTTCCCATGATCTGAAATCCCTCTTCCTATCAGCACCAAGTAATCATATGTTCTGATATCCATCTTCAGCAAGCCCCTTCCGTATGGTCTGCTATACATCTTTCCCTCAGCACGTAGCTTTCCCATGCTCTTCTATACATCTTTCCCCCAGCATCCAGCTTTCTCATGATATCAGAGCATGGGAAAGCTAGGTGCTGAGGGAAAGATGTATAGAAGAGTATGGAAAAGCTGGGTGCTGAGGGAAAGAGCCTCTTTTCCTAAGCACAAAACTTTCCCATGCCATGCTTTTATCTTTCCAAGATAAAACAAGGCACTCTTCAGGGTATACTTTAAATAAAGTTTATTTTCAAAAGAATATTGTTGTGAACGTGTGACGTTTCGGCCACATAGTGGCCTTCATCAAACAATTCGCAAAATAGTATGTACTGGAACACATTTATGCAGCAATGTATATTAGCACAGTATAGAGCAGCGTCTTATGCAAAAAGACCAAGGTCAGCAAGAAAATAGTAATATGAACAATTTTAAGATTGTGTGAAAACCAGAAATGCACCCAGTAACAGGAGCCAGCGACAGCATGGGGCAACAGTGCCGAACAGTGGTATCCACCGCTATGCAGTGCATAGTGCTCCTGTTACTGGGTGCATCTCTTGTTTTGACACAATCTTAAAACTATTTACATTACCATTTTCTTGCTGACCTTGTTTATTTGTTGCATAAGATGCTGCTCTATACTGTGCTAATATACATTGCTGCATATATTTGTTCCAGTACGTACAATTTTCTGAGTTATTTAATGAAGGCCACTACATGGCCGAAACGTCACATGTTCACAACAAAATTATTTTGAAAATAAACATTGTTTAAACTATACCCTGAAGAGTACCTTGTTTTATCTTGGATATCTACGATTTGGAAACTGACAAGTGGACCTCCATTTATACCGCAGTGGCTGTGCCTTATCCTGTTACAAATGCTTTTATCTTTGTCCCCCCTCGTATATAGCTCTCCAAATACTATAATAACTAGAGTTGAGCGCGGTTTGCGGTTCGCAGTTCTCCAGTTCGCGGTTCGAGTGATTTTGGGGCTGTTCTAGATCGAACTAGAACTCGAGCTTTTTGCTAAAGTTCGATAGTTCTAGTTACGTTCGAGAACGGTTCTAGCAGCAAACAGCAGGGCTTTTTACAGCTACAGTGTGCAGGGAGCCATCGCTGGCAGCCTGCCAGAAGCTGGTAACCAAGAAAAACATCGGGTATCCAAGCAAAGCGCTTTGGTTAGTAACCCGATATTTATCCTTGTTACGTGTACAGGGAGCCGGCACTTCCCCGATCAGCTCGCTCCGCCACCTCCTGCATGTGGCATGTACACACACATACACACACACACTCACACACACACTCACACTCACCTGTCCCCTGCCATGCAGTCCACGACACTGACGTCCTCAGCGCCACATGACTTTGCTAGGCTCCACCCACTTTGCACTCCGCCGCCCGCACACATGGCCCCGCTAGGCTCCGCCCACCTGACACTCTGCACACATGGTCCCGCTAGGCTCCGCCCACCTGGCACTCTGCACACATTGCCCCGCTAGGCTCCGCCCACCTGGCATTCTGCACACATGGCGCTGCTAGGCTCCACCCACCTGGCACTCTGCACACATTACCCCGCTAGACTCTACCCACCTGGCACTCTGCACGCATTACCCTGCTAGGCTCCGCCCACCTGACACTCTACACACATGGTCCCACTAGGCTCCGCCCACCTGGCACTCTGCACACATGGTCTCACTCGGCTTACCTGCAGTGATGAAGTCCCGCCCTCCCAACCTCAGAGCTGTCACTGTCCTCCATGGCCGCCGCTTGACACATCACCTTCTCTCGCCTCCGACCCGAGACTGACTAGCGGTGACATCACGGGCCGCTCGCGATACTTGGCTGTGAAGGCGGCGGTCATTGAAGTCAGTGACAGGTGCTGTCAGCAGTGCAGGAGATCAGCGCAGGTAATGTACCTCGCTCCTGACAGCAGCACTTGTCATGCCCTGCAGTGACCTGGGCTGACCCATTGATGTTAGCTCAGGTCACTGCATTGCTCTCCCAGCCAATGGGGAACATCCTGCTCTTCATTGACTGGGACAGTGACTATGGTATGGATCGTCATGGGAACCCCTTGGATTACAGCAGACCTGGATTTGTTTTTCTTTCTAATAAATTGGTTAGAGAGGGAATGTATTGGGGAGTGTTTTTTCAAATAAAAATGTGTTTGTCGTCTATTTTTTTTTATTACTGACTGGGTTGGTGATGTCGGGTATCTGATAGACGCCTGACCTCACCAACCCCAGGGCTTGATGCCAAGTGACATTACACATCTGGTATTAACCCCATATATTAGCCCGTTTGCCACCACACCAGGGCACGGGATGAGCTGGGGCGAAGCACCAGGATTGGCGCATCTAATGGATGCGCCACTTCTGGGGCGGCTGCGGCCTGCTATTTTTAGGCTGGGGAGAGTCCAATAACCATGGACCTCCCTAGTCTGAGAATATCAGACCCCAGCTGTCTGCTTTACCTTGGCTGGTGATCCAATTTTGGGGGGACCCCTACGTGTTTTTTTTTAAAATTATTTATTTAATTTAAAATAACAGCGTGGGGTGCCCTCAGTTTTGGATTACCAGCCAAGGTGAAGCTGCCAGCTGTGGTCTGTAGCTGCAGCTGTCTGCTTTACCCTAGCTGGCTACAAAAATAGGGGGAACCCCACGTCATTTTTTTTTTTCATTTTTTTGGCTAAATACAAAGCTAAGCACCCCTTAGTGCCACATGAAAGGCACCAAAGGGTGCAAAATTACAAAATGCAGGAGAGTGGGACATTATGCGTCTTTCTGCCATTATAATGACAGAAAAGACTGATATGAAGTGTACAAGCACAGGAAAATCACCAGAGCGCTCTACGCTGTGAAAAGCAGTAGAAAATGGCACTGGAGTGAACATGTGACAGTCTCATGTAGGATGAAGCTATGGATCCTGGGTAAATTTATGTATTTTCCCTCCTTCAGTTTTTTGGCAGTACGCCAAAAAAAACGGAAGTCACACGGATGACAAACAGATGACATACGGACCGTCTACAGAACGGAAGCGGATGCCACACAGATGCACCCGTGAAAAAAATGGACTGTTTTTTGCAGACCGCAAAAATGGATCGGTCGTGTTAATGAAGCCTAATTCTGATCTGCCGTTTATAAAAAGCAGGCAGAAATAAGTGAATAGCGCCCCCCAGCGTCAGAAAATCTCCGGGGTTTCAGGGGTAGCTGAGACCCTGGAGATCATGATTCAGGGCGTTTTTTCCGGTCCCCGCTCACGTGATCACAGGTATACACCGTATACCGATGATCACGTTATAGTAAATGACAGCATCGGTAAAAAATTATTTATCTCCCATCTGGCATGAACAAACATGATAAATCTCCTCCCCGGTCCCCTCTGGTCCCCCGGTGTCGCCAAAGTGCCCCCCCCTGACCCCCTTCCAGAAATCCAAGATGGCCGCGCGGACAGCAGCGCGCCGGCCACATTCACCCTACTCCTCTGATTTCTGTCGCACGTGCCATGACACATGCGACAGAAAACTCCTCCCCAGGCCCTGCCAGGTCAGCCCCTATAACCCCACCGGTGTTCCCCAGTGTCCCACGGTACCTGTGCAGCGTTGATCCCCCGCGGCCCTCTCCTTCACAATAAACGCTGCCACATGCACAGAGCGGCTGTCAGCTCAGCTTCCTTTGTTCAGACACAGTGAGTGGTGGTTATGCATCTGTAAGCTAAATGGGTGGCACGGTGGCTCAGTGGTTAGCATTGCATTCTTGTGGTGGCTCAGTGGTTAGCACTGAAGTCTTGCAGCGCTGAGGTCCTGGGTTCAATTCCCACCAAGGACACCATCTGCAAGGAGTTTGTATGTCCCCCTGTGTTTGCGTGGGTTTACTCCTGGTACTCCGGTTTCCTCCCACACTCCAAAGACATACAGATAGGGAATTTAGATTGTGAGCCCCATTGGGGACAGTGTTCCCAATGTATGTAAAGCACTATGGAATTAATAACGCTATATAAATGAATAAATTAATATTATTACTGCAATGCCCTACTCATAAGGTAAGGAACATAGTTGATCAGGAGAGCTATATACTACGTTTCCAAATGGAGGTATTTGATTTTATAGTTGCCCTGCTGAAACTACCAAACATGAGAGTCCGTTATACGCCACAAGAAAACACATCTAAATAGCGAGCTCTGTTGTTAAGTATTCATTCAGCTGGATAACTGGACTTAAAGGGGTATTCCATCTCCAAGATCCTATCCCCAATATATAGTAAGTGGAATAGCAATAATATCAGCAAATACCAATATTTGGAAATGTAGAATAGTTCTCCTGATTAAGCATGCCCTTACCTCATGAGCAGGGCATTGCAGCTTTGGTAGCAACCGTTACGACATGGACTCTGCTGCTGTGGACCCAGGGAGAGTGAATGCAGATTCATTGCACCCACACTACTCACATGAAGGGTCTGCACTCCTAGAAAATGGGGGATACGTTCCCTGAGTGTCTCCCCCGATATTCTAGACGGTCCAGAGTCATCGTGGGACCCCTTTATTTTTTTTTCTTACAATAAATTGGTGAAAGAGGGACTGTTTTTTCAAATAATTTTTTTTTGTTGATTTTTTTTGTTAGTACTGACAGTTTAGGATGTTGGGTATCTAATAGACGCCATGACATCACAAACTGCTGGGCTTGATGTCAGGTGACTTTACAGCTAGTATCAACCCGATTTATTACCCCGTTTGTCACTGCACCAGGGCATGGAATGAACTGGGGTGAAGCGCCAGGATTGGCGCATCTAGTGGATGCGCCACGTCTGGGGCGCCTGTGGCCTGCTATTTTTAGGCTGTGAAGGGCCAATAACTATGGACCTTCCCACCCTGAGAGTACCAGACCACAGCTGTCCGCTTTACCTTGGCTGGTGACCCAATTTGGGGGGGACCCTACTTTTTTTTGTAATTATTAATATTTATAAAATAGCCTGGGGTGACCTCCACATTGGATCCCCAACCACAGTAAAGCTGACAGCTGTGGTTTTCAGGATACAGCCGTCTGCTTTACCCTAGCTGGCTATCAAAAATGGGGGGACCCAACGTCATTTTTTTTTTAACTATTTTTTAAATAGAAAAAATTAATGGGCTTCCCTGTATTTTGATTGCCAGCCAAGGTAACGCCAAGCAGATTGGGGTGGCAAGCCATAGCTGACTGCTTTATCTGCGCTGAAAATCAAAAATACCACGGAGCGCTACGTCATTTTTTTTAAAGATTTATTTTTACAGCACTGTGATGTCCAGCAATCAAAATACAGGGAAGCCCATTTTGTTTTTAGTTATTTAACCCCTTCACGACCATGGACGGATCTTTCCGTCATGGATCGTGTCCCGGTAAGCCCCGCCCCCTGCCGCGGGCAGGCGGCGTGGATCGGCACACATATCAGCTGTTTTCAACAGCTGACATGTGTGCCTACATGTTCCGAGTGGAATCGCATTCCACCCGGAACATTAACCCCTTAGATCTCGCTGCCAAAGTCTGGCAGCGAGATCTATATGCGCGCGGCCATGTTTTTTACTTTCCGCCGCCCCCTCCGGACGTCACGTGAGTGATCACGTGACGTTCGGTGGTTGCCATCGTAGCACAGGGTTATGTGATGACGCCTGCTGCTATGAAGTTTCACTTTCATTCTTCCTCGGCACGGAGCAGAGGAAAAAAGAAAGTGACTATTTCTGCTGTTTACAGCGGTATAGCTGTAATCAGCAGATAGCGATCAGCAATCGGATTGCTGATCGCTATAGCCCCCTAGGGGGACTAGTAAAATAAAATAAAAAAAGTAAAAAAAGTTTTAAAAAATTTAAAAAAAAACAAAAAACCTAAAAGTTCAAATCACCCCCCTTTTCCCCCATTGAAAATTAAAGGGTTAAAAAATAAATAAATATACACATATTTGGTATCGCCGTGTTCAGAAATGCCCGATCTATCAAAATATAAAATCCATTAATCTGATTGGTAAACGACGTAGTGGCAAAAAAATTCCAAATGCCAAAATTACGTTTTTTGGTCGCCGCAAGTTTTACGCAAAATGCAATAACAGGCGATCAAAATGTAGCATCTGCGCAAAAATGCTACCATTAGAAACATCAGCTCGAGACGCAAAAAATAAGCCGTCACTGAGCCATAGATCCCAAAAAATAAGAACGCTACGTGTTTTGGAAAATGGTGCAAAACGCGCACCACTTTTATTGGACAAATTGTGAATTTTTTTTAACCCCTTAGATACAAGTAAACCTATACATGTTTGGTGTCTACAAACTCAGGCATCATACCCACACATCAGTTTTACCATATAGTGAACACCGTGAATAAAACATCCCAAAAACTATTGTGCCATCACACTTTTTTTGCAATTTTTCCACATTTGGAATTTTTTTGCTTTCCAGTACACCATATGGTAAAACTTATGATTGTATTTAAAAGTACAACTTGTCCCACAAAAAACAAGCCCTCATATGGCAAGATTGACAGAAAAATAAAAAAGTTACGGCTCTCGGAAGAAGGGGAGCTAAAAACAAAAACGCAAAAACGGAAAGTGCCCCGGGGCTGAAGGGGTTAAATACATAATTAAAAAAATATATATGGGCTCCCGCTGCATTTTTTGTATTGCTAACAAAGGGTAATCCAAGCAGCTACTGGCTGCTAACCCCCACTGCTTGGTGTTACCTTCACTGGCAATGGAAAATCCAGGGAAGCATTTTTTATTTTTTTTGCCAAAAAACTACAAAACAAATGACGTGAGCTTCGCCATATTTTTGTATGCTAGCCATGTACAGTAGGAAGGTACGGGCTGCCCCCAATCCCCAGCTGCCTATTTGTACCCGGCTGGGAACTAAAAATAGTTGGATACAGCGCCAGAAGATGGCGCTTCTATGAAAGTGCCATTTTCTGAGGCGGCTGCAGGCTGCAATTCGCAGCAGAGGGGCCCAGAAAGCTCAGGCCAACCTGTGCTGCGGATTCCAATCCCCAGCTGCCTAGTTGTACCTGGCTGGACACAAAAATATGGCGAAGCCTACGTCATTTGTTTTCTAATTATTTCATAAAATTCATGAAATAATAAAAAAAGGGCTTCCCTATATTTTTGGTTCCCAGCCGGGTACAAATAGGCAGCTGGGGGTTTGGGGGCAGCCCATAGCTGCCTGCTGTACCTGGCAAGCATACAAAAATATGGCGAAGCCCACATAATTTTTTTCAGGGGGCAAAAAACTCCTGCATACAGTCCTGGATGGAGTATGCTGAGCCTTGTAGTTCTGCAGCTGCTGTCTGTCTGTATGGAGGAGAGCAGACAGCAGCTGCAGAACGACAAGACTCAGCATGCTCCATTCACTAGTGTATGCAGGAGAGCAGACAGCAGCTGCAGAACTACAAGGCTCAGCATACTCCATCTAGGACTGTATGCAGGAGTTTTTTGCCCACCAAAAAAATGACGTGGGCTTCGCCATATTTTTGTATGCTAGCCAGGTACAGCAGGCAGGTACGGCTGCCCCCAACTCCCAGCTGCCTATTTGTACCCGGCTGGGAACCAAAAATATAGGGAAGCCCGTTTTTTTTAATTATTTCACTTATTTCATGAAATAATTAAAAAACAAATGACGTGGGCTTCGCCCCATTTTTGTGTCCAGCCAGATACAACTAGGCAGCTGGGGATTGGAATCCGCAGCACAGGTTAGCCCGAGGTTTCTGGGCGCCTCTGCTGCGAATTGCAGTCCGCAGCCGCCCCAGAAAATGGGGCTTTCATAGAAGCGCCATCATCTGGCGCTGTATCCAACTCTTCCAACAGCCCTGAAGCCGGGTGGCTTGCTGGGTAATAATGAGTTAATACTAGCTTTGTTTTACTAGCTAGTATTAAGCCAGAGATTATTAATGTCAGGCACGTTTGACCCGGCCATTAAGAATCTCCAATAAAGGGTTAAAAAAAAGACACCACACAAAGAAAAAATACTTTAATAGAAATAAATACACAAACACATTAGAGACTCAATGTTTATTACTCACTGTCAGCCCTCCACGATCTATGGTCTTCTGTCTTTCTCGTTCAACAAATGCAGTTCTGCTCCATCACTGCTGCATGGGGGAAGACGCTGCTTCCCGTGCAGCCTTCACTCTGTGAGTGATCAGTGCTGCTGGCTGTTAGCGGTAACAGCGGTAACGCTGACAGACGCGTTACCATAGTAACGGTGCTCCGATCATGTGATTCCCGGAGCCGCGGTTAGCGGTGACGTCACCGCTAACTGCGTTGCTATGGCAACGGTGATCTCCGTTAATGACCGGCTGTGTCAGCCGATCCCTAACGGAACGGGGAATCAGAACGGAAAGTCGACCTTGTGCTAGAGCATGTCGCCGGTACACGGCGATACACAAACATGCACCGTGTACCGGAGAGTGCAATGACAGGACCTAAGACAGGACCTACAGACTGGTCACATAAGCCATGTGACCAGTCTGTAGCCAATGAGATAATAGCCATGTGACTGGTCACATGGCTATTTTGACGACGTCACGGAAGGTCCTGTCAGTGCTGTTTATCGAGAGGACGCAGCGAACATCGGAAGGAATAGTGACAGGAGACAGAGTGCAGGACGCGTCTCGGGGACCGGTAAGTGTTATGGCAATGTTTATTAACTGTATGTGTACATTTATAATGCGTTTTTATGTGTTTGTGATTGCCTCCCATTGTTTCCTATTGGTTCGAGTGGTTCGCCGAACCGGTTCGCCAAACCGAACTCGAACGGGACCTCGGTTCGTCGAACCGAGCTCGAGCCGAACCGCGGCTGGTTCGCTCATCTCTAATAATAACCCCCACATAGCCATCCATATAGTATAATGGCCCCAACATAACCCTTTGTATATTAGAATGCATCCCATAGTCCTCCATATTTTAGTATGCAGCCTCTATACCATTTAATGCAGCCCCATAGTCCTCCATATTACACTACAGTTCAAAAGTTTAGGGTCACTTAGATATTTCCTTATTTTTGAAAGAAAATCACATTTTTTTTTCAATGAAGCTAACATTAAATTAATTCAGGGCAATTGGAGAATATGGAGTACTTCTAATTCTCACTGAAAGGTTAGCTGCAACTAAAATTTATGCACAACTTCACAAAACAGGCAGATTTTAATTTCAAAAGATTTGATCATCTCTAGTTCCCAACCATAGCATAAATATCTACTTACAGATATTACCTGCTTGATAATCTACATACATAATCGCCAGTTTCTGCAACCTTATTCCAGCATGCACCGCGGCACTGTCAGTTGAGCAGGAGCAGTTGGAACTGTGCCTGTGCAAGTGACATACATGTCACCGCAGCTTCCGGGTATGAACTGTACGTGCGCAAATAGCGGTGATGTCACCGCTCTTCCCACACATGCGCAGTAGCAGCCATGGCTGCTTGGGGCTGCAGAATGTAGCCGTGAGCTTTATTGGTGCTGGTATCAATATATAGGGGGACCGCACGGCATTTTTTAAATTTATTTAATACCAGTCTAAAGAAGCAGACAGCGTGTGTGATTCCAACCAATCACAGATGCTGTCAGAGAGGGTGCGGGAGCAGTCTGACTGTGGAGAAGGCAGTGAATATGCATGAAGGATAATTAGCAGCCCCAGAAGTAGTACTAGAACCAAGGGGAGAGTCGGTAAGTCCTGCTTTAACCATTTTTCTTCCTTTTTTATACTGATTTCCATGGCCAATCACAGCCATACTTGACATGGCTTTGATGGGGCCAGGAAAAGATGGTTTCTGCAAACCGAACATATACCAATCCAAAATGAAGATATTGCTTTCTGATACCAACCTGAACCCACCAAATATCATGCGATTTTGTAATTTTCTGATCAAGATCGCTCATCTGTAGTTGTGACGACTAGTGATGAGCGAGTACCAAAAAGCTTGGGTGCTCGAGGCTCGGGCCGAACATCCCAAGATACTCGTGTACTCGGCCCGAGCACCGAGCCCAATGTTATCCTATGGGAGACCCGAGTATTTTTCTGAAATGACCCCCGGCAGCATGTAGAAACCCTAAAAATGTCACAAAAGTCTCAGAAGAGTGATAAAATGACATGGCAACAGCATGGGGAAGACCCCTTGAAGCATTTATCACTCAAAAGTCACAGCTGTAAACAATTTTGTCCGAGTTTTACGCCATTTTTACGGACTCACCAGAAAACCTTCCAAAATGACACCAAAATGAATTTTCATGACGGAAATGTTAAGGGCACATACCCAATAGTGAGATAGAGCTGGTGTATGTTACTTTTTGAGATTATTACATGAAAGATTTTACGTAAAAACATTGTGTGACACTCCGATGTCCAAAACGCACGTTTTGTGCTTTTTACTAGCGATGACGGTCAATTTTTTTTTTTTTCTATCTCCCGTCGGTCGGTCTCACTCTGTCGGTCTCTCTCTGTCTTGTCTGTCCCCCTCTCACAGTCTGTCGGTCATTCTCCCCCCTCTCTCTTACTTACCGTTCCCTGATCACTGCCGCGGCGCTACACAGCTGTTCACTAAACTCCGGTGGCTTTTCCTCTTTTGAAAAAGCCGGCCGCTCATTAAACAATCTCGTATTCCCTGCTTTCCTGCTTTTCGGCGCCTATGACTGGTTGCAGTGAGACACGCCCCCACGCTGAGTGACAGGTGTCTCACTGCACCCAATCAAAGCAGCCGGTGGGCGTGTCTATACTGTGCAGTGAAATAAATAATTAAATAGTTAAAAAAAACGGCGTGCGGTCCCCCCCCAATTTTAATACCAGCCAGATAAAGCCATACGGCTGAAGGCTGGTATTCTCAGGATGGGGAGCTCCACGTTATGGGGAGCCCCCCAGCCTGACAATATCAGTCAGCAGCCGCCCAGAATTGCCGCATACATTAGATGCGACAGTTCTGGGACAGTACCTGGCTCTTCCCGATTTACCCTAGTGCGTTGGCAAATCGGTTTAATAAGGAGTTAATGGCAGCCCATAGATGCCATTAAGTCCTAGATTAATCATGTCAGGCGTCTCCCCGAGATTCCTTCCATGTTTAATCTGTAAATTACAGTTCAAAAACACACACACACAAAAAATCCTTTATTAGAAATAAAAAACACTAACAAAGTCCCTCATCACCAATTTATTAACCCCGACAAACCCTCCATGTCCGGCGTAATCCACAGTCCTCCAGCGTCGCATCCAGCACATGAAGGTGACAGGAGCTGCAGAATACACCGCCGCTCCTGTCAGATTCACACAGCAACTGAAGACAGCCACGCGATCAGCTGAGCTGTCACTGAGGTTACCTGGATCCAGCGGTGGATCCAGCGGTGGATGCAGCGGTGGCCACGGGTAACCTCAGTGACAGCTCAGCTGATCGCGCTACTCACCGCCGCTCCGGTCAGCTCCACGCAGCAACTTAGGTGAGTATAGCAATCAGCTGAGCTGTCACTGAGGTTAATCGCGGCCACCGCTGGATCCAGCGGTGGCCGTGAGTTACCTGACTGACAGCAGCTGATCGCGCTACTCACCTCAGTTGCTGAGTGAAGCTGACAGGAGCGGCGGTGTATTCTGCAGCTCCTGTCACCTGCATGCAGCAGAGCTGGACGCGACGCTGGAGGTCCGTGGATTACACCGGACATGGAGGGCTTTGTCGGGGTTAATAAATTGGTGATGAGGGACTTTGTTATTGTTTTTTATTTCTAATAAAGGATTTTTCGGGTGTGTGTGTTTTTTAACTGTAATTTACAGATTAATCATGGAAGGTTTGTCGGGGAGACGCCTGACATGATTAATCTAGGACTTATTGGCAACTATGCGCTGCCATTAACTCCTTATTACCCCGATTTGCCAACGCACTAGGGTAAATCGGGAAGAGCCGGGTACTGTCCCAGAACTGTCGCATCTAATGTATGCGGAAATTCTGGGCGGCTGCTGACTGATATTGTTAGGCTGGGGGGCTCCCCATAACGTGGAGCTCCCCATCCTGAGAATACCAGCCTTCAGCTGTATGGCTTTATCTGGCTGGTATTAAAATTGGGGGGACCGCACGCCGGTTTTTTAAAATTATTTATTTATTTATTTTACTGCACAGTATAGACACGCCCATCGGCTGCTGTGATTGGGTGCAGTGAGACACCTGTCACTCAGCGTGGGGACGTGTCTCACTGCAACCAATCATAGGCGCCTGTGGGTGGGGAAAGCAGGGAATATGAGATGGCTGTGTGCAGAGCACAGCACGCCCGCCGGTATAAAGGCTCGGTCACGCTGTGCGGGCCGGCCAATCACTGCAATTCCAGAACTAACAGGGCTGTGGCGTTGCAGTGGTCTGCCAGCCAATCCCTGCATGAGGGCTGGCTCTCAAAAGAGCGCCAACATGCAGGGATGAAGACCACGAGTACAGCACGAGTATCGCGAAATTACTCGGTACCCGCCGAGTAGCCCGAGTACAGTGATACTCGTGCGAGTACCGAGTAGTGACAAGCATACTCTCTCATCACTAGTGAGCGCGGTTCGTGGTTCGTGGTTCTCCAGTTCGCGGCTCGAGTGATTTTGGGGCATGTTCTAGATCGAACTAGAACTCGAGCTTTTTGCAAAAGCTCGGTAGTTCTAGAAACGTTCGAGAATGGTTCTAGCAGCCAAAAAACAGCTAAATCATAGCTTGGTTTCTGCTGTAATAGTGTAAGTCACTCTGTGAATCAAACTATTATGACATTTCAGTGTATAGTGTGCGTGAACAGCGCCTTCAGATCACTGCTGTTTCTATAATGGCGATCGCCATTTTTTTTTTTTTTTTTTTCTTGTCTTCCTTCCCTAAGTGCGCGCGTCTTGTGGGGCGGGCCAGCATGTCAGCCAATCCCAGACACACACACAGCTAAGTGGACTTTGAGCCAGAGAAGCAACGGCATGTGTGATAGGATCTGCATGTCACATGTCCCTGCATTATAAAACCGGACATTTTCTTCACGGACGCCATTATCTGCCTTCTGCGTCTTTGGTGTCAGACATCACTGTCGCAGCTCCGTCTTCCTGAGTCCTATAGCCGATACAGCTGTATGCGCTGCATACACAGCGTTAGACAGCTTAGGGAGAGCACTTTATAGCAGTCCTTTTAAGGGCTCCAACCGGCAGGGTCAGAGAGCCATAGGTGACAGGTCCTGCAAACAGCAACAGCGTCTGTGTAGCCCAGGTCAGGGATTTCCTACCTGCATTTCACCATTAGGAGGGAATAGAAAGGCAGGCTTCCATTCCTCTACCCAGAGCACCACAATCCTGCCACTGTACCCTCTTGTCCTCTGCACACTCCAACTGATAACTAAGCCATTATACTAGCAAACACTCAGTGTACCTAGTGGCATCCTATACGTGGCTATTGGACTTTGCTATAGTCCCACTAGTGCAAAGACATTTGCAGAGCGCGTCTGCCTGCATTGCACACTACAACTCATTCTAAACAAGCCATTATACTAGCAAACACTCAGTGTACCTAGTGGCATCCTATACGTGGCTATTGGACTTTGCTATAGTCCCACTAGTGCAAAGACATTTGCAGAGCGCGTCTGCCTGCGTTGCACACTACAACTCATTCTAACCAAGCCATTATACTAGCAAACACTCAGTGTACCTAGTGGCATCCTATACGTGGCTATTGGACTTTGCTATAGTCCCACTAGTGCAAAGACATTTGCAGAGCGCGTCTGCCTGCATTGCACACTCCAACTCATTAAAACCAAGCCATTATACTAGCAAACACTCAGTGTACCTAGTGGCATCCTATACGTGGCTATTGGACTTTGCTATAGTCCCACTAGTGCAAAGACATTTGCAGAGCGCGTCTGCCTGCATTGCACACTCCAACTCATTAAAACCAAGCCATTATACTAGCAAACACTCAGTGTACCTAGTGGCATCCTATACGTGGCTATTGGACTTTGCTATAGTCCCACTAGTGCAAAGACATTTGCATAGCGCGTCTGCCGGCATTGCACACTCAAACTCATTTTAACTAAGCCATTATACTAGCAAACACTCAGTGTACCTAGTGGCATCCTATACGTGGCTATTGGACTTTGCTATAGTCCCACTAGTGCAAAGACATTAGCAGAGCACATCTGCCTGCATTGCACACTACAACTCATTCTAACCAAGCCATTAGACTAGCAAACACTCAGTGTACCTAGTGGCATCCTATACGTGGCTATTGGACTTTGCTATAGTCCCACTAGTGCAAAGACATTTGCATAGCGCGTCTGCCTGCATTGCACACTCAAACTCATTTTAACTAAGCCATTATACTAGCAAACACTCAGTGTACCTAGTGGCATCCTATACGTGGCTATTGGACTTTGCTATAGTCCCACTAGTGCAAAGACATTAGCAGAGCACATCTGCCTGCATTGCACACTACAACTCATTCTAACCAAGCCATTATACTAGCAAACACTCAGTGTACCTAGTGGCATCCTATACGTGGCTATTGGACTTTGCTATAGTCCCACTAGTGCAAAGACATTTGCAGAGCGCGTCTGCCTGCATTGCACACTCCAACTCATTAAAACCAAGCCATTATACTAGCAAACACTCAGTGTACCTAGTGGCATCCTATACGTGGCTATTGGACTTTGCTATAGTCCCACTAGTGCAAAGACATTTGCATAGCGCGTCTGCCTGCATTGCACACTCAAACTCATTTTAACTAAGCCATTATACTAGCAAACACTCACTGTACCTAGTTGTATCCTAAACGTGGCTATTGTACTTTTGTCAATTCACAGTATTGGAACGTTATTTGCAGCACGTCTGCCTGCATTGCACACTCAAACTTTTTTAAACTCAGCCATTTATAGTAGCAAACACTCAGTGTACCTAGTTGTATCCTAAACGTGGCTATTGTACTTTTGTCTATTCACAGTATTGGAACGATATTTGCAGCACGTCTGCCTGCATTGCACACTCAAACTTTTTTAAACTCAGCCATTTATAGTAGCAAACACTCAGTGTACCTAGTTGTATCCTAAACGTGGCTATTGTACTTTTGTCAATTCACAGTATTGGAACGTTATTTGCAGCACGTCTGCCTGCATTGCACACTCAAACTTTTTTAAACTCAGCCATTTATAGTAGCAAACACTCAGTGTACCTAGTTGTATCCTAAACGTGGCTATTGTACTTTTGTCTATTCACAGTATTGGAACGATATTTGCAGCACGTCTGCCTGCATTGCACACTCAAACTTTTTTAAACTCAGCCATTATACTAGCAAACACTCACTGTACCTAGTTGTATCCTAAACGTGGCTATTGTACTTTTGTCAATTCACAGTATTGGAACGTTATTTGCAGCACGTCTGCCTGCATTGCACACTCAAACTTTTTTAAACTCAGCCATTTATAGTAGCAAACACTCAGTGTACCTAGTTGTATCCTAAACGTGGCTATTGTACTTTTGTCTATTCACAGTATTGGAACGATATTTGCAGCACGTCTGCCTGCATTGCACACTCAAACTTTTTTAAACTCAGCCATTATACTAGCAAACACTCACTGTACCTAGTTGTATCCTAAACGTGGCTATTGTACTTTTGTCTATTCACAGTATTGGAACGATATTTGCAGCACGTCTGCCTGCATTGCACACTCAAACTTTTTTAAACTCAGCCATTATACTAGCAAACACTCACTGTACCTAGTTGTATCCTAAACGTGGCTATTGTACTTTTGTCTATTCACAGTATTGGAACGATATTTGCAGCACGTCTGCCTGCATTGCACACTCAAACTTTTTTAAACTCAGCCATTATACTAGCAAACACTCACTGTACCTAGTTGTATCCTAAACGTGGCTATTGTACTTTTGTCAATTCACAGTATTGGAACGTTATTTGCAGCACGTCTGCCTGCATTGCACACTCAAACTTTTTTAAACTCAGCCATTTATAGTAGCAAACACTCAGTGTACCTAGTTGTATCCTAAACGTGGCTATTGTACTTTTGTCTATTCACACTACTGCAAATCTATGTGCAGCACCTCTGCATGACAACCTCGTGCTCTGTTTTTAATAAGCTATAATGATAGCACAAAATACTGCCATTTTGTGGCATCATAGAACTGGCTGTTGTATTCCATTAGTGCCCCACTGGTGACAAGCTATTTCTAGCACCTCTACATCACACCCTCATGCACATTTAGCTACGCTAATGTTATAGCAAACTCATGGAATTCATTGCTGCATTTCATAATTCGGAGGGATAGAAAGTCAGGCTTCCTTTAGCTTTTCCTTCTGTTCATAGACAGCATCTCCAAGACAAATTTCCCCTCCACGTCTAAGTGTGGAGAGGCAGCTAGTGCGCATGCGTGTGCCGATGTACCCCAGCTGCAGCATAATTACAGTGTTTCGCCTAGTGAGTATGCTCAGCCTGACTGTGCCATTCCTGACGCTAAGTCTTCATTTCGGGATACAGCGCATGCTCCCACACTAAGTGTGAAAAGCCTCTTTGCACAGGTGCTTGCATTCTGTGCCGGGTCTAAGTCCTGTTTTGTGCCTAGACACCATGCTAAAGCTGATAGTCTTTTTTCAGAGACTGTATTTCATGCTACTGAGCATGCTCAGGCACTTCCTGCATCAGAGACTAGGTCCGGTAATGAACTCTTTGGCCCTGGCCCTGATGTGGGGGTCCCATATAGACCACAGGGCATCAGGTGTCCTCCCAAATGGCTTGCAGAGGCCCACACCTATGACTTGTCACCGCATTATTGATGGTCAGACGATGACTGGTGAGGTGTTTGGGTCATGGCAGCCATGAGGTCATCATTGAAGTTGCGTTTCCAAATAGGACGCTAGTTATGCCACTCATGACGTGTCACTCTGCTTTTGTCTCCAGGAGGTGCATTGTGGTTCACCCTGGTTTGGGGCGGACCCAGGTTATAAAAGGGGCTGGAGCCAACAAGGAGGTGCGCAGTCTTCTATTATGCTCCGAAAGAGCACACCTCCATGTGTTGAACCCATTGCGGCTTTAGGCCAGAGGTAGGCAGGGATAGGGTGGTGGATGCAGGCCACCACCACAGTTGGTAACGCAGAACGGTTAAGACCAGCTCCTGTCCTAACAGTCCTGCTTGTGCAGCCCAGTGGCATTAACAGGCCCGCTGCTGCTGATGCGCCTGCTGTCCACAGGTGTGGCCCCTACGCACACGGTCAGCGTACTCAATGGCCCCTGTGTTGTTAACAGGGAGTTCCTGGGCTGGGTGGGCATGTGGACCCTGTGACGCTAACAGGGCTCACAGTCTCCAGATCCGAATGGCGTCTAACTCGGTTCAGGCTACTATTAGTTTCATAGCCACACAGCTCTGTATCCTCCACCAAACCTTCAAGTTGCCAACCTCTCCTTTTCCAACTGGGAGCACGGTGGACACTGACTGCTGAAGGTGATATATACCTTTCTCTTTCTTTTCTTATTAATTTTTGTTATATAGCGGTCACAGATTATATACCACTTTATCCAAATCTGCCAGTCCCACTGTAACAGATGTTGTTTCTTCAGCAAATGTTACAGTTGTTTAACCACCAAATCCACGGACCCAAATTTTTTTCCCCTTTCCAACACACCTGTTCCCCTTTCCAACAGCATCTGTCCTTTTTCAACTCATTTTGGGATATGACCAAAAGTGCAACTGTGCAGGGACACCGTACTCAACGCCATCTCAGCACAGCAGCCATCCCTCGGTCCCTCCGATGTGGACAAGTAAAAGACCATTTCCTCCTATCCATGACAAAGTGTTGAGATTCACTCTGTGCAGCACTGGTGTTTAGTGGAAAAGTAGATCTAAGATTGCGTACCACATTCTGCAGATACTCCTGTATACGTGCGTCTATTTCTATGGCAGGAATTAGTTCGCCAAATTTTGTCTTGTACCGGGGATCTAACAGTGTGGCAACCCAGTATTCAGGATTACTTCAAATTCATACAATCCGAGGGTCATGTAGGTAGTGCAGCAAGAAGGCGCTCATGTGTCTTGTGCATCCAGGAGGACCAAGTCCTTGGTGTGTTGGTGGCAGAGAGGTGAGAATCGTGCATCCTTCCTCTGCCCTCTACCCACAACCTCGCACAACCGAAATGTGAGCAAGCTCTCACTCATCTGCTGAGTCTTCCATGCCCATCGCCAGTTCGTCCTCCATTTCTTCATGGGCTCCTGCACTTTCATCAACACTTTTTGCTGATACTATGCGCCCTTGTTAATCCCTCTCCCTCACCATGACTGCCGCATAGGTGCCGCTGACCATCTGGACCTCGTAGATCTTGTTATCCCTTCCGCATATGACTCCTCCTGTACTTCCTCCCCTTCCTCTTGTCCCAACACCTGACTCCGAATAATAATTACAGTGTGCTCCATCATGTAGATGACCAGAATTGTCACGCTGAGAATGACATTGCCAGTGCTAAACATCTTCGTCGACATTTCAAAACTGTGTAGCAGGGTGCATAGGTCCTTGATCTGACACCACTCCAGCAGCGTGATCTGCACCACCTCTGGATCAACTTATCCCAGGCTATATGTCTTACCGTATTTCAGCAGGGCTCTGCGGTGCTGCCACACACGCTGCAACATGTGCAGATTCCAATTCCTGCGTGTCGGAACATCGCATTTACGGCGTTTAACTGCCAGACCCTAAGACTTCCGGAGTGATGAAAGTTGTTGAGCTGCTGTGTGCGCACGATGGAAGTGAGCACATAGCGAGCGTGCCCGCTGCACAAGGACATGTAGGCCGTGATGGTGTTTTAAAAATTGCTGGAGAATTCGGATCAACACGGGAGCCATAAAAGGCACGTGTGTCACATTGCCCTGAGGATGGCCCGCAGCCAGGTTTGCATCATTGCCGCACACGGCTGTTAAGTCACCAACGGAGTCCGCTCCGTCAATTTGTACTCCGGTCGCCAGGTGACAACGTGTTCCTTTCATGAATAGTGCTGATGATGGGAGAGTAGTCGATGCCAGCGGCGCAGGTGGACGCAGGTTATGCTCACCCACTGGGCTGCATTACCTTGACAGATGCAGAATCTCTGGCTGAATGTAGCTGGTGGGTATCTCACAGATGAAATACCATCATTCAGCTACAACCAATGGGAAGACACCACACCCTTTTTTATGCCCATCCTGTCTGCAGACCACTGCCAGACATAGCTATGAACCTCTGGTTAATTTTACCCCCAGTTCAGTTTTATGATTTTGTGTGCTTGTTACCTGACTACTTTTCCTGCTTGCTGTTTATGTACCTTGTTGGCCGATACGCATTTCACCTCTGCTTGTTTTCTGATTAAGTCCTGGCCGTCCCATTCTGTTCCTGTTCCTCAATTAATGTTTTGACCCTGCCTGACTACTATTCTCTGTAATAGCGGTGTGACTCACATTTCCCATACATTTCAAAGTAAAACTTTGACCGCCTGATGGCATTGAGCTCTGCTGCCAGCATAGTAAGGAGGTGTGTGGTAGTCCTTGTGCGCAGTTGCAAGGAAGGGTGGCCTGACCACACAGGGTTTGCGCAAAGGTAGAGGACCCACACGAGGTTGAAGAGGCAGAAGCAGTGTATTAACTTCTACATACAGAACAAGGATTGAAACAACTCGTGGGGACGGCAAGACTTGTACAGCAGACCCTTCTCCATCTCTCACCATAGTTTGCCAGTGCCCAGTCAGTGACATGTAATGACCCTGTCTATGCTTACTGGTCCAAGTATCTGTGTTGAAATGCACCCTGTCGCACACAGATTTTCTCAAGGAAGTGGTGATGTTGTGTGCGACATGCCGGTGTAGCGCGGGCATGCTTTTCTTGGAGAAGCAGTGGTGATTGGGCATCTGGTACTGGGGCACAGCGACAGACATAAGGTCTGTAAAATCCTGTGTGTCCACTACGCGTAAAGGCAGCATTTCGGTAGCCAACAGCTTACAGAGGGATAGAGTCAACCACTTAGCTTTGTCATGGGTCGCAGTAAGTGGCCTTTTATTTGACCACATCTGAGGGACAGAGATCTGGCTGCTGTCTGTAGACGGTGTTGAGTAGGGTGTCCCTGGAAAAATGCAGGTTTGTGAGAAAAGTGCAGGCGGAGACATGATGTTGGCTTCATCTTGCCTTCAGATCTGTTCATCTTGTATCATTTTTAAAAAACACAGCAAGCAAGGGTTACTCCAAGCGGAGTCTCCCTTTTTTTCCAAAAATTGGGCCCCACACAGACACCTTATCAGTGGCAGCACTTGTGCCCTAGTTGCAAACAGGATGTTTTGATTTGCATCAAGCACATTCCAAATCCACAAGCATTTACTCTCCCCAGGATGACACAGGGGTAGTAAATTCCTTCTGGATCCATGACTTGTTCATTTTGATGAACGTCAGTCTGTCCACATTGTCACTGGACAGACGCGTGCGCTTATCTGTCAGCACACACCCAGCAGCACTGAAGACACGTTCAGAGACAACGCTGGCAGCTGGACACGACAAAATCTTCGAGGCGTAACTGGAGAGCTCTTGACATTTTTCTAGATTTGAAGCACAAAAGGAGCAAGGCTCCATTTGCAAAGTCATTGCATCGATGTTCATTTGGAGATACTCCTGTATCATCCTCTCCATCCGTTGACTATGTGTCAGACTTGTTGTCTCTGGTGGCCTTGCAAAGGAGGGTCTAAAAAAATTATGAAAAGATTCCATAAAATTGCTGTTACCAGCACCAGATACGGTCCTACTGGTACGGGTAGACTGTTGAAGATGACGAGGCCGTCCCATGTTTGTCAAGTTACAACTGGGAGAATCACTCCCTTCACCTGCACGGTTGTTTGGTGGAAAAGCCGAGCTAAGATCGAGTAACAGCTTCTGCTGATACTCCTGCATACGTGCGTCCCTTTCTATGGGTGGAATTATGTCACAAAATTTGGACTTGTCCCGGGGATCTAATAGTGTGGCAAGCCAGTAGTCATCATCACTTCTAATTTTGACAATACGAGGGTCATGTTGGAGGTAGTGCAACAAGAAGGCACTCATGTGTCTTGCGCAGCCATGCGCACCAAGTCCACGCTGTGTTTGTGGCATAGAGGTGCTAACCGTTCTTTCTTCCTCTGTCATCTCCCCCCAACCTCTTTCAACTGAAATTTGACCAAGGTCCCCCTCATCTGCTGAGTCTTCCATGTCCATGGACAGTTCGTCCTCCATATCTTCATGTCCTCCTGCACCTTCCTCAACATCTCACCTGCTACCATGCGCCCTTGTTGATCCCTGTCCCCCATGGTCCCATGCCTGCCGCGTTGGTGATGATGAACGTCTGGACCTTGGTGATGTTGTTGTGTCTTGCGCATATGAATCCTCCTGTAGTTCCTCCCCTTCCTGTTGTCCCACCCCCTGACTACGAATAGTGTTTAGCGTGTGCTCCAGCATGTAAATGACTGTAATCGTCATGCTGATAATGGCATTGTCAGCGCTAAACATATTCGTCGCCATGTCGAAACTGTGCAGAAGGGTGCATAGGTCCTTGATCTGAGATCACTCCATCAGGGTGATCTGCCCCACTTCTGCATCTCGTTGGCCCAGGCTATACATCATGACGTATTGCACCAGGGCTCGCCGGTGCTGCCACAGTCGCTGTAACATGTGGAGAGTTGAATTCCAGCGTGTCGCCACATCGCATTTCAGGCGATGAACCGGCAGGCCGAAAGACTTCTGTAGCGATGCAAGTCGCTCAGGTGCGGCGGTTGAACGGCGGAAGTGAGCACTGCAGACAGTTTCCGTGCCCTGGTCAGAAGGCCATCTAGGCCGGGATAGTGTGTTAAAAATTGCTGGACAACAAGGTTAAACACGTGAGCCATACAAGGCACGTGTGTCACCTTGCCCAGGCGAAGGGCCGCACCCAGGTTTGCAGCATTGTCGCACACGGCCTTACCAGGCTGCAGGTTGAGTGGAGACAACCATTTATCAAAATCAGTCTCCAGAGCTGCCCACAACTCAGTCGCTGTGTGACTCCTATTTCAAAGACATGTCAAGCTAAAGACCGCCTGATGCCGTTGCGCTCTGCTACCAGCATAGTAATGAGGGGTGCGTGATTCCTTCTGCGCAGTGAGAACGCTGGTGGCCTGACCAGGCAGGCTTGGGGCGGAGGTGGAGGACCCAGATGAGGTGGAGGATGCAGAAGCAGTGGCGGAACTTGGACAGACAGAGGATTGACACACAAGTCGTGGGGACGGCAAGACTTGTGCAGCAGACCCTTCACCATCTATCACCATAGTTACCCAGTGGCCAGTCAGCGACATGTAACGTCCCTGTCCATGCTTACTGGTCCAAGTATCGGTGGTGAAATGCACCCGTTCACACACAGAGTTTCTCAAGGAAGCGGTGATGTTGTGTGCGACATGCTGGTGTAGCGCGGGCACACCTTTCTTAGAGAAGTAGTGGCGACTAGGCATCTGGTACTGGGGCACAGCGACAGACATAAGGTCTCTAAAATCCTGTGTGTCCACTAGGCGGAAAGGCAGCATTTCTGTAGTCAACAGCTTACAGAGGGATAGAGTCAACCTCTTCGCTTTGTCATGGGTCGCAGGAAGTGGCCTTTTATTTGACCACATCTGAGGGACAGAGATCTGGCTGCTGTGTGTAGACGGTGTTGAGTCGGGTGTCCCTGGAAAAATGCAGCTTTGTGAGGAAAGTGCAGGCGGAGACATGATGTTGCCTTCATCCAAAGTTGGTGCTATCGATGTCTGAGAGAGCTGTACACACTCACTTGTTTCCCCTTCCAAACCAACTGACGACCTACCAAGCAAACTGCCTGTTGCGGTTACAGTGGTGGAAGTTGTGGGTGGAAAAACAGGTGTGACAGCTGTCCCCACAGTCCTAGAAGATGACGAGCGCGCGGATGCACTGGAAGGGGCAGGCGGTGGATGGTTCGCTCCGCTAGGCCGCATTGCAGCACGGTGAGCTTCCCATCGGGCCATATGATATTTATTCATGTGACGATTCATGGAAGAAGTTGTCAAACTGCTGAGGTTTTGACCTCTACTAAGAGAACCATGACAAATTTTACAGATCACATAATTTGGGCGATCTTTTTCTATGTCAAAAAAGGACCTGGCTAGGCAAGGCTTAGAGGCCATGCGACCTGTTGATCCACCCCGAATAATGCTCAGAGGCAGAGTGGTGGCTGAGGATGCAGTTGTAGACGTGCTACCAGTGCTCCGACTGTGTCCAGGAAGGCGCCAGGTTACTTCGACGTCGGTTGCATCCTCCTCCACCGCCTCTGTTGACCTCCTCGAGTGTCTGACTGTGGGTTGACAGTAGGTGTGATCTAGAACTTAATCATCAATTGTTGTGTTTGCACTCCCCTACCCCTCAGACCGAGTTTCTTCTTGCCCTGACCGAATATTTAAGTTGTCATCCCAATCGGGTATCTGCGTCTCATCTTCATCAGTATGTTCCTCATTGCCTATAACCACAGTTGTTGGAAAGGCAGCATTTTGGTAGCCAACAGTTTGCATATGATGAAAGTCAACCTCCAAGCCATTTCATGCCCTTCTAAAAGCATGTAAAACACAGCGAGGGGACTCCAACCACAGTCTCCCTCGTTGCCACTAACTGGGCCACACACACCCCACTTGACTGGCATCGGTTGAGCCCCCCTTTTGACAAAGAAAAAGATGCTTTGCATGAAGCACTCTCAAAAATACGCGTGCCTTTCCCGTCCCCTGGCTGACCCAGGGGAAGAAAAGTCCTCTGAGAGCCATGACTTGTTCATCTTGGTTCTTTTAGAGACACAGCGAGGGGACTCCAACCACAGTCTCCCTCGTTGCCACTAACTGGGCCACACACACCCCACTTGACTGGCATCGGTTGAGCCCCCTTTTGAAAAAGAAAAAGATGCTTTGCATGAAGCACTCTCAAAAATACGCGTGCCTTTCCCGTCCCCTGGCTGACCCAGGGGAAGAAAAGTCCTCTGAGAGCCATGACTTGTTCATCTTGGTTCTTTTAGAGACACAGCGAGGGGACTCCAACCACAGTCTCCCTCGTTGCCACTAACTGGGCCACACACACCCCACTTGACTGGCATCGGTTGAGCACCCTTTTGACAAAGAAAAAGATGCTTTGCATGAAGCACTCTCAAAAATACGCGTGCCTTTCCCGTCCCCTGGCTGACCCAGGGGAA
The DNA here is from genome assembly GCF_048569485.1 of Anomaloglossus baeobatrachus. Taxonomy (NCBI): domain Eukaryota; kingdom Metazoa; phylum Chordata; class Amphibia; order Anura; family Aromobatidae; genus Anomaloglossus; species Anomaloglossus baeobatrachus. The sequence goes on from NC_134356.1 coordinate 409,811,930, forward strand.
GAAAAGTCCTCTGAGAGCCATGACTTGTTCATCTTGGTTCTTTTAGAGACACAGCGAGGGGACTCCAACCACAGTCTCCCTCGTTGCCACTAACTGGGCCACACACACCCCACTTGACTGTCATCGGTTGAGCCCCCCTTTTGACAAAGAAAAAGATGCTTTGCATGAAGCACTCTCAAAAATACGCGTGCCTTTCCCGTCCCCTGGCTGACCCAGGGGAAGAAAAGTCCTCTGAGAGCCATGACTTGTTCATCTTGGTTCTTTTAGAGACACAGCGAGGGGACTCCAACCACAGTCTCCCTCGTTGCCACTAACTGGGCCACACACACCCCACTTGACTGGCATCGGTTGAGCCCCCCTTTTGACAAAGAAAAAGATGCTTTGCATGAAGCACTCTCAAAAATACGCGTGCCTTTCGCCTCCCCTGGCTGACCCAGGGGAAGAAAAGTCCTCTGAGAGCCAGGTCCACATTGTCAGTGGACAGACACGTGTGCTTATCTGCCAGCAGACCCCCAGCAGCACTGAAGACAGGTTCCGAGAGAACGCTGGCTGCAGGACACGACAAGATCCTCAAGGCGTACGTGGCGAGCTCAGGCAATTTATCCAGATTGGAAGCCTAAAATGAGCAGGGCTCAAGTTGCACAATAATGGAATCGATGTTTCTTTGCATATACTCATATATCTGTGTGTCTCCCTCTTTTTCCTTGTCCAGCTGTTTTGTTTTCACATGAGTATATGTCCTTGTCACTTTCCCATGTGTTTGTGTTATGTTGTGAGTTGTTTGTCACCTTTTGGACACCTTTCAGGGTGTTTTCTAGGTGTTTTACTGTGTTTGTGATTGCCTGCCATTGTTTCCTATGGGCTCGAGTTCGGTTCGTCGAACGTTCGACGAGCCGAACTCGAGCCAGACCCCCCGTTCGGCGAACCGCCTCGAGCCGAACCGGGACCGGTTCGCTCATCTCTAGTGACGACGTTGTCACCAAGGATTACTTACAATGATGGAGGCTTCCCCTTTGCAGTAGATTTGCAGGAGAGCCTTAGGGCATAGAAGGGGCTGTGTAGATTAATGAAATTGATCTATTCTTAGGATAGGTTTTCAATATCAATTTGGTGGGCATCCAACACTCATACCCAATCAGCAGTTTTCAGCTGTGGCACTAATCACTGTGTAATGACCCAACTGAATTGGGGGGAATCAAATATTGTATCCCACCAATATCATATGGATGTCCTATTCTAATAATAAGTCATCAATATCACATGCCTGGACAACCGCTTTAATCACTCTTCACCTTCTAGCTCAAGTGTTATTTAGGCTGCATAAGGTCCATGCTTATTACAAATGTCTCCTTCCTTAACTTTGGTCTTAGCTTGATTATTTGCATTTTTCTGTTAAGCTGGTGTCACACATAACGACGACGACAACGACGTCGCTGCTACGTCACCATTTTCTGTGACGTTGCAGCGACGTCCCGTCGCTGTCGCTGTGTGTGACATCCAGCAATGACCTGGCCCCTGCTGTGAGGTCGCCGGTCGTTGCTGAATGTCCAGCTTCATTTTTTGGTCGTCACTCTCCCGCTGTGACACACACATCGCTGTGTGTGACAGCGAGAGAGCGACGAAATGAAGCGAGCAGGAGCCGGCACTGGCAGCTGCGGTAAGCTGTAACCAGCGTAAACATCGGGTAACCAAGGGAAGACCTTTCCCTGGTTACCCGATGTTTACGCTGGTTACCAGCCTCCGCTTTTGCTGCCAGTGCCGGCTCCTGCACTGTGACATGTGGCTGCAGTATGCATCGGGTAATTAACCCGATGCATACTGTAGCAAGGAGAGCAAGGAGCCAGCGCTAAGCAGTGCGCGCGGCTCCCTGCTCTCTGCACTGTGACATGTAGCTGCAGGCCTGCAGCACACATCGGGTTAATTAACCCGATGTGTACTGTAGGAGAGCAAGGAGCCAGCGCTAAGCGCGGCTCCCTGCTCTCTGCACATGTAGCACAGCGACGTTATGATCGCTGCTTCTGCTGTGTTTGACAGCTAAGCAGCGATCATAACAGCGACTTACAAGGTCGCTGTTACGTCACCAAAAATGGTGACGTAACAGCGACGTCGTTGTCGCTGTCGCTTAGTGTGACACCAGCTTTAGGTGTCATTTATGCTAATTAATTTTGATTAGAAACATGAGAGTACTTAAAAAAGTTGTCCAGTTACCAAAACTGATTTTTTTTTTCTGATAAATCTTGCTAATATGTGCCCCTCAACACATCTATTATGTTTTTTCAGCAAAATTACCTTTTATTGTGCACCAGCAGCCCATGCTCATTGCTGTCTCCAGCTCTGATGGGGTTAATCTCTCCTCTGACTTCCTGTGTTCAGTTCCTAAAAGCCCCAGAATTCTTTGTGGCTCTAGGGCGGTGTCTAGCTTATCTAACACACCCATTGTGTCTAATACACCCACTCTGCTCTCCACCCAAACCCTCCTCCCTGCCTCTACCCAGTGGATGCACTGAGAGAAATCACAGAGACAGCAGCAGCTCTGCACAGCCAGGGGAAGAAAGTGTGTGTGCGCGTATATACAGTGTGTGTGTGTGTGTGCGCGTATATACAGTGTGTGTGTATGTGCGCGTGTATATACAGTGTGTGTGTGTATATACAGTGTGTGTGCGTATATACAGTGTGTATGTATATACAGTGTGTGTATATACAGTGAGTGTGTGTGTGTATATACAGTGTGTGTGTGTGTGTGTGAGTGTGTATGTGTGTGTGTATATACAGTGTGTGTGTGCGTATATACAGTGTGTGTGTGTGTGTGTGCGCGTATATACAGTGTGTGTGTGTGTGTGTGTATATATACAGTGTGTGTGTGTGTGTATATATACAGTGTGTGTGTATATACAGTGTGTGTGTGTGTGTATATACAGTGTGTGTGTATATACAGTGTGTGTGTGTGTGTGTGTGTATACAGTGTGTGTGTGTGTGTGTGTATATATACAGTGTGTGTGTGTGTATATATACAGTGTGTGTGTATACAGTAGTAGGTCCAGAAATATTTGGACAGTGACACAATTTTCGCGAGTTGGGCTCTGCATGCCACCACATTGGATTTGAAATGAAATCTCTACAACAGAATTCAAGTGCAGATTGTAACGTTTAATTTGAAGGTTTGAACAAAAATATCTGATAGAAATTGTAGGAATTGTACACATTTCTTTACAAACACTCCACATTTTAGGAGGTCAAAAGTAATTGGACAAATAAACCAAACCCAAACAAAATATTTTTATTTTCAATATTTTGTTTTTCCTCCTTCTTAATGCTTTGCCAGGCCTTTACAGCCGCAGCTTTCAGGTCTTGCTTGTTTGTGGGTCTTTCCGTCTTAAGTCTGGATTTGAGCAAATGAAATGCATGCTCAATTGGGTTAAGATCTGGTGATTGACTTGGCCATTGCAGAATGTTCCACTTTTTTGCACTCATGAACTCCTGGGTAACTTTGGCTGTATGCTTGGGGTCTTTGTCCATCTGTACTATGAAGCGCCGTCCGATCAACTTTGCGGCATTTGGCTGAATCTGGGCTGAAAGTATATCCCGGTACACTTCAGAATTCATCCGGCTACTCTTGTCTGCTGTTATGTCATCAATAAACACAAGTGACCCAGTGCCATTGAAAGCCATGCATGCCCATGCCATCATGTTGCCTCCACCATGTTTTACAGAGGATGTGGTGTGCCTTGGATCATGTGCCGTTCCCTTTCTTCTCCAAACTTTTTTCTTCCCATCATTCTGGTACAGGTTGATCTTGGTGTCATCTGTCCATAGAATACTTTTCCAGAACTGAGCTGGCTTCATGAGGTGTTTTTCAGCAAATTTAACTCTGGCCTGTCTATTTTTGGAATTGATGAATGGTTTGCATCTAGATGTGAACCCTTTGTATTTACTTTCATGGAGTCTTCTCTTTACTGTTGACTTAGAGACAGATACACCTACTTCACTGAGAGTGTTCTGGACTTCAGTTGATGTTGTGAACGGGTTCTTCTTCACCAAAGAAAGTATGCGGCGATCATCCACCACTGTTGTCATCCGTGGACGCCCAGACCTTTTTGAGTTCCCAAGCTCACCAGTCAATTCCTTTTTTCTCAGAATGTACCCGACTGTTGATTTTGCTACTCCAAGCATGTCTGCTATCTCTCTGATGGATTTTTTCTTTTTTTTCAGCCTCAGGATGTTCTGCTTCACCTCAATTGAGAGTTCCTTAGACCGCATGTTGTCTGGTCACAGCAACAGCTTCCAAATGCAAAACCACACACCTGTAATCAACCCCAGACCTTTTAACTACTTCATTGATTACAGGTTAACGAGGGAGACGCCTTCAGAGTTAATTGCAGCCCTTAGAGTCCCTTGTCCAATTACTTTTGGTCCCTTGAAAAAGAGGAGGCTATGCATTACAGAGCTATGATTCCTAAACCCTTTCTCCGATTTGGATGTGAAAACTCTCATATTCCAGCTGGGAGTGTGCACTTTCAGCCCATATTATATATATAATTGTATTTCTGAACATGTTTTTGTAAACAGCTAAAATAACAAAACTTGTGTCACTGTCCAAATATTTCTGAACCTAACTGTATACAGTGTGTGTGTGTGTATATACAGTGTGTGTGTGTATATACATGTTGAGGATAAAGAATTGAGTATCCAAAAATACTTAATTCAGCCATTTCATAGACTCAGTTATATAGTTCAGTAGATGTGAACTAACTCACATATTTGTGAATGCTTTTGTTTCTTACTAACATGTATATATGTATATTGCATATTCAGTGTATTTTCCTTAAACTCAGTGTATACTAGGATATATATATATATGTATAGCTTGAAGATGGCCACCATTTCCTGTTCTCCACCCAAGACAGATCGACAAAGAAATTCCTGGATCCTAGACTGACCAATCAACGGAGAATATGTAGATCTCTCTACGTCATGAAGCCCTGCCCTGCGATACTTGATTGGACTAAAACTTTTGTTTACACCCCCTTACTGCTCAGTTTAGAGTTTCTTTCAAACAATAAAGAACACACTTGGTCAAGAGCCAGTCATGGAGATAGACATAATTGACTTTGCTGTGCAGTTATTTTTCATTCTCGTGTGCACACATGACATTTTAATTAGAAGCAGCAGCCGGATATCAAGAGATCCTTTGAGTCTCATCATCATCGTCATTCTGACCTTGACAGCTGGCGACCCAGATGGGACTACCGTAAAGGGTGAGTCAGAGCTTCCATTTTCCGGACGTCTGGGGGCTACTCCACAAGTATCCAGGTGTCGCTTGATAGGATTGATCACCCTTCATTTCGCAGGTAACCATCATATACATTGTGTGTGCTGTTTTACCTGTGGATCGAGAGACACCTGGCGAAAGTGGGTGGTCACTAGTCCGGAGAATGGTAGTGCACCGGAGACCTAACGGTGTGACTGTCACCCGCCGGTGGGCTAGAAGGACCCAGCTCCCATAGGGGCTAGGGGTAGGTTGTAAAGTATCCGGCTGTCTGTATTTCTCACTGTAAGTAAGGTAGAAATGGGGGGCTCTTTGAGTAGCTGTTTATTTGTATATAGTGTATGGTTAATCAAGCTTGTGATTTCTCTGTTTGGTTCTCGGAGAGTTAATTGTCTGTTATTGTTCACGGAGGGAGAGAACATGGAGGCTAGAGATGCAGCTGCTGTCTTTGTTCTGTGAAAAAGAAGGGGGGTCAGCCCCTCACTAGCTGCTTACACAGGACAGAGAGCGGGAGTTGTTTTACGCGCTGACACTCAGAGGAAGAAAAAGGTGGGGGCCATATGTCCACCAGCTGCTTGAGACAGAGCGGAGATCATATTACACAGCTCGGTCTCTTCTGTCTTTTAGCTAAGAAGCAAGGGGGGTGGAGGGTGAAGAGGCAGACGCCGGGGGTTAAAACAGCGCAGCTCTTTGAAGCGAGGAGAGAGGAGGGGTCAGTGGGCTAATATACAGGAGGTGGCTGCAGTCTTTGTATAGTACATTAAGTTGTAATGATTTGAAAGAAAAACAAGTGTTATTTCGGTTTGTATTAGAGAGAAATTAACGGGTTCATGCATTTTTCAGTTTTTTTAACTTGTTTGTTTTTGAACAGAAGTATGAGAACTAGCGATTCCCCTGTGTTGCGGACACAGCCACTGTTTGTTAGATATTAAATATTAGATATTAAATATTGAATATTAAATATTGAATGTTGAATATTGAGTGTTGGATAGATAATAAACGAGGCGGGAAGGGTTCTGTTAACTTAAAGTGGATTTAGCGTATTCCTCTGCGTTTTAAACGTGAGCCACTGTTATGAGGGGGTAGGTCTTCATAACGAGGCGGGAAAGGAACTCACTTTAGTTGAGGTAAGGGTGCTGGAGTTAGCGGATTCTCATGCGTATTAGACGCGAGTCACTGTCAGCGTGTTACAAACGCGGACGAGATGAGAAAGGACTCCATTGGAACGGCCGATCCAATTAAGCACTGTATACTCTGTTCAAAAGATAAATATGTTGTTTTTAGTAGGAGCTGAGAACGCTGTCGCCCTAGTTACAAAAAACGGAAAAAATATAAAAGATTGTAAAAAGTTGTGTAATATCGTCGGACTACCACTAGATGGCAGGCTGCAACCCATGTATTGAAGTTCAGATTAATCTGTAGTGAGTTTATAATGAAGGACAAAGACCTTATTCACTGTGTGTTGCTGTTTGTAGAATCACTAAATGTTTTTCTCTGGCGGTGCCTTATTGTTCTTCTCTAGAAGTCATTATATCTGGTGCTAATCATATCTCTCCTTTGTATGCTGAAATGCAAATTTACAGGCACTAAAAGTATCCCTGGTTTACTACGTAGTTCCAGCCACTCCCAGTACACCCAGGGAGTCACAACATGGATGCTGCACCCGGAAGTCAGGTGCCTGGAACTTCCTGTGGCAGCCGTCTTGCTACACCCACTGATGGCAGTACACCTCATAAGCCACACCCCTCGCAATGGCTCTTTGTTCAAAGCTCTCCACCCATCCCCGGTGGGAGGTGTTCTCTGGTATAAATGACTAACACATTTGAATAAGTATAAATTGTATATTTGTTTACTCAGCTATCCCATAAATGCAAGTCAAAGATAAGTAAGTGAAATTTTTACAGAAATGATGTGGAAACAGATCTGTTCACATAAAATTAATTGGTATTTTAGAAGTCCTGCAGCATTATATCATAAAATAAAATAGAGGAAGGTAAATATATATATATCTTTGTACTATGTTAGTTAATTTAAAACAAAAATCGTAAACGACTTACCCCTACTGATGTCAAAATGTATCAAATCCATTTGTAAAAAGGAATTAGGAAAAATGTATAATGCATCCAATGTACATATGGGTAATGGATGTGTTCCCTGCTACGTCTTTGTTATAACAAAGGATGAGTTTTTTTTCCTTCTTCCTCTCTCACTTTTAAGAAGTAAGAATGGAATGTGTCTTTCCCCAATAGTGACGTGAGTTTGGTTTAACCCTTAGAGTTCAGGATTTCACATTTTTAGTTTGCTGTTTATACCAGAATAGGGAATATTAGATTTCATGGGATGTGCGATATAATTTGTGTTGTTTTGTGCTTAATGGCGATTTATTTGAACAATATATTTTTATTTTGTGACTCTCACCTTTTCTGTTTTTACGATTATTTCTAAACAATTTATATATTTTTGCAGGTTAGTCGCCTAGTCACAGCTGTCATTTCATCATGTCTCAGTTGTTTCTACTATGAAAGGTTTTTCTTTTCGTTATGGATACAGTGTTGTTTATTGTAAAGTTTTAAAATTTCCCAGTAATGTATATTGTTGTGAGATATACGTTATTTTCAGTGTTTGTTCATTTTAGGTTTTAGTATGTGGCTAATTTATTACCTGCTGTTTTATCTTTTCTTTTAGGGAATACCAGTATACAAATGCTGAATTTTGCCATATTGGTAAATAAACAATTAAACAAGGGGGGAATAAGGTATTAATTATATTCTCCAGTTTCTTGGAGGGTGCAGTAGGCATATTAGATAGGTTTTGAAGCTGACCTTTTTCCCATAAGTTATGTTTATTAGAATACTATGAGGTATATCTGTTAACTGAAATAGGAAAGTCTTGTCTTATATGTTTATTTGTTTATTTATTTGTTTGTTTATTTATTTAGTATTCTCAGTCATGTGAGGTATAGATGACCACTAACTGTATTATGATCAGAGATAAAGCTATAAGAATGATCTAATGTATATTTTTTAGTTTTTGTTTTTATAGATGAAACCAGATGGTGGTCGATTCTGCACTGGATATGCTGCTGTTTACACCACATGAGGTAGTCTAAATTCGACCACTCCCTCCAATCCTATTGATACAGGAGACAGTGATGCATTAAATGCCTCTCTTGATGGGTAGAACAGGAGTGGGTAAGAGTCTTTAGAGGTGTATGTAGGTTGTAGATTTTTTCCTGTTGTCAAATGAATTAGGTATGCCGAAAAGAAAGTCTAGATCTGAGCTGATGGATTCGGATGAAGATCCTTGCACAGGTGCAGCTGACCAAGAAGCGGTGAACGGGCCTAGAGTTGAGAGTCTTTCACCAATACCGACCATGCCTTGGTGACATTGGTCACGTCAGTGACTTCTGTTACTCCTTGTGTTCTTAAATCCCTACAGGAACAAGCGATACAACAAGGAATGGAGTGTGACATGCAGGGAGCCAGCTGACTGAAGAAGGTCTGTGGACAAAGGGTTTTAAGCTTTCTCTGCCATGAGAGCTCTTCTTAATGATGGCCCAGGTAACATCTGTGAAAGACAATTGTCAGTGTGTGCTTTGGTGACACCGGGTTCAGTACCCAGGTGGGCAGATTCACCCACCCTTGTGAGACAAGTGCCTAGAACGAAGTGAGAAAAAAACTGTAAAGAGTCCGTAGAAACACCCTGCACCTACTCTACCCATTCTTAGAGACTGCAAACTGATTATAGATGTATATCATGAGCACGTTGTATGCAAGTCTGTGCGTGTTGTGTAAATTTCTCTCCAGGTTTGGTCAGAGGCATTCCAGTGCAGAAAACGACATTATTGTTGAGAAGCACATGAAGGTGGTATGTAAGAAAAATGTGTTTACAAAAAGTGTATATTTTATAGAAAAGTGGAAACTAGTAAATCGTGTACAAAATGTATATGTTTTGTTTTCTTTTTGCAATAAGCAGGTCTTTATGTAAGATGTTTTTGGTTTAGAATAGACATGTATATTTTTATATAATTGACTGAATAGTGTGATAAACAGGTGTATTTTCCAATTCCAGATCTTAAATCAGAGCTATTAGCATATGGTCTCCAGTCAGGAGACTGATTGATCCTAAACGACAAGCGAGAAAGAGCCATGAGTCAACACTAGAGGAGCCGATCCAACCACAGAAACATCTATGGATCCACACCTCGCATTGTAGAAGGGTTAATCAACCAGAGCTGCACTGAGCGTTCTGCTCATACTTATCCTTTTCAGAAAACCCTGTACAGTCTTAGACCAGCATTGCCAGAACAGTTAGAAGAGAGGACTTAGAGAACCTTGAGACATGGGAAAGTCCAACTACAAAGGGTGAGGACTCGCCTAGGAGTCCTTGGTCTCAAACCGGTGAAGAAAACCCCTTTCCCCTTTCCGCCCATGTTTCAACGTTCAGTTAGGCAGGTTTTTCAACAGATCTTTCTACCTCTCTTCCTAAGGGAACACAGTACCCTTAGAATTTAGAAATGGCAGAAGTAAGTCTTTAGGGGGGACTGTTGAGGATAAAGAATTGAGTATCCAAAAATACTTAATTCAGCCATTTCATAGACTCAGTTATATAGTTCAGTAGATGTGAACTAACTCACATATTTGTGAATGCTTTTGTTTCTTACTAACATGTATATATGTATATTGCATATTCAGTGTATTTTCCTTAAACTCAGTGTATACTAGGATATATATATATATGTATAGCTTGAAGATGGCCACCATTTCCTGTTCTCCACCCAAGACAGATCGACAAAGAAATTCCTGGATCCTAGACTGACCAATCAACGGAGAATATGTAGATCTCTCTACGTCATGAAGCCCTGCCCTGCGATACTTGATTGGACTAAAACTTTTGTTTACACCCCCTTACTGCTCAGTTTAGAGTTTCTTTCAAACAATAAAGAACACACTTGGTCAAGAGCCAGTCATGGAGATAGACATAACTGACTTTGCTGTGCAGTTATTTTTCATTCTCGTGTGCACACATGACATTTTAATTAGAAGCAGCAGCCGGATATCAAGAGATCCTTTGAGTCTCATCATCATCATCATTCTGACCTTGACATACACTGTTTGTGTGTGTGTGTGTGCGTATATACAGTGTGTGTGTGTGTGTGTGTGTGTGCGTATATACAGTGTGTGTGTGTGTGTACAGAAATTATGATTATTAGCCGGCGCAACATGTGAAAAAAATAATTGGGGAAAAAAAAGTGACGGGGTGATGAGATTGCTTTTTTCCCTCTTGCCTAGTCTGTGTGTCGTCCGTATCATTTGCAAACCGCATATGACCGGATCCTGTGGATTAAATGTGCAGCGCATGCAACCGTTATTTTACCGGATCCTTCTGCAGCGGGACACAGAATTTATCGGCCGGCGCTGGAGTCAGCTGACTCCTGATCTCACAGCCCGCACACGCTGCAATGGCTGCAGGTGGGCTCATTCACATGACCGTTCCATTTGTCCTGGTCAGTTCCTGTTTTTTTGCGGCCCCACAGACAGGACCATATTTTCAATGTCTTTTGTGTTGGATCGGATGGTACACAGTAGCACTTCCATGTGCATCCGATCCTACAAAAAAAAACACATCGGATGCCGTATGTCCGCTCCGTTATTATGGAACATGTCCTATTCTGTTCCGTAATAACGAACCGTGACTCAATACAAGTCAAGGGGTCCGCAAAATTCCCGGAAGCAACACGGAAGCACTTCCGTGTGACTTCCGTTGGGTGCCCTTACAGTCAGTGTCCCGCTCCAGCCCCAGACCAGCGCTACCGTCAAGAGGTTAGTAAGTTCATTACCTACGGTGATGAAGTCCTGCCCTCCTGACGTCAGCAGTCGTCACTGCCTTCTATGCCCGCCACTTGTCACATCACCTCTCGCTGTCGACCCGAGACTGTGACTAGTGGTGACGTCACGGGCCGCTCGCGATACTTGGTTTGTGAAGGCGGCGGTCATTGAACTCGGTGACAACGCTGCTGTCAGGAGTTCAGCGATCATCGCAGGTAATATACCTCGCTAACCTCCTGATAGCAGCACTCGTCATGCCCTGCAGTGACCTGGGCTGACCTATTGATGTTAGCTCAGGTCACTGCACGGCTCTCCCAGCCAATGGGGAACATTCTGTTCTTCATTGACTGGGACATTGACTATGGTATGGATCATCGTGGGACCCCCTTGTATTACACCAGACCTGGATTTGTTTTTCTTTCTAATAAATTGGTGAAAGAGGGAATGTGTTGGGGATTGTTTTATCAAATAAAAATGTGTTTGTTGTCTTTTTTTTTTTATTACTGCCTGGGTTGGTGATGCCGGATATCTGATACACGCCTGACATCACTAACTCCAGGGCTTGATGCCAGGTGACATTACACATCTGGTATTAACCCCATATATTACCCCATTTGCCACCGCACCAGGGCAACGGGGTGAGATGGCGCGAAGCACCAGGACTGGCACATTTAATGGATGCGCTACTTCTGGGGCAGCTGCAGCCTGCTATTTTTAGGCTGGGGAGTGTCCAATAACTGTGAACCTCCCTAGTCTGAGAATACCAGACCACAGCTGTCCACTTTACCTTGGCTGGTGATCCAATTTTGGGGGACCCCGTGTTTTTTTTTTTAAATTATTTATTTAATTTAAAATAACAGCGTGGGATGCCCTCTGTTTTGGACTACCAGCCAAGGTGAAGCTGCCAGCTGTGGTTTGCAGGCTGCAGCCGTCTGCTTTACCCTAGCTGGTTACAAAAGATAGGGGGACCACATGTCATTTTTTTTTATTATTTATTTATTTTTTGGCTAAATACAAGGCTAAGCACCTTAGTGCCACATGACAGTCACAAAAGGGTGCCAGCTTAGAATATGCAGGGGGGTAGGACATTATTTATGTCTTTCTTATCTATCTATCTATCTATCTATCTATCTATCCAGCCCTCTATTCATTCATTCATTCATCCCTCTATCCCTCTGTCTCTATATCTATCTATTCATCTCTATATCTACTCAATTATTTATCTTTCTTGCTGCTTCCGTTTTTTGCGGTCCGCAAAAAAAACGGAAGGCACGCAGATGTCACACGGATGCCACTAGGATGCATCCATGAAAAAAGGACCGTTTTTGTGGCCCGCAAAAATGGAACAGTCATGTGAATGTAGCCTTAACAGCAGTCACTGCCTGCTGCCGATCACATGTGACTGTGTGCGGGCTGTGTGTGCGGGCTGTGTGTACAGGAGTTCAGCTGAGTTCAGATCAGCTGACTCAAGTGTCGGCCGATCAGGCTGGGGTCACACGGGGATTACTGCGATCCCCTGGCATTACACTCGGCTCACGCTCAGTACAGCAGAGCTGAGTGTCATGCGTGTGTCCCTGCGACTGAGGTCCGACTCTGCGAGCAGACCTCAGCAGCGGGGGCGGACCGGCACTCGAGGGGTGTGCCAGCACTGAGAAGGGGTGGGAGGGATTTCTCTCCCTCTTTCCTCCGTAGTCCACTGATGTACCGCAAGTGCAGTGCGATTTTTCTCTCACCACATACACTTGAATGGGTAAAAGAGAGAGTCTTGCATTACAGTGGCAGCATGCTGCGATTGTTTTCTCGGTCAAATTAGGGCGGAGAAAATAATCGCTCATGTGTGCTGACACACGGGCTAATATTGGTCCGAGGGGAAAGCGATGTTTGATCGCACTCCACTCGCACTGTTTCTCTCGCCGTGTGGCTTAGACCTTACTTGTAGTGATGAGCGAGTACTAAAAAGCTCGGGTGCTCGAAGCTCGGGCCGAGCCTCCCAAAATACTCGTGTACTCGGGCCGAGCAACGAGCCCAATGTTATCCTATGGGAGACCCGAGTATTTTTGTGAAATGACCCCCCGGCAGCATGGAGAAACCCTAAAAATGGCACAAAAGTCTCAGAAGAGTGCTCAAATGACATGGCAACAGCATGGGGAAGACCCCTTGAAGCATTTATCACTGAAAAGTCACAGCTGTGAACAATTTTGTCCGCGTTTTACGCCATTTTTACGGACTCACCAGAAAACCTTCCAAAATGACCCCAAAATGATTTTTCATGGCGGAAATGTTAAGGGCACATACCCAATAGTGAGATAGAGGTGGTGTATGTTACTTTTTGAGATTAATACATGAAAGATTTTACGTGAAAACATTGTGTGGCACTCCGATGTCCCTGAGAAGAGACGTACATGAAGGCCTCTTGAGTCTAATGTGCCCATTTTGAGGAAGTGAGTCTTTGTAGTATTTTCCTTTGCCAGGGCAGTCCAAAATTGTGAGGTTCACCAATGCCCCTGCATACAGACGTGCATGAGGGCCTCAAAACATTAAGTGTCCATTGTCAGGAAGTGGGTGTATTATAGTATAGCCCTTAGGCAGGGCAGCCAAAAATTGGGAGGCTCCACATTGTCCCTGGATAGAGACGTGCATGATGGCCTGTAAACCTGAAGTGCCCATTGTAAGGAAGTGGGTCTATTGTAGTATAGCCCTTAGGCAGGGCAGCCAAAAATTGGGAGGCTCCACGTTGTCCCTGGATAGAGACGTGCATGAGGGCCTGTAAACCTGAAGTGCCCATTGTAAGGAAGTGGGTGTATTATAGTATAGCCCTTAGGCAGGGCAGCCAAAAATTGGGAGGCTCCACGTTGTCCCTGGATAGAGACGTGCATGAGGGCCTGTAAACCTGAAGTGCCCATTGTAAGGAAGTGGGTCTATTGTAGTATAGCCCTTAGGCAGGGCAGCCAAAAATTGGGAGGCTCCACATTGTCCCTGGATAGAGACGTGCATGATGGCCTGTAAACCTGAAGTGCCCATTGTAAGGAAGTGGGTCTATTGTAGTATAGCCCTTACGCAGGGCAGCCAAAAATTGGGAGGCTCCACGTTGTCCCTGGATAGAGACCTGTTAGGTTCTTAGTGCCTCCGTGCTTGCATTTAAAAACCGCACGTGTGTGCCTGTTGGTGGCAGCTTTCCGCTGCATTTGTGTGAGTTTTGCAAAAACTTGGATATAACGCACAAGTCTAGTGAATACACATCAGCACAGCATTGCAAAATGCGCAAGGGCGTTGTCAACGAACAAGGAAGTGGACGTGATGGTGGTGCAGGCAGAGACCGAGGTTGTGTGCAAGCTCTAATTTCGCCACAACAAAGGGCCACATCTAGTCGCTCGCACGTCCTGTCCCAAATTCTTGGGGACCGCAGCAGTACACCGCTCTTGAACCAAGACCAGTGTCAACAGGTTGTTAGTTGGATAGCGGATAATGCTTCCAGTCAGATTGGCACCACCACAAACACTCTGTCTTCCACACGGTCAAGTGTCAGTAGCCGTGATACTGCACCGCACATTTCAGAACCTGATCCTCCTTCCTACCACCAGGCCGAGTACACGTCCACGGACATTACTGATCCCACACTTGGACACTCGGAAGAGCTGTTCGTTCACGTTTCCATTCACAAATTCTGGCCTCTCGCCAGCTCCTGTTGAAGTGGGCCATGACGAGATTGTATGTACAGATGCCCAAATATTTGAGCAGCCACGTTCTCACGAAGTTGGCAATGTGTCTCAACAAGGGGTGGACGATGATGAGACACAATTGTCAGGAAGTCAGGAGGAGGAGCAGGGTGCGGAAGAGGAAGACGACGTGGTGGATGATCCAGTAACTGACCCAACCTGGCAGGAGGATATGCAGAGCGAGGACAGCAGTGCACAGGGGGAGGGAGGCGTAGCATCACAACAGGCAGTAAGAAGCAGAGTGGTGGACCCAGGCAGACGTCAGGCAACTGTTCCCCGGAACAACACGACACAAGGTGCCTGTACAAATGTTAGGTCTTCCCGAGTCTGGCTGTAATACTATTGTATGTATTGAGGATTTCGATTGCGTTAGGGCAATGACAACCAGAGACGAGTTCTTGGTGCAAGACGTTTATAATATGCAACCAGCAAGTATGTACATAAACGGAACAAAAACACAGTAGAACATAAATACAGGAAATACCTTCCAGGGACGGAGCGAAAGGGAATTCCCGGGACCGCGCAATGGACTCCCCCAGGGAGACCACCAAGAGCGAACCCCTATACAGGGACTGTCTGGCAATCACCCCAGAAGCCCTAAATGCGCAGCAGCCGGGACACAAAAGGGCAATAGGTAAGTCCAAAAATGTCCGTACGTGATGTGAGTCCAGAGTGGTATTAAACGGAAGGAACCGGGCAGAAGTGCCGACCAAAGACGGCAAACGGAGTCCGGGCACAGCTAGATGATACCAGATGAAGTCCAGAGTCGGTGTCGGTTGTTTTCCAAGAGGATCCGAATAACAATCAGGAACCAAAAGCAGCAGGGCAGGAGCACACAGGAAGCAGTATACTCAGGCACTGGACTAAGCTTTAGGGGCGGCTTTTAAACAGATGGACAGGAAGTAGGGCAACAGAACAGAAAACTCCATGTTAACAAAGGGCAAGCTCTTTCAAAAGAAAACTGGAAAACCCGGAACTCTGACACTGGCAGTTTTTTAAGTTGGCTCCAGATGATTCTAAAAAGGCCATTTGCAACACCTGCCATGCCAGCATCAGCAGGGGTACCAAAACTAGCAGCCTGACCACCACCAGCATGATCAGGCACATGTCAGCCAAGCACCCGACTTTGTGGGAAGTACAACAGAGTCGAGGAGCAGTGCTTGCTGATGTCACTGCTACGTCTTCGCTGGTTGTGCATGCGAGCCAATCCCCTGTCCATGCTGCCTGCGAACAAGCCTCCTCCACTCCTGCACCTGCAGTTGCCTACGCAGAAAGAACACCATCATCAAGCACGTCCTTGTCCCAGCGCAACGTTCAGTTATCCATTCAGCAAACCTTTGAACGCAGGCGCAAATACACTGACAACAACCCACATGCCACAGTTCTAAATGCTAACATTTCGCGACTGCTTGCGCTGGAAATGTTGCCTTTTAGGCTGGTTGAGACAGAAGCATTCCGTGACCTGATGGTGGCAGCTGTCCCACGTTACTCGGTCCACAGCCGCCACTATTTCTCCCGGTGTGCCGTCCCCGCATTGCATAACTAACCACGTGTCACAAAACATCACACGTGCCCTGAACAACGCTGTTTCAGCCAAAGTCCACCTAACCACAGACACGTGGACAAGTGCATGTGGGCAAGGCCGCTACATCTCGTTGACGTCACACTGGGTTAATATTGTGCAACCTGGGACCCAGTCTGAGCGAGGGACGGAACACGTCCTTCACACACCAAGTTTTGCAGGCCCTACCTCAGTCAGGGTTTCACACACACTCTACAGCTCCGGAATGTCATGCTCCTCAGCCTCCTCCTCCTCCTGCGCATCCTGATCCACTTTACCCTCCACACCAGTCCCAAGCTGGAAGTGTCGCGGGCGGAGGAGGGGACGGTGCGCTCTCCCACTGCTCGGGTCCGGCTGACGCTGCTCTACGGCTGCTGCTGCTCGTTGGCTCGAGCGATGGCCGGATCCCGGGGACTCGAGCGGCGCTACTCGCCCGTGAGTGAAAAGGGGTGGTTTGGGTTTTGGGGATATTGTCCGTGACGCCACCCACGGTTGTGGTGATTGTGTGGACACCACCGCTGCTCTGGACGGGGATCCCGGGAGCCTGTGACAGGGAGCAGCTTTGTTGTTATTTCTCCCCTCCGTGGGTAGGGGGGTTGGTTGTCCTGGGGCCTGGTGATGGGGTAGAGATGGATGACAGGCGGGTTGCGGGGCCTGATGAAGTGCAGGGTCGCAGGGGCAGCGCTGTGCCGCACGGCACGGAGGTACTCACTCAGCCCAATGATGATGACACAGTTCACGGTAAAACAAGTGGCTGGATGGACGGGTCACTCGGACGGCTGCGGTTGTTCCTCCCTGCAGGTTAGTGATGACTGTCTCTCCCTGCACCTAAGTTAAGTGTTGGTAGTGATGGTTTCCCAACGGTAACCCGCTCCCCGACCTGGATATGGGCCGGAGGAGCCCCTTTTGCCCACAGGCGATGGCACTGGGAGACGGTTGCCCTTGGCGGTGGCTGTGTCTCCCCTTCACGGTTGTACGGTTGCCTTCTATCTGGACTTGGCTGTTTGGAAACCCTGAGGTTCCCTTCACTAACGGATTTGGCAAATTCACGGCGACACCAAGCCTTGCCGGGATCCGAAAGTCCTCTGCCAATGGTGCTGGCTTCTCTTTGTATACCGGTCCGGTACGGCCGGGTCACCACCCGTCCACGGTCCTTACGGCAGACTCCAATCGGCCTCCACTGCAGACGGTCACCACATCCTGCCAACCTTGCTGTCCTGTCCGGGCCACACACCAACTTCAGGCTCTTTGCTGTCACTTTTCTCCTCTCTACTACTTTCCTCCTTCCACTTCCTTAGCTTAACTCTCACTGCCTGTGTTTTCCCTCCTCCTCGGTGGGTGGAGACCTGGCTCCACACCCTGGTGTGGACAACAGCCCCTGGGGAAGGCAACAAGGATTTTGTGTTTTGACTATGATATGCCTGCAGGGAGTGTGGGGTGTTTAAGTGTTGTGCTCTGTGGCCCCTGGCTTGTCCAGGGCGACACAGAAGCACTGCAGCACTGCCTCGGCGAAGCGGCAACAGGCAGTGCTGAAGCTAATCTGCATAGGTGACAAACTCCACAATGCAGAAGAGGTGTGGACAGCTCTGAAACAGCAGGCAGATCACTGGCTCACAACTCTGAACCTAAAGCCAGGAAAGGTCGTGTGTGACAATGGCCGGAACCTGGTGGCGGCTTTGAGGCGAGGCCAGCTGACACATGTTCCATGCGTGGCCCATGTGCTCAACCTCGTGGTTCAGCGGTTTCTAAAGTCATACTCAGAGCTGTCTGATCTGCTGGTAAAAGTTCGCCGCCTGTCTGCACATTTTCGAAAGTCACCTACTGCTTCAGCCGGCCTTGCCGGCTTAAGACGCCGTTTGCATCTTCCGGCACACAGACTGGTGTGTGATGTCCCCACGCGTTGGAATTCAACTCTGCACAAGTTGGTCAGGATATGTGAGCAGAAGAGGGCAGTTGTTGAGTACCTGCATCACCTAAGCCGTCGGGAAATGGGTCAAACTCCACACATAACACCTGAGGAGTGGAGATGGATGTCCGACCTATGCACCATCCGCCAAAACTTTGAGGACTCCACCAAGATGGTGAGCGGCGATGACGACATTATTAGCGTCACCATACCGCTTCTCTGCCTTCTAAAATGGTCTCTGCTCAAAAAACAACCATGATGCATTGCAGGCGGAGCGCGATGAGTTTGAGCAAGAAACAGTAGTGGGTGTGGGTGATGATAACACACAGCCCAGCCTCGTCTCATCACAACGTGCAGTGGAGGACTATGACGAGGAGGAGGATGAAGACATGGAGCAACTCTCTGGCCAAATTGAGGATATGACATGCAGTCATATCCTCGGTTCAGCGTGGCTGGCCAGAGGACAGGGTAGATGATGAGGAGGAGGAGGAGGACAGCATGTTCAGTCATCGTGTTGGTCAGGATACTGAAGTGATGGCTGTTAAGAGTCTGGCACACATGGCTGACTTTATGGTAAGCTGCCTGTCTCGTGACCCTCGCGTTAAGAACATCTTGGCCGACAATCATTACTGGTTGGTAACACTGTTAGACCCACGCTAAAAGGAGAACTTTATGTCTCTTATTCCCGAGGCGGAGAGGTCAGGCAAAATGCAGCAGTTCCAGAAGGCCATAGTCACGGAAGTAGGCAAAGCATTCCCCTCACAAAACGCTAGCGGCATAGGTCATGAATCAGTGGACAACCGAGGCGTACAGCCGAGAGAGGCACAAGTCCAATCCGCCAGAGGTAGGGGAACAGTCTTTAAGATGTGGGACAGTTTTCTCAGCCCCTCACGTACCACAGCCCCTGAGGTGCGGGGTAGTGCCACAAGAAATCCTAAGTTTGCCCAGATGCTGAAGGAGTACCTTGCAGATCGAACAACTGTACTCCGACATTCCTCTGTGCCTTACAATTATTGGGTATCCAAGCTGGACACGTGGCATGAATTGGCTCTCTACGCCTTGGAAGGCCTGGCCTGCCCTGCTGCTAGCGTTTTGTCACAGCGTGTTTTTAGTGCCGCAGGTGGAATCATTACAGATAAACGCACCCGCCTGTCAACTGAAAATGCTGACAGGCTGACTCTGATCAAGATGAACAAGGGTTGGATTGGGCCAGACTTCACCACACCACCAGCAAATGAGAGCGGAATTTAAAGTTTGCCATGTACCTCCACTCACCCATGGGTACACACTTCTGGACTTTGGATAATCGCTGGACTGCTCCTCCTTCTCCTCATGCGCCACCATGATGATGACCGTTACAAATTGCAATACTTAGGCCTTTGTTTCAGGTATACCCCCAGTGGTAAATTTTTTCGCCCATTCTTTGCAGAATGGACATTACAACGACAGGAGACCCGCTCCTTTGCAATGGGAACAATGTTTTGAGGCCCTCATGCACGTCTCTACCCAGGGACAACGTGGAGCCTCCCAATTTTTGGCTGCCCTGCCTAAGGGCTATACTACAATAGACCCACTTCCTTCCAATGGGCACTTCAGGTTTACAGGCCCTCATGCACGTCTCTATCCAGGGACAACGTGGAGCCTCCCAATTTTTGGCTGCCCTGCCTAAGGGCTATACTACAATAGACCCACTTCCTTACAATGGGCACTTCATGTTTACAGGCCATCATGCACGTCTCTATCCAGGGACAATATGGAGCCTGACGCTGCCACCGACAGGCACACACATGCTGTTTTTAAATGCAAGCACGGACGCAATAAGAACCTAACTGGTTTTTAGGAGCGACAATTACTGAGAAGTCTGACACTATCAGACACTGCTGACTGACGTGTATTATACACTAGACTTGTGCGTTATATAATAGTTTGTGCAAAACGCGCACCTGTACGCTGCCACTGACTGCCACACACGTGCTGTTTTTAAATGCAAGCACGGACGCAATAAGAACCTAACTGGTTTTTAGGAGCGACAATTACTGAGAAGTCTGACACTATCAGACACTGCTGACTGACGTGTATTATACACTAGACTTGTGCGTTATATAATAGTTTGTGCAAAACGCGCACCTGTACGCTGCCACTGACTGCCACACACGTGCTGTTTTTAAATGCAAGCACGGACGCAATAAGAACCTAACTGGTTTTTAGGAGCGACAATTACTGAGAAGTCTGACACTATCAGACACTGCTGACTGACGTGTATTATACACTAATCTTGTGCGTTATATAATAGTTTGTGCAAAACGCGCACCTGTACGCTGCCACTGACTGCCACACACGTGCTGTTTTTAAATGCAAGCACGGACGCAATAAGAACCTAACTGGTTTTTAGGAGCGACAATTACTGAGAAGTCTGACACTATCAGACACTGCTGACTGACGTGTATTATACACTAGACTTGTGCGTTATATAATAGTTTGTGCAAAACGCGCACCTGTACCCTGCCACCGACTGCCACACACGTGCTGTTTTTAAATGCAAGCACGGACGCAATAAGAACCTAACTGGTTTTTAGGAGCGACAATTACTGAGAAGTCTGACACTATCAGACACTGCTGACTGACGTGTATTACACACTAGACTTGTGCGTTATATAATAGTTTGTGCAAAACGCGCACCTGTACCCTGCCACCGACTGCCACACACGTGCTGTTTTTAAATGCAAGCACGGACGCAATAAGAACCTAACTGGTTTTTAGGAGCGACAATTACTGAGAAGTCTGACACTATCAGACACTGCTGACTGACGTGTATTATACACTAGACTTGTGCGTTATATAATAGTTTGTGCAAAACGCGCACCTGTACGCTGCCACTGACTGCCACACACGTGCTGTTTTTAAATGCAAGCACGGACGCAATAAGAACCTAACTGGTTTTTAGGAGCGACAATTACTGAGAAGTCTGACACTATCAGACACTGCTGACTGACGTGTATTATACACTAGACTTGTGCGTTATATAATAGTTTGTGCAAAACGCGCACCTGTACCCTGCCACCGACTGCCACACACGTACTGTTTTTAAATGCAAGCACGGACGCAATAAGAACCTAACTGGTTTTTAGGAGCGACAATTACTGAGAAGTCTGACACTATCAGACACTGCTGACTGACGTGTATTATACACTAGACTTGTGCGTTATATAATAGTTTGTGCAAAACGCGCACCTGTACGCTGCCACTGACTGCCACACACGTGCTGTTTTTAAATGCAAGCACGGACGCAATAAGAACCTAACTGGTTTTTAGGAGCGACAGTTACTGAGAAGTCTGACACTATCTGGACTGTTTTACACTGTGTACACCAGCCCCAGATATGATGAAGGCTGGTATACGGTCACCACTACCCTGCCTGCCTGCCTGTATACTGCTACAATAGTCCTGACAAGGACTCTTCTGGTCACTAGCCTGTATTCCGACCTGGCTATACCCTGCCTGTATATAGCAACAATAGTCCTGAGAAGGACTCTGCTACTGTACTCCGACCTGGCTATACCCTGCCTGCCTGTATACAACTAGAATAGTCCTGAGAAGGACTTCTGGTCACACTGTTTGCAGCCCTGCTCCGGAACTAACTATAAAGGGCCGCAAAGCTTTCCCTGAATCAGCGACACTCTCCCTGCACTGACTGTCTGGATAGTTGTGAGCAGAGCACAGCGCGCCGGCCGATATAAAGGCTCGGTCACGCTGTGCAGGCCGGCCAATCACTGCAATTCCACAACTAACAGGGCTGTGGCATTGCAGTGGTCTGCCAGCCAATCCCTGCATGAGGGCTGGCTCTCAAAAGAGCGCCAACATGCAGAAATGAAGACCACGAGTACAGCACGAGTATCGCGAGATTACTCGGTCCCCGCCGAGCAGCCCGAGTACAGCGATACTCGTGCGAGTACCGAGTAGTGACAAGCATGCTCGCTCATCACTACTTACTTGTTCTATGTTCCCCTGCATCCATCGCAGCGTGTGCAGGCTTGAGTTCAGCTGAGTTCAGATCAGCTGACTCCAGTGCTGGACTGAACTCCGCTGACCTCACAGCCCGTACACGCTGCAATGGATGCAGGGGAACAAGTGATTGGCAGACACTGCAGTCATCTGATTACTTGGGATGGATTGAGCAGTAAAATGCTCTGGTGCTCGATGGGCGAAGCCCATGTCGATTTTTTTTTTTTTAAAAATTCATTAAAAATAAAAAATAAAAAAAAATCACATTGTTTGTGGGCTCCCGCTGCATTTTCTATTGTTAAGGGAAACCCAAGCAGCTACTGGCTGCTAACCACCGCTGCTTGGTGTTACTTTCACTGGCAATAGAAATCCAGGGAAGCATTTTTTTTTCTATAAAGGTTTTTGCCTGAAAACTTTTTTAAAAAAATGAAGTGGGCTTCGCCATATTTTTGTATGCTAGTCAGGTACAGCAGGCGGCTACGGGCTGCCCCCAACCCCCAGCTGCCTATTTGTACCCGGCTGGGAACCAAAAATATAGAGAAGCCCTTTTTTTTTATTTCATGAATTTCATGAAATAATTAAAAAAAAAAATGACATGGGCTTCGCCGAATTTTTGAGTCCAGCCAGGTACAACTAGGCAGCTGGGGATTGGAATCCGCAGTGAAGGGTGCCAAAATTTCTGGGCCCCCCGCTGCGAATTGCAGTCCACAGCTGCCCCAGAAAATGGCGCTTTCATAGAAGCGCCATCTTCTGGCGCTGTATCCAACTCTTCCAGTGGCCCTGGTGGCAGGTGGCACGCTGGGTATTAAGGGGTTAATACCAGCTATGTTTTACCAGCTGGTATAAAGCCTGAGATTCTTAATGTCAGGCCAATAAATACACAGACACAGTAGGGACTCCATGTTTATTACTCCCTCTCACCCCTCCACGATGGAGAGATTTCTGTACTGACCATGCCAGGAGAGAGCGAGGGAAAAGAGAGAGAGAGCGAGGGGGGGAGGAAAAGAAAGCGAGGGGGGAGGAAAAGAGAGCGAGGGGGGGAGAGAGCGCGGGGGGGAAAGAGAGCGCGGGGGGGACAGAGAGCGCGGGGGGGCAGAGAGCGTGGGGGAACGGAGAGCGCGGGGGGACAGAGAGCACAGGGGGGACAGAGAGCGCGGGGGGAGGAAAAGAGAGCGCGGGGGGGAGGAAAAGAGAGTGCGGGGGGGAGGAAAAGAGAGCGCAGGGGGGAGGAAAAGAGTGCGGGGGGGAGGAAAAGAGAGCGCGGGGGGAGGAAAAGAGAGTGAGGGGGGAGCAAAAGAGAGCGAGGGGGGGAAGAGAGCGAGGGGGGGAAGAGAGTGAGGGGGGGAAGAGAGCGAGGGGGGGAAGAGAGCAAGGGGGGGAAGAGAGCGAGGGGGGGAAGAGAGCAAGGGGGGAAGAGAGCGAGGGGTGAAGAGAGCGAGGGGGGGAGAGAGCGAGGGGGGAAGAGAGGGAGGGGGGGAAGAGAGCAAGGGGGGGAAGAGAGCGAGGGGGGAAGAGAGCAAGGGGGTAAGAGAGCGAGGGGGTAAGAGAGCGAGGGGGATAAGAGAGCGAGGGGGGTAAGAGAGCGAGGGGGGGAAGAGAGCGAAGGGGGGAAGAGAGCGAAGGGGGGAAGAGAGCGAGGGGGGGAGGAGAGCGAGGGGGGGAGAGAGCGAGGGGGGGAGAGAGCGAGGGGGGGAAGAGAGTGAGGGGGGAAGAGAGCGAGGAGGGGAGAGAGCGAGGGGGGGAAGAGAGCAAGGGGGGGAAGAGAGCGAGGGGGGAAGAGAGCTAGGGGGGAAGAGAGCGAGGGGGGGAAGAGAGCGAGGGGAGGGGAGCGAGGGGGAAGAGAGCGAGGGGGGGAAGAGAGCAAGGGGGAGGAAGAGAGCAAGGGGGAGAAGAGAGCGAGGGGGGAAGAGAGCGAGGGGGGAAGAGAGCGAGGGGGGGTAAGAGAGAGAGGGGGGGTAAGAGAGCGAGGGGGTAAGAGAGCGATGGGGGAGAGAGCGAGGGGGGGGGAGAGAGCGAGGGGGGGAAGAGAGCGAGGGGGAAGAGAGCAAGGGGGGGAGAGAGCGAGGGGGGGGAAGATAGCTAGGGGGGAGAGAGCGAGGGGGGGAAGAGAGCGAGGGGGGGAGGAAGAGAGCGAGGGGGGGAGGAAGAGAGCGAGGGGGGGAAGAGAGCGAGGGGGGAAGAGAGCAAGGGAAAAGAGAGGGGAGAGGAGAGAGGGTAAGAGGGGGCAGAGAAGAGGGGGAAGAGGGGAGAGGGAGAAGAGTGGGGGGAGAGAAGAGAGTGGGGAAAGAAGGGGGGGCAGAGGTGCTCTGTCACCAACTGTCTCCACTCTGTGACTTGTGGTGTAGGTGACAGAGTGCAGACAGTTGCAACCTCTGCAACCTTTCCTGGGGTCTCCCACCTGGACTTAGGGAGACTTAGCCCATATGCTGTACAGGTGTTCATGCATATAATTCCCACTACTCGTTTGTGGCATTAGGTATAACTAGAGCCCCACAGGTGCAGGTGTTTTAACCTACTCATCGCCAGGCCGGGGAGCAAATCCCCTGTGTCATCACAAGGTGTCCTGGACCGGTTCCGTTACTCCAAGTCGTACAGGAAGGAGAGTTGGAGGGTGCCAGGGAGGATGAAGGTAGTAGTTGGAGGTTAGGAAAGTCTATTAGGATCGTGATGCCACCTGTGGTATGCGGCAAGAGATGGGGGCCACCGCTGCAGGGTCTCTCACCTGGGCAGATGTTGGGTGCAGCCGGGATGGTGTCGCTCCCCACAGGCTGCGGGATTACCATGGGGAGGATGACAGAGGTGGTAGTGGTCCCTGTTGGCACAGCAGCGCTGGGCGCCGGCACCGGTAAAGGAGAGGCTGAGGCAGGGGCTGCAGTTCCAAGTCTTTTTACTCACTGGTAATTCAGGTGCTGTCCCAGAGTACCGTCCTCTGCCACGATGGGCTCCAGCCGATCCCAGATCCATCAGCAGTCACTGCCGGTGCCTGTGAAAGACTGTTAGTGAAGTGTCTCTCGTTTGCTATCCGGAACCCGGGCCGAGTCTCCTGCTCCAAGCCACGGGCCCACTAAGAGAGAAAACACTAACTCCAGTTGTCAGTGCTAGATGTTATCCCAAGCTGTTCCCAGGAAGGTTCTGTCCAAGTGTGATGGTTGCGTCTACTTCTACCCCATGTGGTGCCTGCCCCCAGTGGTTGTCCTAGCAACTGGGGAAGTCCCATGCTTCGTGATGGCTAGCTCCTCTGACTGCCCTAGTCCAACCCCCTGTAAGTAAGCATGTGCTGTTGCATGTGTGTGTTTTGTGAAGGCATCGGCAGGTTAACCCCCTCCTGACCAAGGATAGATATTACCCCTGAAAAGTGGTGTAATACCCTGTGGTGCCTGAAGCCCAGGGACAGCACATATACACTGTTCCTGCTTGCATTTTGCATCTTGCCCCTATGTGTTGAACTGTTTCCAAGGTTTCTTTGCATAGTCTGCACCTCGGGTCTTGTCTTGTGTGGTAGATACCACATTTTTGCGAAGAAAAGTGCATCTTATAATCCGAAAAATACGGTATACGCAGTGGCATGCAAACGTTTGTGCACCCTTGTTCACAATAACAGTAATTTTGACCATTTAAGCAAGTTGAAGATGACCTTATCTCTTAAAAGACATACATTAAAGATGGCATATTTCCTTTGTATTTTAGACAATTTTTTTTCCATTTTTAACATTTTTAAATTAAGAAAAAACAAAAATAGGCCAATGCAAAACTTTGAGTACCCTGCATGGTTAGTACTTAGTAGTACTTCCTTTGGCAATTATCACAGCTTGCAAACACTTTTTGTAGTCTTTCAATTTTTGTTTGAGTGATTTTCATCTATTGTTCCTTCAAAAAGTCGTCCAGTTTTGTGAGATTCCTGGTCCGTCTTACATGCACTGCTATTTTGAGTTCAAGCCACAGCTTTTCAATTATGTAAAGATCAGGGGTCTGTGAGAGCCATTGTAAAACCTTCAGCTTGTGCCTTTTGAGGTACTCTATTGAGGATTTTGAGATGTGTTTAGGATCATTATCCATTTGTAGAAGCCATCCTCTTTTCAAATTCAACCTTTTTTTACAGATGATGTTACATTTGCATCAAGAATTTATTGAAATTTCATTGAACCCATTCTTCCCTCTACATGTGAAATGTTCCCTGTGCTATTGGCTGCAACACAACCCCAAAGCAAGATTGATCCACCTCCATGCTTAAAGGTTGGTAGATGTTCTTTTCCTAAAATGTTGTGCCCTTTTTTCTCCACACATACCTTTTGATCATTGTGGCCAAAGAGTTTAATTTTAGCTCCTCAGTCTACAGGACCTATTTCCAAAATATAGCAGGCTTGTTAAGATGTTCTTTTGCACACTTCTGATGCTGAATTTTATGGTAAGGATGCAGGATAGGCTTTCTTCTGATCATTCTTTCATGAAAGCCATATATGTGTAGGTGTCTCTAAACAGTAGAACAATGTACCACAACCCCAGATTCTGTTAAAGCTTCCTGAAGGTCTTTTACAGTAAAGTGGGGATTCTCATTTGCTTCTATAGCAATTCTACTAGCAGCTCCCACAAAAATTTAGCTTGGTCTTCCAGACCTAATCTTGACCTCTAGTGTTCCTGCTAACTTTCTTAATTACATTTCAAACTGAAGAAAAGGCAACTTAAAAATGCTGTGCTATCTTCTTATAGCCTTCTCCTGCTTCGTGGGCCTCTACTATATTCATTATCTGAATGCTAGGCAGTTGTTTAAAAGAAACAATAGATGCTGATTTTTGGCACAGGGATAGAAGAGGGACACTGGTACTCAGGGATCATGCTGTCATCAAATTTGGGGTTCTAAGAGGAGGAAGGTTTGAGAAGACACATACTTCAAGGCTTGCCTTTAGTGGAGCAAACATAAGACAAGGGTTGGTAGAATTTCATGCTGCATAATTTCTAAGCACAAAACTGCACATGAAGGATAAGGGAATCCTTAATGCACAATAATTAACAATACCTTAAAGAAGAAAAATGGGAAAGACCTAAAGAAATCAGGATGAATGACCAAAAAACTTACATCATGTTTTAAAAAAGAAAAAGTAAACATGCAACAAGTGGAAGATGGGGATTACACCTAAGGAAGAATACATGGCAGTTGGCAAACTCTACAAGACAAGCGGCAAAGAAGCTGAAGCTGAACACAAATTGAGGCTTGTTAAAGAGGACAAGAGTAAGGTAAAAGGATTTTGCGGGTATGTTAAAAGCAAAAGAAAAGTAAAGGAGACCATTGGAGTCCTGCAGAATGAAAAAGATGAAACAGTCAACAAGGTGGAACCACAGGTGGAGCTACTAAGTTCGTATTTTGTTTCTGTCTTCTCACAAAAAACTAATGCAAGCATCAACAATAATCATGATAGAAATGATGGTCAGGAGGATTCCAAGTTGACAATAAGCAAAGGATTTGTTAGGAGAACACTTATACAAGTTAAAGGAAGCCAAGTCCCCAGAACCAGATGATTTACACCTTTGAGTCCTCAAAGAGATAGCAGACTGAAAAAATAGTACCACTGCCATGATCTTCAATAAGTCATGGCAAACAGGAGTGGTCACTCTAGATTGGAATAGGGCAAATGTGGTCCCTATCTACAAAAAGTGGAAAAAGAAGGATTCAGGAAATTACAGGCCAGTAAGCCTGACCTTCATAGCAGGAAAATGCTTTCAGCAAATTGTCAAAGAATATTTACTTTGGTACCTAGATGTAAAGGCATTAATCAACCAAAGCCAGCATGACTTTATGCTCAATAAATCTTGTCAAACAAATATAAGTTCCTTCTACAACAAAGTCACTGAATGGTTGGACAAGTGGAATGCCGTGGATATAGTATACCTTGACTTCAGTAAGGCATCTTATAAACTATCACATAACACCCTCATTGATAAAATGCTTAAGTACGGAATCTACAAAAAATCAGTTAGATAGATTCACAACTGGCTTAATGATCGTGCACAGTAATACTTAATGAATGCACATTTAATTGG
This sequence comes from Anomaloglossus baeobatrachus, assembly GCF_048569485.1. Lineage (NCBI taxonomy): Eukaryota > Metazoa > Chordata > Amphibia > Anura > Aromobatidae > Anomaloglossus > Anomaloglossus baeobatrachus. Next base: position 409,840,245 of record NC_134356.1, read on the forward strand.
AGAAAAGGCAAAAGCAGGGTGCCGAAAGGCTCTGTCCTTGGGCACAGTACTGTTTTAATACCTTTATAAATTATCTGGACAACAGAATTATTGGGAACTCATAAAATTCACACATAATACAAAGATAGGAGGAATAGCCAACACTAGGGAGGAGAACAAGCGTATACAAAAGGATCTAGACACACTCAATCAATGGGCTGAGGCAAATCAAATGGTGTTTAACAGGGACAAAAGCAAAGACCTATATCTCTGCACCAGGGAAAAGGACTTGGGCATAATAATGGATCACAGATTCAATAGTTCTGGACTCCTCAATTCAAGAAAGACTGATATATTGGAGCAAGTCTAGAGAAGAGTGACCAAGATAGTAGAAGGTCTGCAAACCATGTCCTCTGAGACTTGCTAAAAGAACCAAGAATGTTTAGTTTACAAAAGAGAAGGCTGAGAGGAGACTTAATAGTGGTATACAAATATCTGAAAGGGAGTCACAGTGCATAGGGAACTACCCCATTCTCTTTAGCACAAGGATATACAAGAAGCAATGGGATGAAACTAAAAGAAAGGAAGACATTAGTAAAATCTTTGTGACAGTGAGGGCAGTCAGAGAGTGGAACAGCCTGCCATGGGAGGTAGTGATCTCTCCATCAATGGAAATCTTCAAGCGGAAACTGGATAAACATATAGGTGGGATTGTGACGACATGGACTCTCATGGGTTAAAGTTTCTTAACATTCAGCCAGACGTATTGTTCTTTTGTGTAGTAACTCATGTTTGCTTAGCTATTGTTTCTCCAGACCCTTCCAGTAATCATTGTAATGTAGTTGTGTCTTGCTAATGTAATTACCTTAGTAAGCCTGTGACTTGCCCAATCTACGGCGCTGTTATACATGTGGGCGCCATGGACATATCGATAAAGATTGTCTCCAAATCAGAGGCCGCATGCTTGGAGCCCGTCTGCCAGTCCAACCAGTCAACAAATGCCGAGATGAAGCAACGAGACCTAAGGAATGCTACTCCCGAGAACCACCAATAGCTGAGGAAGTGGTTTACCCAGTCCACACCCTATGGCAGGACGGACACCGTACACCAGCCAAACTCCATCCCCACATCCAGACGGTCAAGGTCTGTGATATACAGGTTCAAGGACTTTGAGACACTGGATCTTCCATCACCCTGGTCAGCCCAGATATTGTTTCCACAGAACATTATTTACCTGGCCGCCAAGTGACCATCACCCTTGCTGGGGGCCAGCACTCGGACATCCCTCTGGCATGTGTGCAGTTGGACCTAAGGACCGACCAGGGAGAGGTTGAGGTGGAGCTTGTGAACAGCCTCCCCACACCTGGTATTTTGGGGACTAACCAGGAAGCGATAGATGTGGGACTTGTGAACAGCCTCCCCATACCTGTCATTGTGGAGAGTGACCAGAGCAAGGCTGATGTGGAGCTTATGGACACCATCCCCACACCAGTTATTTTGGGAAATGACCAGGAAGAGGTTGATGTGAGACTTGTGGACAGCCTCCCCACACCTGATATTTTGGGGACCAACCAGGAAGCGATCGATGTGGACTTGTGAACAGCCTCCCCATACCTGTCATTGTGGAGACTGACCAGAGCAAGGCTGATGTGGAGCTTATGAACAGCATCCCCACCCCTGTTATTTTGTGGTCTGACCAGGAAGAGGTCCATATGGAGCTTATGGACAGCTTCCCCACACCTGTTGTTTCGGGGACTAACCAGGAGGAAGTTGAAGTGGGGTTCATAGATGGCCCCACCAAGCCTGTTGTTTCGGATACCACCCTGAGGGAAGTGAAAATGGGGCTTGTGGATTACCTGCTCACACCAGTCATTTTGGAGAATGACCTAGGACAAGGACTATCCAGCCAGTTTGTTACCGCCATCACCCACAGCCAAGCCAAACACCATCCTTGTGCAGATGTTTCTACCAACCAATCCGAGGGGAACCCTCCTCCTCAATCTTCAGCCTCCTCCTCAGATGCAACAAATGTGAGTACCTCAGACCCAACTGTGGCTATTGACTGGGGGAGATAGATCATAAGGAATTCAGGGAAGCCCAACTCACGGACCCCACCTTAGTGCTTGTCTGCAATATGGCTGCTCAACCTGGGGGAGGTAATTAGGGGGAGGTGTATAGATGCAAGCCTCTGATGCTGACCTCACCATTAAAAAGGACAATGCCGTCAAGAGGAGAAAGATGATCGGAAGCCTATCATGTCTGGCTAATATTAAGAAGGGGGAGGAATGTGACGACATGGACTCTCATGGGCTAAAGTTTCTTAACATTCAGCAAGACGTATTGTTCTTTTGTGTAGTAACTCATGTTTGCTTAGCTATTGTTTCTCCAGACCCTTCCAGTAATCATTGTAATGTAGTTGTGTATTGCTAATGTAATTACCTTAGTAGCCATTGTCTAGTCGGTGACTTGTAGATTTCATGTAGATATCCTCAGTCTTTCTATTCACATCATTTAAATGAACATTATCCATATAGCTTGAAATCTAGCCAATAAGAGCCCAGTCTTTTCCACCAATTGTGAAGACCCCAATGGTCTGAATGGAGAGCTCAGGGGTATAAGAAGGAGGACTGTTCATTTTGCTCAGAGAGACTCTGGCTACATGCTACCAATCTAGGACCTGCGGATCCGATTGGAAAGCCTGGATTATAACACTATGGACTACGATTATAACATATGGACTTTAGCACTGAATACAAGGATTGGCTTTGATATCCAGGACTACTTAAGGAAGAAACCCAGGTTGGGACAATTTGGTCACCTGGCTACAGACTTTACGGACCTCTACCAGCTTCCTAAATCTGGTGTTATTCCAGTCTCGGTGGGTGCCCGCCAAAAGCGGGGTGCTGCTGGATTGGAGTAAGTAGCCCTGGAAGCTCTGAAGCACGGACATTCAAATCCCTGGTGAGCCAGCGGAAGGGTGAACTCTGTTGCCTGTTACATTTGTGTGTTTTGCTGGTTATGTGTTATGTGCCGTTACTATTTTGGGGATCCAATAAAGTCTTAATATTGTGATTCCCTCACCCTGTGTTGTCTGAGTAGTGTTCCGCCCATGGTTAAGGAGGTTGTGCGTTCAGTTGGGATGAGCCCTGAGCCACACTGTCTTTCTAAAGGCGGCTGGTTCAGTGGACAAGAGCACCCACTAAGCCCCGTGTCTCCACAATTATCCCAATGTGACGACATGGACCCTGTCAATGTCTAGCAGGGGTTAAATTTCTTAAAATTCAGCCAGACATGAAGATAGTTTGTTTATAGACTTTGGACATTGTTTTTAAAAGGCTCTTGTTGACTCATGTAATTGTGTTGCCCACTGAAGCCCAGACACCGAGATAACTCAATTATGCAAAGTTTCCATTGTATTACTAATTGAATTGCTAGATGTGATGTAATTTACCTGTCCCACCCTTGTCTCAGGATTAGAGATGAGCGAACCGGTCGCGGTTCGGCTCGAGGTTGGTTCGCCGAACGGACCTCCCGTTTGAGTTCGGTTCGTCGAACGTTCGACGAACCGAACTCGAACTGCATAGGAAACAATGGCAGGCAATCACAAACACAGAAAAACACCTAGAAAACACCCTCAAAGGTGTCCTAAAGGTGACAAACAACTCAAACACATTGGAAAGTGACAAGGACATATACTCATGCGAAAACAAAACAGCTGGACAAGGAAAAAGAGGAGGACACACAGATATAGGCATGGCACGCCCTTCTAAAATCATGTAAAACACCGCAAGGTGACTCCAAGCGGAGTCTCCATTTTTTCCAAAAATTGGGCCACACACACACCCACCCCTTCAGTGGCAGCAGTTGTGCCCCAGTTGTACACTTCACAGCTACATTTGCATCAAGCACATTCAAAAATACGCCATTCTTATCCATCCCCAGGATGACACCGGGGTAGGTAGCAAAGTCTTTGCTGACCCATGACTTGTTCATCTTGGCTTCTTTTAAAAACAATGTAAGCAAGGGTTACTCCAAGCGGAGTCTCCCTTTTTTCCAAAAATTGGGCCACACAGACACCCACCCCATCAGTGGCAGCACTTGGGCCCTAGTTGCAAACAGGATGTTTTGATTTGCATCAAGCACATTCAAAAATACGCCATTCTTATCCGTCCCCAGGATGACACCGGGGTAGGTAGCAAAGTCTTTCCTGATCCCAGCTCTGTTCATCTTGGCTTCTTTTAAAAACACATCAAGCAAGGGTTACTCCAAGCGGAGTCTCCCTTTTTTTCCAAAAATTGGGCCACACAGACACCCACCCCATCAGTGGCAGCACTTGGGCCCTAGTTGCAAACAGGATGTTTTGATTTGCATCAAGCACATTCAAAAATACGCCATTCTTATCCGTCCCCAGGATGACACCGGGGTAGGTAGCAAAGTCTTTCCTGATCCCAGCTCTGTTCATCTTGGCTTCTTTTAAAAACACATCAAGCAAGGGTTACTCCAAGCGGAGTCTCCCTTTTTTTCCAAAAATTGGGCCACACAGACACCCACCCCATCAGTGGCAGCACTTGGGCCCTAGTTGCAAACAGGATGTTTTGATTTGCATCAAGCACATTCAAAAATACGCCATTCTTATCCGTCCCCAGGATGACACCGGGGTAGGTAGCAAAGTCTTTGCTGATCCCAGCTCTGTTCATCTTGGCTTCTTTTAAAAACACATCAAGCAAGGGTTACTCCAAGCGGAGTCTCCCTTTTTTTCCAAAAATTGGGCCACACAGACACCCACCCCATCAGTGGCAGCACTTGGGCCCTAGTTGCAAACAGGATGTTTTGATTTGCATCAAGCACATTCAAAAATACGCCATTCTTATCCGTCCCCAGGATGACACCGGGGTAGGTAGCAAAGTCTTTCCTGATCCCAGCTCTGTTCATCTTGGCTTCTTTTAAAAACACATCAAGCAAGGGTTACTCCAAGCGGAGTCTCCCTTTTTTTCCAAAAATTGGGCCACACAGACACCCACCCCATCAGTGGCAGCACTTGGGCCCTAGTTGCAAACAGGATGTTTTGATTTGCATCAAGCACATTCAAAAATACGCCATTCTTATCCGTCCCCAGGATGACACCGGGGTAGGTAGCAAAGTCTTTGCTGATCCCAGCTCTGTTCATCTTGGCTTCTTTTAAAAACACATCAAGCAAGGGTTACTCCAAGCGGAGTCTCCCTTTTTTTCCAAAAATTGGGCCACACAGACACCCACCCCATCAGTGGCAGCACTTGGGCCCTAGTTGCAAACAGGATGTTTTGATTTGCATCAAGCACATTCAAAAATACGCCATTCTTATCCGTCCCCAGGATGACACCGGGGTAGGTAGCAAAGTCTTTCCTGATCCCAGCTCTGTTCATCTTGGCTTCTTTTAAAAACACATCAAGCAAGGGTTACTCCAAGCGGAGTCTCCCTTTTTTTCCAAAAATTGGGCCACACAGACACCCACCCCATCAGTGGCAGCATTTGGGCCCTAGTTGCAAACAGGATGTTTTGATTTGCATCAAGCACATTCAAAAATACGCCATTCTTATCCGTCCCCAGGATGACACCGGGGTAGGTAGCAAAGTCTTTGCTGATCCCAGCTCTGTTCATCTTGGCTTCTTTTAAAAACACATCAAGCAAGGGTTACTCCAAGCGGAGTCTCCCTTTTTTTCCAAAAATTGGGCCACACAGACACCCACCCCATCAGTGGCAGCACTTGGGCCCTAGTTGCAAACAGGATGTTTTGATTTGCATCAAGCACATTCAAAAATACGCCATTCTTATCCGTCCCCAGGATGACACCGGGGTAGGTAGCAAAGTCTTTCCTGATCCCAGCTCTGTTCATCTTGGCTTCTTTTAAAAACACATCAAGCAAGGGTTACTCCAAGCGGAGTCTCCCTTTTTTTCCAAAAATTGGGCCACACAGACACCCACCCCATCAGTGGCAGCACTTGGGCCCTAGTTGCAAACAGGATGTTTTGATTTGCATCAATCACATTCAAAAATACCCCATAATTAACCGTCCCCAGGATGACACCGGGGTAGGTAGCAAAGTCTTTGCTGACCCATGACTTGTTCATCTTGGCTTCTTTTAAAAACAATGTAAGCAAGGGTTACTCCAAGCGGAGTCTCCCTTTTTTCCAAAAATTGGGCCACACAGACACCCACCCCATCAGTGGCAGCACTTGGGCCCTAGTTGCAAACAGGATGTTTTGATTTGCATCAAGCACATTCAAAAATACGCCATTCTTATCCGTCCCCAGGATGACACCGGGGTAGGTAGCAAAGTCTTTGCTGATCCCAGCTCTGTTCATCTTGGCTTCTTTTAAAAACACATCAAGCAAGGGTTACTCCAAGCGGAGTCTCCCTTTTTTTCCAAAAATTGGGCCACACAGACACCCACCCCATCAGTGGCAGCACTTGGGCCCTAGTTGCAAACAGGATGTTTTGATTTGCATCAAGCACATTCAAAAATACGCCATTCTTATCCGTCCCCAGGATGACACCGGGGTAGGTAGCAAAGTCTTTCCTGATCCCAGCTCTGTTCATCTTGGCTTCTTTTAAAAACACATCAAGCAAGGGTTACTCCAAGCGGAGTCTCCCTTTTTTTCCAAAAATTGGGCCACACAGACACCCACCCCATCAGTGGCAGCACTTGGGCCCTAGTTGCAAACAGGATGTTTTGATTTGCATCAAGCACATTCAAAAATACGCCATTCTTATCCGTCCCCAGGATGACACCGGGGTAGGTAGCAAAGTCTTTGCTGATCCCAGCTCTGTTCATCTTGGCTTCTTTTAAAAACACATCAAGCAAGGGTTACTCCAAGCGGAGTCTCCCTTTTTTTCCAAAAATTGGGCCACACAGACACCCACCCCATCAGTGGCAGCACTTGGGCCCTAGTTGCAAACAGGATGTTTTGATTTGCATCAAGCACATTCAAAAATACGCCATTCTTATCCGTCCCCAGGATGACACCGGGGTAGGTAGCAAAGTCTTTGCTGATCCCAGCTCTGTTCATCTTGGCTTCTTTTAAAAACACATCAAGCAAGGGTTACTCCAAGCGGAGTCTCCCTTTTTTTCCAAAAATTGGGCCACACAGACACCCACCCCATCAGTGGCAGCACTTGGGCCCTAGTTGCAAACAGGATGTTTTGATTTGCATCAAGCACATTCAAAAATACGCCATTCTTATCCGTCCCCAGGATGACACCGGGGTAGGTAGCAAAGTCTTTCCTGATCCCAGCTCTGTTCATCTTGGCTTCTTTTAAAAACACATCAAGCAAGGGTTACTCCAAGCGGAGTCTCCCTTTTTTTCCAAAAATTGGGCCACACAGACACCCACCCCATCAGTGGCAGCACTTGGGCCCTAGTTGCAAACAGGATGTTTTGATTTGCATCAAGCACATTCAAAAATACGCCATTCTTATCCGTCCCCAGGATGACACCGGGGTAGGTAGCAAAGTCTTTCCTGATCCCAGCTCTGTTCATCTTGGCTTCTTTTAAAAACACATCAAGCAAGGGTTACTCCAAGCGGAGTCTCCCTTTTTTTCCAAAAATTGGGCCACACAGACACCCACCCCATCAGTGGCAGCACTTGGGCCCTAGTTGCAAACAGGATGTTTTGATTTGCATCAAGCACATTCAAAAATACGCCATTCTTATCCGTCCCCAGGATGACACCGGGGTAGGTAGCAAAGTCTTTGCTGATCCCAGCTCTGTTCATCTTGGCTTCTTTTAAAAACACATCAAGCAAGGGTTACTCCAAGCGGAGTCTCCCTTTTTTTCCAAAAATTGGGCCACACAGACACCCACCCCATCAGTGGCAGCACTTGGGCCCTAGTTGCAAACAGGATGTTTTGATTTGCATCAAGCACATTCAAAAATACGCCATTCTTATCCGTCCCCAGGATGACACCGGGGTAGGTAGCAAAGTCTTTCCTGATCCCAGCTCTGTTCATCTTGGCTTCTTTTAAAAACACATCAAGCAAGGGTTACTCCAAGCGGAGTCTCCCTTTTTTTCCAAAAATTGGGCCACACAGACACCCACCCCATCAGTGGCAGCACTTGGGCCCTAGTTGCAAACAGGATGTTTTGATTTGCATCAATCACATTCAAAAATACCCCATAATTAACCGTCCCCAGGATGACACCGGGGTAGGTAGCAAAGTCTTTGCTGACCCATGACTTGTTCATCTTGGCTTCTTTTAAAAACAATGTAAGCAAGGGTTACTCCAAGCGGAGTCTCCCTTTTTTTCCAAAAATTGGGCCACACAGACACCCACCCCATCAGTGGCAGCACTTGGGCCCTAGTTGCAAACAGGATGTTTTGATTTGCATCAAGCACATTCAAAAATACGCCATTCTTATCCGTCCCCAGGATGACACCGGGGTAGGTAGCAAAGTCTTTGCTGATCCCAGCTCTGTTCATCTTGGCTTCTTTTAAAAACACATCAAGCAAGGGTTACTCCAAGCGGAGTCTCCCTTTTTTTTCCAAAAATTGGGCCACACAGACACCCACCCCATCAGTGGCAGCACTTGGGCCCTAGTTGCAAACAGGATGTTTTGATTTGCATCAAGCACATTCAAAAATACGCCATTCTTATCCGTCCCCAGGATGACACCGGGGTAGGTAGCAAAGTCTTTGCTGATCCCAGCTCTGTTCATCTTGGCTTCTTTTAAAAACACATCAAGCAAGGGTTACTCCAAGCGGAGTCTCCCTTTTTTTCCAAAAATTGGGCCACACAGACACCCACCCCATCAGTGGCAGCACTTGGGCCCTAGTTGCAAACAGGATGTTTTGATTTGCATCAAGCACATTCAAAAATACGCCATTCTTATCCGTCCCCAGGATGACACCGGGGTAGGTAGCAAAGTCTTTCCTGATCCCAGCTCTGTTCATCTTGGCTTCTTTTAAAAACACATCAAGCAAGGGTTACTCCAAGCGGAGTCTCCCTTTTTTTCCAAAAATTGGGCCACACAGACACCCACCCCATCAGTGGCAGCACTTGGGCCCTAGTTGCAAACAGGATGTTTTGATTTGCATCAAGCACATTCAAAAATACGCCATTCTTATCCGTCCCCAGGATGACACCGGGGTAGGTAGCAAAGTCTTTGCTGATCCCAGCTCTGTTCATCTTGGCTTCTTTTAAAAACACATCAAGCAAGGGTTACTCCAAACGGAGTCTCCCTTTTTTTCCAAAAATTGGGCCACACAGACACCCACCCCATCAGTGGCAGCACTTGGGCTCTAGTTGCAAACAGGATGTTTTGATTTGCATCAAGCACATTCAAAAATACGCCATTCTTATCCGTCCCCAGGATGACACCGGGGTAGGTAGCAAAGTCTTTCCTGATCCCAGCTCTGTTCATCTTGGCTTCTTTTAAAAACACATCAAGCAAGGGTTACTCCAAGCGGAGTCTCCCTTTTTTTCCAAAAATTGGGCCACACAGACACCCACCCCATCAGTGGCAGCACTTGGGCCCTAGTTGCAAACAGGATGTTTTGATTTGCATCAATCACATTCAAAAATACCCCATAATTAACCGTCCCCAGGATGACACCGGGGTAGGTAGCAAAGTCTTTGCTGACCCATGACTTGTTCATCTTGGCTTCTTTTAAAAACAATGTAAGCAAGGGTTACTCCAAGCGGAGTCTCCCTTTTCTCCAAAAATTGGGCCACACAGACACCCACCCCATCAGTGGCAGCACTTGGGCCCTAGTTGCAAACAGGATGTTTTGATTTGCATCAAGCACATTCCAAATCCACAAGCATTTACTCTCCCCAGGATGACACAGGGGTAGTAAATTCCTTCTGGATCCATGACTTGTTCATTTTGATGAACGTCAGTCTGTCCACATTGTCACTGGACAGACTCGTGCGCTTATCTGTCAGCACACACCCAGCAGCACTGAATACACGTTCAGAGACAACGCTGGCAGCTGGACACGACAAAATCTCCAAGGCGTAACTGGAGAGCTCTGGCCATTTTTCTATGTTTGAAGCCCAAAAGGAGCAAGGCTCCAGTTGCACAGTCATGGCATCGATGTTCATTTGGAGATACTCCTGTATCATCCTCTCCAGCCGTTGAGTATGTGTCAGACTTGTTGTCTCTGGTGGCCTTGCAAAAGAGGGTCTAAAAAAATTATGAAAAGATTCCATAAAATTGCTGTTACCGGCACCAGATACGGTCCTACTGGTACGGGTAGACTGGTGAAGATGACGAGACCGTCCCATGTTTGTCAAGTTACAACTGGGAGATTCCCTCCCTGCACCTGCACGGTTGTTTGGTGGAAAAGCCGAGCTAAGATCGAGTAACAGCTTCTGCTGATACTCCTGCATACGTGCGTCCCTTTCTATGGCTGGAATTATGTCACAAAATTTGGACTTGTACCGGGGATCTAATAGTGTGGCAATCCAGTAGTCATCATCACTTCTAATTTTGACAATACGACTGTCATGTTGGAGGTAGTGCAACAAAAAGGCACTCATGTGTCTTGCGCAGCCATGCGGACCAAGTACACGCTGTGTTTGTGGCATAGAGGTGCTACCCGTTCTTTCTTCCTCTGACATCTCCCCCCAACCTCTTTCAACTGAAATTTGACCAAGGTCTCCCTCATCCGCTGAGTCTTCCATGTCCATGGACAGTTCGTCCTCCATTTCTTCATGTTCTTCTGCACCTTGCTCAACATTTCGCCTGCTACTATGCGCCCTTGTCGATCCCTGTTCCCCATGGTCCCATGCCTGCTGCGTTGGTGATGATGAACGTCTGGACCTTGGTGATGTTGTTGTCCCTTGCACATATGAATCCTCCTGTAGTTCCTCCCCTTCATGTTGTCCCACCCCCTGACTCCGAATAGTGTTTAGCGTGTGCTCCAGCATGTAAATGACTGGAATCGTCATGCTGATAATGGCATTGTCAGAGCTAAACATATTCGTCGCCATGTCGAAACTGTGCAGAAGGGTGCATAGGTCCTTGATCTGAGACCACTCTATCAGGGTGATCTGCCCCACCTCTGCATCTCGTTGGCCCAGGCTATACGTCATGACGTATTGCACCAGGGCTCTGCGGTGCTGCCACAGTCGCTGTAACATGTGGAGAGTTGAATTCCAGCGTGTCGCCACATCGCATTTCAGGTGATGAACCGGCAGGCCGAAAGACTTCTGGAGCGATGCAAGTCGCTCAGCTGCGGCGCTTGAACGCCGGAAGTGAGCAGACAGTTTTCGTGCCCTGTTCAGAAGGCCATCTAGGCCGGGATAGTGTGTTAAAAATTGCTGCACGACAAGGTTCAACACGTGAGCCATACAAGGTACGTGTGTCACCTTGCCCAGGCGAAGGGCCGCACCCAGGTTTGCAGCATTGTCGCACACGGCCTTACCAGGCTGCAGGTTGAGTGGAGACAACCATTTATTAAACTCGGACCGCAGAGCTGACCACAACTCCTCAGCTGTGTGACTCTTATTACCAAGACATGTCAAGCTAAAGACCGCCTGATGCCGTTGCGCTCGGCTGCCAGCATAGTAATGAGGCGTGCGTGATTCCTTCTGCGCAGTGAGAACGCTGGTGGCCTGACCAGGCAGGCTTGGGGCGGAGGTGGAGGACCCAGATGAGGTGGAGGATGCAGAAGCTGTGGCGGAACTTGGACAGACAGAGGATTGACACACAAGTCGTGGGGACGGCAAGACTTGTGCAGCAGACCCTTCACCATCTATCACCATAGTTACCCAGTGCCCAGTCAGCGACATGTAACGTCCCTGTCCATGCTTACTGGTCCAAGTATCGGTGGTGAAATGCACCCGTTCACACACAGAGTTTCTCAAGGAAGCGGTGATGTTGTGTGCGACATGCTGGTGTAGCGCGGGCACACCTTTCTTAGAGAAGTAGTGGCGACTAGGCATCTGGTACTGGGGCACAGCGACAGACATAAGGTCTCTAAAATCCTGTATGTCCACTAGGCGGAAAGGCAGCATTTCGGTAGCCAACAGCTTACAGAGGGATAGAGTCAACCTCTTAGCTTTGTCATGGGTCGGAGGAAGTGGCCTTTTATTTGACCACATCTGAGGGACAGAGATCTGGCTGCTGTGTGTAGACGGTGTTGAGTAGGGTGTCCCTGGAAAAATGCAGGTTTGTGAGGAAAGTGCAGGCGGAGACATGATGTTGCCTTCATCCAACGTTGGTGCTATCGATGTCTGAGAGAGCTGTACACACTCACTTGTTTCCCCTTCCAAACCAACTGACGACCTTACAAGCAAACTGCCTGTTGCGGTTACAGTGGTGGAAGTTTTGCGTGGAAAAACAGGTGTGACAGCTGTCCCCACAGTCCTAGAAGATGAAGAGCGCGCGGATGCACTGGAAGGGGCGGGCGGTGGATGGTTCGCTCCGCTAGCCGGCATTGCAGCACGGTGAGCTTCCCACCGGGACTTATGATATTTATTCATGTGACGATTCATGGAAGAAGTTGTCAAACTGCTGAGGTTTTGACCTCTACTAACAGAATCATGACAAATGTTACATATCACATGAGTTGGGCGATCTTTTTCGATGTGAAAAAAGGCCCAGGCTAGGCAAGGCTTAGAGGCCATGCGACCTGTTGATCCACCCCGAATAATGCTCATAGGCAGAGTGGTGGCTGAGGATGCAGTTGTAGACGTGCTACCAGTGCTCCGACTCTGTCCAGGAAGGCGCAAGGTAACTTCGTCGTCGGTTGCATCCTCCTCCACCGCCTCTGTTGACCTCCTCGAGTGCCTGACTGGGGGTTGACAGTAGGTGGGATCTAGAACGTCATCATCAATTGTTGTGTTCGCACTCCCCTCCCCCTCAGACCGAGCCTCTTCTTGCCCTGACCGAATATTTAAGTTGTCATCCCAATCGGGTATCTGCGTCTCATCTTCATCAGTATGTTCCTCATTGTCTATAACCACAGGTGTTACAGTTTGTGACAAAGGGTCAACATTATGCTCAGAAACTTGGTCCTCACGGCCTGAATCTGAGTCACAAAGGTTCTGGGCATCACTGCAGACCATTTCCTGTTCTGTACTCACTGTAGCTTGGGAGCAGACCTCTGATTCCCAGGCTATAGTGTGACTGAACAGCTCTGCAGACTCAGCCATCTCAGTTCCACCATACTGTGCAGGGCTGATGGAGACTTCAGAGCTGGGAGAAATCAAGTGTGATTGGGATGACAACTCAGAGGAATGGTGTTTTTTGGATGCGGTACTTGAAGTGGCTGAAAGGGCACTTGTTGGACCACTTGAGATCCATTCAAGCATTTTCCTTTTTTGCCCATCATCTACCTTTGTTCCTCTTGTTCGTGTCCGTAAAAAAGGGAGCACATCGGATTGTCCACAATAAGTAGTAGACATCTTACTTTTGCTAGTAGATGGTCTATCTTCAGCAGATGATAATGGAGCTTTGGCACCTTCCCCACTGACAAAACCTTTTTTGCCTTTTCCACCACGCCTCTTCCCCTTTCCACCAGCATCTGTCATTTTGCCACTCATGTTGATTGCGACAAGATTGTGGACTGAAAATGTGGTAGTAAAAATTGAGAGGTGGTGAAGATTGCAGTGGTGGTCTAGCTTTATTAACAGCAGAATAATAAAGAATAAATATCCCTGACAATGTAACTTAGTTATAATTCGTTGGAGTGTGCAACGCAGGCAGACGTGCTGCAAATGTCTTGGCACTAGTGGGACTATAGCAAAGTCCAATAGCCACGTATAGGATGCCACTAGGTACACTGAGTGTGTGCTAGTATAATGGCTTAGTTATAATTAGTTGGAGTGTGCAACGCAGGCAGACGTGCTGCAAATGTCTTGGCACTAGTGGGACTATAGCAAAGTCCAATAGCCACGTATAGGATGCCACTAGGTACACTGAGTGTGTGCTAGTATAATGGCTTAGTTATAATTAGTTGGAGTGTGCAACGCAGGCAGATGCACTCTGCAAATGTCTTGGCACTAGTAGGACTATAGCAAAGTCCAATAGCCACGTATAGGATGCCACTAGGTACACTGAGTGTGTGCTAGTATAATGGCTTAGTTATAATTAGTTGGAGTGTGCAACGCAGGCAGACGTGCTGCAAATGTCTTGGCACTAGTGGGACTATAGCAAAGTCCAATAGCCACGTATAGGATGCCACTAGGTACACTGAGTGTGTGCTAGTATAATGGCTTAGTTATAATTAGTTGGAGTGTGCAACGCAGGCAGACGTGCTGCAAATGTCTTGGCACTAGTGGGACTATAGCAAAGTCCAATAGCCACGTATAGGATGCCACTAGGTACACTGAGTGTGTGCTAGTATAATGGCTTAGTTATAATTAGTTGGAGTGTGCAACGCAGGCAGACGTGCTGCAAATGTCTTGGCACTAGTGGGACTATAGCAAAGTCCAATAGCCACGTATAGGATGCCACTAGGTACACTGAGTGTGTGCTAGTATAATGGCTTAGTTATAATTAGTTGGAGTGTGCAACGCAGGCAGACGTGCTGCAAATGTCTTGGCACTAGTGGGACTATAGCAAAGTCCAATAGCCACGTATAGGATGCCACTAGGTACACTGAGTGTGTGCTAGTATAATGGCTTAGTTATAATTAGTTGGAGTGTGCAACGCAGGCAGACGTGCTGCAAATGTCTTGGCACTAGTGGGACTATAGCAAAGTCCAATAGCCACGTATAGGATGCCACTAGGTACACTGAGTGTGTGCTAGTATAATGGCTTAGTTATAATTAGTTGGAGTGTGCAACGCAGGCAGACGTGCTGCAAATGTCTTGGCACTAGTGGGACTATAGCAAAGTCCAATAGCCACGTATAGGATGCCACTAGGTACACTGAGTGTGTGCTAGTATAATGGCTTAGTTATAATTAGTTGGAGTGTGCAACGCAGGCAGACGTGCTGCAAATGTCTTGGCACTAGTGGGACTATAGCAAAGTCCAATAGCCACGTATAGGATGCCACTAGGTACACTGAGTGTGTGCTAGTATAATGGCTTAGTTATAATTAGTTGGAGTGTGCAACGCAGGCAGACGTGCTGCAAATGTCTTGGCACTAGTGGGACTATAGCAAAGTCCAATAGCCACGTATAGGATGCCACTAGGTACACTGAGTGTGTGCTAGTATAATGGCTTAGTTATAATTAGTTGGAGTGTGCAACGCAGGCAGACGTGCTGCAAATGTCTTGGCACTAGTGGGACTATAGCAAAGTCCAATAGCCACGTATAGGATGCCACTAGGTTCACTGAGTGTGTGCTAGAATAATGGCTTAGTTATAATTAGTTGGAGTGTGCAACGCAGGCAGATGCGCTCTGCAAATGTCTTGGCACTAGTAGGACTATAGCAAAGTCCAATAGCCACGTATAGGATGCCACTAGGTACACTAAGTGTTTGCTAGTAAAATTGCTTAGTTTAAAAAAGTTGTAGTGTGCAATGCAGGCAGACGTGCTCTGCAAATGTCTTTGCACTAGTGGGACTATAGCAAAGTCCAATAGCCACGTATAGGATGCCACTAGGTACACTGAGTGTGTGCTAGTATAATGGCTTAGTTATAATTAGTTGGAGTGTGCAACGCAGGCAGACGTGCTGCAAATGTCTTGGCACTAGTGGGACTATAGCAAAGTCCAATAGCCACGTATAGGATGCCACTAGGTTCACTGAGTGTGTGCTAGTATAATGGCTTAGTTATAATTAGTTGGAGTGTGCAACGCAGGCAGATGCGCTCTGCAAATGTCTTGGCACTAGTAGGACTATAGCAAAGTCCAATAGCCACGTATAGGATGCCACTAGGTACACTGAGTGTTTGCTAGTAAAATTGCTTAGTTTAAAAAAGTTGTAGTGTGCAATGCAGGCAGACGTGCTCTGCAAATGTCTTTGCACTAGTGGGACTATAGCAAAGTCCAATAGCCACGTATAGGATGCCACTAGGTACACTGAGTGTGTGCTAGTATAATGGCTTAGTTATAATTAGTTGGAGTGTGCAACGCAGGCAGACGTGCTGCAAATGTCTTGGCACTAGTGGGACTATAGCAAAGTCCAATAGCCACGTATAGGATGCCACTAGGTACACTGAGTGTGTGCTAGTATAATGGCTTAGTTATAATTAGTTGGAGTGTGCAACGCAGGCAGACGTGCTGCAAATGTCTTGGCACTAGTGGGACTATAGCAAAGTCCAATAGCCACGTATAGGATGCCACTAGGTACACTGAGTGTGTGCTAGTATAATGGCTTAGTTATAATTAGTTGGAGTGTGCAACGCAGGCAGACGTGCTGCAAATGTCTTGGCACTAGTGGGACTATAGCAAAGTCCAATAGCCACGTGTAGGATGCCACTAGGTACACTGAGTGTGTGCTAGTATAATGGCTTAGTTATAATTAGTTGGAGTGTGCAACGCAGGCAGACGTGCTGCAAATGTCTTGGCACTAGTGGGACTATAGCAAAGTCCAATAGCCACGTATAGGATGCCACTAGGTACACTGAGTGTGTGCTAGTATAATGGCTTAGTTATAATTAGTTGGAGTGTGCAACGCAGGCAGACGTGCTGCAAATGTCTTGGCACTAGTGGGACTATAGCAAAGTCCAATAGCCACGTATAGGATGCCACTAGGTACACTGAGTGTGTGCTAGTATAATGGCTTAGTTATAATTAGTTGGAGTGTGCAACGCAGGCAGACGTGCTGCAAATGTCTTGGCACTAGTGGGACTATAGCAAAGTCCAATAGCCACGTATAGGATGCCACTAGGTACACTGAGTGTGTGCTAGTATAATGGCTTAGTTATAATTAGTTGGAGTGTGCAACGCAGGCAGACGTGCTGCAAATGTCTTGGCACTAGTGGGACTATAGCAAAGTCCAATAGCCACGTATAGGATGCCACTAGGTACACTGAGTGTGTGCTAGTATAATGGCTTAATTATAATTAGTTGGAGTGTGCAACGCAGGCAGACGTGCTGCAAATGTCTTGGCACTAGTGGGACTATAGCAAAGTCCAATAGCCACGTATAGGATGCCACTAGGTACACTGAGTGTGTGCTAGTATAATGGCTTAGTTATAATTAGTTGGAGTGTGCAACGCAGGCAGACGTGCTGCAAATGTCTTGGCACTAGTGGGACTATAGCAAAGTCCAATAGCCACGTATAGGATGCCACTAGGTACACTGAGTGTGTGCTAGTATAATGGCTTAGTTATAATTAGTTGGAGTGTGCAACGCAGGCAGACGTGCTGCAAATGTCTTGGCACTAGTGGGACTATAGCAAAGTCCAATAGCCACGTATAGGATGCCACTAGGTACACTGAGTGTGTGCTAGTATAATGGCTTAGTTATAATTAGTTGGAGTGTGCAACGCAGGCAGACGTGCTGCAAATGTCTTGGCACTAGTGGGACTATAGCAAAGTCCAATAGCCACGTATAGGATGCCACTAGGTACACTGAGTGTGTGCTAGTATAATGGCTTAGTTATAATTAGTTGGAGTGTGCAACACAGGCAGACGTGCTGCAAATGTCTTGGCACTAGTGGGACTATAGCAAAGTCCAATAGCCACGTATAGGATGCCACTAGGTTCACTGAGTGTGTGCTAGTATAATGGCTTAGTTATAATTAGTTGGAGTGTGCAATGCAGGCAGATGCGCTCTGCAAATGTCTTGGCACTAGTAGGACTATAGCAAAGTCCAATAGCCACGTATAGGATGCCACTAGGTACACTGAGTGTTTGCTAGTAAAATTGCTTAGTTTAAAAAAGTTGTAGTGTGCAATGCAGGCAGACGTGCTCTGCAAATGTCTTTGCACTAGTGGGACTATAGCAAAGTCCAATAGCCACGTATAGGATGCCACTAGGTACACTGAGTGTGTGCTAGTATAATGGCTTAGTTATAATTAGTTGGAGTGTGCAACGCAGGCAGACGTGCTGCAAATGTCTTGGCACTAGTGGGACTATAGCAAAGTCCAATAGCCACGTATAGGATGCCACTAGGTACACTGAGTGTGTGCTAGTATAATGGCTTAGTTATAATTAGTTGGAGTGTGCAACGCAGGCAGACGTGCTGCAAATGTCTTGGCACTAGTGGGACTATAGCAAAGTCCAATAGCCACGTATAGGATGCCACTAGGTACACTGAGTGTGTGCTAGTATAATGGCTTAGTTATAATTAGTTGGAGTGTGCAACGCAGGCAGACGTGCTGCAAATGTCTTGGCACTAGTGGGACTATAGCAAAGTCCAATAGCCACGTATAGGATGCCACTAGGTACACTGAGTGTGTGCTAGTATAATGGCTTAGTTATAATTAGTTGGAGTGTGCAACGCAGGCAGACGTGCTGCAAATGTCTTGGCACTAGTGGGACTATAGCAAAGTCCAATAGCCACGTATAGGATGCCACTAGGTACACTGAGTGTGTGCTAGTATAATGGCTTAGTTATAATTAGTTGGAGTGTGCAACGCAGGCAGACGTGCTGCAAATGTCTTGGCACTAGTGGGACTATAGCAAAGTCCAATAGCCACGTATAGGATGCCACTAGGTACACTGAGTGTGTGCTAGTATAATGGCTTAGTTATAATTAGTTGGAGTGTGCAACGCAGGCAGACGTGCTGCAAATGTCTTGGCACTAGTGGGACTATAGCAAAGTCCAATAGCCACGTATAGGATGCCACTAGGTACACTGAGTGTGTGCTAGTATAATGGCTTAGTTATAATTAGTTGGAGTGTGCAACGCAGGCAGACGTGCTGCAAATGTCTTGGCACTAGTGGGACTATAGCAAAGTCCAATAGCCACGTATAGGATGCCACTAGGTACACTGAGTGTGTGCTAGTATAATGGCTTAGTTATAATTAGTTGGAGTGTGCAACGCAGGCAGACGTGCTGCAAATGTCTTGGCACTAGTGGGACTATAGCAAAGTCCAATAGCCACGTATAGGATGCCACTAGGTACACTGAGTGTGTGCTAGTATAATGGCTTAGTTATAATTAGTTGGAGTGTGCAACGCAGGCAGACGTGCTGCAAATGTCTTGGCACTAGTGGGACTATAGCAAAGTCCAATAGCCACGTATAGGATGCCACTAGGTACACTGAGTGTTTGCTAGTAAAATTGCTTAGTTTAAAAAACTTGGAGTGTGCAATGCAGGCAGATGTGCTCTGCTAATGTCTTTGCACTAGTGGGACTATAGCAAAGTCCAATAGCCACGTATAGGATGCCACTAGGTACACTGAGTGTGTGCTAGTATAATGGCTTAGTTATAATTCGTTGGAGTGTGCAACGCAGGCAGATGCGCTCTGCAAATGTCTTGGCACTAGTGGGACTATAGCAAAGTCCAATAGCCACGTATAGGATGCCACTAGGTACACTGAGTGTTTGCTAGTAAAATTGTTTAGTTTAAAAAAGTTGTAGTGTGCAATGCAGGCAGACGTGCTCTGCAAATGTCTTTGCACTAGTGGGACTATAGCAAAGTCCAATAGCCACGTATAGGATGCCACTAGGTACACTGAATGTTTGCTAGTATAATGGCTTACTTAGAATGAGTTGGAGTGTGCAGAGGACAAGAGGGTACAGTGGCAGGATTGTGGTGCTCTGGGTAGAGGAATGGAAGCCTGCCTTTCTATTCCCTCCTAATGGTGAAATGCAGGGAGGAAATCCCTGACCTGGGCTACACAGACGCTGTTGCTGTTTGCAGGACCTGTCACTTATGGCTCTCTGACCCTGCCGCTTTGAGCCCTTAAAAGGACTGCTAGAATGTGCTCTCCCTAAGCTGTCTAACGCTGTGTATGCAGCGCATACAGCTGTATCGGCTATAGGACTCAGGAGGACGGAGCTGCGACACTGATGTCTGACACCAAAGACGCAGAAGGCAGATAATGGCGTTCGTGAAGAAAATGTCCGGTTTTATAATGCAGGGACATGTGACATGCAGATCCTATCACACATGCCGTTGCTTCTCTGGCTCAAAGTCCACTTAGGTGTGTGTGTGTCTGTGATTGGCTGACATGCTGGCCCGCCCCACAAGACGCGCGCGCTTAGGGAAGGAAGACAAGAAAAAAAAAAAAAAAAATGGCGATCGCCATTATAGAAACAGCAGTGATCTGAAGGCGCTGTTCACGCACACTATACACTGAAATGTGATAATAGTTTGATTCACAGAGTGACTTACACTATTACAGCAGAAACCAAGCTAGGATTTAGCTGTTTTTTGGCTGCTAGAACCGTTCTCGAACGTTTCTAGAACTATCGAGCTTTTGCAAAAAGCTCGAGTTCTAGTTCGATCTAGAACATGCCCCAAAATCACTCGAGCCGCGAACTGGAGAACCACGAACCACGAACCGCGCTCAACTCTACTCAGGATATTTGAATATAGCTTGAAATTCATCCAATAAGAGAACCAACCTTATGCAACCAATCCAATAAGGGCAAAGTATATCCTAAGGGAAGGTTATGGCTATAAAAGGGATTTCTTTAAGTCACCAGTAGTGGATGGATGTGCATGATCCATTCTAAGCTCTTAGGAGCTGGCTGGAGGATCAGGATACCTTGTGGCTTCAATCTAGGGACTCCTGTTCCGATTGGAGACCATATCCACAGTCTAGGGATTTCGACTCCGGCTGCCAGGATTATATCGTCATACCAGAGACTACTTAAGGAGGAAACCCAGGTTGGGACAATTTGGTCACCTGGTACAGACTTTGCAGACCTCAGCCAGCTTCCTAAATCTGGCGTTATTCCTTTCTCGGTGGGTGCCCGCCAAAAGCGGGGTGCTATTGTATTGGAGTAAATAGCCCTGGAACCTCTGAGGCATGGACATTCTAAATCCCTGGTGAGCCAGCGGAAGGGTGAGCCTCTGTTGCCTGTTACATTTGTGTATTTTGCTGGGTATGTGTTATGTGCTGTTAATATTTTGGGGATTCAATAAAGTCTTAATATTGTGATTCCCTCACCCTGTGTTGTCTGAGTAGTGTTCCGCCCACGGTTAAGGAGATCGGTGGTCAGTTGGGATGAGCCCTGAGCCACGCTTTCTTTCTAAAGGCGGCTGGTTCAGCGGACAAGAGCACCCACTGAGCCCCGTGTCTCCACAATTGGTGGCAGCAGTGGGATGATGATTTAGGAAAACCTGCACTCATAGGGGGTTAGACCCTATGGCCCTTGCAGTTCATTCCAATGCTACCATTTTGAGATTCTATGTTTCTATGATTCTATGAGACTCGGTTTTTATAAGGCAGTGAAATTTTCATCACCTGGCCTTTCCTAATGATGATAGTGAACAAACCATAACCCTAACAAGCTGACTAATAACCCTACAATGAATATCGGGCACCTTTTAGGCCTCGGTGCTTACTTTTTTTGCTATTATCTGCAAAATTACTTTAGTTAGAATTTTGAAACTCTAGGTATATCTTTCAAAGCGAAGAAAGAGAAATCCGTTATATTACTCAGTACCATGCATCATGATTGCAATATTGACAGCAATGACAGGAAATTGAAACCAGAAATCATTGTGCACTACAATAAAACTAAAGGAGGTGTAGACAAAATGGATGAAATGGTGGGAGATATTCATGCAAGAGGCAAACAAGACGTTGGCCTGTAGTAATTTTTTGAAATATGCTTGATGTAGCAGCCCTGAATTCATTCATTGTTTATACAGAAATTCCATGCAAGTAGGAAGGACAGGAGACGCCTATTCTTGAAGGACCTTTGTCATGAACTTGTAATGCCTCACATGATGGAGCGAAGCAACATGAAATGCGTGACAAAGCAAACTAAAGAAGCAATGAGGCGGTGTGAAGTACAGTTTCCAGAAATTCCAGGGCCAGGAGAAAGAAAACAAAAGCATTGTTTCATTTGTCCAAGAAACTTAGGGGTACTTTGCACATTGCGACATCGCTACTGCGATATCGTCGGGGTTAAATCGAAAGTGACGCACATCCGGCCCAGTAACTATGTTGCAACGTGTAAAGGCTAGATGCACCGATAAACGATCGCAAAAGCATCGTAAATCGGTGATCTGTGTAGTGTCGGACATTTCAATAATATCGCACCAATAGGAGATGCGATGTTGTTCCTCGTTCCTGCGGCAGCACACATCATTGTGTGTGAAGCCTAAGGAGCGAGGAACATCTGCTTACCTGCCTCCACCGGCTATGTGGAAGGAAGGAGGTGGGCGGGATGTTTACGTCCCGCTCATCTCCGCCCCTCCGCTTCTATTGGCCGCCTGCCGAGTGATATCGCTGTGACGCCGCGTGAACCGCCCCCTTAGGAAGGAGGCGGGTTGCCGGCCAGAGCGACGTCGCAGAGCAGGTAAGTGCGTGTGAAGCTGCCGTAGCGATAATGTTTGCTACGGCAGCTATCACAAGATATCGCATGTGGGTACTATCGCGCTCGGCATCGCTAGCATTGGCTAGCGATGTTGCAGTGTGCAAAGTACCCCTTAGAGAGGAAAGCTGAGCAATATTGTACCACTTCTGGGGAAAATGTCTGTAAAGAACATTCTTCAGAAAAGATAACGTGAAAATTGTTTGGAAGAAAAGAAATGTAGCTGCAGCTAGTTTACTCTAGATTTATATACCTTTGTGTGTTTTTCACATCTTTGTTTCAAATTTGGAAAAAAAAAATGTTTTGTGGTGTTTTCTGCAAAAAATGATAATTAAAATGTTGTGCATTATTCATACCTTATTTTCAATTTTGAAATACACTTGTAAAAGTTATTTATTTGAGTTTTTCCATATGATTTGCACGGAGGTTTAGGCCCCCGTTACGTAAAAGTGTAGATTTGTGACAATACGCATTCTAGGGTTAAGGTCTGAAACATTGGTCAAAGTTATCTGAGCACACATATCTCCATGGATGTCTAAATGTTTGTATTGGCCCATTTTCCTTTTTGTAATTTTTAAAATATAAAAGATGAAAGTATTTTTTTTTGCATATAATGCAAAGCAAATGTGTCATCCTTTTCTTATTTTTATGACTTTGCGAGATCATTTCATATTGAACTTGCTAACTGCTTACAATAACAGTAATTTTGACCAGGGGTGCCAAAACTTTTGCATGCCACTGTGTGTGTGTGTGTGTCTGTGTGTGTCTGTGTATGTACATATATATGTGTGTGTATTTTAGTATTTATTAGGGAAGTTTATAATCAGACTATTACTATATTATATCACGTCTGAATTTCAGCTTTCATCTAATCAGGGTTATTTAATAAATTAATGAGCTTCTTTACAGAATCTAAAAATGAGGACACTATGGTTAAGTGCATCAATTTATAAGAATGTTATGATTTTATTGTTATCTTCCGCTAATAGCAAATTATAAGTTTAGCTGCAATGCCTAAATACATATTTAACACAAATAATAATGATAAATTATATTTCACCCACACAATGTGCATCAATTATAAAAACTGTGTAACACAGGGTTTGGTGTGATACAATGTTTTAATTTAGTACAATAATATATCTGTAATATAGAACTAATGAAATGAGACACATGTTGGAGTAAGAAAAATTCGGAATCATTTAAGTTTAACAGAAATCCACCAGATTTTATAATGGCCTTAGACAGTGAGAGAATAATGCAGCTAAGCCACAAAAAGTGCACTTCAGAGCAGCCATACTTGAAAATACTTGGTGATAAGATTAATGATTATATTTGGATTTACAGAGAGATTTTCAAATCGATTCACTGCGAATTGACTTCATGCTGATTTCCATGAAATGTACGTTACCATGGATTTGAACAATTTGCTTTCAGTTTGCACGTATTGCCAAAAATTAACCAGTGCTATTTGAAACATTGCCAAAGATTACAATACGTTAGTAGACTTGTGGACTTACCCCTAATGCCTTCCAGTTATTATATTACATGATCCAGCACATCCAATGACCAGGGACCTTCATAACAGATGAGGCAGAGAAACAGCACATAGTTCATCATAAAATATAGGAAGAGAGAGGCCAAAAACATTGGAGAACTTCTGCAAAAACAGTGTTGTATACAACTGCAGCACTGAAACCATAGAAAATAAGAATGGGTGTCTGTAAATAATAATAATGCATAGATAGAAGGAATAGGGGGAGCTAAGGATATGAGAGGTGCTTGTGCTACAGATTCGGTGTGATGATCAATGAAATTATCCAGTACAGCACATTTCCAGTTGCCTATGCATTTAAAGGAAAGCTGTCAGAAGGGTTTTTGCTACCTCATCTGAGAGCAGCATAAAGGCCACGTCACACTAAAGCTGGGTTTACACACTGCAACATCGCAAAGGACATCGCTGTAACGTCACCGGTTTGGTGACGCAATAGCGACCTCCCTAAGTCTCTGCTAAGTCTCTGGTGAGCGTTCAAACAGGCAAACCTGGCCAACAATGCAACAGCGATCCGGACCTGCAGAGCGACCTAGCTGGTTGTTGGGGACGTTGATAAGCAGCCTTTTGAAAGGGAAGTTGCTAACAAAGTCACTGCAAAGTCTTCACACACTGAAACTTCATGCTGCACAGCGGGAAACAAAGGACCTAGGAATGGTCCTGAACGATTTGTAACAATTACAACTTCACAGCAGGGGCCGGGTCGCTGATAGGTTTCACACACTGCAACATCGCAAACAACATCGCTATTGCGTCACAAAACCGGTGACGTTACAGCGATGTCGTTTAAGATGTTGCAATGTGTAAACCCAGCTTTAGCAACATCGCTAGCAACATCGCTGCTGAGGCACGACTTTTGTGACGTAGCAGTGATGTTGCTAGCGATGTCGCTGTGTGTGACATCCAGCAACAACCTGGCCCCTGCTGTGAGGTCGCTGGTTGTTGCTGAATGTCCTGGACCATTTTTTAGTTGTTGCTCTCCCGCTGTGAAGCACACATTGCAACAGAGCAACAACTGAATGTGTAGGCAGCAGGAGCCGGCTTCTGCGGACGCTGGTAACCATGGTAAGTATCGGGTAACCAAGAAGCCCTTACCTTGGTTACCCGATATTTACCTTCGTTACCAGCGTCCGTCGCTCTCACGCTGTCAGTGCCGGCTCCCTGCTCTCTGCACACGTAGCCGGAGTACACATTGGGTAATTAACCCGCTGGAGCGTCGCTTAGTGTGACGGTACCTTTAGGACAAGGAAATTCTTAATCCAATTATGTATCTCTTCGATTACTTGCTGCAACCAAACTGACACAACCTGAATTTTTAGATTCAGTCATGTAGCTAAGCCAAGGGAGCTGTCCCCATGCATACCAGGCTCTCAAGAGAGATTGTACATTGACAGTGATGTGTCAGTCACAGGAAGGGCGTGCTGAACAGCCAAACTACACCGAGCAATCATAATCACTAAGTGATAAAACCTTTATTTTAAATAAACATCAGCACAGCATCTGATAAGAGAGGCATAGCTGATTTTTGTTTTTTAACCCCTACAGCATGCTGGCTTCAGCTTACATAGCAACACCCTGCTGATAGTCCCTTTAAATAAACCAATGTTTTCATTCTTGAAGCACTATAAACTAGGATAGCAGTTTAAGGGGTACTTTGCACATTTCGACATCGCAGTTGCGATGTTGGTGGGGTCAAATCGAAAGTGATGCACGTCCGACGTCTTTGTCGACATCGAAGTATGTGAATCATTTTTACTATGATTAACGAGCGCAAAAGTGTCGAAATTGTATGATCGGTGTAGTGTCGGGCATTTCCATAATGTCGCTGCAGCGACAGGTACGATGTTGTTCCTCGTTCCTGCGGCAGTACACATCGCTGTGTATGAAGCCACAGGAGCGAGGAACATCTCATTACCTGGCTGCAATGAAGAAGGAAGGAGGTGGGCGGGGCCAGCTGCTGTGTGACGTCGCTGTGACCTCGCACGACCCGCCCCCTTAGGAAGGAGGCGGTTCTCCAGCCAGAGCAACGTCACAGGGCAGGTAAGTACATGTGAAGCTGCCGTAGCAATAATATTCACTACGGCAGCTATCACAAGAGATCACATGTGCGACAGGGGCGGGGACTATCGTGCTTGGCATCGCAACAATCGGCTTGCGATGTCGTAGTGTGCAAAGTACCCCTAAGTCTCCGCATTCCTATTTTTTCTACTGTAGAAAAATACTGAAACCATGGCTAGTCTGAGAAAGAGTTACTGGTATGTGAGGCTGACAATTAGAGATGAGCGAATACCGTAATATTTGTAATTGCTATACTCATATCGAATACTTTGTAATATTTGTGTATTTGTTACGAATAGCAAGTACAATGCAAGTCAATGGGAAATGCGAGTAATTTTCTGCTGGACCCAGCAAACAGGTTTGGGAGCCTGAGGAAAAGGCTGATGTGGATCGAAACGTGATGACACTGAATGGGGAGAGCCTGGAGAATATGCCTGTATGCATTTCTGACTCACATATTTCTGGGAATAAGGATGTCACAGTATTACGTCACTTATTCTCTCTCTCTGTGTTTCTCCAAGCGCTTCATACTCACCGATCACTGGCGCAGCGCAGCTGTCATACTGCTCCTGCTGCCTCTTATTCTTCTTCCCTACCACTCATTAGGCTCTTACATATTCACTGTATCCGTTCATTAGGTTCATACATATTCACTGCTTCTCCTTACTACCGGCATCTGTGATTGTTTGCAGTCAGACCCGCCCCCACGGTGAGTGATAGCTGTCTGTCTGCAACCAATAACAGCCGCCAGTGGGCGGGTTTATATCGTACAGTAACATAAATAAATAATTTAAAAAAACGATGTGTGTTCCACCTAATTCTGATACTCAGCCAAGATAAAGCCTCACAGCTGGGGGCTGGTATTCTCAAGCTGGAGAGACCCAGGTTATTGGGAGCGTCCCCATCCTAAAACACACATCACATCATTACTGTGGGCTGTTGTTGCATTCTCTTTTTTGGAAGAGTAAATACTAGTGATAAATGAGTGTGCTCACCACTGCTCACTACTCGATTGAGAATCCGGGTGCAACGTAAAAACAAAAGTCCTTTTTAGCGCTACATACTGTCCTTTATTTAGTAAAATCGCTAATACCAACATTCTGTTTAGGGATAGCTGGTGGAGAAAGGATTGTTTAGGATGTCGACTACAACTCAAAAATATCTCCCAGATTCAAGCATTCCTTAACCAAGAATCAGCAAAAACATTACTGCATGCCCTCATTATCTCCCGTCTCGACTACTGTAACCTCCTGCTATCTAGCCTCCCTTCTAACACTTTTGCACCCCTCCAATCTATCCTAAACTCTGCGACCCGACTAATTCACCTCTCCCCCCGGTATTCCCCGGCCTCGCCACTCTGTCAATCTATTCACTAACTTCCCATTGCACAAAGAATCCAGTTCAAAACACTAACCATGACATACAAAACCATCCACAACCTGTCTCCTCCTTGCATCTGTGACCCAGTCTCTCGGTATCTACCTGCACGCAACCTCAGATCCTCACAAAATCTTCTTCTCCACTCCTCTCTTATCTCCTCTTCCCACAATTGCATACAAGATTTGTCCCGCACCTCCCCCATACTCTGCTCTACCCCAGCATATCAGACTCTCAGCCACCATGGAAAGCTTCAAAAGGAAACTGAAGACCCTCCTCTTCCGACAAGCTTACAACCTACAAAAATCTCAAAAGCGCAGGCGCAAATGCGTCATTCGGTTCAGATGATAAAAGAAAGAAATAGCTTGCCTGAAGAGTGTATAAAAAGCGCAACAGTTGTGGTAGAGGGGAGGACAAAAAGGGGAGAATGATTAGATAAACATAAAACTATAAAGATAAATTACTAGATACATTGTAAAAAAAAAATTTTGTATGAAAAAGGGTCTAATGACGAATACAGTTTTAAAACCTGATACATTAAACGTGTACCTGTAGAACAGGATTAAAAGATATTTTAATTTTATGTATACCCTTTTCACTTGAAAAGCGCCATGGAATAAATGGCGCTATAATAATAAATAATAATAATGATTAGAAGCCTATAGGCAGGATTTATTGTCTTACCATACTACTATGGACTGACAATAAAACATGCAAAACCAAAGATAAAATTGGTTTTACAGGAAAACATGTTAGGAAACATTCTTGTCTGTATATAAGGGGGGCTTTACATGCTGCGATATCCGGCCCGATATCGCTAGCATGAGACCCACCCCCATCGTTTGTGCGCGACGGGCATATCACTGCCTGTCGTGCACAAAATCGCGTACCCCCGTCACACATATTTACCTGTCCTTCGACGTCGCTGTGACCGGCGAACCGCCTCCTTTCTAAGGGGGCGGTCCGTTTGGCATCACAGTGACATCACTAAGCGGCTGCCCAATGCATGCGGAGGGGCGGAGATGAGCGGGACGTAACATCCCGCTCACCTCCTTCCTTCCGCATTGTGGCCGGAGGCAGGTAAGGAGATGATCCTCGTCCCTGCGGCGTCACACGTAGCAATGTGTGCTGCAGCAGGGACGAGGATCAACTTCGCCCCAGCGACAGCAGCGATAACTGGCAGCGGACCCCATGTCAAAGAGGAGCGATTTTGGACGTTTTTGCAACGATCCAAAATCGCTTCTAGGAGTCACACGCTATGACATCGCTACAGCGGCCGGATGTGCGTCACAAAATCCGTGACCCCAACGAGATCTGTTACACCTCGTGGCTCTCCTGTGGCAAGGAATGAGACAGTCTCCTTGCCTGCCATGAGCGCTCCTGCTCCGCAGCGCCGAAGGTCTGCCAGACTGCGCAGAGTGCAGGAGAAACCTCCTCAGAGAGGCAGCACAAGGGTGACACCTAGTGGTACTCCTGTTGCAAGAAATGAGGCGGTCTCCCATTCCTTGCCTGCCACAGCTCCTCCTGCTCAGCAGCCTCGAAGGTCTGTGAGGTTGCGCAATGTGCAGAGATTTGCTGCTCAGGGAAGCAGTGAGACTCCCGTTATCTCTACACATTGTGAGACCGAGGATCCCGCCTCTATTTCCCAGAGGCAGGAGGGTGAGCATGTGCTATGCTTGGTGGATCCTGATTCGCCCACTGACGTCACACGGCTTGATGACAAGGCTGGTGACGTGGTGAATCCTGACTGGCCAGGCTGGGATGTCGTGGATCCTGATTGGGTCAAGTCCGTCATCTCCGCCTCGCGCCCGCCCTTGGCTGGAGTTACACCTCCTTAAAAGCTCCTCCTGCCATCATGGCGGCGCGCGACCGTCCTTCTATGTTTGGATGTCTGGCAGCGTGCTGCCACGCCACTGCTCAGGCATTATCTTCCTCTGTGGGCTTGGCCCTTGCTGCTTAGGCAGCACCTGGTTTGCAGGCCGTGTCCCTGCCTTGCTGCTCCGGCAGTAGCTCCTTCTACAGGCCGTGTTCCTGTCCCAGGTGAGCTCCTCGAGTCTCCACTGGACTCACCTGGTTATTGAAAGCACACGTGCGTGGGCACCTCTGTGCTACCCTCGTGCCATATTCTCGTGACTTCCACTGGCACACGTGCGTGGGCACCTCTGTGCTTCCCCGTGCAACAGGTACACCGAGCCGTGTGATCCCTGCCATACAACCCACACGGGTTAGGGCAGACCGGTGTACATAGATCGTCTGTGACATTCCAGACGATCGCTAGCAGCAACCCGCTCACTCTTTACCCACCATAGCAGCGGTCCCTTACACCGCACAGTGGACCTTGACCGGCGGAAGCTGTCCATTCCCCATCTTGGCACGCTTCCCCGGGTCCCCCTCGTAACAGAGATCACTGTAGCGAAATCGTAGCGTGTAAAGCCCGCTTAAGGCAAAATTTACAAGAAAAACAAGAATCCTCCTCCACCCTTTAAAAGCCAGGGTATCTCTCACCGTATTTTCCCGTCACCTATGGCTAAAGTAGATCATTTAGTAAAGGGGGAAATAAAACTACAGATACTAGTAGTCACAGGCAAATGTAATTTTAACATTTTTCTACCTTATCTGGGCATGCGGTGTGTGACATGGACAAAGACATCCTGCTCCATTTATGAAGGGGGGAGTCTGCAACTCACAAAGCCAATGCGGACAATGCACGATCTGCCAAAAAATTAAGTAGAAAGGGACTATGATGCACCCTGTACTAGACATAAAGCAAGGCCTGATACACATTCTGTTAAAATTGTTAGGGAGTTAAAGTCTTAAGGATGCTTTACACGCTGCGACATCGCTAGCAATTGCTAGCAATGTTGTGAGCGATAGCACCCGCCCCCGTCGTTTCGTGCGACATATGGTGATTGTTGCCGTAGCGAACAATATCGCTACGGCAGCTTCACACGCACATACCTGTTCAGCGACGTCGCTGTGACCGCCGAACAATCCCTCCTTCAAAGGGGAGGTGCGTTCGGTGTCACAGCGATGTCACAGCAGCGTCACAAAATGGCCGCCCAATAGAAGAGGAGGGGAGGAGATGAGCGGTCGGAACATGCCGCCCACCTCCTTTTTTCCTCCTTTCCGGTGGACGCAGGTAGGATGATGTTCGTCGTTCCTACGGTGTCACACACAGCGATGTGTGGTGCCGCAGGATCGACGGACAACCTGCGGAATGAAACACCAATGACATTATGATTTGGAGCGACGTGTCAACGATCGTTGATCGTCGCTTCTAGCTGTCACACGCTGCGATGAAGGCATGAAAATCCTAGACTAGGAAAGCCTATGCACTAAGTACAAGGGCTGAACAACATTTACCGTTGGGGGTATACATCTATATATGTAATAGAATTGAAGAGGTACTGTAGGCCTCCTACACATCCTGAAAAAATTATGAAGGAGGGAATCATGCACAATCTCTAAAAATTAAGAGAGACGGCTGCCTGATGACCCTTCACAAATTAACAGCGAGGACTGCCTAATGAGCGTCAAGAAATAAAGGTTGAGGGCTGCCTGATGAGCTTTTAAAAATATGTCAAATGCGTCTGACTTGGTTCCAGCATCTACAAGTTTAACCCAGGGTGCCATCAGTGAAATGTAGCGTCCCTGGCCACAAGCACTTGTCCACATGGGGATCGTTAAGTGGACCTTCCGGGTATCTGTGTTGGTCAGGGCTTTGGTGATGCTATGAGACATGTGCTGATGAAAGGCAGGGATGGCACACCAGGAAAAATAGTGGTGACTTGGACCAAGAACCAAGAGAAGGCTGCTGCCATGAGGTTGCATAAAGCTTCAGTTTCTACGAGCCTAAATGGCAATATTTCTATGCCAAACAATCTGGAAATGTGGCAGTTTAGTGTTTGGGCCTATGGGTGGTTGGCTGGGTATTTAAATTTGTGTTCCAAGCCCTGGGGTAGGGACAGCTGAAAGCTGTACTGGGAAAAAAAAAAATCGGATGTGGTTGCTGATGGTACTTGCCAAAATGTATCATCAGGTGCAATGTGAATGGCATCCATGCATGTGTCCTGGACAGGCAATTAGCAAGCATGTAGCACAGGGGAAGAAGCAGTGGTGTCATCCACAGACACTGACATTTGACCCACCTAGTCAGATGTTTTGATAACATGTGCCTGAGCATTCTGGTGGTGGTCAGGATGGTAGTGGTCAGGCCCCTGCTAATCTTGGTATGGCACAGGTTGCAAATGACCATTGTTTTCTCATCTGCACTTTCTTTTAAAAAGTGCCAGACTGGAGAACATCTAATCCTTGGCTTGGGAACTTGCGGAGTGTGATTGTTATGGGGAACAGTTGGTTTCTTCTCCCTCTGGCCATTTCACTCTTTTTTCCTTTTGCAATGCTACGCCTCCCTGCCACTTTGCGCTGCTGTACTTACTCTGCCTGGAACCCTGCCATGTTGGGTCAGTGGCTTCATCATCCACCATCTCATGTTCCTTCTTACTTGTTTACTTAACAATGTCACTTGTTGGTAACTGTGCCTCAACATCAACATCTATCTTTTGAGATACTAATTGCCATTCCACACCATTGTCTTCTTGTAAACATCTCCTCGGAGTGTCGGAGTCTGGGATCCCTTGTCTCCTGCAAAGTGACATGGTGAGATGAAGTAGGATCAGGATGAGTGTTACGTGATCCAGACTTTTGGCTAGTGAGACTGGATCATGTGGAAGACAGGGTAGGAAACATACTGGAAGCATTATCTGCCATCCAACCAATTAGCTGTTTGCATTGTTCTGCTTTCAAAAGTGGTGTCCCGTGCTCTGTTGCAAATTGGGGCAAGAAGCTAGGTCACTTGGTTGAGCATCCTTATTGTGTTCCAAAAGCAGGCACAGTTTCATCTGGCCCATGGCCTTGACCTCTGCATGTATCATCAGTAACACATCCACTTCCCTGTCCCTTAAGCTGGGTTTACACACTGCAACATCGCAAAGGACATCGCTGTAACGTCACCGGTTTTGTGACGTAACAGCGACCTCCCTAAGTCTCTGCTAAGTCGCTGGTGAGCTGTCAAACAGGCAAACCTGGCCAACAACTCAACAGCGATCCGGACCTGCAGAGCGACCTAGCTGGTTGTTGGGGACGTTGATAAGCAGCCTTTTGAAAGGGAAGTTGCTAACAAAGTCTCTGCAAAGTCTTTCACACACTGAAACTTTCCAGCGATGCTTGCTGCACAGCGGGAAACAAAGGACCTAGGAATGGTCCTGAACGATTTGTAACGATTACAACTTCACAGCAGGGGCCGGGTCGCTGATAGGTTTCACACACTGCAACATCGCAAACAACATCGCTATTGCGTCACAAAACCAGTGACGTTACAGCGATGTCGTTTGAGATGTTGCAGTGTGTAAACCCAGCTTTACTGCTCGTTTGTGCATTTTAGATTAGGTCTATAACATAGCTTTGCAAACTTTCCGGTATTTTCACCAACAACCTCCTTCCCTCAGTAAGAACATTAAATATGGGTTGTGGCGGGGTCTTACAGCATGACAATGACTTAAAATCCACAGCCAGGGCTACTAAGGAGTGGCTTCATAATAAGAATTTAATGGTCCTGAAATGACCTAGCCAGTCATCAGACCTGAACCCACTCAATATTGCCCACTGACAGCCCCAAAACCTAAAACATCTGGAGAAGATCTGTATGGAGGAGTGGGATAATATCCCTGCTGCAATGTGTGCAAACATGGTCAAGAACTACAGGAAATGTATGACCTCTGTAATTGGAAACAGAGGTTTCTGTACCAAATATTAAGTTCCGTTTCTATTGTATCAAATTTTTATTTTATGTAATAAAATACAAATTAATTCTTTAAAATCATACAATGTGATTTTCTGGATTTTTGGGGGGATTCTGTCTATCACAGTTGAAGTGCACCTACAATAAAAATTACAGTCTTCTTCATTCTTTGTACGTGGGAAAATTTGCCAAATCGGCAGTGTATCCGATCCTAATTTTCCTCATTCAAGGACAGTAACCTTAAGTATTGGGTTGCAGAAATTTGAGCATTTCTGCATCTCTTGGTAGAAAAAAAAGGCGTGGAGTCAAAAACGTCCATTTTTGCCTTGTTTCTGATGCATTTTGCTTGCATTTTTACATAGTTTTTGACTGACTTTTTCAGAAGGGGGATTTATTTTGCATTAAGAAAAAATCTAAGGAAAAATGATGACACTAAAAGACATTTAACTGTGCAGGTCTGTTTTGACATTCTTAAGTTGGCAAATTGAAAACACATATACACCACACCGATACTATGGGTGGCTGTTGTTGGATTAGCCTTTTTGGTTGTCAAGTGTAAACAACCAAAAATTTCTGGTTGATTTCATATTTTTCAACGGTTTAATAAGTGTGGTTAAACATTTTTCTAAAATGTAAATTTGTGTCCAAAAGGTAAGTGTAAATTAAATGTAAATGTAAATTAAATGTAAGTGTAAATTAAATGTTTAACTGGCAATAGACAGAGTAGTATAAAAGAAAAAAAAATTCAACACCAAATCTAAGAATGTGAGAGCCATTAGTAGCAGCACCATCCCCACCACCACAGGCACCAGCTACCCCGGCAGTAATACTACCAAACACAGGTCACAATTGTGCTCCCTTGCCTCTATCAAGAATAATATTGTAGAGGAGGCAGGAAGCATAATGAACTCAATGGCACATGACTTGTCTCGGTCACAGTGGGATGATGTTACCTCTGATAGTGGCATCACTTAACTCAAGCCATAATGGTAACTAAGGGAGATATTATCATTGTTATTATTATTTTAGTCTCTTAAATGGCACCATTAATTCCACAGTGATACATACATACATCAGCATCACTGTCCTCATCAAAATCTAAAATTCCATATTTTATGTCTTTGTATATTAGATAATTTCACAAGAACAATTTCTTCCAGCTGA
Source organism: Anomaloglossus baeobatrachus (assembly GCF_048569485.1). Lineage (NCBI taxonomy): Eukaryota > Metazoa > Chordata > Amphibia > Anura > Aromobatidae > Anomaloglossus > Anomaloglossus baeobatrachus. The sequence continues at coordinate 409,874,492 of NC_134356.1, forward strand.
TTTAGTGGATGCTATGAATTGTGTATTTAGATTGTATTTGTATTTAGCCATTGTATTTAGATGACATGAGGCCATATAACATGGAGAACATGATTCAATAGCCTAGCTATGTGGCTGGCTCTTTCAGCTGTGGTGGTAAGTGTGGGGCCCCTTAGAGTCCAATCGCCACAGAGGTACTGCACCTCAGCCAGAGGTGGGATATCCCATTCCCTGGTAAGAAGGAGCACACAGAACACAGTACACAAAAACTCTTAGTATAGCTACACAACTTCAGGCCATAGTTAGGGCGAGACTGCTCCTTAGGGAGAGCCCAGTCCCGGAGCCAGTCTGGAGGTGGGGTTAGTTAAAGGGTGGAGTGCAGAACGAAGGAGGATGGGGAGGGGAGAGGTCCTGAGGACTGGAGCCGGAGGAGCCTATCCTAGGAAAAGGAGGAAGAAAGGAAGAAGGAGTCCTAGAGCCACAAAAAGTGAGAGATCCACCTGTGGTTTCACACCCACAGATGACTCATTGGTGTGGAGGGACTTGGCCGCAAAGGGGACCGGCCCCTAGACTAGTGGAGAACTACAAGGCTCAGCTAGCAAAACCGGAGGCTGAGGTAACTTCATGTGCAGAAGCCACAACCACATACTAATCCGCTGAAAAAGGTGACCATAGATGGCCAAGGGAAAGGGCAGAAGAGCCTCCCAGACAAGACCCGTGGACACCGACTCAGGGTACTGTGTGTGAGACGCAGGGCAGAAGGGCGAAGCCAGTGTAGGAAGATGACCAGGAAATTGACACAGAAAGGGACACCGGTTTTGTGCCTCTGAATTACCTGGGGATTGGCTGGATCCCGTTACCGCAGGACTCAGCTCTCCGAGGGCAGCATTTGATCAGCCGGCTGTGATAATCTGGAACTGACAACTGTGAGTAAAGAACTAATGACTGCATCCCGCTGTGTCCTGGAATCATTGCCTGTGCCACCAGCCCCTCACTGTCCTAACAATTCACTGGCTAACAACTGCATACGGTTACCCTGGGGTCCCAGCTCCACCTGTGAGGAGCTTTACCATCTTTGCTGCTTCACCATCTGTCCCATCTAGCAGCGTCGGCCGTATCTGTCCGAATACCACAGGTGGCGTCACGATTCATCAGTCCCCAATTTAACATTAATGACACCGCCAGTGTCACGGAGTCAGGCCCTGCCACCGTGACCTCCCTTAGACTAAGAACCCTCGACCTTGTTCTGAGTGTCTACCCCAGACAACCCTGGTGGGGCATGTCATAGGTGCAGTGGCACTTCAGGGCAATCCTGCAGGTGGGAATCAAGTGGTGGAAAATGAGTTCAGCATATTACTAGACTGACAAGACTGTGAACTGAATCATGGACTGTGCTTATTATAATGATTGTGAACCAGATCAAAGTGCTCATGAGGTGATCTCATTACAGGAGGAGGGAGGTAGAGCCAGTGGTAAAGAGCAGAGTCATTGGCAAACCAAAAGATCTTCTCAACCAGCAGCCTATTAAAGGCTCTGCAGTTTGAAAATAAACCATGGACATTCAGGCACATCTATCGGCTAGTAACTGCACCCCTTCATCAGCACATGAAGCGACATCAAATGCTGATGTGCAGGGATGACTGGAGTGTCTGGGTTTCACTGAAGGAACTGACTTTAATGGCTTATTGTACAGCTATATGCAATTACGCATATATGCATGTTATCCGTTAGCCCTGTTAAAGTGCAGCTTTAACTGTTAAAGTAACAGAGACTCCTGCATTTTCACTGTGCACACACTATAACTGTGATGTACTATAGTAGTTTAAAATACATTTTTTGGTAAAAACAATTTATCACTGATCCATAGGCTCCACAGGATAGGTGATATAACTTATGAATCAGTGGAATCCAGCCATTGAGAACTGCACTGATCAGAAGAATAAGGAATTTTTATCCCGGACCCCGATAGAACTCTTTCATCCCTATTTTAAAATGCAGCAGCAGGTCGGATATCTGTTTGTAGCTTCATTCATCATCTTTAGTGCTGCTTGAAAAAGCCAAGGATAGCATGCACAGACAATTTGGAATGAATGGATCAGTGGTCGAGTCAAATATGTTGCTCTATTCTAATGGGGGTAAAGTTCCCCATTCTGCCGATCAATGCGAGTTCCAGTACCCTACCAATCAATAAGTTATCAGTTATCTTGGGGAGAGGCAATTACTTATTTTCACCGGAGAACCACTGTAAGTGCACCTTTGCTATTGTGTAACAGGATGTCACAGGACAGGGGAGGGTTAAACTTCAAAGTATTTAATCTCTAATGGAATTAAATAATCTCCTAATTATTATTAGAGAAAACAATTGACTGTTATACACAAAATAATTCCCTATATCAATATCAATATAATCACCACATAGTAACTGAATAATACACATACAAAGGGAGAATGACAAGACCACATATTATCACCACATAGTGATAGAATAATATCATAGAATAATATCACATACAAGGGAAAAATATTGCCACACCATAACTAGACCACCTATAACCACCATGTAGTGACTGAATAATACCTCAAACAAGGGACAAATACAGCAACAGTATGATCAGACCACATTTTTCCACTAAATGGGGACCGAATAATACAACATACAAGAGACAACTACCCCTACACCATAACAAAACAACATATTACTACCACATGGTGACTGAATTTACCACATATAAGAGACAAATACCGCTACAACATGACTAGACCACACCATATCACCACATTGTGACCAAATAATACAATATTGATAATAAATAAAATCCACAATAGTAATAACCCTAATCATCCAATCATTATATACAGGAGCTCTGTATATAGTGCATAGTGTTCAGATAATAGAGATCAAAAGTAACATTATACACAAGAGTTCTGTATTTAGTGTATAGTGTACAGGTTATACAGTGGTCACCAATGACATTATACACAAAAGCTTTGTATATAGCATATTGTGGTAATATTGTGATCACTAGTAACATTACACACAGAACCTCTTTATGTAGTGTATAGTGCACAGTTAATACAGGGATTGCTGGTGCTATACAAAGGAGCTCTGTATATACTATTTTTTATGAAGGTACATGGTTAGTAGAAAAGGGAATGCGCTGCCATACCCAATAACTGTACAGAATATAAGACCCTAGCCACACAATTAGCAATAAGACCTCGGACTTGGCTCCCTGAAAGGCTGTTGAGGGGTTTATCATGCTTTATGAGGGACCAGTGACGAAACCATACACACTGATTAAAAGTGGCAGGATCCATAAAACTCAATGAGGATTTTAACTTCTGTGTTGTAAAATAGCTGTAAAATGGCCATAGTAAGAGCTAGGGGGCTGGAAAAGGAAGTAAATGGGTAAAATGGGACCAATTGCCCTGCAAAAATGTGAATAGGGAATACATTTAAAATACATTTAAAAAATTACATGGGTCCATCCTATTTTTGATAACCAGTGCAAGTAAAGTAGAGTGACCTATGGAGAACAAAGCACCATAGGATTTGATTGGTGCTATGGGATATTACACCATTGGATTATGTTGGAACTTTGAAGATTAATTTTGAATTATTAAATTGGTGAACGAGGGAGCATGGGGAGTCTTTATTCAAAGAAACTTTTTTTTTTCGTGTGTGTATATGAACGCTATACTTGCTGGGTTAGTAATGGGGGTGTCTAAAACATGCCTCCCCAATAATAACTCCTGGGCTTTATGTCAGTGTCGCGGGCGGGGAGGAGGGTGTCAGTCCACCGTGCTCACCCCTTCTGCTCGGGTCCGGCAGCTGCTCCTGGTGGCTCGAGCTGTGGGCCGGATCCCGGGGTTTCTCGAGCGACACTCCTCGCCCGTGAGTGAAAGGGGGTGTTTGTGGTTGGATGAGGGGATTGTTATAGTTCGTGCGGTCCTGGTAGGACATAGGGACGTGGGTCACCAGTCGGTTCTGCTACATCCATTCCCCCTCCGTACCTCGGGGCAGTTGTAAGCAGCTCCTCCACCTCGTTGGTCCACTGCTCCATCATCCGGAAGATCTGATCCTGCTGACGCTGGTGGAATTGCATCACCCGGGCCTTCATCCAGGCCACGGTCTCGGGCTCAGGGTCTGGCACAGTCTCTACTGGGACTTCCGGCACCATGTTGTTAAGGGGTCGCGGTTCCAGCGGTTCCCTTTGGTACACTTCAGGACCGTCTTGGACGTCTGCAGTCGGCTGGTCCGCCGAAGCGGCTGGGCAGGGTATCGCTACCGGTTGGGCAGGTAGCGGGCCTAATGGCGGTGCGGCAGCAGCTATTACGGGTAGCAGGGAGAGAGGCAGGGTGAGCGGAAGCCGGCCGGGCCCCTCAGCTCCAACGGCCGATCCCTCAGGAATACAGGGGCATGGGTCGCTTACCCGCTCCTCCAAATCCTCTTCTACCTCGCGTCTCCACATAGCAGCCACCACATCCGCCATGTCGGTCTCCCACTCCTCCAGGAGGAGCTGCATATGAGCCTGCAGACGGTTACTCAGCGGGACGGTCCGGTCCCTCAACCACGTCGCCGTGCCGGGCGTGGGGACTTCCTCGTTGGGAGTTGGGTTGTACATCTTGGCAATCGTGCCTTCCAGGAACCCAGTATTGCTGCAGAGTCCTGCCGTCTCTTCCTTCATAGCCGCAGCTACATGCGTCCAGCCGCCATCGCGTCCCCCTTAGCTCTTTCCGGCCCCTCCTCTCTCGGGGCGGGGTTTTGGCCTTCGCGCCTCTACTGCTCGAGAAGACGCTCGGGCGGGAACTTTTCGCGCCAAAGATGGCGGCTTCTGAAATTTTTCTGCCGGATGCCTCCGGCGGTAACAAGGCGCACCTCTACCTGACGGCAGAGCGGTAAGATCCTGTTCGTGACGCCAAGTTGTCGCGGGCGGGGAGGAAGGTGTCGGCACACCGCGCTCACCCCTTCTGCTCGGGTCCGGCAGCTGCTCCTGGTGGCTCGAGCTGTGGGCCGGATCCCGGGGTTTCTCGAGCGACACTCCTCGCCCGTGAGTGAAAGGGGGTGTTTGTGGTTGGATGAGGGGATTGTTATAGTTCGTGACGCCACCCACGGTTGTGGTGATTTCACCACCGCTGCTCAGTATGGGGATCCCGGGGATGGTGATGCGGAGCAGCCAGGTGTTGTGTTGCCCCTCCGTGGGTAGGGGTTGGTGATCCCGGGGCCCAGTGATGAGATGTAAAGTGTAGGGCCTGGAGGGTGCAGGGACGCGGGGGCAGTGCTGTGCCTTGCGGCACTGTGGTACTCACTCAGCCTGACACACGGACACAGTTTGTACGGTAAACCAAACGGCTGGTAGGACGGTCCCACAGACGGCTGCACCTGCACTCCCGGTAGGTGACGGTGATGTCCCTCTTCCTCGCACCTTTGTTTGACTTGTGGTAGCGGTGGATTCCCTCCGGTTACCCGCTCCCCGGCTGCAATCTGGGCCGGAGGAGCTCTACACTTTGCCCGCAGGCGCTGGCCCTGGGGAAACTGGTGCCCTGACGGTGGCGGTGTCTCCCCGGTTCAGGTTGGGCTGTTGCCTTCACTCGGGACTTGGTTGTTGGGGGAGCTGCGTCCCCGTCACTGACGGATTTGGCAAATCTGGCGACTCCTAGCCTTGCCGGGGTCCGAGAGGCCCCTGCCCTGGTGCTGACTGTCCTTCGGAACACTGCTCCAGACCACCGGGCACACAGCCAACGGGGTCCTTCCAGGAACTTCCAAACGGTCCCCCTCCAGACAGTCACCGCCGTTGCTGACCTTGCTGTTCTGGCCCTCACAAAGCTGGACCCTTCAGGCTGTCCTTCTCTTCTGTCACTTTACTTGCTTTCCTCCTTTACTACTTTCACTTTCACTTTCTTAACTCCTCCACTTTAGCTCCTCACACTTGCCCTGCCTGGGCTACTCTCTGTTGTTACTCCTTCCACTTCCTCCTGGACTCAACTGCCCGGTTTCTTCCTGCCTCCAGAGTTGTGAGCTCCTCGGTGGGCGGAGCCAACCGCCTGGCCCACCCCCTGGTGTGCATCATCAGACTCCTGGAGGAAGGCAACAAGGATTTCTGGTTAGCTGTGATGTGCCTACCTGGAGTGTGGGTTGTGGTGGTGTGTGACCTGTGTCCCCTGGCTTGCCCAGGGCGACACATCAGCTTTCAATTCATAGATGACATTAACCCCAAAAGTATTACCTCAATTGCCACCTCAGTAGGGCAATTTGTCATGAGTTTGTTCTGCCCAGGGCAGACCTCTGGCAAGTTTGTCATGTGAAGGTCACAGTGCCTTGCTTCTGGCTGATCCAGTGCTGTTACTTGAATAACATATATTTTTGCTAGTAGTGTTGTAAGGGTTAAGCACCCTTTCCTTCCTGGCTGTTGCCTGTAGTTTTCAATCTCAGGTGCAGCTCTTTCAGGTTGCTCCCCTTCACTATTTAAAGTCATGTGCCTGAGCAGTTGATGCCTGTGATAGAAACTGAACCCTCATTTTTATGTAGTTCACTTTGGAAGGAGCCTGTTCTGGAAGAAGTTGTCTGCAGTGGTGGTGTTTGCTGCTCTGAAGCTGCCTGGAGTATTTTCCGTTTTCATGTCTATTTCCCATGTCTGTTTTCCTACCCTTGTCTTACTGTATTGTAGATGTGAGGCTGGTGATTTTGTCAGCCTGCTCCCTAGCCAGGGTGATTTTAGGGCAAACGAGGAACGTGTCCGGTGATGGGGGGAAAAAACCTATATAGGGACATCAGTGAGTGCATGGTTTAGCTACAGGTAAGTGCAGTTGGTGAGCTGGCTCCCCTTTCCATAGCGCCACAGACCTTTGTTGTATCATGACCCCTGAGTACCCTGTGTGTTATGACACCTACTGTTTTTTTATTCAGGTTTAATCCTGTTAGTCACGTGTGTGAAACAATCTGGAAGAGCTGGGCAAAGTGCCAGAATATGGGCATCTAAAGGATGAGCCAATTAAGAGGTGGCAGTGGGCTGCTGTTTTTAGGTTGGGAAGAGCCAAATAACCTTGGGCCTTCCCAGCCAGATAATACCAGCCCCCAGCTGTGTGCTTTATCTTGGCTGGTTAACAAAATAGAGAGAAACACAAGCCTTGTTTTAAATTATTTAAATAAATTATTTATGCAGCATGGATACCTTCTTTTTTTGATAACCAGCCAAAGCAAACCAGACAGGTGAGGGTTGCTGCCTGCAGTTGTCTGATTTACCTGCTTTGGTTTTCAAAAATTAGGGGGACCCCACATAATGTTTTTTATTTATTCCCTATCCACATGTGTGCTCTAACCCCCATTCAGGGTCTGATGGCACAGTGTGCAAACCACCAGTCTCTTGTTGTCAGCACATTGCCTAATGAAATTCCAAGCCAGGGAGCATTTTTGAGCTGGCTTTGGTGTGCTCATTTCATCCATCTGCGTGGTGGGCAGTAGAGTTGAGCAATGTTCGAGGTTCGAGGTTCGCCAATTTCATGTTCGAGTGATTTTGGGGGGTGCTCGAAATCGAACTCAAACTCGAGTTTTTTGATAAAAGCTCGACAGTTTGAGTTACGCTCCAGAACGGTTCGATCACCAAAAAACCCAGCTAGTTACTAGCTGGATTTTCACTGTAATAGTGTGAGTCACTCTGATTCACGCTAATATCAAATTTCAGCGTATAGTGTGCGGGGGGGAGACACGGTTTAGATCTGTGCTGCTGCTGAGTGCTGATAGAATGCCGATCGCCATTTTTTATTTTTTTTTTCCTAACCGCGCGTGCAGTGGGATAGGCCAGGATGTCAGCCAATCACAGACACACACACAGCTAAGTGGATTTTTGCCAGACAAGCAAAGGCATGTGACATGTCACATGTCCTTGCCTTATAAGATACGGCCATTTTCTCCTTCGCCGTCATTATCTGCCTTCTGTGTGTGGGTGACAGTCACCGCTCATGCAGCTGCTGCCGCTCCTGCTGTGTGCACTATAGACATAGTGCAATCTACACCGCGCTGTAGGGATTAGGGACTGATGGTTATTTCAGCCCTTTTCAGGGCTGATTTCCAGGCGTTTATAGCCATAGCTGCTGAGCAGGTCCATGCAAACGCTGTGTAGAGCTTTAGATAACAGCGTCTATCTACCTCAGCTCAGAAAATTCCTTGCTGCATTTTTTCATTAGCAGGAATAGAAAGTGAGGCTTCCTTTCCTGTCCTGTACCAACAGAACCGGGGCACTCTACCCACCTACCCAGTTTATCCACGCCATTTTATTTGCCCAAAGAACTGACACTTTTTGTGCCATCCTAAAAGTGTCTGGAATACTAAGTTAGTGTTCCTTTCCTGTCCTGGTACCCACAGAACCCGGGCACTCTACCCACCTGCCCAGTTTTGCCATGCTATTTTATTTGCCTTAAGAGCTGACACTTTTTGTGCCATCCTAAAAGTGTCTGGAATACTAAGTTAGCGTTCATTTCCTGTCCTGGTAGCCACAAAACCTGGGCACTCTACTCACCTGCCCAGTTTTGCCACGCTATTTTATTTGCCCAAAGAGCTGACACTTTTTGTGCCATCCTAAAAGTGTCTGGAATACTAACTTAGTGTTCCTTTCCTGTCCTGGTACCAGCAGAACCTGGGCACTCTACCCACCTGCACAGTTTTGCCATGCTATTTTATTTGCCCAAAGAGCTGAAACTTTTTGTGCCATCCTAAAAGTGTCTTGAATACTAAGTTAGTGTTCCTTTCCTGTCCTGGTACCCACAGAACCCGGGCACTCTACCCACCTGCCCAGTTTTGCCACGCTATTTTATTTCCCAAAGAGCTGATACTTTTTGTGCCATCCTAAAAGTGTCTGGAATACTAACTTAGCGTTCCTTTCCTGTCCTGGTACCCACAGAACCCGGGTACTCTACCCACCTGCCCAGTTTTGCCACGCTATTTTATTTGCCAAAAGAGCTGACACTTTTTGTGCCATCCTAAAGTGTCTGGAATACTAACTTAGTGTTCCTTTCCTGTGCTGGTACCCACAGAACCCGGGCACTCTACCCACCTGCCCAGTTTTGCCATGCTTTTTTATTTGCCCAAAGAGCTGACACTTTTTGTGCCATCCTAAAAGTGTCTGGAATACTAACTTAGTGTTCCTTTCCTGTCCTGGTATCCACAGAACCCGGGCACTTTACCCACCTGCCCAGTTTTGCCACGCTATTTTATTTGCAAACTGTGCTGCCACTGTTAGGGGCATACAAAAATTATCTGTGATAGTCAGTGTTGGTTCTTCAGCTGTCAATAAAGCTAGACCACCTCTGCATTGTACACAGCTGTCCATTTTTTGTACGCAATTCTAATTGCAAACTGTGCTGCCACTGTTAGGGCCATACTAAAATTGTCTGAGATAGTAAGTGTTGTTTCTTCAGCTGTCAATACAGCTAGACCACCTTTGCAATCTACACCACCTCTCAATTTTTGCTACCACATTTTAAGTGGCCAATCTTGTCGCTAACAAAATGAGTGGCAAAAGGACAGATGCTGGTGGAAAGGGGAACAGGCGTGTTGGAAAAGGAAAAAAAGGTTTGTGTCCGTGCGGAAGTGGGAACGCTACATTAACATCTGCTGAAGATAGGCCATCTTCCAGCAAAAGTAAGATGTCTACTACTTTCTGTGGACAATCCGATGTGCTCCCTTTTCTACGGAACCGAACAACTGTAACAAAGGTAGATGACGCAGAAAAAAAAGAACATGCTTGAATGGATCTCAAATGCTCCAACAAGTGGCCTCTCCTCCACCTCAACTTCAACATCCAAAAAACAACAGTCCTCTGAGTGGCCATACCAATCACACTTGCTTTCTCTCAGCTCTCAAGTCTCCACCCGCCCTGCAGAGTATGGTGTAACAGAGATGGCTAAGTCTGCAGAGCTGTTCAGTCACACTATAGCCTGGGAATCAAAGGTCTGCTCCCAAGCTACAGTGAGTATAGACCAGGAAATGGTCGGCAGTGATGCCCAGAAGCTTTGTGAGTCAGATTCAGGCCCTGATGACCAAGTTTCTCAGCATAATGTAGACCCTCATTCTCAAACTCTAACACCTGTTGGTGGAGACAATGAGGAACATACTGATGATGATGAGACACAGATACCAGATTGGGATGAAAACTTAACTATTCAATCAGGGCAGGAAGAGGTCCAGATCATGGCCCCCTTCTATGTTGTGCTCGGCGTCCAATGGTGATCCGACCATGCGCGCATGCGCGGTGCGGACGTCCGGGACGTCGGCCGCGGCGGTGAAGGCGGAAGTGACTGGACGGTGCGCGCCATCATTTTCTGAAGCACACTTTGGAAGAGGTATTTATGGAACCGGTTTCACTGTCCCTGCACCTCCGGACGAAGCTCCGGCGAAACGCGTTGGGGTGCGGGGCAGTGTGACCTGAGACCGGGCATGGTAACCCTAGGTGGCTATTCCAGGGAATGGATTCCCCATATTGTATTCAAGAGCGGGTGATTTGGCCAGATTGCTGGGCCGGCTATAATGCTAACATTACGGTATGATTAATTATATATAATCTCTTTATCCTGCTGTTTTGGTAGTTAGCCACATCGTTCAGTATTCATAGTGAGGATGACATTTGCTAATAGATCTTGAATTGTGTACCATGAGTTTAGCCCAATAATTTGGATTCATTTTTGATTAGGATATGTGCAATATGATAATAAAAGCTATATATATACTATATTTAAGCACTTTATCCAATTAATTTTCCATATACGCATATATGCATTTTATGCGGTGGGATATGTGCAATATGATTGATGTGCAATAAGACGGAATATGTCATTTGATAATTCAGCACTATAATCAGGCACTTTAATGTGGAGATACATATCTTTGTGTACACATATATATTTATATTGCTCCTCTGAATACTGTACAATAGTTCATTATGTAAATTGTGTTGATTGTTGCCGTGATCTTGGGTCACACTGTCCTTTGTTTCTTGTTTACCCAAACGTATATCTTGTTTTTATGCTGCACTTTCTGCACTTTGTGTATCCAAAAAAATAACAAAAAATAATTAATTTAATAAAGTGATATATTGAATCCACTTGGAGAATATCTCTTGATTGTATATAACTATGAGTCGTTTGTAGGATTACAGGAAGAGGTTAGGTCTGAGGGTGAGGGGAGTGCAAACACAATGCTTGATGATGAAGTTCTAGATCCCACTTACGGTCAACTCACAGTCAGGCACTCGAGGAGGTCACCAGAGGCGGTGGAGGAGGATGCAACTGACGACGAAATTACCTTGCACCTTCCTGGACAGAGTCGGAGTACTGGTAGCACGTCTACAACTGCATCCTCAGCCACAACTCTGCCTCTGAGCACTAGTCGGGGTGGCTCTGCAGGTCGCATGGCCTCTAAGCCTTGCCTAGCCTGGTCCTTTTTTGACCTTGCAAAGGATCTCCCAAATCATGTTATCTGTAAAATTAGTCGGCAATCTAAAAGTAGAGGCCAAAACCTCACCAGTTTGACAACTTCTTCCATGAAACATAAATGATGGGCTTGTGCAGAAAATATACCCTATGGGAACAAACATGCTAGAAATAGGAGGAAACCCCTATGGCTAAATAGAGCTGTAAGGGAAGCAATAAAAGAAAAACAGAAAGCCTTAAAAGAATTAAAGAGGGTAGGTAGTGATGAGGCATTATATAATTATAGAAAATTAAATAAAATATGTAAAAAGCAAATTAAGTTAGCTAAGTTTGAGACAGAGAGACTCATTGCGAGAGAAAGTAAAAATAATCCTAAAATATTCTTTAACTACATAAACAGTAAAAAACTGAAAAGCGATAGTGTTGGCCCCCTTAAAAATAGTCTTGGTGAAATGGTGGAAGGGGATGAGGGTAAAGCCAACCTGCTGAATGACTTTTTTTCTACGGTTTTTATACAAGAAAATGCCATGGCAGATGACATGACCAGTGATACCATAAATTCACCCTTGAATATTACCTGCTTAACCCAGCAGGAAGTACGCCGCCGCCTCGAAATCACTAAGGTTGACAAATCTCCGGGCCCGGATGGCATACACCCTAGAGCACTACAGGAATTGAGTTCTGTGATAGATAGACCATTATTTTTAATCTTCACAGATTCCTTAATAACAGGGTCGGTACTGCAGGACTGGCGCATAGCAAATGTGGTGCCAATATTCAAAAAGGGGACAAAAACTGAGCCGGGAAATTATAGGCCGGTAAGTTTAACCTCTACGGTTGGTAAAATCCTTGAGGGTTTCTTGAGAGATGCTATACTGCAGTATCTCAAGAAAAATAACTTTATGACAGAGTATCAATATGGGTTTATGAGGGATCGATCCTGTCAAACTAATTTGATCAGCTTCTATGAAGAGGTAAGTTCAAGCCTGGACCAGGGAAATGCAGTGGATGTTGTGTATATGGAATTTTCAAAAGCTTTTGATACGGTGCCACACAAAAGGTTGGTACATAAAATGAGAATAATGGGGATAGGGGAAAATATGTGTAACTGGGTTAAAAACTGGCTCAGTGATAGGAAACAAAGGGTGGTTATTAATGGTATGTACTCGGACTGGGTCTCAGTTCATAGTGGGGTACCACAGGGGTCAGTATTGGGCCCGCTTCTTTTCAACATATTTATAAATGACCTTGTTGGGGGCATGCGGAGTAGAATTTCAATATATGCAGATGATACTAAACTCTGCAGGGTAATCAATACAGAGGAGGATAATTATATATTACAGGGAGATTTATGTAAATTGGAGGATTGGGCTGAGAAGTGGCAATTGAAGTTTAATGTACATAAATGTAAGGTCATGCACTTGGGTAGAGGAAATAACATTTATGATTATGTACTTAATTGTAGAACACTGGGTAAAACAGACACAGAAAAAGACTTGGGTGTATGGGTGGATGGTAAACTTCACTTTAGTGGACAGTGTCAGGCAGCTGCTGCCAGGGCTAATAAAATAATGGGATGTATTAAAAGAGGTATAAGTGTTCATGAAAAAAATATAGTTCTACCTCTGTACAAGTCACTAGTGCGACCGCACTTAGAATACTGTGTACAATTCTGGTCACCGATATATAAGAAGGACATAGCTGAACTGGAGAGGGTGCAGAGAAGAGCGACCAAGATTATTAGAGGAATGGGTGGGCTGCAATACCAAGACAGGTTATTAAACTTGGGGTTATTTAGTTTGGAAAAACGAAGGCTTAGGGGGGATCTAATCACAATGTATAAATATATGAGGGGACAGTACAGAGACCTTTCCAAAGATCTTTTTACACCTAGGCCTGCGACTGGAACACGGGGGCATCCGCTACGTCTTGAGGAAAGAAGGTTTAATCATAATCACAGACGAGGATTCTTTACTGTACGAGCAGTGAGACTATGGAACTCTCTGCCGCATGATGTTGTAATGAGTGATTCACTACTAACATTTAAGCAGAGCCTGGATGCCTTTCTTGAAAAATTTAATATTACCAGTTATGTATATTAGATTTTAAGACAGGGTATTGATCCAGGGAACTAGTCTGATTGCCGGATGTGGAGTCAGGAAGGAAATTTTTTCCCCATTGGAACTTGTTTGCCACATTGGGTTTTTTTTTGCCTTCCTCTGGATCAACATGTTAGGCTACGGGTTGAACTAGATGGACTTAGAGTCTCCCTTCAACCTTAAAAACTATGATACTATGATACTATGATAAATAAGAAGCATAAGTCCCATTGGGAAGCTCACCGGGCTGCAATGCGGCCTAGTGGAGCGGGCCAAACACCGTTTGCCCCTTCAAGTTCCTCCGCGCGATCTTCATCTTCTATGACTGTGGGGACAGCTGTCACCTGTTTTTCCATGCAGACTTTCCACCACTTTAATCGCAACAGGCAGTTTGCTTGGCAAGTTGTCAGTTGGTTTGGAAGGGGAAACAAGTGTTGGTGTACAGCTCTCTCAGACATAGAGAGCACCAACTTTGGATGAAGGCAACATCATGTCTCTGCCTGCACTTTCCTCACAGACCTGCAGTTTTCCAGGGACACCCTACCCACCACCGTCTCCACACAGCAGCCAGATCTCTGTCCCTCAGATGTGGACAAATAAAAGGCCATTTCCTCCGAGCTATGACAAAGCTAAAAGGTTGACTTTATCCCTCTGTAAGCTCTTGGCTACCAAAATGCTGCATTTCCCCCTGGTGGACACAGAGGATTTTCGAGACCTTATGTCAGTCGCAGTGCCCCAGTATCAGATGCCTAGTCACCACTACTTCTCCAAGAAAGGTGTGCCTGCGCTACACCAGCATGTTGCACACACCATCACCGCTTCCTTGAGAAACTCTGTGTGTGGCCGGGTGCATTTCACCACAGATATTTGGACCTATAAGCATGGACAGGGGCGTTACATGTCGCTGATTGGGCATTTGGTAACTATGGTGATAGATGGAGAAGGGTCTGCTGAACAAGTCATGCCGTCCCCAAGACTTGTGTGTCAGTCTTCTGTATGTCGAAGTTCCTCCACTGCTTCTGCCTCCTCAACCAGATGAGGGTCTTGCACCTCCGCCCCAAGCCTGCTTGGTCAGGCCAGCCGTGTTGTAACTGCGCACAAGGAATCCCACACACCTCCTTACTTTGCTGGCAGCAGAGCTCAACGACATCAGGCGGTCTTTACCTTGAAATGTCTTGGAAATAAGAGTCACACAGCGGAGGAGTTGTGGTCAGCTCTTGCGAGCGAGTTTCATAAATGGTTATCTCCACTCAACCTGCAGCTAGGGAAGGCCGTGTGCGACAATGCTGCAAACCTGGGTATGGCCCTTTGCCAAGGCAAGCTGACACACGTGCCTTGTATGACTCACGTGCTGAACCTTGTTTTCCAGCAATTTTTAACCCTCTATTCTGGCCTAGATAGCCTTCTGCTCAGGGCACGGTCACTCTCTTCTCACTTCCGCCGTTCAACTGCCGCAACTGACTGACTTGCATCGCTCCAGAAGTCTTTCGGCCTGCTGCTTCAATGCCTGAAATGCGATGTGACGACACACTGGAATTCGACTCTCCACATGTTACAGCGACTGTGGCAGCACCGCCGAGCCGTGGTGCAATACATTATGACGTATAGCCTGGGCCAACGAGATGCAGAGGTGGGGCAGATCACGCTGATGGAGTGGTCTCAGATCAAGGACCTATGCACCCTTCTGCACAGTTTCGACATGGTGACGAATATGTTTAGCGCTGACAATGCCATTATCAGCATGACAATTCCAGTCATTTACATGCTGGAGCACACGCTAAACACTGTTCGTAGTCAGGAGGTCGGACAAGAGGAATGGGAAGAAGTACCGGAGGATTCATATGTGCAAGGGATACCACATCTACAAGGTCCAGATGTTCATCATCACCAAGGCGGCAGGCATGGCACGGTGGGGGAGAGGGCTTAACAAGGGTGCATGGTAGCAGCCAAAATGTTGAGGAAGGTGCAAGAGACCAGGAGGAAATGGAGGACGAAGTCTCGATGGACTTGGAAGACTCAGCAGATGAGGGAGACCTTGGTCAAATTTTGGTTGAACGAGGTTGAGGGGAGATGTCAGAGGAGGAAAGCACGGTTATCACCTCTCCGCCACAAACACAGTGAGGACTTGGTCCGCATGGATACGCAAGACACATGAGCGCCTTCTTGCTGCACTACCTACAACATGACACTCGGATTGTCAAAATTAGAAATAATGATGACTACTGGGTTGCCACACTATTAGATCCCCAGTACAAGTCCAAATTTGGCGAAATAATTCCAGCCATAGAAAGGGACGCACGTATGTAGGAGTATCAGCAGAAGCTGTTACTTAATCTTAGGTCGGCTTTTCCACCAAACAAAAGTGGTGCACGGAGTGAATCTCCCAGTTGTAACTTGCCAAGCATGGGACTGTCTCATCATTATCAGTCAAACCGTACCAGCAATACCGTATCTGGTGCTGGTAACAGACGTTTTATGGAATCGTTTCATAATTTTTTAAGACCATCCAATGCAAGGCCACAAGAGACAAGAAGTCTGACTCATAGTCAACGGCTGGAGAGGATGATACAGGAGTATCTCCAAATGAACATCGATGCCATGACTTTGCAACTGGAGCCTTGCTTATTTTGGGCTTCCAATCTTGAAAAATGGCCTGAGCTCGCTACTTACGCCTTGGAGATCTTGTCGTGACCCGCAGCCAGCGTTGTCTCTGAACGTATCTTCAGTGCTGCTGGGTGTGTGCTGACAGATAAGTGCACGCGTCTGCCCAGTGACAATGTGGACAGATTAACGTTCATCAAGATGAAAAAGTCATGGATCCACAAGGACTTTACTACCCCTGTGTCATCCTGGGGAGAGTTAAGGCTGGCGTATTTTGGAATGTGCTTGATGCAAATGTACCTGTGAAGTTTACAACTGGGACACAAGTAATGCCACTTAAGTGGTGTCTGTGGGGCCCAATTTTTGGAAAAAAGGAAGACTCCGCTTGGAGTCCCCTTGCTGTGTTTTTAAAAATGATCCAAGATGAACAAATCATGGATCAGCAAAGACTTTGCAACCTACCCCGGTGTCATCCCGGGGGACAGTTAAGGCTGGCGTATTTTGGAATGTGCTTGATAAAAATTAAAACATCCAGTTTGCAACTAGGGCACAAGTGATGCCACTGAAGTGGTGTGTGTGGCCCAATTTTTGGAAAAAAGGGAGACTCTGCTTGGAGTCTCCTTGCTGTGTTTTTAAAAATGAGCCAAGATGAACAAGTCATGGTTCAGAAAGTACTTTGCTACCTACCCCGGTGTCATCCTGGGGACAGTTAAGGCTGGCGTATGTTTGAATGTGCTTGATGCAAATCAACATGTCCAGTTTGCAACTGGGGCACAAGTGATGCCACTGAAGTGGTGTGTATGGCCCAATTTTTGGAAAAAATTGAGACTCTGCTTGGAGTCTGCTTGCTTGCTGTGCTTTTAAGAATGATCCAAGATGAACAAATCATGGATCAGCAAAGACTTTGCTACCTACCCCGGTGTCATCATGGGGACAGTTAAGGCTGGCATATTTTGGAATGTGCTTGATGCAAATGTACCTGTGAAGTTTACAACTGGGGCACAAGTGATGCCACTGAAGTGGTGTCTGTGGGGCCCAATTTTTGGAAAAAAGGGAGACTCCGCTTGGAGTCCCCTTGCTGTGTTTTTAAAAATAATCCAAGATGAACAAATCATGGATCAGCAAAGACTTTGCTACCTACCCCGGTGTCATCCCGAGGACAGTTAAGGCTGGCGTATTTTTGAATGTGGTTGATGCAAGTCAACATGTCCAGTTTGCAACTGGGGTACAAGTGATGCCACTGAAGTGGTGTGTGTGGCCCAATTTTTGGAAAAAAGAGAGACTCTGCTTGTAGTCCCCTTGCGTGTTTTACATGATTTTAGAAGGGCATGCCATGCCTATATCTGTGTCTCCTCCTCTTTTTCCTCATCCAGCTGTTTTGTTTTCGCATGAGTATATGTCCTTGTCAGTTTCCCATGTGTTTGTGTTGTCTTGGGAGTTGTTTGTCACCTTTTGGACACCTATGAAGTTGTTTTCTATGTGTTTTTATGTGTTTGTGATTGCCTCCCATTGTTTTCTATGGGGTTCGAGAGGGTCGTCGAACGGCTCACCGAACCGAACTCGAACGCGGCCTCCGTTCGATGAACCGAACCGAACTCGAGCCTCTAGAGGCTCGCTCATCTCTAGTAGGCAGTAGCAGGTGACATGCCTGCTAGGAGATGGCTGATTTGCTTTTGCAGCCTGCTTCCTCCTTTGCTGTGCAGGCAATGTGAACAACTACTCTTCTTCCAAACTATGCATGTCACACGGATGTCCTTCGTTCCATATGGGGTCATGGACCTCATAAACCTCCACATCATCTTCCACTCACTTGTCACCTCTGCCCATCATGACAGTTTGCGCACTGCAGAAATCCGCAGCAGTTGGCACCTTTGTTTTGTCATCATCAGAGATGTACTTCGGTGGTCCACTTACCATGTGCACTAGCCCTTTCACTTACTCATCTTCCCACAGAAAAATAGTTTGAGCATCAATGCACTCAGTTTCTTCCACTTCTGGGGCAGGGCCAGGTGGATGGGTCACAGAACTCCAGCCAACGGAATCATCAAAAAACCAAATTGAATGATGCATGGCTTGGGGATCGGACTTCTTGGCTGATTTGCAAGGGGGTGAGGTAAAAGACAGATGCCCATGGTCTGAAGTTTCCATCTCTGCACTTTTAGCAGGGAACCATGTAGAAGACAATGCAAAGGACTGGGAGGCACTCACAGCCATCCAGTCTAAAACTGCCTCAACATGTCCTGGCCTCATCATTCATCCAGAAGTATTTGAGACACCAAAATTACGCAGAATGACCTGCTGCATGTATGCATCAGAGGAAGGTGTTTCATTTGGGCACTTACCAAGCACAGATCAACCACGTCCTCTTCCTGCAGCAGCATGACCACCAGCATCATTACGGCCACGTCCATATCACAGTAGAGAAGGCTGTTAGGACTTTCTACAACAGGCTCTTATGGCACTCAGCACCAGGCTGTTAGGGCACTGTTCACCATATGTTAGAACACTTTGCACAAGACTGTTATAGCACTCTACACCAAGTTGTTATGGCACTCTGCACCAGGCTGTAGGGCAGTATGCAGCAGGCTATTAGGGTATTGCGCTGTTAAGGCAATGTGCACTGGGTGTCAGGGCACTGTGCACCATGCAGTTAGGGTACTGTGTACCAGGCAGTTAGGGCACTGTGCTCCAAGCTGTTAGGGCACTGTGGACCATGCTGTTAACCCCTTCATGACCGGCCGATTTTGCACTTTC
Source organism: Anomaloglossus baeobatrachus (assembly GCF_048569485.1). Classification (NCBI taxonomy): domain Eukaryota; kingdom Metazoa; phylum Chordata; class Amphibia; order Anura; family Aromobatidae; genus Anomaloglossus; species Anomaloglossus baeobatrachus. The sequence continues at coordinate 409,893,349 of NC_134356.1, forward strand.
CAGTTTTCTTTTTTCACTTTCCTTCTTCCGAGAGCTGTAACTTTTTTATTTATTGAACGAGCTGTACTTTTAAGGGTATGTGCGGATGTTGCGTTCTGTGCAGTACGGAAAAGAACGCACCTTCTAAAACTGTAAACACTGCGTTTGTAAAAAAAAAATGCATCCAAAACGCATGCATTTTGGATACATTTTGCATGCATTTTGCATGCATTTTGGATGCATTTTTTTCAGTGCGGTCCCACGGCAATTGAGCTCTGCTACATGCCCGCTGACAGCAGACAGAGTCGCGCAATGAGAAAGAATTCGGATGATCTTCACCCGACTTCATTGTCATACCACGGCTTTGTCTGTGTCGCATCCTGATTAGCGGTCAGCCGTGAAGGACTCACCGGTGACTGCTAATCCTGAGTGACTGAAGTGAGGAGTGCTATCAGCGCTGCCGTCACTCAGGTTACCCGCGGCCAGCTGGAATCCTCCACCCGAGACCACAACTCACCTGTGACGTCATCGCTGATCGCGCAGCTCACTTCAGTCACTCGAGCCACTTGATGTCACAGTTGGAGGATTCAGTGGTGGCCGCGGGTAACCTGACTGCCATCATCGCTGACGGAAGGTATCTCGGGGAGACGCCTGCCATGATTAACCTAGGACTTTGTGGCTGCTATGGGCTGCTGCCATTAACTCCTTATTACCCCTTATTGCACCAGGGCAATTCGGGATGAGCCGGGTAGAGTCGCGGGACTGTCGAATCTAATGGATGCGGCAATTCCGGGTGGCTGCTGGCGGATATTGTTAGGCTGGGGGGCTCCCCATAACGTGGAGCTTCCCCTCCTGAGAATACCAGCCCTCAGCCGTGTGGCTTTATCTTGGCTGGTATCAAAATTCGGGGGACCACACGTCGTTTTTTTTTTTTAATTATTTATTTATTTATTTTACTGCACGATATAGACCCGCCCATCGGCGGCCATGATTGGTTGCAGAGAGACAGCTGTCACTCAGCGTAGGGGCGTGTCTGACTGCAACCAATCATAGGCACCGGTGGGCGGGGAAAGCAGGGAATAAGAGATGGAATAATGAGCGGCCGGCATTTTCAAAAGAAGAAAAGCCGCCGGAGCTTTGTGACAGCCATGCAGCGTCACGCCGGTGATCGGGGAACGGTGAGTATGAGAGAGGGGGAGAGACCGACCGACGGACAGAGAGAGAGAAAGACAGAGAGAGAGAGAGACCGACGGACAGAGAGAGAGAGAGACAGACAGAGCGACCAACTGACAGAGAAAGAGACTGACCGAAAGACAAAGAGGGATTGACTGACATCGATAGACAGAGAGAGATTGACCAGCATCGACAGACAGAGAGAGATTGACCAACATCAACAGAGAGAGACTGAAAGGGGCACTTTGCACACTACGACATCGCAGGTGCGATGTCGGTGGGGTCAAATTGAAAGTGACGCACATCCGGCGTCGCAGGCGATATCGTAGTGTGTAAAGCATTTTGGATATGACTGACAAGCGCAAAAGCGTCGTAATCGTATCTTCGGTGTAGCGTCGGTCATTTCCATGAATTGGGAATGACCGATGTTACGATGTTGTTCCTCGTTCCTGCGGCAGCACACATCGCTGTGTGTGAAGACGAAGGAGTGAGGAACATCTCCTACCTGCGTCCCGGCCGCAATGTGGAACAACGGAGGTGGGCGGGATGTTTACGTCCCACTCATCTCCGCCCCTCCGCTTCTATTGGCCGCCTGCCGTGTGAAGTCGCTATGATGCCGCACGACCCGCCCCCTTAATAAGGAGGTGGGTCGCCGGCCACAGCGACGTCGCAGGGCAGGTGAGTGCATGTGAAGCTGGCGTAGCGATAATGTTCGCTACGCCAGCTATCACCATGATATCGCAGCTGCGACGGGGGCAGGGACTATTGCACACGGCATCGCAGCATCGGTTTGCGATGTCGTAGTGTGCAAAGTGCCCCAAAGACCTGCATTTTGTTTGTCAAAAAAGCATGCGGAACCCAACAAAAATGCAGTCCAAGTGCATTTTGGTTGCGTTTTGACCCACATCATTGATTGCTACAACGCACAAAAGAAGTGACATGCTGCTTTTTTTCTGCAGCAATTTTTGGTATCCAAAATTCTGCGTTTAAAAACGCAGCATGCACATTTCAGACTACTCTTAGATTTTGCTGGGGAAGCAGAACACATGCAATTTGGCACTGAAACGCTGCAGTTCAAAATGCAGCGTTAACGCGGGAAAAAACGTGCGCACATAGCCTAAATGAAGCCATGAGTTTTACAATATAGTGTACTTGAAGACAAAAAAATTCCAAATGTGGAAAAATTGCAAAAAAAGTGTGATTGCACTATAGTTTTTGAGATATTTTATTCACTGTGTTCACTATATGGTAAAACTGATGCATGCATGGGATGCCTGAGGTCGGTGTGAGTTCATAGACACCAAACATGCATAGGTTTACTTTTTTCTTAGGAGTTAAAAAAATCAGACGTTTGTCAAAATAAAGTGGCATACGTTTTGCACCATTTCCACGACCCGTAGCGTTCTCATCCCAAGCTGACATCTCAAGCTGACAATTTTAATTTTCCTGGTCATTGTACTGGACAGAAGTATTTTTTCCTGTTCTAGTACTGAGGAACAACACCTTAAAGTCCGGCTGCAGAAGGTTCAGATTCCAACATACAGAGGGGTGAGCTGAATCTTTTTCTCTTTTCTTGACATTTTTAATAGTACCATTTTTGCTTCGATGCTATGTTTTGATCGCCTGTTTTTGCATTTTGCGCAAAATCTGCGGCGACCAAAAAACATAAATTTGGTGTTTGGAATTTTTTTCTCGCTACGCCGTATACCAATCAGATTAATTGATTTTGTATTTTGATAGATCAGGCATTTCTGAATGTGGCAATACCAAATATGTGTATAATTTTTTATTTTTTAATCCTTTAATTTTCAATGGGGCGAATGAGGGGTGATTTGAACTTTTAGGTTTTTTATTTTTTTTAATGTTTCAAAACTTTTTCTTAAACTTTTTTTTATTTTACTAGTCCCCCTAGGGGACTATAAGGAACAGCTGTCTGATCGCTCATTCATTTCTCCCAATCAGAGCAGCAACGCTCAGACCGGGAGAAATGATCATCTTTTGTAACAGGCAGTACTTGGCTGTTTCTTACAGGACCTGAGTCATCACATGACCCTGTCCTACAATGACAACCATCGGATCCAAGTGATCATGTCACGTGACTTCCAGTGGAGGCCTATGAGTATGTGATTACTGCGATCGCCATTAAAATGGCGCTGTCTTTTTTGACAGCATGATTTAAGGGGTTAACAGGTACGGGTGGATAGCGATTCTACTCCTATTTGCGAGGCCCACATGTCAGCTGTACAAATCAGCTATGGCCCACGAGACAACATACTCGCGGATTTTGCCATGGAAAACCTGTGGGTTTATCTGGATTTTCCATATAAATCCACAGGTTTGCGCAAGTACAGCACTCCTCATGTTATCCCATCGGATTTGGGAAGTGCTGTATCAATGCTGCGGCATGTGCGGCTGCGTAAAATGCTGCGGATTTCCCGCAGCCGCATGTAACTGCATGTTGATTATTCATGCAGAAATATCTGCGGATGTCCCACCTTTCTACTATGGAGATAGAGGGCAGGACTTCCGCAAGTATTTCCGCACTTATTCCGCAGGTTTACTGCAACAAAAATGCTCTCATCCCGCAGCAATGGATACCTACGGATTCCGGGGAGAAGCTGTGGGAAGCCTGCTGACAAACCTGCGGAAAAATCCGCGGGTACGTTGTCCCGTGGGAACATAGCCTAACACCATGACTACAAGGACATAATATTACTGCCCGCAGTCATTAAGGGGTCAATACAGTATGCACCAGACTGTTAGGGCACTAGGCACCAGTCTGCTAGTGCACTTTGAACCAGGCTGTTAGGGCACTCTGCACCATGCTGTTAGGACAGAATGCACCAGGGCTGTTAGGGCACAGTGCACCAGGCTTTTAGGCCACTGTGAACCAGGCTGTTATGGTACTGTGCTCCAAGCTATTATGGTACTGTGCTCCAGGCTGTTAGGGCACTATGTACCAGGCTGTTAGGGCATTGTGCACCAGATTCTTAGGGCACTATGCACTAGATTATTAGAGCACTGTGCACCAGGCTTTTAGGGCCCTATACACCAGGCTGTTAAGGTACTGTGCACAAGGCTGGTAGGGTACTCTGAACCAGGCTGTTTGGGCACTTTGCAGCAGGCAGACAAGGAAATGGTGGCACCACTCGTGATTCAGTTTTTATATAGGCTGGGTCATGTGGTGCATCGGCAAATTACAGCTATGCCAATACTTGGCGTGGCTGTGATAGGTTCCGAAGTGCCCACAGCCTTAATGCTTCTTTATTGGCTGCACTGCAGCCTTTCAACAAGCTGTTTTTGGCTGCTGAACCTGAATAGTAACAAGGACTTCCATTTAGAAGTTTGTATTCGGAGTTTGGTGCCAGACAGTAGGTGTCTGATATGAACAGTGAACTTTATCATAAGGGTCTGCTCATCCCTACCTATGAATCCACAAGGAGTTATCCTCTGGGCCATCATTTTTCCACTTCACTAGATAAAGCAAATAGTGTCTGACCCCTAGAGTTCGCTTAACCTCATACTCCCAATCCAGCTCCAAATCTACCTCAAAGGAGTCTTATATTTATGCAGCTCATGTTTATTCTGTGCACTACGCTGAGCGCTTTCATGGGGGATTACATGTAAATCCCCTAAATTCTGTGTTGCGCAGTACAAGCACAGTGGGTGGGATTTATAGAAATCTCATGCTCACTGTGCTTCTTTTCTCCACAGTGAAAACTGACATACGTCATGGCTTCCCTAGCTGCAGCATGTCAATTCATGGTTGTGGAGACAAGAGTGTTCTCCACAGGAAAAACAGAGCAAAATTCACATAGCAACCGAAACCATGATCGTGGGTACGGGCAGCTGCGGACTCCTGCGGAGAACACTTATGTCTCCACAGCAGAAGACATGCTCTATTCAGGACAGAACTTGTGCAGATCATGGGCATATACCCAAAATCTCTGAAAAATATGATTCAGACAAAATTCCCAACTGAATATTCATTGTAATGAGGCAGAGGGAGTCACTTTGACCTCATGTCTGGCCTGTGGTAGGGCGGTGTTCAACTTATTATTCTTCTTTTTAGGCATACACAAAAGTGCATTTATCAACAGTTTTGTTCACTTTTGAAGACAGACAGGGCTTAACAGAGTCCAAACACAGTCTGGAGTAAATCTACTGCCCTATTACTGAATGTAGCTGTTTCGGGTTTCACCTAAATCACACATTTTGGAGATGTAGATGGAAACCCCGCTGTAAGTGCCCAGCATAGAGCACAAGATAAATGTGAAATGATCCAAAATGTTCTGTACCAAAATCGCCACCAAATAGCATTTAACTAAAACCACAAAAACACGAAGTACCCACTCAGGTCTGTCATTGGTTAACAGAAATATAGGGGGCTTCCACATTACTGGTAGCAAAAAGGCTCTCGAAAAATGCTATGATTAAGTGGTTTCTCATGTCCCCTGAAAGGCTACAGAGGAAGCCTCACGCACTGCCAAGAAGGGGGGAGAAAGGTATGCCAGAATAATCAGAAACCCAGTATGAGGTAAAGTGAAATAAGTTCAAACAAGGTGCAATGATAAGGGCCTGGGAAATAAAACACAGACTCACAGCAGACACTGAACTGATGTTTGTTTCAGAGGTAAACTCCTAAGATGAAAGGCTGGAAATCCTAGGAGTAGGTCCACATAGACCTCAAGCCAGCAAGCAAATGGATTGAAGGAATAATATATAGTATATATCCCACCCATAGTGTGACAGGGCAAACCAAAACAGGACAAAAGAAATCCCCTGAGGAGGATTGACCTCCTATTGACTTATTCCTGCCAAAGCCAATACTAAGGACCAGGGGGCACTAACTGTGAGTGGAAGAAAGGTGATTCCAAGAGCTAAATAGGAAAGGTTTCTTTACAGTTAGATTAGTCAAGCTGTAGAATGCCCAACCAGAAGAGGTAGTAATGACACTATAACAACTTTTAAAAAAGGGCTGGACAATTTTCTCAGTATGCACAACATTGTCGGTTATAAATTATTTAGTGACAAAATATATAATTGGTAGAGGAAGGTTGAACTAGAAGAACCTAGGTCTTTTTTCAATCTATGTAACTATGTAAGAATAAAACCCAGAAAAGAAAGACAAAGGTAATAGTACATAGCTCAGTAGACAGGGGAACTGACCACGGAGCAAGAGGTCACCGGATTGCATCATCAAATCGAGTCATGACAACTACACTGATGGGCAAAGGGGTAACTATGTTTTGAACTTTTCACTTTCAGGCTCCATATCTCACCATCCACTACAGTTTCGAATATGACACTACTTTAATTTGATAAACAATCATCTTGGCTCTCTCATACATATATTTGAATTGCAACTATTTAGCATATTCCCTAATAGCTCACTGTATTATATAGCTCACGTTGCTTCTCAATCACCGATCACCGATGCTATAATAACATGCTTGGTAGGTTACTATAGCAATGGTGGCAGCGATGACATATGTCTCCTAGTACTACCTACACTACCTACACACTAAATCTGTCCCTAGACCAGCAGCACCTCCCCCTACACTAGCTGACTGTGGATCACACTGCCGAGCATACCGCCATCAGCTGTCATATAGAGCTGATGACGCTATGCGGCCAGCCAATCACTGTAATGCCACAGCCATGTTGGTTATGGCATTACAGTATTTACCAGCCAATCCCTGCATGTTGGCTGACTCTGTAAATACCGCCCACATGCAGGGAAGGAAAGCCAAGCATCTGCCCGAGCATCTCGCCAGTACTCAGAGCTCGCCAAGTATACCGAGCACTGAGATGCTCGGACGAGCACCGAGTAGCGGCGAGCATGCTCGCTCATCCCTAATTGTTACCCTTTTGCTCATCAATGTATATAGCATATAGGTAATACCGTGATAATAAATGATTGTCATGTTGGGGTTTAAACCCTTGACTCTGTGCTTTGTGGTCATTTTATTTGTCCACAAAGCCACAGCAGATAAACTTTTTCTCTTGGTGTTTATTATGTTATCCTTGTTTTGGTCTTTTATGTTAACAAGTATTTTTATTTACTCATTTGTCTCTCCAGGCACCATTTGGGTTTGGCTGTGAATACCTTTCCCCTGTTGGTTTTTCCTTCTGGTGATATTCTTATTTGGAAATCCAGCAATACTGCTGATATTTAATGACCGTCAGTGAGAGACCAGCTAGGTTTATTTTACCTGCTGTTTCCGCTTTTCTCCCTCCATATTTTATTTCTTGTTAGGAAGTTGGTAAGATATTCTTCTAGCAGTTAGTTCTTTATTTTTCCTCTTTGTATTTCATGGTTTGTTTTAACTCACTTTTGTATTTTTTTCTATCTCAGTAGTCTTTCCCTATTTTAGGTATATTGCACTCTGCTCTGTCCCCTGTTAGGCAGCCTAGGTCCAAGTAGGGCCCTCTTAGTCTGTGATTAGGGTTATTCCAGCTTATGCAGGAACCACTAGGGACTGCGTGGTCAGATACCCTAGCTTGTATAGGAACTGGCTCAGTCAGTTACAGTGTTTGTTATTTTACCTATTTTCCTGTGTGAGTTGCTACACAATCATAACAATATCACCAGCCCACTCCATTGTAGCATTCAGACTGTTCCACATCTTCTCAAGGCAATAAATAACTTGCAGTAATTGCAAATTGAAACAATTCAAAGAATTCTAATAATTTAAACAAAAATTGTCAAAGCTATTGACTTCATATTTCAAAAGATTTGATTTCACAGTATTTCATAATTAAGTTTTTGTACCTTATCAATCTCCTTAAAGTGTTCAAAGGGGTATTCCCATCTCCAAGATCATATCCTAATATGCAGTAGGTGAAATAATAATATTAGCAAATATCTACAATTAGAAATGTAGTATAATTCTTTGATGTAGCTTACCTCATGTGCAGAGCAATGCAGAACCTTAGGTGTTCAGGGTTACGACCATGAACAACTAACTAACTTTCACTATATGTGAGGTCATAGCCATGGATACCTAAGGTCCTGCAATGCCCTGAACATGAGGTAACATGACATAGTGAATCTGAAGAACTATACTGCATTTTTGCTCATATTATTATTGTTACACCTTCTACATATTAGAATAGGATCATGGAGATGGGAAAAACCTCTTTAAGGTATATACTGTTAGGTCCAGAAATATTTGCACAGTGACTCAAATTTTGGCATTTTACCTGTTTACCAAAACATTTTCAATATACAGTTATAGAATTTTAAGTGCATATTCTCAGCTTTAAATTAAGGGTATTCACATCCTAATTGGAGTAAAGGGCCATTTACACGCTGCGACATCGCTAACGATATATCGTCGCGGTCACGGTGTTTGTGATGCACATCCGGCGTCGTTAGCGACATTGCAGCGTGTTACAGGCTGGAGCGACCTTAAACGATCGCAAAAGAGGCAAAAATCGTTTGTCTGAGTGAGGTCATTTATTTTTTAAAAATTCGTTGTCTGGTCAGTAGCAATGTTGTTCCTCCTTCCTGCGGCAGCACACATCGCTATGTGTGACACCGCAGGAGTAACAAACATCTCCTTACCTCCGTCCACCTCCAATGAGGAAGGAAGGAGGTGGGCGGCATGTTCCAGCCGCTCATCTCTGCCCCTCCTCTGCTATTGGACGGCTGCCGTGGGACATCGCTGTGACGCCGCATGAACCGCCCCCTTAGAAAGGAGGCGGTTCACCGGCCACAGCGACGTTGCAGGGAAGGCAAGTCCGTGTGACGGGTGTTAGCGATGTTGTGAGCCACAGGCAGCGATTTGCCCGTGACGCACAACCGACGGGGTCGGGTACGCTCGCTAGCGATCTTGGTACCGATATCGCAGCATGTAAAGTACCCTTAAGTGTTTAGCAATTACAGCTCTTTAACATGTAGCTGCCTCTTTTTAATGGGGCCAAAAGAAATTGGACAATTATCTCAACAGCTCTTTAATGGGCTGTGTGGGCTATTCCCTCATTAATCCATCATTAATAAAAAGGTCTGGAGCTAATTCCAGATGTGGCATTTGTATTTTGAAGCTGTTGTTGTAGACCCACAACATGAAGTCAAAAGATTTCTCAATGTAGGAGAAATAGAACATCATTGGGCTGAAAAAAAGAGAAGAAACCCATCAGAGAGAATAGCAGAAATGTTAGTTGTGGCCAAATCAACAGTTTGGTATATTCTGAAAAAAAATTAGCACACCAGAAAGCATGGGAACTCAAAGATGCCTGGATGTTCAAGGAAGACAATAGTGGTGGACGATCACAGAATCCTTTTTTTACTGAAGCAAAGTGAAGAACACTCAAGAAAGTAGGTGTTTCAGTATCTAAGCCTACCATAAAAAGAAGACTTCATAAGAGCATATACAGGAGGTTTACCACAAAATGCAAACAATTAATCAGCCTTAAAAAGAGAAAGGCCAGATTAGACTTTGTCAAAAAGCATCTAAAGAAGCCAGCCCCATTCTGAAAACTTATTGTATGGACAGATGAACCTAAAGCCTGCTTTACACATTGCAATTTCGCATACGATCTCGTATGCGATTTGCAACGCCCCCATCGTATGTGCGGCACATTCAATTTGTTGAATGTGCCGCACATACAAGTAACCCCCCGTCACATGTACTTACCTTCCATATGACCTCGATGTGGGCGGCGAACGTCCACTTCCTGGAGCGGGAGGGACGTTCGGCGTCACATCGACGTCACGCGGCAGCCGGCCAATAGATGCGGAGGGGCAGAGCTGAGCGGGACGTAAACATCCCACCCACCTCCTTCCTTCCGTATAGCTGGCCGGGAGCCGCAGGACGCAGGTAAGATCTGTTCATCGTTCCCGGAGTGTCGCACACTGCAATGTGTGCTACCCTGAGTACGATAAACAATCTGACGTGCAATTCTAGAGAAAGGTACGATGTGTATGCGATGAACGTTTTACCATTCAATCACAATCGCACGTACCTGTCACACACTGCAATGTACCTTACGATGCCGGATGTGCGTCACTTACGACGTGACCCCGCCGACACATTGTAAGATATATTGCAGCATGTAAAGCGGGCTTTAGATCAACCTGTACCAGAATGATGGGAAGCAAAAGGTATGGAGAAGGTTTAGAATGGCTCATAATCTAAAGTACACCACATCCTCTGTAAAACATGGTAGAGGCAGTGAGATTGCATGGGCATGCATGGCTTCCAATGGAAGTGGGTCACTAATGTTAATTGATGATGTGACTGAAGACAGAAGCAGATGATGATTTCTGAAGTGTACATGGCTGTACTTTCTGCATAGATTCCACCAAAGGCAGAAAGGTTGATTTGGATGGCTCTTTCCAGTACAGAAGGACAATGACCCAAAATATACTGAAAAAGTTATCCAGGAGTTTTTAAAGTAAAGAAGTAGATTATTCTTCAATGGTCTAGTCAATCACCAGATCTCAACCCCATCGAGCATGTATTTCACATACTTAACACAAAACGTAAGGCAAAAAGACCCACAAACAAAGCAAAAACTAAAGTCAGCTGCCGTAAAGGCCTGGCAAAGCATTACAAAGGAGAAAACCCAGCATTTGGTGATGTCTATGGCTTCCAGACTTCAGGCAGTCATTACCTGCAAAGGATTCTGTATGTAGAATTACAAATGAACATTTTATTTATGGTAAAGTTAATCTGTCCAATTACATTTGAGTCTCCAAAATGAGGAAGCTTTGTAGAAAAATGATTGCAATTCCTAAATGTTTCACAGGATATTTTTGCTCAATGTTCAACCCCTTTAACCCCATAGCGACGGCCTAACGTCTCAAGACGTCGGAAAAACAGGGTACTTATTCTGTTCCGACGTCTTGAGACGTCAGGCCGGAAAAAGCTTGTAGCGCCCCCCAGTGACGAAAAATCTCGGGGGTTTCAGCTACCGGAGGTAGCTGAGACCCCCAAGATTATTAAACGGGGTTTTTTTTTTGGCCCCCGAAAATGTGATCGCCGGTATACACCGTATACCGACGTACACATAAAAAAAAAAAAGGCAAATAATACTGATTTCTTTCTCATCGGACATGATCAAACATGTCCGATGAGAAAGAAATATAATCCTTTAGTGCCCCCAAATCCCCCGGTACCGGAGAAACCAACCCCCACCCCCCCACCCCCACCGGACATCCAAAATGGCGCCGCCGCGCGCCGAAAACTGCCGCCGCTGCCGGCTCTGCATTCATTTCCCTCCGATCTGAAATGATCAAACATTTCAGATCGGAGGGAAATGTCCTCCCCCTGATCCCTCCTCCGGTACACCGGAGATCCCTGGTCCCCCGGAGCCCCCTCCGGTTCTCCAGAGCGCTCCCCCTTCCCCCCTCCGGAGCGTGCAGGATGTCGGCGTGCAGCGGCTGCATTCATCCTGCATTTTCTGCCGCATGTGACACGTCACATGCGGCAAAAAGGAGTCCCCAGTTCCCGCCGTCACCCCCCGTCACTCCCCCCCCCCCCCCCAGCCCCAGCCCCAGCCCCCGGTCTTACGTTACCTGGCGGCTGTTGCTGCTCCGTCCCCGCGATCACTCCCTCTGGAAAGCTGGCGGCACATGCGCAGACAGCGGCTGTCAGCTGGATCCCTGCAAGCAGGGACGCTGACGTCGCTGCTGCACAGGCTGCTCCACTGTGGACCGGGGGAGAGTGAGTGCAGTAATCTGCAGCCACACTCCTCACATGGAGTGACTGCTGTTCCAGAAAATGGGGGGTACGTTCTGTGAGCGTACCGCTCATATTCTGGAATGAGGTTACTGCAGGTCACTCTGCCCTAGGTTGGACCGGGGCAGTGTGAGTGCAGTATTCTCAGATTACTGCACCCACACTGCTCATGGAGAGCTTGCTATTCCAGAAAATGGGGGATACGTTCCCTGAACGTGCCCCCCATATTCTAGAAGGTCCAGAGTCGCCGAGGGACCTCCAAAATGGATTACAGCGACCGAAATTTATTTATTTTCAATAAATTGGTAAAAGAGGAATGTTTCGGGGAGTTTTTTTTCAAATAAATTTTTTTTTTTGTCTTTATTTTTTTCTATTACTGACTGGGTTAGTGATGTCGGGTATCTGTTTAGATGCCGTGACATCACTAAGCCCAGGGCTTGATGCCAGGTGACATTACAGCTGGTATCAACCCCGTATATTACCCCATTTGCCACCGCACCAGGGCGCGGGATGAGCTGGAGCGAAGCGCCAGGATTGGCGCATCTAATGGATGCGCCACTTCTGGGGCGGCTGCGGCCTGCTATTTTTAGGCTGGGAAGAGTCTAATAACCATGGCTCTTCCCACCCTGAGAATACCAGACCCCAGCTGTCCGCTTCACCTTGGCTGGTGATCTAATTTGGGGGGGACCCCACGTTTGTTTTGTTTTTTTTTTTAAAAAAAAACGCCTGGGGAGCCCTCCAAATTGATCACCAGCCAAGGTGAAGCTGTCAGCTGTGGTTTGCAGGCTACAGCTGTCTTCTTTACCCTAGCTGGCTATCAAAAATAGGGGGGACCCCACGTCGTTTATTTTAATTATTAATTTTTTGGGGCGCTAAATACAAGGCTAGGCACCCTTTAGTGCCACATGAAAGGCACTAAAGGGTGCCAGCTTAGAATATGCAGGGGGTGGGACGTTATATATGTTTGACATCTATCCATTCATCCATTGTAGCATTTTACGCTGTGTGCCCACAATCAGGGTTTGCAGCGTTTTGGGCGCAGAGTGTTTTCCCTGCATCCATAGCGCTGCATTGTGCAGTAGAAGCACAGTGGAAGGATTTTTAGAAATCCTATGCCAAATGTGCTTCTTTTCTCCGCAGCATAAACCGACCTGTGGTGCAGCTTCCCGAGCCTCCGCATGTCAATTTATGCTGCGGAGACAAGAGTGTTCTCTGCAGGTAGCATAGAGCTCCACAGCAGCCTGAACCCAAATCGTGGGCATGGGCAGCTGCGTTCTCCCGTGGACAACACTCACATCTCTGCAGGAAGGCTGACACTGTGTACTAGACGCCGTGTCGCTGGATCATGGCCACATAGCCTAAAAGCGAGAAATTTGCTGCTACAGCAACATTTTTGTGAAGTACCTGTGGATTCAAAATGCTTACTATACTCCTGAATAAAATCCAGTTTCCAAAATGGGGTCACTTGTGGGGGGTTTCTGCTGTATAGGTACCCAAGGGGCCCTGCTAATGTGACATGGTGCCCGCAATTTATTTCAACTTTTCCAGAATTCAAATGGTGCTCCTTCCATTCCAAGCCCTCCCATTTATCCAAACAGAGGTTTTTGGCCACATGTGGGGTATCCCTGTGCTCATAAGACATTGGATAACAACCTGTGGGGTCCACGGTTTGTTGTTGCATCTTGAAAAAGTAAGAAATATGATGCTAAAGCAACATTTTTGTGAAAAAAATGAAAATTTTCAATATGGCAACCTAAGCTTATCAAATTCTGTGAAGTACTCTTGGATTCAAACTGCTCAATATACACCTAGATAAAAGCCTTGAGGTGTCTTGTTTCCAGAATGGGGTCACTTGTGGAGGACCTCCACTGTTTAGGCACCTTAGGGGCTTTCCAAATGCAACATAGCGTCCGCTAATGATTCCAGCCAATTGTGCTGTCAAATGGCGCTCCTTCCCTTCTAAACCCTGCTGTGCACCCAAACAGTTGATTTTCATCACACATAAGGTATCAGCATACTCAGGAGAAATTGCACAATAAATTTTATGCTGAATTTTTTCCTTTTACACTTGTAAAAAAAAAAGCTACCTGGTTGAAGTAACAATTTTGTGGTAAAAATGTATTATTTTTTTTTCACAGCTCAACATTATAAACTTCTGTGAAGCACCTGAGGGTTCAGGGTACTCACCAAACATCTATATAAATTCCTTCAGGGGTCTATTTTCCAAAATGTGGCCACATGTTTAGGAGCTTCACTGTATAGACACCTCAGGGGCTCTCCTAATGCAACATAGCGTCCGCTATTGATTCCAGACAATTTTGCAGTCAAATGGCGCTCCTTCCCTTCCGAGCCCTGTCATGCGCCCAAACAGTTGATTTCCACCACATATAAGGTATCGCCAAACTCAGGAGAAATTGCACAATAAATTTCATCGTGATTTTTTTCCTGTTACCCTTGTGAAAAAAAAAGCTACCTGGTTGAAATAACAATTTTGTGGTAAAATTTTATTTTTTTATTTTCATGGCTCAACGTTATAAAATTCTGTGACGCACCTGGGGGTTCAGGGTACTCACCAAACATCTAGATAAATTCCTTGAGGGGCCTAGTTTCCAAAATGGGGTCACTTGTGCGGGGTTTCTGCTGTTTAGGTACCTTAGGGGACCTCCAAATGCTACATGGTGCCCGCAATCTTTTTCAGCCAAATTTCCTTTCCAAAATTCAAATATTGCTCCTTTCGTTCCAAGCCCTCCCATTTGTCCAAACAAAGGTTTCAGACCACATGTGAGGTACCACCGCGCTCATAAAAAAGTGGTTAACAAACCTTGAGGTCAAATTTTTGGAATTACCTCTTGAAAAAGTGAGAAAATTGATGCTAAAGCAACATTTTTGAGAAAATTATTAAAATTTTCAATATGACAACGTAACGTTAACAAAATCTGTGAAGTACCTGTGGATCTAAAATGCTCACTATACCCCTAGATAGAAGCCTTGAGGGGTCTAGTTTCCAAAATGGCGTCACTTGTGAGGGGTTTCTTCTGTTTAGGTACCTTAGCGGACCTGTAAATGCAACATGGTGCCCGCAATCTATTTCAGCCAAATTTGCTTTCCAAAATTCAAATATTGCTCCTTCTGTTCCGAGCCCTCCCATTTGTCCAAACAGAGGTTTCTGACCACATGTGGGGTATCGGCAAGCTCATAAGAAAGTGGGGAACAAGTTTTGTGGTCCAATTTGTTGTGTTATTTCTTCTAAAAGTGAATAAATTTGGGTTAGAGCAACATTTTTAGGTAAAATTTAATTTTTGCTTTTTTTCATTCCACATTGCTTTTGTTCATGTGAAGCACCTGAAGGGTTAATAAACTTCTTGAATGTGGTTTTGAGTACTTTGGGGGGTGCAGTTTTTAGAATGGTGTCACTTTTGGGTATTTTCTGTCATCTAGGCCTATTGAAGTCACTTCAAATGTGATGTGATCCCTAAAAAAATGGTTTTGTAAATTTTGATGTAAAAATGAAAAATCGCTGATAAACTTTGAACTCTTCTAACTTCCTAACAAAAAAAAATTTTGTTTCCAAAATTGTGCTGATGTAAAGTAGACATGTGGGAAATGTTATTTATTAACTATTTTGTGTCACAGAAATCTCTGGTTTAACGGTATAAAAATTCAAAAGTTGAAAATTGCTAAATTTTCAAAATTTTTGCCAAAATTCAATTTTTTTCATAAATAAACGCAAAAAATATTGTCCTAAATTTGGTACTAACATGAAGTCCAATATGTGACGAAAAAATAATCTCAAAATTACCAGGATCCGTTGAAGCGTTCCAGAGTTATAACCTCATGAAGTGACACTGGTCAGAAGTGCAAAATTTGGTCTGGTCATTAAGGTGAAAATTAGCTCCGTCACTAAGGGGTTAATTAAACCTGGAAATCTACACTTCAATTGCATCTGAGTTGGTTCATTTGAAACCAAAAATAGAGGCATGCAGGGGCCAAATCACGAAGCTTCGGTCATTATTCAAATATTTCTGGATATAACTGTATGAAGAGGCTACTGCCCATGTGAACTTGCTTTTTAAAATTGTAAAGCCCTATTAAATGTTTGTGGTCTTTTGTGACAACTGACCCACAGATACCAAATATTGTTACGGTATTACTAAACTTTATCATTAGATTAATTCTCTGTTATTAGAAATATTGTATGTAATATGATTCTAACATGATTTTAATAAAACATATATTTAAAACTACTGTATCTATCCTTGTAATTTAAACATTTGAAAGCTTGTAAAATATATTACTAATAAAAAGTGACATTTTAATTTTCTTTCAGTATCTGGTACCCCTCATTTTCCTACAGGCTTACTTAATATATGTGATTATTTTCCTGCCCTTTAACAAATTGCAGTATTACAGTGAAAAGTAGTCAAGCACAAGCAGTAAAAAGAGAGGTGAAGGATGAAGCCGAAACTTCTGTTGACCTCTCTTTCAATATGACTGCATTCTATAGTGAAGCATAAGTAGGGAGGGATCAACTAGATTTAGAAATCTGTGCACAGCACTATGGGATGCTTGGCAGCAAGAAACAATATCAAAATAAGTGCTTACTTGTCTAATTACAAAGTATGTGAGAAAAAAAAATCATACATTTTCAAGTACTAAGCATGGTGGAGAAAACACAAAAAGACAAAGGTAGACACATATTTTAGGTTATCAGTGCATTAACACTCCATAATTCATTAATGACCAGTACATGTCACTGAAAATATTTTACTATACCACCTATCATATTTAAATATGGCTCTGAAAGTAAAATAAAAACAAGTTTGAGGACCCTTGATTTAAAAAACACTTTACTAAATTATTATTTGTGAACCTATCGTACACCTACATTAAAGAATATTTTCCTAGAATATTTTTCGTGAACGTTTCATACATACACTGTTTATACACAGCACGCTTCTATTTACCAATTGAAACCTTGTTTATATTTAGCATTTACGTAGCTTCAATGAAGAATAATTATATAATTTTGTAATTTGTATCTAGAATGAATAATTATTATATTTATAGATGCTGCATGTCATAACAATGCTTAATGGAGTAACTAGCATAAATTATGTTTTCAGCACAGCATAGAAAGGAATCGTTTTAACCACATATAAATATGGTCATAATTATCAACATTTACTTCTTTAAAATGCATTTTACTTGCTTTATTTTGAATATACACTATGTATGGCTCTCGAATACTCAAGATATGAGCAAATATATGCTAATTGAAAGCAGTGATAAATTATATACCTACAATAGTTAACCTACAAAGCAATTCAGTTGGTCATTGTCTGATTTACTATAGTAGCAGCCACGATGATGACTAACGTTAATAGGGTAAGGCTATGTGCGCACACTGCGTTTTTTAATGCTGCATTTTTGTGCATTTTTGGCCACTAAAAATGCCGCACCCGTGGCAAAACACGTTTTTACCACGTTTTGCTGCGTTTTTGGATGCGTTTTGCTGCGTTTTTGATCTCTGCGTTTTTCTGTGTTTTTCTAATGCATTGCATGGGGGGAAAACGCAGAAAAACACAGGAAATAATTGAAATGTCCATTTTTTTTTTAACTCAAAAACGGAGCTTAAAAAAAAAGTTGTGTGCGGACAGCAAAAATAAAAACTCATAGACTTTGCTGGGGAAGCGAAGTCATGCAGTTTTGAGCCAAAAAATGCACCCGAAAAACGCGCAAAGATGCAGCTAAAAACGCACTGTGCGCACATAGCCTAAAAAGAAAAATGGACATGTCAATTCTTTCCTGCGTTTTTCTGCATTTTCCCCCCCATGCAATGCATTAGAAAAAACGCAGAAAAACGCGACTGACGACATGAACAAGCTCACAACCCGTATCCATGTGTCCCGGCGCAGAAATAAAAACTACAACTCCATAACCTTTAGTGGACGGGGTCGGCCACAGCTTTATTTTAACCTTAAACTTGCTTTAACCAACTTCCACTCAAAACGTGAGTGACATCTCTCTTTGAACCGAAACGGTTGCCCCTCCAGCTCCTGGAGGGCATGTGCGTCCTCGGTCCCTTAACTGTTGAAAATACCGCCTGCTGTGACTTGTAGCATAATCGTTAGCAAATTGAAACCACAAACAGGAAGGGTGGGTGGGGAGCTCTCGTCAGCCGATGCCGGAAGAGGAAGATAACGGGGGTGGGGGAACCTATAAGCCCAAGGGCTAAACCATAAACCCACCAACTATAGGGTGAGCACCATGCAGGGGAGGGGGAGGGGCCCAAGCCCTAACCAGCCCATTAACACCAGGGCGCCCCCTGCCACATTCCACAATCCCTCTTTTTTTTTTTAAACAAACTTTAATCATGTGCCCCTTGGTACAAAACAGCTGCCGGACACCGCTCCATTCCTTCTCCTCCAACCTAGGCCCTCAGTCAGGGACTACTTGCCCATAAAGGGCTCGTACTCCATCAAGAGATCAAAAGTGCAGCAAATTGCAGCCAAAAACGCACCAAAATGCGTTTTACCGGTGCGCTTTTTTTGCAGTTTTGCCGCTGGAGCGTTTTTATGCATTTTTGTGCATTTTTAGCAGCCAAAAAATGCACAAAAACGCAGCGTCAAAAACACTGTGTGCACACATAGCCTAAAGCTCACAAATGCAGCTTAAAAAAAGTTGTGTGCGGTCAGCAAAAATGAAAACTCATAGACTGGGGAAGCAAAGTCATGCAGTTTTGAACTCAAAAACGCACAAAACCGCACCCGAAAAATGCGCAAAAACGCACTGTGCGCACATAAACTTATTAAAAAAGGACTTTCTTTTTAGTCTAATGGGTGGATGGAATAGCCTGATCTTTCTTTTTACAGTGAAAGTCAGCGGGCATATGGATTTAAATGTAAAGCATATGTTTGCATACATTAGCAAGTAAAAAGCAAAAGAAAAAAATGCTCACTTCCTCTTTCCTAAAAATGAAGCTGTTAAAGACTATGTTTAGTTTTGCTGAGATTTGCTGCATTCAAACTTTCAGTTATTTAGCATTTAGTGCAAAAAAAAGTGACAGCTTGTAGTCTGTTGCTACGGAGACCGCGAGAAGCAACTGACGGAATTTTAAATGTCATGAAGAAAATGTCAACAAGACAGAACATACACTTTAAATGGAAGTGAATGTATACTGACTGCGCGTAGGCATCTCTTTTTCTAATAAAAAAGGATATCTTAATTATATGCCAAAAATGCGAAGTAAACACAGCCATAAGCAGCAATGGATGGAGCGATGGAGCATAAGCAACCCTTTCTCGTCATGTCCAGTCCTAGAATCCTCAATGCTTATAATAACAGAACTAGAGAAATGTGTTAAGGCAAAGTGTAATAAAATGTTATCACATGTCAAAATAACTCAAAACATTTCTTTCTACATATCTCTCAGTGATCCTTATGTTTTATTTGAAGAATGAATATCTATTTCCAACAAATTAAAGGTGTTTTAAGGGAATTTAGTTTTAAGGGAATTAATCCCTTAGGATAGGTCATCAATGTCTGATCGGTGGGGGTGTGACAATCGTCATCTCCACCAATCAGCTGCTCACAGTGCTGCCGTCGGCCGGTACTACTCAGCTGCAGTACTGCACATCTTTGTCAACTGTATATTGGCCTCAACTGGGTACTGCCTATATGCCCCCTATCCAAATAAAGAGAATATGTGCAGTACCCAGCTGAGGCCACTATTCCACCAACAGAGCTGTGCTTTGCAGGTACGAAACTGAGATATTCCGTCCCGCAACGGCATTGGGAACAGCTGGTCAGGGAGTGTGTCGGGGTCTCACCCCACTGATCAAACATTGATGACTTATCTTAACCACTTCACGCTATAGTCATTTTCTGTTTTTTTTGTGTTGTGTTCTTTTCCTCCCTTTCTTCCAAGAACCACACGAGGACAAGTTGTACTTTTGAATGAAACCATTCATTTTGCCATGTAGTACACTGGAAATGGGAAACAAAATTCCAAGTGCATTGAAATTGCAATAAAAGTGCAAATCAACAATTGTCTTTTGGGTTTTTAATTTACCATGTTCACTATATGGTAAAACTGATCAGGCAGTATGATTCTCCAGGTAAGTTCGAGTATGTAGATACCAAACATATAGTTTTCTTTCAATTTAAGTAGTGAAAAAAAAAGTAAAATGTTTATAAATAAAATTCTTTTGGCACCATAATCTGAACACCATAACATTTTTATTTTTCGGGATCAGGGGCCATGGGTGTGCTTATTTTTTTGTGCCGTAAGCTGACATTTTAACTGATACCAATTTTGAGTTGATGTGATGTTTTGATCGCCTTTTAATGCATTTTATGCTGTGTTACGGTGGACAAAAAAAACATAATCCAGCATTTTAAAGGTTTTTATCATTCAGTGTTTACCAATCAGATTAATGAAGCAGTACTAAATATGTGTATTTTTATTTGATTTAAATAGTTTTTTTCAATAGATGAAAAGTGGGCGGATTTGAACTTTTGTGTTTTTGTTTATTTTTTTCATATTATTAAAAAACATTTTTTTTTACTTTTTATCGATTTTACTAGTCCCCTTAGAGGACAGTGCTGTACAGAGTAGTGTATCAGCACTGCTATATGTAGCAGAAATTAGGACTTCCTATGAAGTCAGTGTTCTCAGGAACTTCGTCATGACAGACATAGGGATCATCAGCTGACTTATGGCTGTCATGGCAACCCATTGGTGCTTCATGATCAAGTTACGAGGCCACTAATGGTAGTGGGGAATGGCATGCTCCCCGCCGACACATGTTAAATCCCACTGTCAGAGATTCACAGTGAGATTTAACTGGTTAACAGCCGTAGGTAGATCTACACCCATGCTTGTTAGAAGCATATGTCAGCTGATCAGATCAGCTGATGTGTGCAGAGAAAGACATGGGCTCAGCGAATGAGTCTGTGTCAAAGTCAGGGAGATGACCTAGGACATACAAGTACAAGAGGCTATGGATAGGTCATCAATGTTAAAGTCCTAGAAACCCCTTTATATGTTACTAGATTGGAACTGTTAGAATGCTGATAATGTGACAAAAGAAAATAGAGATGCGCTTTGTAACACCCAGTCGAAGCAGTGGGGATTAGTTGTTGCCCAGAGGCTGCTCACTTGATGGGGTTGTGCACCCTTGCACAACCCAGGTAAAAGTGAGGATAGATACAGAGGGAGATCGCTGGAGAGGGGATTCTCTGCAAAGCCTGGGGCCAGCGTGGAGCGATTCTTCCTGAAAGGTCACATGGTGATAATGCGCGAATGGTAGTGCGTCACCGCAGGTCCTGTGTCGACCAGGGGATCCCGGTAACCCAGCAACCATAGGTCCTGGTGTCTAGTTGATGCGCCTCCTCTCCCAGAGCTGGCTCCTTACACTGATCCCTCACAAAGGATAGTGAAATTGGATAGCAAGGTGGCGGTCAGATAGGAGCGCGAGGAATTGACAGCTGGCATCAAGCCCAGGGGTTAGTAGTGGATAAGCCTCTATCAGACACATCCATTACTAACCTGGCAAGTATAAAGTTAAAAAAAGACACCCACAGGTAAGAAAAAAGTTTATTTGAATAAACACTCCCTCACACACCAACATTCACCAATTTAATAATAAAAAAAATCCTGAAAGTTATGACATAATTCAAAGAGTAATATCCCACGACATCCATTGATTCTTATTGAACTGCAGTCTGAGAACTTTGTCAGAATGCAGCTCAATAGGTTGCTGCCAGTCAGTGGTAGCACAGAATTTTGTAAGCTTGTGAAAAATTCCATACTAACCGCTCATTGGCAGTAACCCTTTGGGCAACCTCATTCTGAGATCATTCTCAGAACAAGGTTCCATAGGTTTCTGTTGCTCAGTTGCAGCTTGGAATTTCTTACAAGCAGTGCTGTCAGTAACGGAGAATGCAGCTCCATAGGAATTGATGGACATTGTGAGACATTACTCTTTGGATTACGTTGAAATTTCGAGGATTTATTTTATTAATAAATTAGTGAACAAGGGCATGTGTGGGATTCTTTATTCTTAATGAACTTTTTCTATGCGTGTTTTTTTAACTCAATGCTTGCAGTAATGTGGTTGTCTGATAGATGCTTGTTACTAACTCCAGAGCTTGATGTGAGCTATCAATTTACAGTTGACATCAACCCCAATAGTAATATCACAATTGCCACCGAACCAGGGCAATTGGGAAATGCTGGGAAAAGCACCACAATTGGCACATCTAATGGATACGACACTTCTGGTTTGGCTACAGGCTGCTATTTTAAGGCTCGGAGAGGTCAAATTACTATGGAATCTCCCACCCTGAAAATACCAGCTACTACTTGTCTGCTTTACCTGGGCTGCTTATCAAAAATAAAGCAGAGCCCACTACATTTTTTTAAATGATTTAAATTATTTTTTAAAATACCTTGGGATCCCCTCAATTTGCGATAACCAGCCAAGGTAAAGCTGACAGCTGACTATTCCAGCTCGCAGTGCTACTTTTCCCATGCTAGTTATCAAAAATATGTGTGACCATATG
Organism: Anomaloglossus baeobatrachus; assembly: GCF_048569485.1. Classification (NCBI taxonomy): domain Eukaryota; kingdom Metazoa; phylum Chordata; class Amphibia; order Anura; family Aromobatidae; genus Anomaloglossus; species Anomaloglossus baeobatrachus. The sequence goes on from NC_134356.1 coordinate 409,915,755, forward strand.
TCTTTTTAAATGTATTCCCTATTTGCATTTGCCTGCAGGGCAATTGCCCCCATTTTGCTTTTTTTGCAGACCCCTAGCAATTACTACGACCATTTTACAGAAAACAAATTTGGGTCTCCACTGACCTATATGGGTTTTACCATCCGGGTTCAAGTTCGGATCAAGTACATTTCCCAAATTGAAGTTTTATGTGAAGTCCAGCAGAAAACGGTGGACTAGAACCTCTACGGGTCTACTCAACACTAGAGATCACAGTTGGTGTTCTTCTAAATTCTGTGGAAGGACAAACTTGAGGCAAACACAGATATTCAATTGCTAGTTACATAGAAAATTTGAGGAGGAACGCAATCTCCTATCTCAGTAATGGAAAGTCTGTATTGACTGAAAACAGATCTTACCAGTGAATTGAACATTTTGAGAATGAAAGATCAGTCCAGGAAGAAAAAGAAGCAGATTTCTCTGATAAGATGCATTAAAAACCCTAGAACGCATACCTGGGGCCTCGCAGGTAGAGATGAGCGATGTTCGAGGTTCGCCAATTTCATGTTCGAGTGATTTTGGGGGGTATTCGAGATCGAACTCAAACTCGAGCTTTTTGCTAAAAGCTCGACAGTTCGAGTTACGTTTGAGAACGGTTCGATCACCATAAACGTGGCTTTTCACACTAAGGCTATGTGCACATGTTGCTATCTGCATGCATCCTGCATCCCCAGCACAATCCCTCTCTCTTTCCTACTCACCGATCATGGGCGCCTCGCTCCACGTCTGTCACAAATCTGCTGTGTCTTTTCCTCTGTAGAAAATGGCTGCCGCTTCATTAGTCAATTAGTTATTCCGTGCTTTCCCCGCCCACCGGCGCTTATGATTGGCTGCAGTCAGACACGTCCCCAAGCTGAGTGACAGCTGTCTCACTGCAACCAATCACAGCCGCCGGCGGGCGGGTTTATATCGTGCAGTAAAATAAATAAATAAATAATTAAAAAAAAAAGTGCGGTTCCCCATATTTGACACCAGCCAGGATAAAGCCACACGGCTGGAGGCTGCTGGATGTCAGGATGGGGAGCGCCACGGTATGGGGAGCCCTCCAGCCTAACAATATCACCCAGCAGCCGGCCGGAATAGCCACATCCATTAGATGCGACAGTCCCGGACTCTACTCAGCTCATCCCGAATTGCCCTGGTGCGGTGGCAATTGGGGTAATAACGGGGTTGATCATGCCAGGTGTCTCCCCGAGACACCTTCTATGATCAACCTGAAAGTGAAAGTAAATAAACACACTGCGAAAAATCCTTTATTTGGAATAAAAGACAAAAAAACACCCTGTTTCACCCCTTTATTAATCACCAAATACCCCTCCAGGTCCGATGTAATCCACACGATACTGTCAGCTCTGCTCCCTGAAGATGTAGCAGCACCATAGAACACCATCACGCTGTATCAGGTCCACGTAGCAATGAAGTAAATCGTGCTGTCAGAAGAGACTTCAGCAATGCAGAAGTCAAGATTACTAAATCTGCCTATCTTTATCATTATGTGGTGCCCTGGACAAGCCAGGACGTCACAGAACAACACCTACACACCCCACACTCCCGATCAGGCACACTGAAGTCAGACAAAAACCCTTGTTGTATTCCTCCAGGAGCTGATGTCCACACCAGGGGGTGGGCCAGGCGGTTGGTCCCGCCCACCGAGGAGTTCACAGTCCTGGAGGCGGGAAAAGTAGAGAGTTTTGTTTTGGAAGTGAAAGTGAGAGGAAGGAAAGTAGCAGTTGAGCAGACAGAAAGTGGTCCGGGTGTGTGGCTCAGAAGGATCAGCAAGGTTGGCAGACGGTGGTGACCGTCTGCAGGAGTGGCCTATTGGAGCTAACCGTAAGGATCATGGACGGGCGGTGGCCCGGCGGTACCGGACCGGTATGCAAAGAGAAGCCAGCGCCATCCGGCAGGGGCTTACGGACCCCGGCAAGGCTAGGAGTCGCTGTGAATTTGCCAAATCCATTAGCGAAGGGAACCTCCTGGGTTTCCCAGCATCCAAGTCCCGTCAGAAGGCAACAGTCCAACCGAGAGAGGGAAACACAGTCACCGCCAAGGCTAAAGTTCCCAGGGCCAGAGCCTGCGGCCAAAAGGGGCTCCTTCAGCACCCATCCAAGCTGGGGAGCGGGTTACCGGTGGGAACCCATTGGAACCGTTACACTACATAGGTGAGGGGAAAGGCAGTCACCATCAACCTGCCGGGAGGAGAAACACCGCAGCCGTCTGTGGGACTCGTCCATCCAGCCGTGTGTTTTACCGAGAACTGTGTCCTCATCATTGGCTGAGTGAGTACCACCGTGCCGTGCGGCACAGCTCTGCCCCCGCGACCCTGCACCTCACCAGGCCCCATAACCCGCCTGCAATCCATCCCTACCCCATCACCGGGCCCCGGGACTACCAACCCCCTACCCACGGAGGGGAGAACTAACATCCAGGCTGCTCCCTGTCATCGCTCCTGGGATCCCCGTCCAGAGCAGCGGTGGTGTCACCAAACTCACCACAACCGTGGGTGGCGTCATGGACAATAACCAAATCCCCACAATCCAATCCCCACCCTTTTCACTCACGGGTGAGGAGCGCCGCTCGAGTCCCCGGGATCCAGCCCACCGCTCGAGCCACCACCGAGCAGCAGCAGCCGCAGCAGCAGCGGCCGGACCCGAGCAGTGGGAGAGCACAGCATCCCCTCCTCCGCCTGCAGCAACTACAGGCAGTAGACTAGTGGATAGAGCGCGTGCACAAGAAGCATAATGTCAGGAGTTCTAGCCCTGGTCCCGGTAAAGAATATTTTTTTTTTATTATTTTTAATTGTAAATTATAATTATTATTTTTTTATAAAGTGAAAGTAAAGAAACACACACAGCGAAAAATCCTTTATTTGGAATAAAAGACAAAAAACCCCCTCATTTACCTCTTTATTAATCCCAAAATACTCGTCCAGGTCCGACGGAATCCACAAGACACTGTCAGCTCTGCTACAGAACACAAGTGCTCTGTCTCCTCTCCACGTAGCACATGAAGATAATCGCCTGTCGCCTCAGACTTCCCTCTGCTTTGCAGAGCTCAAGATAACGAAATCTGCCTATGTTCCTAAATGAAGCATAACTTCATGAGTTCAAATCCCGGCTGTTTTGGATTTTTTTTTTTTTAATTTTAAATTAATTAATAACTATTCTTTATTTATAATTAATTCTGCAATATTATTATTTTAATTATGCACAGAGGGGAGTAGCAGGACATCATCTATCAATGTCTCTGTCTTTCCCCATCTATGTTTGTCTGTCTCTCTGGTTGTTTTTCTTTCTTTCTTTCTTGCTCTTTCTTGCTCTTTCTTTCTTTCTTTCTTGCTCTTTCTTTCTCTCTCTTTCTTTCTTGCTCTTTCTTTCTTGCTCTTTCTTTCTTGCTCTTTCTTTCTTTCTTGCTCTTTCCTACTTGCTCTCTCTTTCCTACTTGCTCTCTCTTTCCTTCTTGCTCTCTCTTTCCTTCTTGCTCTCTCTTTCTTGCTCTCTCTTTCTTGCTCTCTCTTTCTTTCTCTCTCTATCTTTCTCTCTCTCTCTTTCTCTCTCCTTTTTTTGTCCATCGGACAGGAGTCTGCACAGAAGTGTGTAGATTTTTGGGGATTTTTTTGCACTGATGCATCAGCTGATTTTATGAAAGCCGTTTATACAATCAGCTGCTGTGTCATGTGATTCAGGCCCTTGAACCTGACACATCATCTGATTGCTTGGCCTTCCAGCAAACCGATCAGATGATATTGGATCCGGATTGGACGGCGCGGGACCCTTGACCCAGGATTACTGCGGAGGAGGGGGGTTCTTTATTTCAATAAAGATGGCGTCACTAATTGTGTTGTGTTTTATTTCTAATAAAAATATCTTTCTGTGTGTTGTGTTTTTATTTATCTGTACTAGAAATTCATGGTGGCCATGTCTAATATTGGCGTGACACCATGAATTTCGGGCTTAGGGCCAGTTGATAATATACAGCTAGCCCCAACCCCATTATTACCCAGCGAGCCACCCGTCACCAGGGCAGCTGGAAGAGTTGGATACAGCACCAGAAGATGACGCTTCTATGAAAGCGCCATTTTCTAGGGCGGCTGCGGATTGCAATTTACAGCAGAGGGGCCCAGAAAGCTCGGGCTAACCTGTGCTGCGGATTCCAATCCCCAGCTGCCTAGTTGTACCTGGCAGGACACAAAAATATGGCAAAGCCCACGTCATTTGTTTTTTAATTATTTCATGAAATAAGTGAAATAATTAAAAAAACGGGCTTCCCTATATTTTTGGTTCCCAGCCGGGTACAAATAGGCAGCTGGGGGTTGGAGGCAGCCCGTAGCTGCCTGCTGTATCTGGCTAACATTTTTGAATTTTGAAACTCTATGTGTTCCTCAGGTATATAGTTGTTAGTAATTTCCAATTGTTCATATATTTTTATGTTATAGGCATTTTGGTAAAACAACTTTTTTTTGGGACTATCCCATATTCACATACCTGGGGCCTTTTAGGCCTGTACTTGGTTTACATGTGATCCTCAGTCTTTTGTCTGTACTGTTGCTGGGGAAGACTTTGTCTTTATTACTCAGATGTCTACCATGATGGAGAAAAGCAACACGAAATGCTTGCCAAGGCAAATTACGGAAGCTATGATCCGATGTGGTATACATTTTCAGAAACATCCAGAGCCAAGAGAAAAAAAAAGAAAGTGCCGTTATATTTGTCCAGCAAAGAAGGAAAGGAAATCTGAGCGTTTCTGTATTACTTGTGGACAAAATGTCTGCAATGAACATTCTTCCGAAAAAACAATATGTGAAAATTGTTGGGGTAATCAGTAATGTTGAAAAGGAAAGTTTTTGATAAGAAATATTCCTGCACCATGTTTACTACAACTTTTATATAAAAAACCTTTAGACAAAAAAATTCACATTTTTATATATATTTGTATATATATATATATATATATATATATATATATATATATAGAATTATATAGAATGCATATATTGGGCATTTTAAGCCGATGTAATTACTTTTTTTTTCTTCGTTTTATGCACATAATTACAGTGTTTTGAAATATTCACATCTCAAATAATCTTTGAAAAGTATTTCTATATGAGTTACTCCATGTTATTTGCACAGAGGCCTAAAAGGTCCCAAGTATGTGAAAGTGTAGATATCTATGGTTGCGCGTTCTAGGGTTAAAAAGTTTTTTGCTTTCATGTGTACTCCTGATTTACAGGGGAAAAAAGTAAATGGCGGGTACTCTATAAAGTTTACACTCAAGGATATTGCACCCAGTTAAATCAATTTGTCACATTAGCATTATCTGTTTAGCAGTTACAAGTAGAGATGAGCGAACCTCTGAAGGCTTGAGTTCGGTTCAGTTCGTCGAACGGAGGTCTCGTTTGACGAACGTTCGACGAACCACTCGAACCCCATTGAAAACAATGGGAGGCAAACACAAACACATAAAAACACATTATATATGTACACATACAGTTAATAAACATTGCCATAACACTTACAGGTCCCCGCGACGCATCCTGCACTAAGTCTCCCGCCGCTTTTCCATCCGATAATCGCTGCATCCTCCCGGTAACCAGCACTGATGATAGGACCTATCGTTACATCAAAGTAGCATGGGACCAGTCACGTGTCTATTATCTCATTGGCTACAGACTGGTCACATGGGTAAACGTCATGATAGGTCCTGTCAGTGGATCTCTCTGGTACGCGGTGATCATTCCAGCATCTACGTGTACTGGCGAAATGCTCTGGCACATGATCGGTCCACATGCAAAGACTAGATGCCACAGCCGGTGAATTGCGGCAACGGGAATCATGTGATCGGAGCACCGTTGCTATGGTAACCCGCCTGTCAGCGGTTACGTCACCGCTTACAGCACGCAGCTTCTGCTCACTCACTGAGTGATTAGACTGCACGGGGCAGCAGTGTATTCCTCCCATGCAGTGCTGTCTGATGTAGCAGAGCTGCATGGGTTGAAGGAGAAAGAAGACAGAAGAGCAGGATCGTGGAAGGCTGACAGGGAGTAATTAACATGGAGTCACTAATGTGTCTGTGTATTTATTTTTATTAAAGTATTTTTTCTCTGTGTGGTGTCTTTTTTTAAACCCTTTATTGGAGATTCTTAATGGCTGGGTCAAACTTGCCTGACATTAAGAATCTTTGGCTTAATACTAGCTAGTAAAACAAAGCTAGCATTAACTCATTATTACCCAGCAAGCCACCCAGCTTCAGGGCTGCTGGAAGAGTTGGTTACAGCGCCAGATGATGGCGCTTCTATGAAAGCTCCATTTTCTGGGGCGGCTGTGGACTGCAATTCGCAGCAGCGGCGCCTAGAAAGCTCGGGCCAACCTGTGCTGTGGATTCCAATCCACAGCTGCCTAGTTTTACCTAGCTGGACACAAAAATGGAGCAAAGCCTATGTCGATTTTTTTTTTAATTATTTCATGAAATTCAGGAAATAATTAAAAAAAGGGCTTCCCTATTTTTTTAGTTTCCAGCCAGGTACAAATAATCAGCTGGGGGTTGGAGCAGCCGTACCTGCCTGCTGTACCTGGCTAGCATACAAAAATATGGTGAAGCCCACGTCATTTTTTTGGGGGGCACAAAACTCCTGCATACAGTCCTGGATGGAGTATGCTGAGCCTTGTAGTTCTGCAGCTGCTGTCTGCTCTCCTGCATCCACTAGTGAATGCAGCATGCTGAGCCTTGTAGTTCTGCAGCTGCTGTCTGCTTTCCTGCATACACTAGTGAATGGAGCATGCTGAGTCTTGTCGTTCTGCAGCTGCTGTCTGCTCTCCTGCATACACTAGTGAATGGAGCATGATGAGCCTTGTAGTTCTGCAGCTGCTGTCTGCTCTCCTCCATACAGACAGCAGACAGCAGCTGCAGAACTACAAGGCTCAGCATACTCCATCCAGGACTGTATGCAAGAGTTTTTTGCCCCCCCCCTCAAAAAAATTCTGTGGGCTTCGCCATGTTTTTGAATGCTAGCCAGGTACAGCAGGCAGCTACGGGCTGCCCCCAACCCCCAGCTGCCTATTTGTACCCGTCTTGCAATAAAAAATATAGGGAAGCCCTTGTTTCTTTTTAATTATTTCATGAATTTTATGAAATAGTTAAAAAAATTACGTTTGCTTTGCCCAATTTTTGTGTCCAACCAGGTACAACTAGGCAGCTGGGGATTGGAATCCGCAGCTCAGGGTACCTAAGCTTTCTGGGTACCCCTGCTGCGAATTGCAGTCTGCAGCCGCCCCAGAAAATGGTGCTTTCATAGAAGCGCCATCTTCTGGTGCTGTATCCAACTCTTTCAGCTGCACTAGTGACGGGTGGCTCGCTGGGTAATAATGGGGTTAGGGCTAGCTGTATATTATTAACTGGCCTAAGCCCGAAATTCATGGTGTCACGCCAATATTAGACATGGCAACCATGAATTTCTAGTACAGATAAAAAAAGACAACACACAGAAAAATATTTTTATTAGAAATAAAACACAACACAATTAGTGACTCCATCTTTATTGAAATAAAGAACCCCCCTCTACAATAATCCTGGGTCAAGGGTCCCGCGCCGTCCAATCCGGATCCAATATCATTTGATCAGTTTGCTGGAAGGCAAAGCGATCAGATGATGTCAGGTTCAAGGGCCTGAATCACATGACACAGCAGCTGATTGTATAAACAGCTTTTATACAATTAGCTGATGCATCAGTGCAAAAAAACCCCCAAAAAACTACACACTTCTGTGCAGACTCCTGTCCGACAGCATCATCTGATAGTTTGGCCGGCGGGGCGGTAAAAAGCCGGCCTCACCGCTTGACTTATAGTGTCAGCTGATGCTGTCAGGTGACCGCATCAGCTGATCATTGCCAGGTCTGAGAGAGAGAGAGAGAGAGAGAGAGAGAAAGAAGAGAGAGAAGAAAGAGAAAAGAGAGAGAAAAGAGAGAGAGGGAGAGAGAGGAGAGAGAGGAGAGAGAGAAGAGAGAGAGGGAGAGAGAAGAGAGGAGAGAGGAGAGAGGAGAGAAGAGAGAGGAGACAGATAGATAGAGGAGATAGAAAAGAGAGAGAGAGAAGAGAGAGAAAGAGAGAGAGATAGGAGAGCGAGGGAGTGAGAGAGAGAGAAAAAGATAGCGAGAGAACGAGAGAGAGAGAAGAGAGAGAGGAGAGAGCAATGCAGCCTCATTCCATGAACTGCTCCGATTTTAGAGGTGTGTCCCGCGGCTCACAGCTGATGTCCGGCTCCTCCCCTCAGTGCATACTTAAATTAAATTAAATTATAATTATAAATAAATAATAATTATAATTTAAAAATAAATTATTTTTTTTATCAGGACAGCCGGGATGCAAACTCGTGAAATACTGCTTCTTAGACGGGAGCTCTATCCATAGAGCCACTGGCTCTAGTGAGAACCATTTGGTTATCTTGCAGTGCAGACTGAAGTCCCGGCAACAGCGCGGCTTACTTCAGGTGCTGCTGGAGAGAACACAGAGTGCTCCCTGTCATCTTCCTGTAGCAGAGCTGACAGTGTTGTGTGGATTACTTCGGACCTGGATTGCTGTTTTGGGATTAATAAAGATGTAAATAAGGTGTTTTTTGTCTTTTATTCCAAATAAAGGATTTTTCGCTGTGTGTTTCTTTACTTACACTTTCAAGTTGATCATGGAAGATGTCATGATTAACCTCTTATTTCCCCGACTGCCACCGCACCAGGACATTTCAGGATGAGCTGGGTTGAGTCCTGGAACTGTCACATCTAATGGATGTGGCAATTTTGGGCAGCTGCTGGGTGATATTGTTAGGGTGCTGGGCTCCCCATAATGTGACGCTCTCCATTCTGACAATAGAAGCCTCCAGCCGTGTGGCTTTATCCTGGCTGGTATCAAATATGGGGGAACCAGATTTTTTTTTTCTTATTATTTATTTTACTGCACGATATAGACCCGCCCACCAGCGGCTGTGATTGGTTGCAGTGAGACAGCTGCACGGAATAACTAATTGAATAATGAAGCGGCAGCCATGTTCAAAAGAGGAAATGCCGCTGGAGATTTGTGACAGCCGTGCAGCGAGGCGCTCGTGATCGGTGAGTAGGAAAGAGAGAGGGATTGTGCTGGGGACGCAGGATGCATGCAGATACGAAAGGTGCGCACATACTTACTGTGAAAAGCCACGCTTTTGGTGCTCGAACCGTTCTCGAACGTTACTCGAACTGTCGAAAGACTCGAACACCCCCCAAAATCACTCGAACATGAAGTTGGCTAATCTCGAACCTCGAACATCACTCATCTCTAGTTACAAGCTTGCCCTGCAGAAATAAATGCACTCACATACATTTTTTAACCCTTTGGCAACATAATCAGTTTTAGCCTTTATGCCAGACTATCATTTTTTTCACTTTTCTATTGTCATGTTTCAGATGCCATAAGTTTATTATTTTTTTGGGCAACATAGTCAAATAAAGGCTTGTTTTTTCAGGATGAGTTATATTTTTCAGTGGCATCAATTGAGGAATAATAGTATTTATTAGCAAACTTTTATCAACTCTACACAAAGGAATAAAATGAAAACAGATTCTGGTACAGTTTATTCTGCATTATAAATTTTACGCTATTTCCCATTCTGTATAAATAAAGTGTTATGTTTATTCTGTAATTAAGTAAAAATTTAGTGATACTAAATTTATAAAGTTTTATTTTTTTTATTACCTTTGCACTTTTAATTCATTGAAAAAAATCATTTGTTTTGGGGTTTCCATGTTCTGGAAGTACGGTAATATGTTTCACAATATTCAATCAGTGGAGCTTAGGGGGGGGGGGGGGGGCATTTTGTAGTGGCTATGACCTTTTTTAGCACTTTATTAACTTTCTGGGACGCAAAAATAACAAAAAAAAATTGCAATAACATTTTTTTAAACACCAGTTAATGTTGCATACACCAAATTTATATATATATATATATATATATATATATATATATGTTTAATGTTTTGATACGTGTGCACAAGAAAATAGTTTTTAAATGAAATGTTTTTCCTTTTTTGGTCTCCATATTTTGAAATCTATTACATTTTTATTTTTCCATACATAGCACAAATGAGCAGATTAGCCATAATTTAAATTCGATTGTTTGTCCATTTTTTTCCTCATTAAATTAAATTTTTTGATCCTCGCTGCTCACATTGGAATCTTTGGTTTACTTACATTTATGTTTGTGGGTGTAACGCGAAAAAATATGGGAAAAGTTCATGAGGTATGAATACTTTTTCAACAAACTGTGTATCCAGTGCCTTGAATAAGGTGTTGAAAGTCTTGAAAAGTTCCTTGAACTTTTCCACATTTTTTCGTATTACACATGGAAACATAAATATTTTTTATTGGAATGTTGTGATATACCAAAACAAAGAAGTGGATGTATGTGAAGTACAAAGGAAATGACACATGGCTTTGTAAATATTCTAAAAATATAAACTATATATTACTTTTTCTTATACTACACGTTCAAAGTAATTTGGACACACTTAATGACAGTTTACAGAATTTTGCATCTATATACAAACAATAAAACTTTCTGGAATGATTCCATCAGTAAGTAACTTGAAATAATTCAGAGGAGAGTAATGCCAAATTTGTGAGCAAAATACATAATTTGCAGGCAGGGCCAGAATGATCATGATTATAGGGATCGCAACTGGGCCCGGATGTGCAAGGGGCCTACTGGCCCCAGCCCCTGCTTCAGCTGGATGTGCGTCTGAGGCTGCACATCAGTGTTAACCAAAAAGTGTATAACATGAGGGACACGGGAACGGCGTATGAGATGCATACGTGCTGTACCTTTACAAGTGTCTTAGGCAAATATGGGTAGGTTTTCAGAAAACGTTGAACCACTAAGTTGAGTATGTTGGCCTGAACTGGTACATATGCAATCTTGTAAAGTTTCAGAGCTGCCACCAAGTTATAGATTTCACACATGACTATGCCTGGTTGTAGATTAAGCAGTGAGAGTCAGTTCTGTCCGGTCTGTTATATCTTTCAACAACTCTGTTTCAGTGTGCTGTTTGTCACCTGAAGAAAATATTTTTAACATAGCCTGTTGCCACTTTACTGGGGCAGTGCTGCAGTGCTTACAGCTTGCGACTGATATGGATGCCGTGCTCGAAGGATGGGGTGCAGCAATGAGGATAATAATAATGAGGATATATATTCTTCTTAAAGTCGGTAAAAAAGCTAGTGCATGTATATGTATGGGCCCAACAGAAACCCCCCCAGCAGGTAAATATCAACCAGAAAACCCCTCCTCAACAGAGTAGAGAATGAGTGAGGCTCAGCACAAGAATCAGTATGAGGAAAATGTACCCAGTAAAGAAATGCCAAAGAAAAGAGGAGGAGAGGGTATTAGGTCAGGTGCACCAATGGCAGTCTATAAAAAAAATGGGGGTAGGAATTGAATAAGGTCCAGATACATAAACCTGTATAGAACAGGGAATGCCAAAGGAGAGATAGTAAACAAAAATGAATAATTCTGGATGATAGGGACTGCCACTGGAGCACCCGTGCACCAAGGGGAAAAAAGGGAGAGGGTAAGAGTGGAGAATAGTCGTGAATCGGAGAGGTGCAAGTGGGTTGGAATATTGCAAGAACCAGTCATGGAGCAGAGAGGAGCAAATGACTAGAAAAGGGTTAAAAAATAGTCATAAAGCCGAGAGATGCTATGATAAATATTAAAGTTTGGCTATGACCAGACTAGTCTGGAGCAGAGAGGTGTAAGTAGAAAAGAAAGCAAAAAGTAAAAATACGTCCAAAATTACTGTAGTCATGGAACAAGGAGGTAGGCAGTAGTAACAGATATGGGCACAGCTACTAATCAGCGCTGAAGGTCTGAGCTGAGCAGTAAAGCTGAGAGAGGAGGGGTGCTAGACGTGTCAGCGAGAGAGAGGTGCAGCACAGAATAGTGCGTCGCTGGCACGGCGGATGAGCAGTCCCTGGTGGGGTAGTGGAGCGTGGCGGCGGATGAGCGGTCCCAACGTCCGTTTTGCCAGAGCGCTTTTTCGCCGGCGTCTGGCACTCTAAAATTATGAGTACGGGCCAGCTGCTGGCCCTGTAAAAATTATGAGCAAATACTGCATGATGAATCTGTGGATATGGTGGAAGTGGAGGACAAGAAAAATAAAAACCATAAACTATATACCTTTTTCAAAGTGGGAAGGTGTGCATGGGAATACACTAGAAACAAAAGGAACTTTTGAATTGGCTTTATGTTCTGCTGTTGTCATCTGCTGTGGTATAGCAGTCTGAGCCAATCTAGACCTCAAAGTGCAATTCTCTTTGGTTTTCTGATATTTTATTGTTTCATGGGATGCTACAGTTGAAACAAATTTAGGAGCACTTTCACCACAAATTATAGGTTTTTTAGCATCAATTGCTATATTTTTTATCAACTTGTTTGTGGTGACTTTTAACTGGTTTAACTTTACCTTCTATATTTTATGTTGTCTTTTCACTACTATGTTGTGGTGCAGCTTTGGATAGTTTAGATTTATCTGTACTACATGATCTTTGCTTTATACCAGTAACACATTCCTTACTTTTATTACTCGGTTTTGTTTTGCATGCCACTATTGAATTATCTTTCGAAGAACATTTTTCAGAATGCATACACTGCCTTTTCCAATAATTAATTAAAGGGAATCTGTCGCCAGGTTTTTGCTACCCTGGGAGCAGCATAATGTAGATTCCAGTGATGTGTCACTTACTGAGCTGTTTGCTGTCATTTTCATAAAATCATTTTTTTCTCTGCTGCAGAACTAGCAGTTATTCAGAGTTCATGAATATGCTGGACTACATGGCAGCATGACAAGTAGTCCACAAATGATAATTTACTGATTAATTAGTGATTTTATCAAAACTATACTAAGCAGCCCAGTAAGTGAAAAAACACTGTAATACTGATCTCTGTCCCTACGTTATGCTGCTCTCAGACTAGGTGTTGAAATCTTGGTGACAGATTCCCTTTAAACTAGTTGCTCTTGCAAAAGCTTTGTTTTTCAGCATTGTGTCTTGAAAGATGACCTTCAGACTGTCTTCTATTTTCTTTGATTTACTTATTGTTGCTCAATGTTTTAGGAAACTCAATCTTCTATTTGATTTTGTATACTGGATGTATTTAGTAAAGACTCGATTTTCTTATCATTATCCCTTCTTTCACATAAAGAAAATCCAGGTGCATTATCTTTGTTTTGTGGCTGTATTTCTTTCAATATGACTAGTGACAGGTGAACGCACTCGGCACTGCTCTGTACTTCATCGAGCATTAGGTGCTTGATACTCGATAGAGCATTTTGATTCTGAGACGCCATGATCAATGTAATGCTCGCAGGTGCGAGCAGAAGTGGAACCACCATGCCACAGCAGTGGCTCCACTGAGGGTACGTGACTGAGGGAAGGGCAATTAAGGGGAAAGATAGAACAGATAGAGACAGTGAGACAGTAGGGGTCAATGAAGGTTTAGAGCGGCCTGGGACAGGCAAAAAAATAGGGAGGCTAGAAGTAAGGAATGCGTTAATAGTATTAAATGTCTACTGGCAAATGCAAGAAGTCTTGCAATCAAAATGAATTAATTGGAGACTGTGATGGTGGAATATTGTGGATTGTATACCATTTTGTGTGGGTTTATGTTTGGGCGTGGTTCACTGTCTTATTTGTATTGCTTTTGTGTATATTGTCCCATTTTCAGGTTTAATTCCTCCCCTGCCAGCCTTTTGTTCCTAAGTCGGGGGAGGCGGCGTGGAATCAACCTACTGTAAACTCTCTGCTTACCTGGGGGGAAGAGTCAATCTGCTTAGAGAACTTGAAGAAGAAGGATTGAACCTCTGGGAGAAGCTGTGTTTTCTCAGAGAGAAACTGGACATTTTATTTATTGCTTATTGGATTATATTCATATTTTTGGACTAATTTTTCCCTGTGTTTTGTGGATTATGTTATGTACCATTTGAGTTGCTTGGAATAAATACTTATTGGATTGAACAGCCATCGCTCTAACTGTTGATCGTGTGATAAGGGAGAAGGACCCCGTGACAACTGGTGGCAGCAGAGGGATCAACAGAGCACAGCTTAATGGAGATCAACCCACACAGTGAGTACAGAAACTGGACTGCATCCAGTCTAAAGGAGAGAGCCAGAAATCTGGCCCTGAGCTACCAGGGACTGAGTAAAGAAGCCTTAATTGATCTACTGGTGGGTGAGAGCCAGTCCATCTCCTCCCAGATGTCTGATGGACAAACACTGGGGACGGGGATCCCTGACCCAAAAAGCCAGTGGGTGGTGTGGTTCAAAGAAGAGATGGCAGCTCTTGACCCCGCTGTATCTCAGGAAGATAAGAAGCAGGCTGTTCACCGAGCACAGAAGACACAAGCAGCAAAGGAGTCAGACAGAGGGAGTAATGTGAGTTGGAGTATAAACCCAGCAATCCAGGAGCCTGTGCGGATCACCCGGGCGGACTTCAAGCCATTTGATGAGGCTTCTGGAGATTTGGAAGGGTTTTTCAAGGACTTTGAGCAGCAGTGTGTCATGATGGAGGTTCCCCACTCTGACTGGATGCGTTTGTTAGTGGGACTCCTGAATGGAAGCCTGGCAGAGGCTTATCACACCATTGACTCACAGCAGAACTGGGATTACAACATTGTAAAGCGGACTATCTTGGATTATCATGCCATCACCCCAGACTCACATAGGGCACAGTTCTGAGACCTCCCATGCACCACGGGGGGATTATTTAGGATGTATGCTCATAAGATGTCCCAGGCATGTCGGAGATGGCTGGAAGCGGAAGACGCCTTCACTGTGGAAGACGTTATACAGGTATTTCTTATAGAACAATTTCTTTACAAGTGTCTCTCAGAAATACGGGAGTGGGTCAGAGAGCGCACGCCGTGCACCTTGGATGAAGCTGCAGCCCTGGCTGATGAGGCCCTTACTATTCGACCGCAGTGGAGGGGGCTTCTGGACAATAAGACACAGTCTGCTCCTGCTCCTCGGCCCTCTACAGTTATATCTGCCCCTCCAACCAGCCACAGGCCGATGACAACCACTACTCACAATCCTGGGCCCCAACAGTTCCGACCACGCCATGGGGGGATCACAGAGGATCACAGAGAGGAGATGTTATGAGTGCAGACAACCTGGGCACCTGCAATCCAGTTGTCCTACAAGGACTCGGAGGGAGCCCAACGCACCTCCATCTCGTCCAGTACATTTTGTGCATTCCATCCCGCCTGAAGAAGAGTTACCACCACATCCACCGAAGTGTAGTGCTGACCCCTGCACCATAGATGCCCCTGTTGGAGTGTATGGCCTCCGGCCTTTGTCACCAGGTTCTCCTACTGCCTTCTCAAGAATGCACATTAGAAGTAGTCCGACGCCGAGGAGATGTTATCGATGTGGGCAGCCTGGGCATTTGCAAAACACTTGCCCTGCTAGTCGATTCAGGAATGACCTGGCACCAAATCGACCTGTTGGTTCTCTACAGCTAAATGCAAGGTGGGAAGAGTTCTCACTCCTTCAAGTTGACTTGCCTAATGACTCAGACACTCATGGTCAGCTACTAGGGGTTTATGGGGTGTGAGCCACAGCCCCGAGTTCCTCTCACCATCAAAGTAAGCACTTACAGGAGGTTGTGCTGGATGGACAGAGAGTCATTGGATTTTCTGACTCTGGGGCGTTTCTCACAATAGCTGATCCCCGGGTGGTTTTGCCAGAGGCAATACATTACGGACCAGGGATTGTTATTGAATTGGCTGGAGAACAAAGGAGGAATATCCCAAAGGCGACTGTAGATCTGGACATTGGCTTTGTGATCAAGCAATGTGTGGTTGGGGTGATGAGCGGCCTGCCTGCAGATATTCTCCTTGGAAATTATGTGGAAGATCTACAATGTTGATTTGTTTGTGCAGGAAACACAGTTTGAGTGAAGGAGGACACAAAGGGAAGCTTGTCCTTCCAACCCTACCGCTGTTCAAGGGACTATTTACAGCTTCTTCATCCAATACAAGTGTGGAAGCCAACACAAGAATGCTAATGGACTGTCCTGGCAAGAAGAATCATAGACTATAAACAGCTGAGCAACATGGACTTAAGTGAGATGGCCAGAGGTCTGTGTAGACCTCATGGCATGCTCACTTATTCAGAAGGAGGGAGAGGTTGTGATGGTGGAATATTGTGGATTGTATACCATTTTGTGTGGGTTAATGTTTGGGCGTGGTTCACTGTCTTATTTGTACTGCTTCTGTGTACATTGTCCCATTTGCAAGTTTAATTCCTCCCCTGCCAGCCTTTTGTTCCTAAGTTGGGGGAGGGGGCGTGGAATCAACCTACTGTAAACTCTCTGCTTACCTGGAGGGAAGAGTCAGTCTGCTTAGAGAACTTGAAGAAGAAGGATTGAACCTCTGGGAGAAGCTGTGTTTTCTCAGCGAGAAACTGGACATTTTATTTATCGCTTATTGGATTATATTCATATTTTAGGACTAATTTTTCCCTGTGTTCTGTGGATTATGTTATGAACCATTTTATTTGCTTGGAATAAATGCTTATTGGATTGAACAGCCATCGCTTGCTCTGTTGATCGTGTGATATGGGAGAAGGACCCCGTGACAGAGACTCTTATGTCAACCATAGATTATGATGTGGTGGGCATTAGGGAAACCTGGCTGAATGAGAGCCATGACTGGGTGACAAACATAGAGGGTTATACTACATTCAAGAAGGTCAGGAAAGACTAAAAAGATGGAGGGGTGTGTATATTTAACAAATCTAACCTAAGACCTGTGTTCAATGATGACATTGGGGGGAGCTGCACAATGTAGTGTCATTATGGGTAAATGAACATGGGGAGAGGAATAATGGAAAGCTGCTAATTGGAGTTTGCTATAAGCCTCCTAGCATACCTAAACAGGTAGAGAGTGAAATGCTGCAACAAATTGAAAAGGCAGCTAATAATAATAATCGGGTCCTTATTATGGGGAATTTCAACTATCCAGACATTCAGTGGGACATAGAATCTTCGGGTTGTGCTAAAAGCTACAAGTTCTTATCTATAATTCAAGACAATTAACTCTCTCAGATGGTAGATGAACAAACAAGGGGAGATTGCTAGATCTGGTCCTGTCAAATAGACCAGATACAATTTCAGATCTACAGGTTTGGGAGCACTTGGGCACCAGCGATCATAATATGGTAAGTTTCAAAGTTATATTCAATAGAACATTTGAAAGGTGGAAAACTAATACCTGCAATTTTAGGAAAGATGATTTCAACAAATTAAGAGAAATGCTTAATTGTGTACAGTGGGACAATGTCATAGTACTTGGGGATACCGAACAGAAATGGAGTAAATTTAAGGATATACTGCTAGAGTCCTGTAAAAAATGTATACTCTCTGGTAATAAAATGTCCAGGAATTAAAAGAAACCACTATGGATAAATAAGACAGTACAAAGTATAATAAAACAAAAACAAAGGGCATTTAAAATCTTGAAGGCTGAGAATACAGAAATGGCATTTCAAAAGCATAAAGATATCAATAGGAAATGTAAAAAAGAAATCAAACAAGCAAAATTAGCTACTGAAACAAAAATTGCCAAGGACATTAAAATAAATCCCAAATTCTTTTATAAATACATTAATGCCAAAAGGAAAGCAAAGGATGGTATCAGCCCCTTAAAATGTAATAACAAGTAGTTATATACAGTGCCTACAAGTTGTATTCAACCCCCTGCAGATTTAGCAGGTTTGATAAGATGCAAATAAGTTAGAGCCTGCAAACTTCAAACAAGAGCAGGATTTATTAACAGATGCATAAATCTTACAAACCAACAAGTTATGTTGCTCAGTTAAATTTTAATAAATTTTCAACATAAAAGTGTGGGTCAATTATTATTCAACCCCTAGGTTTAATATTTTGTGGAATAACCCTTGTTTGCAATTACAGCTAATAATCGTCTTTTATAAGACCTGATCAGGCCGGCACAGGTCTCTGGAGTTATCTTGGCCCACTCCTCCATGCAGATCTTCTCCAAGTTATCTAGGTTCTTTGGGTGTCTCATGTGGACTTTAATCTTGAGCTCCTTCCACAAGTTTTCAATTGGGTTAAGGTCAGGAGGCTGACTAGGCCACTGTAACACCTTGATTTTTCCCTCTTGAACCAGGCCTTGGTTTTCTTGGCTGTGTGCTTTTGGTCGTAGTCTTGTTGGAAGATGAAAAGATGACCCATCTTAAGATCCTTGATGGAGGAGCGGAGGTTCTTGGCCAAAATCTCCAGGTAGGCCGTGCTATTCATCTTCCCATGGATGCGGACCAGATGGCCAGGCCCCTTGGCTGAGAAACAGCCCCACAGCATGATGCTGCCACCACCATGATTGACTGTAGGGATGGTATTCTTGGGGTCATATGCAATGCCATCCAGTCTCCAAACGTGATGTGTGTGGTTGGCACCAAAGATCTCGATCTTGGTCTCATCAGACCAGATAACCTTGAACCAGTCTGTCTCAGAGTCCTCCAAGTGATCATGAGCAAACTGTAGACGAGCCTTGACATGACGCTTTGAGAGTAAAGGTACCTTACGGGCTCGTCTGGAACGCAGACCATTGCGGTGGAGTACGTTACTTATAGTATTGACTGAAACCAATGTCCCCACTGCCATGAGATCTTCCCGGAGCTCCTTCCTTGTTGTCCTTGGGTTAGCCTTGACTCTTCGGACAAGCCTGGCCTCGCCACGGGTGGAAACTTTCAAAGGCTGTCCAGGCCGTGGAAGGCTAAGGCTATGTGTCCACGTTGCTTTTTACCTGCTTTTTTGCTGCTTTTTCAACTGCAGCGTTTAATGGCAAAATAGATGTGCTCTGATTTTCAAGCAAAGTCTATGGGAATTTGGGTTTCTTGTGCCCACTATGCAGTTCAAACTGCAGCCTTTTTCTAGCAGAAATTTGGTCAAAAACTCTGCTTTGCAGTTCAAAACGCAAATGGCAAAAACAATTGACATGTCAATTGTTTTTGCCATTTGGGTTTTGCACTGCAAAGCTGAGTTTTTGTCCAAAGTTCTGCCACAAAAAGGCTGCAGTTTGAACTGCATAGTGGGCACAAGAAACCCAAATTCCCATAGACTTTGCTTGAAAAGCAGAGCACATCTATTTTGCCATTAAACGCTGCAGTTGAAAAAGCAGCAAAAAAGCAGGTAAAAAGCAGGTAAAAAGCAACGTGGACACATAGCCTAACAGTAGTTCCATAAGCCTTCCACTTCCGGATGATGCTCCCAACAGTGGAGACAGGTAGGCCCAACTCCTTGGAAAGGGTTTTGTACCCCTTGCCAGCCTTGTGACCCTCCACGATCTTGTCTCTGATGGCCTTGGAATGCTTCTTTGTCTTTCCCATGTTGACCAAGTTTGAGTGCTGTTCACAAGTTTGGGGAGGGTCTTAATTAGTCTGAAAAGGCTGGAAAAAGAGATAATTAATCCAAACATGTGAAGCTCATTGTTCTTTGTGCCTGAAATACTTCTTAATACTTTAGGGGAACCAAACAGAATTCTTGTGGTTTGAGGGGTTGAATAATAAATGACCCTCTGAATAAACTTTTCACAATTTAAAAAAAAAAATAAAAAAAGAAATAACATTCTTTTTTGCTGCAGTGCATTTCACACTTCCAGGCTGATCTACAGTCCAAATGTCACAATGCCAAGTTAATTCCGAATGTGTAAACCTGTTAAATCTGCAGGGGGTTGAATACTACTTGTAGGCACTGTAGGACAAAGAAAAGACTGTGATATTAAACAGGCACTTCTCATCAGTGTTCACCAAGGAACTGACTCTTCCAGAGATCCTTCAACAAGTCAAAAACCAAAGTTCACCACCTGATATAATTTATTTAACGCAAGAAGAAGTATGCCTGTGTCTGAGTAAATTAAACATTGACAATTCCCCTGGGCCAGATGGCATTCATCCAGGAATATTGAAGGAATTGAGCTCAGTAATTGACAGACTATCTCATCTTCTTAGGCCTCCGACACAATCACGTGCTGCCGCTCTGTGTCTGCCATTTTTTACAAGGACTAGAGACACGTGCACACGGGGACCTAGGTAATCCCTATGGTTAGGAGACACGTAAGCATTTTGGAACGGAACGTGTGTCCGTTCCGTACTTACGTGTCTCCATGTGTTAAAAACGCTGACATGTCCGTGTTGCTTCGGCAGCACGGGTGTCACACGGCCCGCACCCGTACCACACGGATGTAGTGTGAATGCGGTCCCGTGTGACATGCGCCGGAGAAAACACACGTCAGAGTAAAAAAAAAAAATCGTTACTGACCTTCTCCAGCACTCCCGTCTCTGCCACTGCTATCACTTGCTGCCAACCGCCGCTCATTATACTCATTTAATATTCACTTCACTGCGGCCGGCAGCAGCAGCGGGGAGACGGCAGGACCGGAGCCGAAGATCAGCACCACGGACAGCAGGAAGGACCACGTGAGTATGCAAATTACCGGTTCTCTGTGTGCTATCGCGGATAGCACATGGAGAACACACGTGGCCCGCACGTACCAGAGACACGTACTTACCTACACGCAACACACAGGGTAAATACGTGTCTCGCGGCACGTGCGTGATTTTCACGTGAGTGTGTCGGAGGCCTAAAGGGGGCTTTACACGCTGCGACATCGCTAATGCGGAGTCGTGGGGTCACGGAATTTGTGACGCACATCCGGCCACATTAGCGATGTTGCTGCGTGTGACACCGTGACATGGGGGTCCATTCTCGATTATCGTTACTGCAGCAGTAACGATGTAGTTAGTCGCTCCTGCGGCAGCACACATCGCTATGTGTGACGCCGCAGGAACGAGGAACCTCTCCTTACCTGCCTCCCGGCCGCTATGCGGAAGGAAGGAGGTGGGCGGGATGTTCCGGCCACTCATCTCCGCCCCTCCGCTTCTATTGGGCGGCCGCTCAGTGATGTCGCTGTGACGCCGCACGGACCGCCCCCTTAGAAAGGAGGTGGTTCGCCGGTCACAGCGACATCGCCGGGCAGGTAAGTATGTGTGACGGGTCTGCGCGATGTTGTGCGGCACGGGCAGCGATTTACCCGTGTCGCACAACAGATGGGGGAGGATACCCACACTGACGATATCGGGACCGATATCGCAGTGTGTAAAGTAGCCTTTAGACTCACTTGTAACAGGGTTATTGCATCAGGATTGCAGGATTGCTGATGTGGTACCGATATTTAAGAAACGTAAGAGAGTGGATCCAGGCTACTACTGTCCAGTAAGCCTGACATCAGTAGTATGCAAAGTTTTTGAGGGGATGCAAAAATATATTGCAGAAAATAATATAATAACTGACAGACAGCATGGATTCATGAAAGATACGTTGTGTCTAACCAACATGTTGGGGTTCTATGAGGAGGTAAGTGCAAATCTGGATATTGGTAATGCAGCTGATGTGATTAATTTGGACTTTGCAAAGGCATTTGATACTGTACCACATAATAGCCTTATACTAAAGCTCCAGAAGCAAGGACTAAGGAAAACTATATGCATCTGGGTAAGGAATTGGCTAAAAGATAGGAAACAAAGTGAAGTCATAAATGGTACATTCTCTAAATGGGCTATAGGCCGCAATGGGGTACCGCATGGATCTGTGCTAGGACAAGATTTTAGGGTGTATAAAAAGAGAGATTAGATCCCGTGATCCCAATGTATTTTTGCACTGTAGTTTTTCTGTCAAGAAATGCAGAAATGTTGCAGATATTTCTGCAACCAAATACTCCAAATGTTCAACGTGTACATACCCTTTGTGTCAATATAGCCAAAGGGATGGAGCAGGCAGTTGGTCTCTCAAGTTAAATTTGCCTTAGAAACATGTCATTATACAGCAAGGAATGTTTGCTAACATTTTATCCATTGAAATCTATTTTATTGTCGGTTTTGTACGCTTTCTAGTCAGTCCATTAAAAGGACGTAATACTCGGACAACATTATTTTAAGCAGCTGTGTTTCCATCCCTTTTCGTTATTCTTCCAGTATTTAAAAGTATTCTCTGAAAGATTGATCAACTTTGAATGCTCCTCAACATGGTTCCTGCTTTGCAAGAGTCGTGCATGAGGATTGATCATGCAGGCCACGGAGTTTGAGTGCATAACTTTCTGTTTTCTTTAAAACAATAGTATCCGCTGAAGCAAGGTCTTTCTGAAACTCTCCAAAGATGGTAATTGGCTCTTGTACAGCTCTTCTGATAATTATTTTCATTCATTTGTTTGAAATCTTGCAGGGAGCACCTGGACGAAGCCAGTTTATGGTGATATGATGTTCTGTCCACCTTCAGTAGTTTAGAAATTATTCTGTAATGAATACCATCAGTATATTTAGCAACAATAAGATTGCAAACATCTTGAGACAGCTCACTAGTTTTACCCATCATGAGATGTTTCTAGTGTGGCGCTTTGGCAATGAGACACCTTTCTCTATACAATAAATTGAACTAGCTAATATAATTTTTCACTAAGTGGCAGGATTACTTTATAATTATTGATAGATTTTAGCTGGTTAAATCTTTTTCCCTGTGTGTATTGGATGGGTTGGCACTGACATCCAGTAAAAAAACCTCATGTCTGTGACACATTTTATAAATATATCTACTTAAAAAATTGGTGATGTGTTCAATATTTATTTCTTCATTTTATATGTGCACATTATATATATATATATATATATATATATATATATATATATATATATATATATATAATTATACACATACACATACTGTGTATGTATCAAATTATATATATATATATATGCGCACACACATACACATATACATAAGTTTGGTTCACTGAGCCTTATCGAACAAACGGTAAGTTCCCAGGACTATTTTTCAAACCGCTCAATTAACTTTTCAAACCTCATTGGATTCTACGAGAGGCGAAACCTAAGGCAGAGAAAACATCTTTACAGGGGTCGAAAAGCTTCCGAAACAGCAAAAATACATTTTACAGTGAAGTATCACTGTTTTGGTATAGCCATTAACTTCTTAGACTATTGACATAAGAAATATAAAGGTGTATGAGAGACAGGTGTAGGGCTGGTGCTTCCATGCCCCTGACAGTACAAAGATTACAAAACTTGAAGACCCCTTTTGGAGTCTTGAGATTTAAAAACCTTTCAGGCAGACAGCAGGACATCAGGAAATTGCCCCTCCATTTTCCCATAGTTTGTTTGCACAGCCGGGAAGTATGGTCCATGCAACACACAAGATGTGGTCTGGCATTTCCATTTTAAAAAGTAAGCTTATAGCGACTGTGCCTTCTGCAGCAGCATATCCAGGTTGAAATGGTGCCCTAGAAATTTCTGTACAACCAGGTTGATCATATGAGCCACGCAAAGCCCATGTGATGTTGCCCAGGCATAGTGTCGCCACCAGGTTTGCACCGTTATCACGGCCTTCCATGGCTCCAGGTTAAGTGGAGACAGCCATTGAACAAACTGGGCCTGAGTAGTGGTCCACAACTCTGTAGCTGTGTGACTGCATTCTCCAATGAATACTATTTAAACACTGTCTTAATTTTAAAAATAAAGAGATGCATGAGTAACAGGCGTAGGGCTCTTGCTCCCACACCCCTGCCAGTACAGAAAAGACACAACTTGGAGACCCATCTTGGAGTCTTGAGATTTAAAAACCTTTCAGGCAGACAGCAGGACAGTGGCATCAATTGCCCCCCTCATTTCCCCATAGTGTATTTGCACAGCAGGGAAGTATGGTCCATGCAGCACACAAGATGTGGCCTGGCATTTCCTTTTTTAAAAATAAAAAGTGGGATGAGTGGCAGTATTAGACCTCTTGCTCCCACACCTCTTCCAGTCCAGACAAGACACAACTTGGAGATCTATCTTAGAGTCTTGATATTTAAAAACATTGCAGGCAGGCAGCAGAACAGTGGCATCAATTGCCCCCCACTTGCCCAGAGTGTGTTTGCACAGCCGAGAGGTATGGTCCATGCAACACACATAAGTGGAGGTTCTGCGGACGGAGATCTGTATGAGAATAGTTTCGACAGTGATGCAGGAGTAGGAAGAAGCAGCAGCAGATGTGGTTGATTTAGTGACGAGTGGTTGGGTATGCCTGGTAGTCCACATTTTAGCGCAGTAAGATTCCCACAGTTGGGAATGTTGGTTGCACATATGCCTGTTCATGCATGTAGTAGTCAAATTAGTTCAATTTTTGCCTATACTAAGTATTTTATTTACAACATTGGCAGATAACGAAAGTTGTGTCATCTTTTGTGGTCTCAAAAAAGGCCCAGGCTAAGCAACCCTCCTGCGAACTGTAAACCCGCAACCGCTGCTGACCACAGAGTTGTGACTGAGGATGCAGTGATTCTCATGGCTGCATCACTAGGTGTATGTGCAGGAATCGCCAACTTAACCTCCTTGTCTTCCACCTCCCCCTCCACCTCTGGGTTCACACCAAGGGGGATCTACAACTTCATCATCAAGCTCTATATTCCTCGTCTTCTGAATCTGTCATCACATAACAGTAGCCAAATAAAGTACAACAAGTACCTGAGGCCATTTCCTTCTACCGGTCTAGTACCAAGTCCCAATTTGGATCAACACTCCAGGTCCTTTTCAAAAAACCAGAAGCCATAGATTCATTGGAACCAGATGAGCAGCAGGTTTTTCGTGACTTATTGGGACTCTTGCAGGAGAGTGATAGTGACACCAGCAGGGGTAAGTTCCCTTATAAAAACAAGTCCAGTGTCACTCCTTCATTCTCAATAGCACCTTCAATTAAATTATTTTTTGAATTGGTCAAAAATGATTTTTTGAACTTGCCGGCAGGTAATCCTAGGGCCCCCAATCTCACTGTGTTGGAGAGAAAGGCTATCAACAATTTGAAAACTAATAGCCATCTGGTTATTAAGGAAGCGGATAAAGGAGGCAACGTGGTGATCTGGCCTATAAACATGTATTTGGATGAGGCCTATAGGCAACTCAACAATCCGGCTTATTATAGCAGGTTGCCGTCGGATCCCACTGCCTCCTTTATGACCAAATTCTATCGCCTGTTGGACAGGGCGCATCAAGTTGGTATCATTTCTACAGATGAGAAAGCATTCATGTGGGTTGAGCATCCCATTATCCCGACCTTCTACTTGCTGCCAAAAGTACATAAATCTATCACCTCACCACCGGGAAGACCCATCGTTGCCAGTATAGGCAGCTTGGGCGAGAAGGCGAGTATTTATGTAGACTTCTTTTTGCAGCCCATGACCACTCGGTTGCCATCTTTTGTGCAAGACACTTCCAGCTTTATAGATATCTGTAGGAAGGTCACACTCCCATCGCAGGCACTATTGGTAACCTGCGATGTAGAGTCCCTATATTCCAACATAGGGCATGAGGACGGCATGCATGCGGTCTCGTATTTTTTGGATAATCAGGCACGTTCGGACCGCATGCATGATTCTTTCCTCATAGATCTACTGGACTTTGTGCTCAAGCACAATTATTTTCTTTTTGATAGAAGTTTCTACAGACAAGTCTCGGGCGTTGCAATGGGGGTTCGCTGTGCGCCGGCCTTCGCCAACCTATTTTTGGGTTGGTGGGAGGCCACACAGGTTTCTGTATTAGACATCTTCTGCAGCAAGGTCAGTCATTGGTACAGATATATCGATGACATATTCTTTATATGGTCAGGGTCTAAAGAAGAATGTGATGAGTTCATTGCAATGTTGAATGAGAACTCCTATAACATCTTCTTGACTCATCAGATCTCATCCTCCACAGTGCCCTTTCTGGATTTGCTTGTTTCAACTAAAGGGGACCAATTGATGACGACCCTATACAGAAAGCAGACAGCTACTAACAGTCTGTTAGAATTTCACAGCTTCCATCCACATCACGTGAAAAATGGAGTACCAACGGGTCAGTACCTTCGTGTGAGACGAAATTGTTCAAACGACCAAGATTTTCACCAACAGGCGGTTCTACTCACCAATAGGTTCCGTTCCCGTGGATATCCCAGGAGAGTGCTGTCCAAGGCATACCAACGGGCTTCATCTGAGACACAGGCTTCCCTGATCAAGACCACCCCAAAGCGCACTGATGGAAAGGTGAGGTTTATTACCACCTTTAATGATCAGTGGGGGGAAATTAGGAGCATACTACAAAATCGTTGGTCTGTGTTAACTTTAGATACACAGACATCAGATATGGTACATCAGCGCCCTCAGATTACAGCCCGACGGGCCCCGAACTTGAGGGATCTCATCACAAGGAGCCATTTGGTGAGACCTATGACTAGGCTCAATCGTGGTGTGGTCCTAAAAGGATCTTTTCCATGCGGCGAATGTAATATCTGTAGCCACATGTTGCCTACCTCCAATGTTTTTAACAACCCATATGATAACAAGGATTATGCCCTCACTGGATACATAAATTGCAAAACGCGGAATGTAATCTACTGCTTGATTTGCCCGTGCAATTTAGTATATGTGGGACAGACAACACAGGAGCTTCGTAAGAGGATTCAAAAACATTTCTCGACGATTAATCTCGCACCATCGGATATAAGGAAGGGTAAAACCATCACCCCAGTGGCTTCCCACTTTATGACATACCACCGGAGTAGCACGTCGGGCACACGTATTTTTGGGTTGCAAAAGTACTTCGGAAATGGCAGAGGTGGCACATGTCATAGATGGCTGTTACAACAGGAATCCAAGTGGATTTTCAATTTGCATTCTGTTTCTCCATCAGGCCTAAATGAGGAGTTGCTGTTCACAGGATTCCTGGGTTAATTTACTACACGCAGGTATGGCTTTCTATTGATTTTGGAGCTGCTCTAGATCGCTTTCTTATCATCAGGGTGCGAGGATCTATTGGTACAGACACCATGTGGTTACAGATGTCTAGATGGGCATGTATATGTTTGTAACAGTGACCTTTTCTATATGCCTGTCATAGAGTTCCTCGTTGGGTACCTCGGTGGTTCCGGTTCCATCACAGATTGTCATCTAAATTACTGGAGTTCCTCTGTTTCCTTGGTCTCTTTGGATTCCTAATCGGCATATGGATATCCTTGAGGAATTTACGACCTTTTGCCACCACTGGACTGCTTGGCCCTGATATCATCTGGATGGTTACTGTTGTTGGTCTACTCTACAATTTTGGCATTCGGTTGCCACTCCGGATACCTTTGTCGTGGTCCATGACTAGGAACAGACAACTATGACTCTTACCCCATGGAGCACACTCCTTAGGGAGTAAACAAGACGCCGACATAGGATAACATGATTGCAGCATTGGAGACTTCTTTCTGGACTATATTGATCCTTTCAGAGACTTTTGCTACGGTGGTTACCCTTTAGGGCCTTGTGACCTGGTTGTGACATAAATTCAAGCTGGGTTGTCCTTTGATCTCCTTTTTTACTTGGACCCCTTTAAATGGCCTTGTAACATGATAAGTAAGGACCCCATGCACTTCTATTGAAGAGCCTTGGTCATGCATCATTCCTCCTTCCTCCCCTACCCCTCTCCTTCCTTTCCCCCCCCCCTCCCCCCTCCCCTCCCACCCTCCCCCCCCCACCCCTCCCCTTCCTTCTCTCCCTCCCCCGTCCCCCCTCCCCGTGCACATTCTTATGGTTTAATGTGGGACATCCCCCTTAGGGGGTTCTTGTGAATTGGACTTTTGTGGGAGCAATTATCTATTGTGCATGCGGTATGCCTTGACCCTTGGATATCGCATGCGTAATTGCGCACACATATATGTCACAGAGTCTTCCGATTGGGAGTTGTTTTCCTATGCCTCTGAGATATAAGATAAAAGGCATTTAGTTTCATATATTTTGTTGGCCTCCAGTATAACTCTGATCATTATTGGTCATGTTTTACAGTTGGTCGAACATATATATATATACATAAATATACACCAGGATAATGTGGGACCATCCATTGAAATTGGTGTTTACAGGTCGATCCCGCGTAAATTATATGTTTTTCAGCTAGAGGCTTTCTCTTCCTTCCCCCTCCCCCTTCCCTCCCCCTTCCCTTCCTCTCCCCCCCCTCCCCTCTTTCCCCCCCTTCCCTCCTCCCCTCCTCCCTACCCCGTTCCACCAACTCACTATGGCTATTTGATGATATCAATAGCACCCTCACTGGAGGATAATAGTATTTTTATTTTTAATTATTTGCATTAACAGTGTGGGCATCAGCCTTGCTGCATAACAGCACAGTACTCATTACATACATATGGGATAGTGGTACTGATCGCTTCATCGTGTGGCACTATATAGATCGTGCCCGCAGTACAGACTTGTATTCTATGTATGTATTCTGAGCACAATGTTATTTCATGTGAGTGTGATGGGGGTACCAGCTGTGCTGGACAACGGCGCGACAGTGTGCCTTATTAGTACGTTGAGCCTCCACGCATGCGCTTACAGGCACAGCATCTTGTGCATTCATGACCCAGTTAACTCGCCGTCCATGTTCTTCTGCGCATGCGCCACTGATGACACACACGGTCCGGACCGCGCCTGCGCCAGCGTCATGACACAGGTGACTGACCTTATTTTACCTTAAATACTCCTCAAATTCAGTACACTTACACTTTCTTTCCCTGACGAAGCCGCAGCGGCGGCGATACGCGTGGGAATCCTCGTGCACCCACGTGCCTTGCCACGGTCTGCTCCTCCCGATCTATTAGCTTTATAGGTACAGCCTCCCCTCCTCCCCCTCCCTTGGGGGCGATATAACCAATTGGTGTATCATTGCTGCTATTTGGGTGTGGGATTGTGCTGTCTATGCTGTATTATTGCTGTATTATTGTATGTATTGATTTTTGTTGCCACTGGCTTAGGTTTTATATTAGCCTTACAGCCATAGACCCCTTTTAAGTACTCTTGGGGTAACACTTCATATATGGCATCATATATTGTGTATGTGATTTCCTTGCGTTCAGGTGTAGCATTCTATGTTGCACAAAATTGTCACCATATATAACTGTTTCAAACCGCTATTCATGTGACCTTCTTTTTTGCTGGAACTTGCATACCATGCTCAATTGGGGGACGCGGGCCTATCTGATTTTGGCAATGTATTAATAGATTGTACGGTTATTTAACGGTCTGCATTGTAACAATTGTGGGTGCCAGGTCGTTGGTTTTATGGTTCACGGTTTTAATGGTGTTTTACTGTATATAAGTGTACTAATAAAGGTTTTGACAATTTATTTGGGTTGTGCGGATATGTGCAATGTCTTTTTCTCCTTGTGGCTACTATTAATTCCATTGCATTCCAGCACCCTTTGACTATATATGTAGATGCTATTGTGGTGCACTCCTTCCCTCTCCTTCTTCCGATTTGGATCATGACACCAGTAAGGAGTCGGCAAGGAAGTGAATCAAGATGCGTCATCGAGTGGGTGTAGCAAGTGACACGAATGGTGTCCAATGTGATACCCCACATGACAGGAGAAAAGTCACCAAACCTCGTCCAAGTTAGGTATAGACACATCATATGACCATGCGCGCCGATCCCACGAGTGCATGAGCACCTTTTTCGTCAGTAATAGTGCTAGACTCACAGGCATAAGAAGTCACACAATGTAGATACAGTACAGACCAAAGGTTGGGACACACCTGCTCATTCAAAGAGTTTTCTTTATTTTCATGACTCTGAAAATTGTAGACTCCCATTGAAGGCATCAAAACTATGAATTAAAACATGTGGAATGAAATACTTAACAAAAAAGTGTGAAAACATGTCTTATATTCTAGGCTACTTTGAAGAACCTAGAATATTAGACATATTTTCAGTTGAAAATAAAGAAAACTCTTTGAAAGAGAAGATGTGTCCAAACATTTGGTCTGTACTGTATATGAATGACAATCAGGCACAAGATTGAAACACAGCAGCATAGAATAAAGCATACTAATGGCAGTAAAAATTAAAGGGAACCTGTCAGGTTCAATATGCACCCAGAACCACGAGCAGTTCTGGGTGCATGTTGCTAATTCCTGCCTAACCGTCCCTGTATACACTAGCATAGATAAAGAGATCTTTAGAATAAGTATTTCTAAAGATCTTATATCGTATGCTATTGAGCGATGGGACTAGTCCCCTGGGCGTTAGTTCCCTTGCTAGTAGAGTTGAGCGCGGTTCGCGGTTCGAGGTTCTCCAGTTCGCGGCTCAAGTGATTTTGGGGGCTGTTCTAGATCGAACTAGAACTCGAGCTTTTTGCTAAAGCTCGACAGTTCTAGATACGTTCGAGAACGGTTCTAGCAGCAAAAAGACAAGCTAATTACTAGCTGGCTTTCCGCTGTAATAGTGTAAGTCACTCTGTGACTCACACTATTATGAAATTTCAGCGTATAGTGTGCGGGAACAGCGCATTCAGATCACTCCTGTTTAAATAATGGCGATCGCCATTTTTTTTTTTCCTTGTCTTCCTTCCCTAAACACGCGCGTGTAGTGGGGCGGGCCAGTATGTCATCCAATCCCAGATACACACACAGCTAAGTGGACTTTTATCCAGAGAAGCAACGGCATGTGTGATAGGATGTCCATGTCACATGTCCCTGCATTATAAAAACGGACATTTTCCTCCAGCATGCCATTATCTGCCTTCTGCGTCTTGGTATCAGTCACCGCTGGCGTAGCTCCTGTCTCCGATACTGCTGTGTACGCTCTATACACAGCGCTATACAGAATAGGGATAGAAGTTTCTATTAGTCCTTGTAAGGGCTAATACCGGCAGGGTCAGAGCCATAGGTGACAGTCAGGTCCGTGAAAACAGATTTTAACAGCTACACAAGATGACAGCGTCTGTGTAGCTAAGGTCAGGGATTTCCTCGCTGCATTTCCCCATTAGGAGGGATAGAAAGGGAGGCTTCCTTTCCTCTACCCAGACCCACAACCCTGCCACTGTACCCTCCTGCCCTTTGCACACTCAAACTCATTGTTACTAAGCCATTATACTAGCAAACACTGAGTAAACTTAGTGGCATCCTAAAAGTGGCTGTTGGACTTCCATTAGTGTCCCACTGGTGCAAAGCTATTTGCAGCACCACTGCATTGCACACACAAACTCATTGTTACTAAGCCATTATACTAGCAAACACTGAGTAAACTTAGTGGCATCCTAAAAGTGGCTGTTGGACTTCCATTAGTGTCCCACTGGTGCAAACCTATGTGCAGCACCTCTGCATTGCACACTCAAACTCATTGTTACTAAGCCATTATACTAGCAAACACTGAGTAAACTTAGTGGCATCCTAAAAGTGGCTGTTGGACTTCCATTAGTGTCCCACTGGTGCAAAGCTATTTGCAGCACCACTGCATTGCACACACAAACTCATTGTTACTAAGCCATTATACTAGCAAACACTGAGTAAACTTAGTGGCATCCTAAAAGTGGCTGTTGGACTTCCATTAGTGTCCCACTGGTGCAAAGCTATTTGCAGCACCACTGCATTGCACACTCAAACTCATTGTTACTAAGCCATTATACTAGCAAACTATGCTGCCAGTTTAAGGGCCGTAGTTGCATTGTCAGGGATATTTATTGTTGTTTATTCTGCTGTTAATAAAGATAGACCACCGCTGCAATCTACACCACCTCTCAATTTTTACTACCACATTTTAAGTGCACAATCTTGTCGCAATCAAAATGAGTCGCAAAATAACAGATGCTGGTGGAAAGGGGAAGAGGCGTGTTGGAAAAGGAAAAAAGGGTTTGTCCGTGGGGAAGGTGGCAAAGCTCCATTAACATCTGCTGAAGATAGACCATCTTCCAGCAAAAGTAAGATGTCTACTACTTACCGTGGAAAATCCCATGTGCTCCCTTTTTTACGGACACGAACTACTGGAACAAAGGTAGATGATGGCCAAAAAAAGAAAATGCTTGAATGGATCTCAAGTGGTCCAACAAGTGCCCTCTCCTCCAACTCAACTACCGCATCCAAAAAACACAAGTCCTCTGAGTTGTCATCCCAATCACACTTGCTTTCTCCCAGCTCTGAAGTCTCCATCCGCCCTGCACAGTATGGTGGAACTGAGATGGCTGAGTCTGCAGAGCTGTTCAGTCACACTATAGCCTGGGAATCAGAGGTCTGCTCCCAAGTTACAGTGAGTACAGACCAGGAAATGGTCTGCAGTGATGCCCAGAACCTTTGTGATTCAGATTCAGGCCGTGATGACCAAGTTTCTGAGCATAATGTTGACCCTTATTCACAAACTGAAACACCTGTTGTAATAGACAATGAGGAACATACTGATGACGATGTGAGACGCAGATACCAGATTAAGATGACAACTTAAATATTCGGTCAGGGCAAGAAGAGGCTCGGTCTGAGGGTGAGGGGAGTGCAAACACAACAATTGATGATGAAGTTCTAGATCCCACCTACTGTCAACCCACAGTCAGGCCCTTGAGGAGGTCAACAGAGACGGTGGAGGAGGATGCAACTGGCGACGAAGTTACCTTGCGCCTTCCTGGACAGAGTCGGAGTACTGGTAGCACGTCTACAACTGCATCCTCAGCCACCACTGTGCCTCTGAGCACTAGTCGGGGTGGATCAGCAGGTCGCATGCCCTCTAAGCCTTGCCTAGTCTGGTCCTTTTTTGACATAGCAAAAGATCGCTCAAATTATGTGATCTGTAAAATTTGTCGTGATTCTGTTAGTAGAGGGCAAAATCTCAGCAGTTTGACAACTTCTTCCATGAATCGTCACATGAATAAATATCATATGTCCCAGTGGGAAGCTCACCGTGCTGCAATGCGGCCTAGCGGAGCGAACCATCCACCGCCTGCCCCTTCCAGTGCATCCGCGCGCTCTTCATCTTCTAGGACTGTGGGGACAGCTGTCACACCTGGTTTTCCACGCACTACTTCCACCACTGTAACCGCAACCGGCAGTTTGCTTGGTAGGTCGTCAGTTGGTTTGGAAGGGGAAACAAGTGCGTGTGTACAGCTCTCTCAGACATCGATAGCACCAACGTTGGATGAAGGCAACATCATGTCTACGCCTGCACTTTCCTCACAAACCTGCATTTTTTTAGGGACACCCTACTCAACACCATCTACACACAGCAGCCAGATCTCTGTCCCTCAGATGTGGACAATAAAAGGCCATTTCCTGCGACCCATGACAAAGCTAAGAGGTTGACTTTATCCCTCTGTAAGCTCTTGGCTACTAAAATGCTGCCTTTCCGCCTGGTGGACACACAGGATTTTAGAGACCTTATGTCTGTCGCTGTGCCCCAGTACCAGATGCCCAGTCGCCACTACTTCTCTAAGAAAGGTGTGCCTGCGCTACACCAGCATGTCGCACACAACATCACCGCTTCCTTGAGAAACTCTGTGTGTGAACGGGTGCATTTCACCACCGATACTTGGACCAGTAAGCATGGACAGGGACCTTACATGTCACTGACTGGGCACTGGGTAACTATGGTGATAGATGGTGAAGGGTCTGCTGCACAAGTCTTACTGTCCCCACGACTTGTGTGTCAATCCTCTGTCTGTCCAAGTTCTGCCACTGCTTCTGCCTCCTCCACCTCATCTGTGTCCTCCACCTCCGCCCCAAGCCTGCCTGGTCAGGCCACCAGCGTTCTCACTGCGCAAAAGGAATCACGCACCCCTCATTAGTATGCTGGCAGCAGAGCGCAACGGCATCAGGCGGTCTTTAGCTTGACATGTCTTGGAAATAGGAGTCACACAGCGGATGAGTTGTGGGCAGCTCTGGAGACTGAGTTTAATAAATAGTTGTCTCCACTCAACCTATAGCCTGGTAAGGCTGTGTGCGACAATGCTGCAAACCTGGGTGCGGCCCTTCTTCTGGGCAAGGTGACACACGTGCCTTGTATGTCTCACGTGTTGAACCTTGTTGTCCAGCAATTTTTAACACACTATACCCGCCTAGATGGCCTTCTGAACAGGGCACGAAAACTGTCTGCTCACTTCCGCCGTTCAACCACCGCTGCTGAGCGACTTGCATCGCTCCAGAAGTCTTTCGGCCTGCCGGTTCATCGCCTGAAATGCGATGTGGCGACACGCTAAAATTCGACTCTCCACATGTTACAGCGACTGTGGCAGCACCGCTGAGCCCTGGTGCAATACGTCATGACGTATAGCCTGGGCCAACGAGATGCAGAGGTGGGGCAGATCATCCTGATGGAGTGGTCTCAGATAAAGGACCTATGCACCCTTCTGCACAGTTTCTACATGGCGACGAATATGTTTAGCGCTGACAATGCCATTATCAGCATGACAATTCCAGTCATTTACATGCTGGAGCATGCGCTAAACACTATTCGGAGTCAGGTGGTGGGACAACAGGAAGGGGAGGAACTACAGGAGGATTCATATGCGCAAGACACAACAACATCACCAAGGTCCAGACGTTCATCATCACCAACGCGGCAAGCATGGGACCATGGGGGACAGGGATCAACAAGGGCGCATGGTAGCAGGCGAAATGTTGAAAAAGGTGCAGGAGAACATGAAGAAATGGAGGACGAACTGTCCATGGACATGGAAGACTCAGCGGATGAGGGAGACCTTGGTCAAATTTCAGTTGAAAGAGGTTGGGGGGAGATGTCAGAGGAAGAAAGAACGGTTAGCACCTCTATGCCACAAACACAGCGTGGACTTGGTCCGCATGGCTGCGCAAGACACATGAGTGCCTTCTTGTTGCACTACCTCCAACATGACCCTCGTATTGTCAAAATTAGAAGTGATGATGACTACTGGCTTGCCACACTATTAGATCCCCAGTACAAGTCCATATTTTGTGACATAATTCCAGCCATAGAAAGGGACGCACGTATGCAGGAGTATCAGCAGAAGCTGTTACTCGATCTTAGCTTGGCTTTTCCACCAAACAACCGTGCAGGTGCAGGGAGTGAATCTCCCAGTTGTAACAAACATGGGACGGTCTTGTCATCTTCAACAGTCTACCCATACCAGTAGCACCGTATCTGGTGCTGGTAACAGCAATTTTATTGAATCTTTTCATAATTCTTTTAGACCCTCCTTTGCAAGGCCACCAGAGACAACAAGTCTGACACATAGTCAATGGCTGGAGAGGATGATACAGGAGTATCTCCAAATGAACATTGATGCCATTACTTTGCAAATGGATCCTTGCTCATTTTGGGCTTCAAATCTTGAAGAATGACCAGAGCTCACCACTTACGCGTTGGAGATTTTGTCATGTCCAGCTGCCAGCGTTGTCTCTGAACGTGTCTTCAGTGCTGCTGGGTGTGTGCTGACAGATAAGCGCACGAGTCCGTCCAGTGACAATGTGCACAGACTAACGTTCATCAAAATGAACAAGTCATGGATCCACAAGGAATTTACTACCCCTGTGTCATCCTGGGGAGAGTAAATGCTTGTGTATTTTGAATGTGCTTGATGCAAATCTAGCTGTAAAGTGCACAACTAGGGCACAAGTGCTGCCACTGATGGGGTATGTGTGTGACCCAATTTTTGGAAAAAAGGGAGACTCCGCTTGGAGTAACCCTTGCTTACATTGTTTTTAAAAATGATCCAAGATGAACAGAGCTGGGATCAGGAAAGACTTAGCTACCTACCCCTGTGTCATCCTGGGGACGGTTAAGGATGGCGTATTTTTGAATGTGCTTGATGCAAATCTAGCTGTGAAGTGTACAACTGGGGCACAAGTGCTGCCACGGAAGGGGTGGGTGTGTGTGGCCCAATTTTTGGAAAAAAGGGAGACTCTTCTTGGAGTAACCCTTGCAGTGTTTTTTAAAAGGAGCCAAGATGAACAGAGCTGGAATCAGGAAAGACTTAGCTACCTACCCCGGTATCATCCTGGGGACGGTTAGGGTTGGTGTATTTTTGAATGTGCTTGATGCAAATCTACCTGTGAAGTGTACAACTAGGGCACAAGTGCTGCCACTGATGGGGTGTGTGTGTGGCCCAATTTTTGGAAAAAAGGGAGACTCTGCTTGGAGTAACCCTTGCTTACATTGTTTTTAAAAAAAATCCAAGATGCACAGCGCTGGGATCAGGAAAGACTTTGCTACCTACACCGGTGTCATCCTGGGGACGGTTAAGTATGGCGTATTTTTGAATGTGCTTGATGCAAATCTACCTGTGAAGTGTACAACTAGGGCACAAGTGCTGCCATTGATGGGGTGTCTGTGTGGCCCAATTTTTGGAAAAAAGGGAGACTCTTCTAGGAGTAATCCTTGCTGTGTTTTTTAAAAGGAGCCAAGATGAACAAAGCTGGGATCAGGAAAGACTTAGCTACCTACCCCGGTATCATCCTGGGGACGGTTAGGGTTGGTGTATTTTTGAATGTGCTTGATGCAAATCTACCTGTGAAGTGTACAACTAGGGCAAAAGTGCTGCCACTGATGGGGTGTGTGTGTGGCCCAATTTTTGGAAAAAAGGGAGACTCTGCTTGGAGTAACCCTTGCTTACATTGTTTTTAAAAATGATCCAAGATGCACAGCGCTGGGATCAGGAAAGACTTTGCTACATACCCCGGTGTCATCCTGGGGACGGTTAAGTATGGCGTATTTTTGAATGTGCTTGATGCAAATCTAGCTGTGAAGTGTACAACTAGGGCACAAGTGCTGCCACTGATGGGGTGTCTGTGTGGCCCAATTTTTGGAAAAAAGTGAGACTCTTCTTGGAGTAACCCTTGCTGTGTTTTTTAAAAGGAGCCAAGATGAACAGAGCTGGGATCAGGAAAGACTTAGCTACCTACCCCGGTGTCATCCTGGGGACGGTTAGGGATGGTGTATTTTTGAATGTGCTTGATGCAAATCTACCTGTGAAGTGTACAACTAGGGCACAAGTGCTGCCACTGATGGGGTGTCTGTGTGACCAAATTTATGGAAAAAAGGGAGACTTCGCTTGGAGTAACCCTTGCTTACATTGTTTTTAAAAATGATCCAAGATGCATAGCGCTGGGATCAGGAAAGACTTTGCTACCTACCCCGGTGTCATCCTGGGGACGGTTAAGTATGGCGCATTTTTGAATGTGCTTGATGCAAATCTAGCTGTGAAGTGTACAACTAGGGCACAAGTGCTGCCACTGATGGAGTGTGTGTGTGGCCCAATTTTTGGAAAAAAGGGAGACTCCGCTTGGAGTAACCCTTGCTTAAATTGTTTTTAAAAATGATCCAAGATGCACAGCGCTGGGATCAGGAAAGACTTAGCTACCTACCC
This sequence comes from Anomaloglossus baeobatrachus, assembly GCF_048569485.1. Classification (NCBI taxonomy): domain Eukaryota; kingdom Metazoa; phylum Chordata; class Amphibia; order Anura; family Aromobatidae; genus Anomaloglossus; species Anomaloglossus baeobatrachus. Next base: position 409,953,042 of record NC_134356.1, read on the forward strand.
CGGTGTCATCCTGGGGACGGTTATGTATGGCGTATTTTTGAATTTGCTTGATGCAAATCTAGCTGTGAAGTGTACAACTGGGGCACAAGTGCTGCCACTGAATGGGTGGGTGTGTGTGAGGCAATTTTTGTAAAAAAGGGAGACTCCGCTTGGAGTAACCCTTGCTTACATTGTTTTTAAAAATGATCCAAGATGAACAGAGCTGGGATCAGGAAAGACTTAGCTACCTACCCCGGTGTCATCCTGGGGACGGTTAAGTATGGCGTATTTTTGAATGTGCTTGATGCAAATCTACCTGTGAAGTGTACAACTAGGGCACAAGTGCTGCCATTGATGGGGTGTCTGTGTGGCCCAATTTTTGGAGAAAAGGGAGACTCCGCTTGGAGTCACCTTGCGGTGTTTTACATGATTTTAGAAGGGTGTGCCATGCCTATATCTGTGTCTCCTCCTCTTTTTCCTTGTCCAGCTCTTTTGTTTTCGCATAAGTATATGTCCTTGTCACTTTCCCATGTGTTTGTGTTTGTGTTGTGAGTTGTTTGTCACCTTTTGGACACCTTTGAGGGTGTTTTCTAGGTGTTTTTATGTGTTTGTGATTGCCTGCCATTGTTTCCTATGCGGTTCGAGTTCAGTCGTCGAACGTTCGCCGAACCGAAGTCGAACGAGACGTCCGTTCGGCGAACCGAACTCGAGCCGAACCGCGACCGGTTCGCTCATCTCTACTTGCTAGTCAGCTTCATTACCATGTTATTACGACCAAGTGGGCGTGCTAACATGCTAATGAATGTGCAACATCAGAGCATGATCTCATTTACCTCTCCGCTGCCATCACATCCAATGCTGGATTTCTGCTCAGTACTTCATGAAGCCAGGAAGCGTACACCCGGGTTCATAGTGCACATGACCGAAATATGTTTTCTAAAGATCTCTTTATCTAGTGCTATACAGGGATGGTTAGGCAGGGATTTGCAATATGCATCCAGAACTGCTTGTGGTTCTGGCTGCATATTGGACCTGAAAGGTTCCCTTTAATAACAAAAACATTAAGTTCTTGCAAAAAATTATAATATAAGAAAGGAGGAATGAATATAAAAATAAAATAGATGAAATGAGTGATAATAAGCATGTATGTAAGATAAAAAGTCAAATGAAGAGGTGAAGAATTGTATTATTAACAATTAATGAATACAAATATTCAAAAGGAACAAAAATATGTGTGTGCAAGAAAATAGTGTGTGGTGAATAATGAATAAAGTGAAAAATAAGAAGAAAAATAAAGGGTGAAAAAAAGAAAACAGAGAAAAATAATAATAAGATAAAAACACTAGCAGATAAAATTCAAATATATATGCATGCATATACATGTAGAGTTAGCATGCATACATATACATATACATATGAGTAAACAAATTGTGTACAAATGTACAAAGTAGAAGTGATGAAAAATAGTCTATAAGCACAGTAGAATCAAGTTGGCGGATATCAAAGATGGGGTCAAGGAAATTGATGCTTGAGAACTAATGGGAAAAGTTGTTTAAAAAGAGAGAAAAATTCAATATCACATATACATTAAATACAGAGCAGATTTACAAGTAAATATATAGTACATAAACCTATAAGGAGAAAATGATATAGTTAAAATATAAATTAGACTGGTCCGGCAAAGGACAAAAACAATAATAAAATGTGTAAAGGTGGTCAGTAGAAAATACTAAAACTTGACAGTCAAAGCATATTAGGGCACAAAGGAGGACAATTATTTAGAATGGAGAAATGGTGCAAAGCCTTGGTTTTCATTTAATCATTGACAACAGTTTTCTCATTTGGTGGGGCTCTCCCTTTGTGCTTGAGATTTTTTCAACTCATTAAATAACAATGACTGCATTCTTCATTTAACATTCAAATATTACCTCAACCAGATTGAATTTTTGAATGTTGCTATCAAACATGATCAATCTAATTACCTTCAAACTGATATATTTAAGAAGGAAACCTCAGTAAATTACCTCCTTTATGCCAGTTCTTCCCATCCTTCACAGATGTTCAAGGGCACACCAGTTTCACAATTTCTTTGCATTAGATGGTCTGTTCCAATGATAGTGATTTTGGGAGACAAGCAACTGAATTGAAGAAGAGATTCATGAATCTTGGCTATAATAAGACCATTAATACAGCTTACCGTAGGGTGAAAAACTCCAACCATCAAGAAGTCTTACACTCGGCTCACAGGAGTACAGAAATAAATCAGGTGACATTCAATACCAAATATCATTCAATTGGTCTGCAATGAGGCAAAGTATCAATAGGTTCTAGTCTATTTTACTAAATGCCCTTTTAATTAATAACTGACCAACAAATGATGTACTGGGTACATCATGATTGTCAGTGCCTTAAGGACACATGACATACCCAGTACGTCATGTCAATCATGGGGATTCAGGCACTCTATAGCAATGACATATAATCCACTAAAAGATGATGACCCATAAAGGGACTAGATAGAAAAGTAAAAATATTGTTAAAAATACTTAAAAAATCTGAAAATAAAAAAAACAAAAAAAATGATTCCAATAAATAAGTAAACTTGTGTAATTTTTTTTAAAAAAGTACACGCTTGTTATTGCCACGTCCGTAATAACTTGATCTAGGAAATTGTTACACTAGTTAACCTTTTCAGTGAATACCATAAAAAATAAAAATAAAAAACATAGGAAAAACTGTCTTTTCAGCCCACAGCTGACAAAAAAGAGAAATAAAACGCAATCAAAAAGCCATATAAATAAAAATAGTACTGCTGAAAATGTCAACTTGTCCAGCATAAAACAAGCCACCATATAGCTCCGTCAGAGAAAAAGCTATAGCTCTCAGAATACAGCAATTCAAAAATTCTTTTTTTATAAAATGCTATGGTATAAAAGCAGCAAACTATAAAAAACATATATAAATGTGGTATCCCTGTAATTCCACTGACCCAAACAATAAAGCTGTCTTATCACTTTTATGGCACGATGAATGGCGTAAAAAAAAACCCAAAAAACACCTTTTCCTGAATTGCTGTTTCTTCATATTCCTGCTTCCCAAAAAGTGGAATAAAAAGTGATCAAAAAAGTTATGTGGTACCAATAATATCTGCCACTTATGCTGCAAAAACAAGCCCTCATATCAGTCAGCAGAAAAATAAAAAAATAATGTCTTCAAATTTCAGTGATGCAAAAAAACCTATAGTTTGTAAAAAAGTGATTTTAGCATGATCGTAGCCCAACCTAAAAAAATATATAAACACGGTACCGCTGTAATCATACTGACCAGAGGAATAAAGTTGCCTAATCACTTATACCACAAGGTGAAAGGCAAAAAAAAATAAATAAAGCTGCTTCTTCAACTGCTGTTGATTTGTTGATTCTGCCTCCCAAAGATCGCTACAGTTTGTGTCCACATGTTTGGCCTAATTGTAGTGAGGAGAGCCTGCCTAATTTACAGGGTGCAGGTTTCCAGAAGCAATGTATGGGCACTACAATGTACTAGATACAACAAGGGCTTATTTACAATTTTTAATTTTGCAACATTCACTGCGTTTGACACCATGGGTGTTTTTTAGAGGCTAAATCATCACTGCACTCCCAAATTTGGTCACTTGAGTGGATTTCTGTTGTTCAACCACTTAGGGGCTCTGCAAATGGAGTCTGCAAACTCTTCTAGGGAAATCTGTGCTCCAAAAATCAAATGGCACGCCTTCCCTCCCAAGCACTGTTTTGCGGCCAAATAGTACTGTACGCTTACATGTACAGTACTATTTCCACATTGAGGAGAAATTGTGTAACACATCAAGGTGGCCTTATTTACTTATCTCCTTTCAGACAAAAATTGAAAATCTGGGGTTAAAACATTTTAGTCGTTCAAATGTAAATATTTTTTCTTCACCGCCCAGTAGTATAACATTTTGTGACACGTCTATGGTGTCAATATTCTCACTGCACCCCTGGATAGATTCATCTTGAGATATAGTTTGTAAAATGCGGTCAAATGTGGGGGAATTCTGCTGTTGTATCACCTCAGGGGCTCTGCCAATGTGTCATTACACCTGGAAACCATTCCAACTAAATCTGAGTTCAAATATGGTGCTTCTTCCCTTTCTCATTTTGCACTTTGCTCAAAAGCAGTTTTAAACCACTGGTATCCTTATAAATTTGAAAAATTTGGAGTTAAAGCAACATTTTTGTGGTTAAAATGTGTTTTCATTTTCACAGCTCAATGTTACAAAATTATGTGAATCACCTGAGGGTTCAAGGTGCTCACCAAACATCTATATAAATTCCTTAAGGAGTCTAATTTCCAAAACAGGATCAATTGTGGGGGAGCTCCACAGTTTAGGCACCTAAGGCCAATGTGACATGGCTCCTGCAAACAATTTTAACTAAATCTAAACTCAATATGTTGCTCCTTTCCTTCTTCAGTTTGCATTGTGCCTCAAAAGTAATCTTTGACCACATATAGTGTATCAGTATAATCAGAACAAATTCCTTAACAAATTTTATCATCTGTTTGGTTCTGTTTCCTTTGTGAAAAGGAAAAAAAAATTGTTAAAAGAATATTTTTGTGGTAAATATGAATTTCTCCATTTTTACGGCTCAACGCTATAAAATTCTGTGAAACACCTGGGGTTCAAGGTGCTCACTAAACATCTAGATAAATTCCTTGAGGGATGTTGTTTCCAAAATGGAGACACTTGTGGAGGAGCTTCACTGTTTAGGCACCTCAGGGGCTCGTCAAACGAGATATAGCGTTCACTAATGATTCTAGCTAATTTTGCATGAACAAATTCAAATGTCGCTCCTTCTTTTGCAAGTCCTGCCGTGCTCCCAAACAATAGATTTCCACCATACATGAAGTATCAGCATATGCAGGAGAAACTTGACAACACATTTTACTGTGCATTTTCTCCTGTTACCCTTGCAAAATGAAATGAAAGATTTAAGGTGAAAACAACATTTCTGAGGTAAAAATTTAGTTTTTTAATTTTCCCTTCTCAACATTGCAAAATTCTGTGAAGCACTTGGGGTATCAAGGTGCTCACCAAACATCTAGATAATTTCCTAGGAATTTTTAGAGGGGTCTATTTTCTTAAATGGGGTCAGTTGTGAGAGAGCTCCACTGTTTAGGCACCTCACGGGCTCTCCAAATGCAACATGGTGTCTGCTAATGATTCCAGATAATTTTGCATTCAAAAATTCAAATGGCAGTCCTTCCCTTCCACGCCCTGCCGTGGGCCCAAACAGTAGCTTTCTACCACATGGGAGGTATCAACTTACTAAGGAGAAATTGGCCAGCAAATTTTACAGTGCATTTTCTTCCTGTTGCCCTTGTGAAAATGAAGGTTTTGAGCCACATTTCTGTGGTAGAAATGTATTTTTTTCATTTTCACTGCTCAATTTTAAAAAATTCTGTGAATCACCTGGGGATTCAAGGTGCTCACCAAACATATAGATAAATTCCTTGATGGGTCTAGTTTCCAAAAAGGCATCAGTTGTGGGGAGCTTTACAGTTTAGGTACCTCGGGGACTGTTTAAATGTGACATGGCGTCTGCTAACGATTCCAGCTAATTTTTCCTTCAAAAAGTCAAATGGCGCTCCTTCCCTTCTGAGCCCTGCTGTGCGCGCAGTAGGTTTCCACCACATCTGAAGTATTGGTATACTCAGGAGAAATTGTATAACAAATTGTATGGTGCATTTTCACTTGCTACCCTTGCAAAAATGCTAAATTTGTGTCTAAATGAACATTTTCGTGGGAAAAAGTAACATTTTAATGTCTTCCTTCCACATTTAGTTTCTGTGAAGCACCTAAAGGATTAATAAACTTCTTACATGTGGTTTTAAATTGCTTGAGAAGTGCAGATTTTATAATGATGCCACTTTTAGGTATGTTTCTCACCTAGGTTTCTCAAAGTCATGTCAAATATGATGTGGTCCCTAAAAAAAATGATTTTGTAAAGTTTGTTAGAAAAATGAGAAATTGCTGATAACATTTGAACCCTCCTAACTTCCTAACAAAAAGAAAATAATGTTTCAAAAATTGCACTAATGTAAAGTAGACATATGGGAAATGTTATTTATTAACTATATTGTGACATAACTTATAGTTTTTTTAAAAAAATTGTGCAAAATTTCTGATATTTTTACAAAATAAATTCAAAAGATATCATCTTAAAATTACCACTATCATGAAGTACAATATGTCATGAAAAAACTCTCTCAGAATCACTAGGCTCCAATGAAGCTTTCCAGAGTTATAACCTGTCAAAGTGACATTGGTCGGATTTACAAAAAATGGCCTGGTCAGGAAGGTGAAAACACAGCTCTGGGGTTAAGAGGTTTAACAATATATTTCCACCGAGGCAAGCATCACTGCTAGTTGTGGATGTACAATTAGAGACACCCTTTTGTCTAGCAACTAGCAACCTATTCAGAGAAATCTCATTTCTTCAAATGCCTGTCTAAAATGGGGCTGCACACCTGGTGGGAAATGTGTTGCTTGCCCAAATATTGATAGCGCTACCAATTTCTCAAGAATATTTACAATAACAGATAACATTACAGTACTTCCTCCACCATACATGGAATAGTATACTATACCCCCTGTCCCTGCCCCTTATATATGTGGTACTCACCACAAGGTAGTTCAAGGTCTTTGCGTCTATATTCAACTCGTGTAACACTTCCTTTCTGGCTCCTTACTGACATCATATACTAGTTCCATTCTCTTACACTCTATGCCTCTCTATTGGTCCGTGGGCATATTTCCTGCTGATCTGGCACCATGTCCCGTGACGTAGGCAACACGTCGAAAAGACGCGCATCAGGACTGGGCACTAGCCCACCGTGAGAAGATGGCCTAAGGTACTTGTTGCACTATATTTGGCTAATCAGCTTGGCCTCTTCATAGCAGTCATCATCAGTTATTAGTTGCCTTTTATGTTTGTATAATGTATTGATCGCACTCTATGTGACTTTCTCTGCCACAATTAGTTGGCTGCATAGTCACACTACATACTCAATTTTGCCAAGTATTATATCTCATCATGAATTTAATGTATTTTATCTATTTATATAATTTAGGCTGTGTGCACACGTTGCATTTTTTACCGCGGAAACGCTGCGTTTAGAACCGCAGCGTTTCAGTGGTAAATTGCATGCATTCAGCTTTCCCAGCAAAGTGTATGAGAAAGCCGAAAAATCAGTGCACACGCTGCGTTTCTAAACGCAGCGTTTTGGATGCCAAAAATCGGTGCGAAAAGAAAAGCAGCATGTCACTTCTTTTGTGCGGTGTAGCTGCGTTCTCTCCCCCATTGAATCAATGATGTGGGTCAGAACGCAGCTACACCGCAGTGAGCTGCTTTTTTGTTGCAGTCCGCGGGCTTTGTCGGCATGCCAGAATGCAGGCATTTACCTGGAAGTGAGGTCAATTGGTTTCCTGTTGACCTCACTTCCTGGCAAAGTCCTGGAAAGCCCCCGGTGTCGCCAAAGTGCCTGCCCCGACCCCCGACCCTCCCTCCCGAAAATCCAACATGGCCGCGCGCACAGCAGCCCACCGGCCACAACCTACTCCTATGATTTCTGTCGCATGTGCCTTGAGACATGCGACAGAAAAATGCCCCCCAGGCCCTGCCAGGTCACCCCCTATTCCCCCCGGTATTCCCCCTTACCTGTCCGGTCGCAGCGCTGATCCCCCGTGGCCCCCTCCTCCTTCACAGCAGACGCCGGTCAGAGAGCTGTGCTAGCTGCTCGCACTCTGCAGCTGTGACCCGGGGAGAGTGGGTGCAGATTTTTGGCACCCACTCTCCTCAAATGGAGGGTCTGCCCTCCTAGAAAATGGGGGATACGTTCCCTGAACGTGCCCCCATATTCTAGAAGGTCCAGAGCCGATGTGGGACGTCCAAATGGATTTCTGCGGACCCATTTTTTTCAAATTTTTTGATTAAATTGGTGAACGAGGGAATGATTTGGGGAGTATTTTTTCTAATAAAATTTTTTTTGTCATTTTTTTTGCTTTTGTTTACTGTCAATTAGTTATGTCTGGTATCTGATAGACGCCGTGACATCACTAATTGCTGGGCTTGATGCCAGGTGACATTACACATCTGGTATCAACCCCATTTATTACCCCGTTTGCCAACGCACCAGGGCGCGGGATGAGTTGGGGCGAAGCGACAGGATTGGCGCATCTAATGGATGCGCCACTTCTGGGGCGGCTGCGGCCTGCTATTTTTCGGCTGGGTAGAGTCCAATAACCATGGCTCTTCCCACCCTGAGAATACCAGACCCCAGCTGTCAGCTTCACCTTGGCTGGTGATCTAATTTGTGGGGACCCCACGTTATTTTTTTTTAAATTCTTTATTTATAAATAAAAAAAAAAAAAAAGCCTGGGGAGCCCTCCAAATTGATCACCAGACAAGATGAAGTTGCCAGCTGTGGTTTGCAGGCTACAGCTGTCTGCTTTACCCTGACTGGCTATCAAAAATAGGGGGGACCCCACGCCATTTTTTTCATTGTTTGTTTTTTTTTTTTTGGATAAATACTAAGCTAGGCACCCTTTAGTGCCACATGACAGGTACTAAAGGTGCCAGCTTAGAATATGCAGGCGGGGGTGGGACGTTATATATATTTGACATCCATTCATCCATTGACGCTTTTTTGGCTGTGTGCCCACAATCAGGTTTTGCAGTGGTTTGGGCGCTGAGTGTTTTCCCTGCGTCCATAACGCTGCGTTGTGCAGTAGAAGCACAGTGGAAGGATTTTTGGAGATCCCGTGCCCACGGTGCTTCTTTTCTCTGCAGCATAAACTGACCGGTGGCGTGGCTTCCCGAGCCTCAGCATGTCAATTTATGCTGTGGAGACGAGAGTGCTCTCTGCAGGTAGAATAGAGCTAAAGGCCACAGCAGCCTGAACCCAAATCGTGGGCATGGGCAGCTGCGTTCTCCTGTGGACAACATTCACATCTCTGCAGGAAGGCTGACACTGTGTACTAGACGCCATGTCGCTGGATCACGGCCACATAGCTTAAAAGTGAGAATATTGTTGCTACAGCAACATTTTGGGTGAAGTAGCTGTGGATTCAAAATGCTTAATATACTCCTGAATAAAATCCTTGAGGGGTGCAGATTCCAAAATGGGGTCACTTGTGGGGGTCTTCTGATGTATAGGTGCCCAAGGGGCCCTGCTAATGTGACATGGTGCGCGAAGTTTATTTCAACTTTTCCAAAATTCAAATGGTGCTCCTTCCATTCCAAGCCCTCCCATTTATCCAAACAGAATGTGGAGAAGGAAATGACATCACAGGTTTTTTTCCAAAGTTCTGTGTTCAACCAACTTTATTAACACTAACAAGTCTTAAAAAACGCACCTAAAAAACGCTTGAAAAACGCATGCAAAAAGCATGAAAAACGCATGCGTTTTCGATGCGTTTATCTCAAAAAGCATTGTTTACAATTCTCCCCTCTGCCAGAGGGTGCGTTTTTTTCCGCGCTAAAAAAAAAGCAACGAGTGTGTTACGAGGGGGACCCGGGTAAGCGTGCCAAGATGGGAAATGGACAGCTTCCGCCGGTCAAGTCCACTGTGCGGTGTAAGGGACCGCTGCTATGGTCAGGAAAGAGTGAGCGGGTTGCTACTAGTGATCGTCTGGAACGTCACAGACGATCTATGTACACCGGTCCGCCCTAACCCGTGAGGGTTGTATGGCTCGGGGCTTCTCGTACGGTGTACCTGTTGCACGGGGACGCACAGAGGTGCCTACACACGTGTGCCAGCGGGAGTCACAGGAATATGGCACGGGGGTAGCACAGAGGTGCCCACGCACGTGTGCTTCAGAAACCAAGTGAGTCCGACAGAGACTCGAGGAGCTCACCTGGGACAGGAACACAGCCTGCTAAACGGGATACTGCCGGAGCAGCAAGGCAGGGGCAAGACCTGCAAACTAGGTGCTGCCTGAGCAGCAAGGGCAAAGCCCACAAAAGACAATAGTGCCTGAGCAGTGGCGTGGCAGCACGCTGCCAGACATCCAAACATAGAAGGACGGTCGCGCACCGCCATGATGGCAGGGGGAGCTTTTAAGGAGGTGTAGCTCCACCCAAGGGCGGGCGTGAGACGGGCGTGACCCAATCAGGATTCCTGACGTCCTGGCCCAGCCAGTCAGGATTCAGCACATCACCAGCCTCGTCATCGGGCCGTGTGATATCAGTGAGCGAATCAGAAGACGTCACGTGGAGCACATGCTCATCTTCCTGCCTCTGGGTCATAAAGGCGGGATCCCCGGTTTCACAATGTGCAGAGACATGGGAAGTCTTGCTGCTTCCCTGAGCATCTATTCTTTGCACACTGCGCAACCTCCCAGAGCCTCTGTGATGCTGAGCAGGAGAGCTCGTGGCAGGCAAGGGATGGGAGACCGCTCCATTCCTTGCAAGGGGAGAACCACTAGGTGTCACCCTTCTGCTGTGTCTCTGAGAAGGCAACTCCTGCAGTCTCCCAGACCTTTGGCGCTGCTGAGCAGGAGGGCTCGTGGCAGACAAGGAATGGGGTACCACCTCATTCCTTGCAATAAGAGAGCCACGACGTGTAACATTACCCCCCCGTCTAGGGCCCCGCCTGCGCCTGAAGGCCGCCACCAAACCGGGGGCGTGGACATGCTCCTCCAATTCCCTGGACCTATGCTCCGGGCCACGACCGACCCACTCCACGAGGAAGTACCTCTTGCCCTGTTCAATTTTTGTCTTTACTAGCTTCGCTACTTCAGGGTCGTCGGACGAGAAGCCAACCTGGGACAGCAGAGACCCCGAGGTTTTAGGTCGTACGGGTTTCAGAAGAGATACATGAAAAGTATTAGAAATAGCCCAGCATGGAGGGAGCTGGAGTCGATATACCGCCGGGGTTACCTGCTCTATTACTGTAAACAGACCCAGGTACCTAGGAGCGAACTCGGCTGTCTGTACCGGAAGGTAGATATGTTTAGAAGACAGCCACACTAGGTCCCCAGGTGCGAAAGATGGCGCAGAGTGAAGAAGACCCGCAGGTCTCTGCCTGAACGGTTTATTATACGCATACGACGTACAGACTCGCATATTCTCCTGTACATCCTGGGCTACCTCCGGCCCCCAATAATGCCTGACCGCAGGGTCTCTGGTCCCGTCGACCCTGAAGTGACCCCTGCCTTTGGAGGCATGATCCCATGACAGCACATCATTCCATGGGTCAGGGGAAATGAGGGTCTTACCAGGTGGCACCTGGTCTAGGGAAACGGAAGTGACCCTCCTCACGCTGACTGGAGGTGGAACAAGACACTGTGTTTCTTCCGATGGTTTCGAACATCGGGTGTCTACATGTCCCCTCTGCCCACAGGTAAAGCAATCGACCGACGGCCGAGAACCTGTGGTAGAGGAGACCACTGTGGAGATTTCCATTGGCTCCACAGAATCGTCAATAGAGCTGGCTGGGAGACCGGTCTGGTGGAGAAGGGGAGTCAGAGGCTCTGTAGACCAGGAAGACGTGGGTGCCGAAGAGACCTCGAGCCTCCGCTCCGCGTGGCGGATGTCTATGCGAGAGGCAAGCCGAATCAAGGACTCTAAGGTGGTCGGCACGTCACGCGTGGCCAGCGCGTCTTTGACGAACCCTGCCAGACCCTCCCAGAACACAGGGAACAGGACTTTATCTGGCCAGTCCAGCTCTGCGGCGAGTGTCCTGAATTGTACTGCAAAGTCCCCGACTGAAGTGGACCTTTGCCGAAGGCGTAGGAGCCGCAGCACGGAGTCGTGGGTGACTTGAGGCCCGAGGAACACCTTTCTCATAGCCTCAAGATAAACTGGAAGGTGATTCACCACCCGATCTCCGCGCTCCCACAACGGCGTGGACCACTTTAGCGCTTTCCCTGTGAGCAGGCACTGGACGAAGGCTACCTTCGCCTTCTCAGTAGCGTAATCAGTCGCGGACAACTCCAAGTAGGTGGTAACCTGGTTTATGAAACCACGGCACTCAGAGCTGTCCCCGCTGAAGCGCTCTGGGAGCGCAAGGCAAGGCGACCTTCCGCACAATTCCACAGCCTGAGTAGCCGCCTGGGTGGCGACTGTTGCTAGAGCAGCCTTATCGGGGGAAGACCGCTCCACTGCTGCCAATCGTGACTCCAACTGCTGCACATAACGCAGCAACTGCTGCTGCTCTTCCGCCATAGCCAGACCTTTGGCGCGACCGTAATGTTACGAGGGGGACCTGGGGAAGCATGCCAAGATGGGAAATGGACAGCTTCCGCCGGTCAAGGTCCACTGTGCGGTGTAAGGGACCGCTGCTATGGTCAGGAAAGAGTGAGCGGGTTGCTACTAGTGATCGTCTGGAACGTCACAGATGATCTATGTACACCGGTCCGCCCTAACCCGTGAGGGTTGTATGGCTCGGGGCTTCTCGTACGGTGTACCTGTTGCACGGGGACGCACAGAGGTGCCTACACACGTGTGCCAGCGGGAGTCACAGGAATATGGCACGGGGGTAGCACAGAGGTGCCCACGCACGTGTGCTTCAGAAACCAAGTGAGTCCGACAGAGACTCGAGGAGCTCACCTGGGACAGGAACACAGCCTGCTAAACGGGATACTGCCGGAGCAGCAAGGCAGGGGCAAGACCTGCAAACTAGGTGCTGCCTGAGCAGCAAGGGCAAAGCCCACAAAAGACAATAGTGCCTGAGCAGTGGCATGGCAGCACGCTGCCAGACATCCAAACATAGAAGGACAGTCACACGCTGCCATGATGGCAGGGGGAGCTTTTAAGGAGGTGTAGCTCCACCCAAGGGCGGGCGCGAGACGGGCGTGACCCAATCAGGATTTGTGACGTCCTGGCCAGCTAGTCAGGATTCAGCACATCACCAGCCTCGTCATCGGGCCGTGTGATATCAGTGAGCGAATCAGAAGACGTCACGTGGAGCACATGCTCATCTTCCTGCCTCTGGGTCATAAAGGCGGGATCCCCGGTTTCACAATGTGCAGAGACATGGGAAGTCTTGCTGCTTCCCTGAGCATCTATTCTTTGCACACTGCGCAACCTCCCAGAGCCTCTGTGATGCTGAGCAGGAGAGCTCGTGGCAGGCAAGGGATGGGAGACCGCTCCATTCCTTGCAAGGGGAGAACCACTAGGTGTCACCCTTCTGCTGTGTCTCTGAGAAGGCAACTCCTGCAGTCTCCCAGACCTTTGGCGCTGCTGAGCAGGAGGGCTCGTGGCAGACAAGGAATGGGGTACCACCTCATTCCTTGCAATAAGAGAGCCACAACGTGTAACAGAGTGCACATAGCCTTCATCAGATGCTGATCTGTCTTTTTATACCTCTTAGTGTTCAGCCATTGTGCTGTTTATGCTATACGATCTAGATTTTTATCTTGTGACCCAATTTTTGCGTACCTCTTCCTGCTGTACTCTGTCCTTCATCATTTTTCTCACTTTTTTCTATCTTGCATTTTAATTTTTTCTAATAAAGATTTAATGTTTTATCATCCTACTCTTTCCGGCTGTATATTTTTTGCAGATAGGCATTCATATTTTCTACTACATATAGTTTATAATTTATTATGCTCCAGTGCAGTGATACATAATTGTTACCTATTACTTGTATTAATTGGAACCTTGTTTGGTGAATAATTGGTTTATATTGCTAGACTATATGTTTAAATCCAGTACAAAACCATTTAAAATGTTTGTCATTCAATGGGCAAACTTATGCATTATTTTTAGGTTTTAATGCATTTTTTTTGTTAAATCCAGGAGTACATGCTAAAATTAACAAAAGACTAATGCTATTTTCTGTTCTAATTTATTTTTTTGATTAGAGATGAACAGATCACAAGAGCGTATAAAGTCATCACATCAAGCATCACGACATTATGCACACATGCATAGTATTCTCTTGGGTCTCATCAGAATTGAAAGACCTTGCCTGGTATGATGAGGCCTGTGGATCTACTGTGTTCATTGGTGATAAAAATATGAGGTGAGGACCTGACAATGAGTAGCAGAGAGGCAAAAAGCAAAATAAATGTGAGAAGTTAAAATATACCTTTTAATTAACATCTTAAAAATCCTACAATTTGTAAACACACACGTGATCATTAAAATAATTGACTACACCACAAAGCAGACAGTTATTTTTTCTGTCTTGCTGTGCTAATTCCAGCCATTGACACAGTATCTTAACTCATCAAAGTCAAAATACATACTGCCCAAACAAAAATTAATTAATCAATCATGATTAACCATTGTGTGTTGCAGAAATACCAAGTATTCCCTGGTTTGACACTTTTTTTTCCTAAATCCAATCAAGCAACCACAATTCGATAAAAGAGATTGATAGTGATACAAACATCTCAAGTTCCTCACAACACTTATCAGGACATTTGTATAATCCAAGTGTTTACATAAGATTTTATTCTAGGTAACATTATATACAAAAGGAATTATGTCATCCATCTATGAGGGGTGCTGCAAATAAAGTCAGCGATACCCAGGTGTACATCAGGTGGTCTGTAGAGGCGATCCTCAGACCTAAAAGTCCCTCTTACAACAATATCTAGACCTGCCCCCAGAACTTCTCTCCTGACAAGGACAGACCACAGCTTTCCCTGTGCCCTGAACCTAGCTAATTATCTGTGTCTATTCCCAACATCTTTCTTCCTTCAGCAAGGCTTCAGCAGGGATAACAAAAGGAACCTCAGAAATGCCCATTCCTTCTGCTCAATAGCAGTTAATGAAAAAGTCAAGCAGCAAAGGGGTCAAAGAAGTGAGCGGTAAGGTGACTAAAAGGACTCTTTATATTTTGTAACCTTTTAAAGGGCTCTAAAATTCAGAAAAATGAGCAGTAAAGTAGGTTTAAGGGATTTTTTACTTTTTTTTTAACCTTATGATGACCCTTTACGATTCAGAAAAAAACATCAGGAGGTGGCTGCCATTATGCTGAATCCGCAAAGAAATGAATGACAAAAAAAAATCTGCATTTTAGCAAAAGTGGATTCTTGCAATACTCAAGTATAATTTGATTTCACTTGAATATATTTGCTCATCTCTATGTTTGATATAAGAAACTGGACAGGATGAACTTTCAAAACTGCAACTTTGCGAATGACCAAAAAAACTTGTGATTCAGAATTAAAGAATATAACTCTAGTAATAGAAATTTCACCTGGTGGCTGAAAAAAGATAATATTTTTTTATCAAGTGTAACTTGATATTAAAGCAATCATATTGGAGTCACCGGAATGGGGTTGTTAGAAAGCTACAGATAGTGAAATACCTTAGCTTAGATTAGTATTTTTTTTGCAAGAATTTAAATATAGGTAAAAATCCCAAATTCCTGCCACTCGGCCAGAGAAAATACATTTCTAAAAATATGGCTTTGCCTGGACATTTTTTACTTGCTTGATAATTGTTGCATTGCAGAATATATTTATAACAATGATTCCCCTGGGTGGTTGACTGGAAACGATTGCTTAATGCCTTGTCTGCCTGTGGCAGTAAGTAATTAATATAAGCAAGATACAAAGTGTGGATCTAGGGTCTGATCTAGCTGAATATGCCTCATGTTATTAAGTGTAAACAACTCCGATGCATCCAAGAATAGACACCATTTGGGTTGACAGGCTGTTGCCATTAGAAAGCTATTACCTCAAAAGCTGAGCTGAAAGCACATTAGCAAAAGGTTTTTTTTTGTCAATTATTAATGATGTGAAATGATGAACAAATTTCGGATAAAGATACCTGTACTTGCATCACAATTTTTCTGCGTAGGTCCAAATATTAACTATGTGACCCATTAGCTTGCTATTTGTAAAATCAATATATTCATAAGATATAAATTCTGGTGTCTAAACTATACATTTTGCTTACTAGAATGCAGGGCAAATTTTTTTTTGCTGCTACATTATTCAAAAAGTTTAGACAATCAATACTAGATATGAAGTTGGAATTCGCCTTCTTCGTATATATTTTTTTTCACAAAAATCAATTCATTCCAAATCTCAAGTGCAGCTAAAGGGGGCTTTACACGCTGCGACATCGCTAATGCGGAGTCGTTGGGGTCACGGAATTTGTGACGCACATCCGGCCGCATTAGCGATGTTGCTGCTTGTGACACCGATGAGCGATTTTGCATCGTTGCAAAAACGTGCAAAATCGCTCATTGGTGACATGGGGGTCCATTCTCGATTATCGTTACTGCAGCAGTAACGATGTAGTTCGTCGCTCCTGTGGCAGCACACATCGCTATGTGTGACGCCGCAGGAACGAGGAACCTCTCCTTACCTGCCTCCCGGCCGCTATGAGGAAGGAAGGAGGTGAGCGGGATGTCCCGGCCACTCATCTCCGCCCCTCCGCTTCTATTGGGCGGCCGCTCAGTGACATCGCTGTGACGCCGCACGGACCGCCCCCTTAGAAAGGAGGCGGTTTGCCGGTCACAGCGACGTCGCCGGGCAGGTAAGTATGTGTGACGCGTCTGGGCGATGTTGTGCGGCACGGGCAGCGATTTGCCCGTGTCGCACAACAGATGGGGGCGGGTACCCACGCTAGCGATATCGGGACCGATATCGCAGCGTGTAAAGTAGCCTTAAGTTTATACTTCCCACAAAGGTTGTGTGACAATCTGAGGTCTCTTATGACTGTAATGAATCTTTTTCTAGCTCTTTAAATGCAAACACAGCCCAAACCTCAACCAATCTGACTAGGGAATAATGGGTGGCCATCAGTGGTAAGCAGCAGCTTATTCATGCACACACTGCAGTTTCAGATATTATAAGCTGATAGATTATTGCCTTGCTGGTGTTTATACAAAAATGGAGCAAATGGAAGAAGTACTGCTGAGCGGCATTGTTGCATACATAGATGTAAAGACAAAAAAATCTACGCACGTGCCGATGCCAGTCATAGTCCTCTCCACAGTGTCTTCAATAAAATTGCTCCGGAGATCTCGGTACGTGCATGCACAGACTCCAGCGCCATTTTAATTAACACATCATCCCTGCAGCAATGCGCATGCGCCACCAACAGCGGCAATAGTGATGCAGCGCAAAATTTAAATAAATAAAAGGGGGGCACAAAGGCCCGCCCCTGATGCACAAGTCAATCAAAGGTGCAGTGCATTTCTGAAACTTTGATTACATATATTCTAGCAATCCAGCATTCGATTTTTCAACAAAAGATATGCTTAGATTCAGTATCCTAATGCCAATATGGCACTGACTTTACTTTATATAGCAAAATCCTCATGGTTGGTTCCCTTTAACAAATAATCAGGGATGTGAATTTGATGTGATGGTGAAGGAGGAAGAGGCATATTCAGAGTACTACTAGTAGTAACAAATGATGCCGATGATGATGATCATAACACCACCCAGGTAATTCATGACGATATAGCCTAGGCTGACAGAAATATGAGTGTGAGGAGAAGGTGTAGTAGGATAATTGAAGACTTGCCAGTCTGCTTGCTTTTTCCAAATGAGCAGGTGATATGGTTTTTATGTGCTGATGGAGAACAGTATTTGTTAGTCTATGCATGCTGGGACGTCCTTGGCTTACTTTCCTACTGTGGAACCTGCAGAGTGACAAAGAATCATTTGGTGTCAATGTGAAGAAGAATTCCCATACACAAGATGCATTCTTGTATGACTTTCCACCACCATGACCAGAGCTTTCAAGTGCTATTGAACATCTTAAACTGCCAGCACAGGCGGCCTCCCTTCCTCTAGACCCAAAACACATAACCAGGGCCGGCTCCAGGTTTTTGTGGGCCCTGGGCGAAAGAGTCTCAGTGGGCCCCAACCACACATAGACATGCACAGATACATACACATACAGGCATACGTATACATATATATTTAAAGAGAAATTCACAAAAACACATAAATAGACATAAATCTAGACACAGTCATATACACTGACATACATAGATACACATCATACATGCACACACACACACACACACACACACGCACACACACACAAACATTATTTTTATATATTTATCCTGTATATATATTTCTAATCTTGGGAAGCCGGCAACCGCCTCATTCACCTTCCGGCTTGTCTAACAGACATGGCCGCACATAGGGCACACTAACACTGCTATATATACATCACAAGAGAGGCTGGGGACAAACACAATACTGGGGGGAATACATATTACTGAGGAAAGGGGTATAGAGCTCTAGAGGAGGGCAGTGACTGAGGTGGGGGGGGCAGCTGTGAGGTGGGGGGGTGACATGCAGCTCTGGGTGTATATAGCTCTGGGGTGGGGGGGGGACATACAGCACCTGGGTGGAGGGAACATACAGCTCTGAGGGGGAATACAACACCTGGGTGGAGGGGACATACAACTCTGGGGGTAAAGTAGTATGCAGCCCCCATATTGTGTTATGAAGCCCCCATTGTCCTCCATATAGTATTATGTAGCCCCCATATGCACTATGCAGCCCCCATATAGCACAATGCAGACCCAGATAGCCTTAGGCACCTTCATGTAGTATACAGCCCACATATAGCACAATGCAGACCCAGATAGCAATAGGCACCCTCATGTAGTACACAGCCCCTAAATACCACAGTGCAGAGCCAGATAGCATTAGGCACCCTCATGTAGTACACAGCACCTATATAGCACAGTGCAGAGCCAGATAGCATTAGGTATCCTCATGTAGTACACAGACCTATATAGTACAGTGCAGACCCAGACAGCACAGTGCAGTGCCAGATAGCATTAGGCACCCTCATGTAGCATACAGCTTGTATATAGCATAGCCTGTATATAGCACAGTGCAGAGCCAGATAGCAGGCACCCTCATGTAGAATACAGTGATTAATACGCAGTGGCGTAACTAGAGTTTGATGGGCCCTGGTGCAAAATTTGGACCGGGGCCCCCCTCCACGTACACCGACACTTAGGGTGCGGGATAATGACACTGACACTCGGGGTACAGGATAATGATGCTGACACTTGGCTCTTACCCTCAGCACCCAGGTTTCCCATGATCTGAAATCCCTCTATCAGTACCCAGCTTTCCCATGTTCTGATATCCATCTTGTCCTCAGCACCCAGCTTCCCCATGCTCTGCTATACATCTTTCCCTCAGCACCCAGCTTTCCCATAACAGAGTAAAGCTGGGTGCTGAGAGATGTATAGCAGAGCATGGGAAAGCTGGGTGCTGAGAGATGTATAGCAGAGCATGGGAAAGCTGGGTGCTGAGAGAAGATGTATAGCAGAGCATGGGAAAGCTGGGTGCTGAGGGAAAGAGCCTTTTTCCCTCAGCACAAAACATTCCCATCCCATACTTGTATCTTTGTCCTCCTTGTATATAGATCTCCAAATACTATAATGGCCCCCACATAGCCTTCCATATAGTATAAAGGGTCCCACATAACCCTTCATATATTATAATGCACCCCCATAGTTCTCCATGTATTATAATTCACCCCATAGTACTCCATATATTATACTGCACCACAGTCCTCCATGTTTTATAACGCACACCCATAGTCCATGTGTAAGGTAGCCTCCATATTCCTCCATATATTATAATGTAGCCCCCATAGTGCTATATGTATTATAATGTAGCGCCATAAATCATCATATTGTATTATGCAGCCTCATACTCCTCCATGTATAATGCACCCCTAGTCCATGTATAAGGTGTCCTTCATGTTTATTATGCAGTCCCATAGACCTCCATGTATCATGGAGCCAGGCCCCTCCAGGCCTCCATGTGTCATGCAGCCAGCAAAATAAAAAACAAGTACCTCTGTTCTCCTTCCGACCCCTGCGACTGCGGTAGTTACACCCCTGTCCCCATATGTCACACACCCTGCACCCCCATATCACACACTACACCCCCATATCTCACACACCCTGCTTCCCATACAGCCTGCACCCCCCCATATCACATACACACTACACCCCCATATCTCTCACACCCTGCTTCCCATACAGCCTGCACCCCCCAGATCTCACACACTACACCCCCATATGTCACATACCCTGCTCCCCATACAGCCTGCACCCCCATATCACACACAATACACCCCCATATCACACACACCCTGCCCACATATCTCACCCTGCCTGTACCCCAACTTACTCCTCTCAAACACTCTGCGCCCCTTCACATCCTTCTGTCACAGTCTGCAGCCCTCATATGCCACTCACCCTGCAGCCCCCTTCCCCCTCATGTTCCCTCTTTTCTTATTACCAGTCATCATGTGTCCAAATCTCCTTCAGGATTCAGTATCTTGCTTTCTGCCCGGCATCCTGTGTCTCCTCCCACACAGTCACATGGGCGTGACATCACCTCATGTCCTGCAGGATGGAGATTCCGTCTGCTGTGCAGGTCAGGACTAGCACTCCTGCAGCTCAGAAACGGCTGGTGGCCTCTCCAGGTCAGGGGCCCCTCTACTGACACTGGGCTCCCCTGACTCACAGGTCGGCCACTACACAGCGGCATTACACATAGGGGCCCGGCAGCCGGCTCTGCAGAGCGGCAGCCGGGCCCCTATGTGTAGTGCCGCTGTGTAGTGGCCGGCCTGTGAGTCAGGGGATCCCAGTGTCATTAGAGGGGCGGCTCACTTCTCCTCGTTCCCCCGCTGATCTGTCTCCTCGGCGCGTCCATTGCTGTCGCTCGCTCTGACCTCTCAGCAGGCGCGCAGTGATGACGTCACCGCGGTCTTCTGCAGAGCTGTCAGAACGCCGACAGTCACAGCGGGGAGAAGAGAGGGAGCGCGCCGCTCAATCATTGCTCTCACTTGTATCGGCACCTGCGATGCCGATGCACTTGAAAGCTCGATCCTCGGCGGGGGGCGGTGACAGCGCGGCCACCGGGCCCCCCTGAGTAGCGGTGCGCCACTCCTGCCACCGTGAGTGGGCCCCCCCAGCAGCTCAGGGCCCCGGCATTTGACCGTGTTTGCCGGGTGCTGGCGCCGGCCCTGCACATAACAAGAATTTTACTCCAAAAGATCTTTTAGCCTCATATTGCCTCAGCTGTATTAGGGCAAGCACGCACTTTGCGTTCTCCTACTTGCAGTTCTAAACGCACGTTTTGGGCTTAATTGATTTGACCAAAGTTGCTTTTTTCAGGATCTTTAACGCTGAAAACGCATGCGTATTTACCGCGTTTTAGATGCGTTTTCAGCGCTTTTTGCATGCTTTTTCAGATGCGTTTTGAACATCAATACACTGCTAAATAAAGTTTAAGCAGTCAAACAATGAAAAAAGAGAAAAAATTGGGACAAATCTATATTAATGGAAAAAATAATTAAAATAGATATATTTCATAAAATTATAGCGGTAATATACATTTTATCACTAAAATAGCAATAAATGCATATTTTTCTTAAATTAAATTGTCGGACTATGTGTGTGTGTAAAGGGACATATGAAATCATTATTTTGATGTCCAAAAAGCATGCGTTTTGGACTTCCAAAACACATGCTTTCTGCACTCAAAAAGCAGGTAAAACGAATGAATTTGAAGGAATCTTGGTTTTTGCCATTTCTCATTGACTCCAATGTTAACAAAACTGACGTAAAATGGCAAAAACAATTGACATGCTCCTTCTTTGAACGCATGGTTTTTGTCACAAAATATGCAAATTAAACTCAGCGTTTTAAAACGCAAAGTGCGGTCTGAAAATCAACAGTTTACATTGACTTTGCTGCAAAATCAAAACGGATGCATTTAGGCAAAAAAAGGTGCTTCTCAAAGCGGACCAAAAAAGCAGTGGAAACGCAGGTGGAAACGCAAAGTGCATGCTTGCCTTAAAGCCAATGGTAACACCCTCCTCCTCTAATGACATCACCTCTTTAGCACCTATATCTAGTTCATAGATCTTGTTCAATGCATAATCATCATCATTATTATCTGTGATTTGGCTAGCAGTTTGAACTTTGGGGAAAATGGTCTGATCACCTTAATTCTTACCAAGAGATTTGCATTGTCTAACAGTGTCATTACCAGTCTCAATGTCTCTACCACAACACCTCACATTATGCAACAACATATCAAAGCATTTGAATTGTCTCTTCCATCTCATTCAACCCCACACCATATGAGTACTAAGGTTGACTGATCATCTCTACCAATGAATCAAGTGGAAGAGAAACACATACAATTGATGAAACTTAATATTCTGCTATGTAAAAATAAAGTGTTATGGCGGCATAAGAAATTAAATGACAAGGAGTATGACTATTACATCCTCTGCTTCCTTCTTAATACACTTGACCAAGGTAAAGAAGAGCAAGTATGAACTGTGTTCTTTACTACTACTGCTGGGACGGCTGGTACCCACATTGCCAATGGAAATGCTGCTACTAGTGGCTCCCACTTTGTGTCCCATGGAATGTTTTTTTTTTCTCACTACACTACAACATATTTTGCCAGAGTCACTTTTTCATTTTGGACACAAGTATAACATTTGCAAACCATTGTAACCCTGGAAAAATATGGAATCAACCAAAAATGTTAGGTAGGGTACATGTGATGGTCAAAAAAGCGAATACAACAATAGCCTGTTCATAAAATTGATGTGGCATGTATGTATTTCCAATTTGACAACTTAAAAAAGCAAGACTCTCACATTTAAATAATTACTTTTCAGATTTTTAGTTCAGAAGATTAAATCCACCTTACCAGAAAGGAAGATATAATGACAAATGTCAGTGGGTAGATACAAAGCTTTCAAATTCAGCAATGTGATACACTAGTTCTGGGGCGGCTGCTGGCTGCTACTATTAGCCTGGGAAGGGCCCAGTCTGGTAACACCAGCCCCATCAGTCTGTTTTACTTTGGCTAGTTATAAAAAAAATAGTTGCTGTATCATTTAAATAAGTACTTAAAATATTGGTGTGTGATCCATTCTATTTTTATAACTAGCCAAGGTAAAGCAGACAGCTGAGGGATACAGACTACAGTTGGCTGTGCTACCTGCGCTGGCAACCAAAAACAGGCGAGAGCCCATGTCATATTTTTTTGTATAATCTTTATTGTTCACAGCAGCATACAGGCAACTTTTGCATGCAATAAAGCTTACTGATTGGATGCAACCTTTCAACCAACTTTATTAGCATACGAATAGCACTTGAACTCCAAACTCTGAGACCCGGACACCTGCTGTTTGGTACACTCATATCTAGTAGTCAGTTGCATTACATTTCTGGAATTTTGTGATTTTTCATCTTTACAAGAAAAAAAACACGGTCTTTTAACAAACAAAAATGGCAAAAGAATTGCTAAATAAGATATCGCTCTTGCCTTGTTTATCTGAAAATCTAAACAGCCCACTTTCCATGACAGAAGAGCGTTAGTTTTAATATTTTTCCTCAGTAGGAAAATTATTATTCTGGGGCATTTAAACTATCCTTGTTCTGTAGGTCATAACATTTTTAAAAAAAGGTCTTAAAGGTTCTGTTTTGCAATATATAACGGATCAATGAATTCACAGCCACATAGACTCTAGAATTCCAGAGCTTCCCCATCTTTTGAATCTGTGCATTATTATTCACAGACTGACACTACCAGTCCCATTTTCTATGTTCATCAGCAATGCAGTAGTAGATTACATTCTGATTTATGCCCTACTTTTCCTATCTGTAAGGCTAGGGTCAGTTGACTGTACATTTTATCATCCAAGCTGTTCATGCTAATGACACTCTGATCAAACTCTGATCCAAGTTTCAGCATAGTGTGATCCGATTTCCATGGATGAGAGAATTGGAGCATACTGTGAGAAGTTGGAGAACAAAATTTCTCCATTTTCTCCATTAAGTGAGTCTGTGGAAATCGGACTGCATTCAGATGCCATTGATTGCAGGCCAATGTTTTCCATGCACCCATAGGCTTAAATTAGGTGACTGTCATCCGATTTCACAACATGCAGTGATTTTTTTCACTGACAGATTTTATTAGTAAAAATGGTCATCCCCCTGCCCCATGGAATAACAGTTGTTTGAGTGCTATTCGATAAAAAATTGGATAGCATTCATCCGATTAATACAGTGTTGTGACCCTGGCCAAATGATGAGTTGCACGCCCTGACCTTCTCTTCCTAGACTGTAAAATCTTAAAATGGCCACAGCTTTCCTTACCCTCATCTTTATAGTAACTGTTATAGTCATCCTTGATTGACTCGGTTAGATTATTTGATTTGATAGCTACAAAGTATTATAGTGAAGCGCCTGACATATAACTAAGCCTGCTCTCTGGCTGCTGCAATCTTAAGCAATGTGTGAAATGGCAGTGGACATTTGGAATCCACCAGGGACTATGCATATTGCATGCTTGCGGTCACATGGCTGCTTACTCCTAGAGTTAGCGCTGGAGAATCATGTCAACCTGCTGTGCATTCAATGCAAGAATTCACTAGTCTACAGTCATATAGAGTGACTGCAAACTTTTGTGTCAAACTTTGACAACCCCTTTAATAGTCAGTTTAGACAGGCCAATCACATTTCCCATGAGTATTGAATGACCAGTAATACAACAGTAACAGATAGTTCTGTGTGCATACGCTGCCACTGTTTAGTACAGCCCTATTTACACAGACCGATGTGCTGCCAAGTGCCAACAGTAAAGGTACCATCACACTAGGCGACGCTCCAGCGATCCCACCAGCAACCTGACCTGGCAGGGATTGCTGATGCGTCAATACACGGGTTGCTGGTGAGCTGTCAAACAGGCAGATCTCACCAGCAACCGGTGACCAGCCCCCAGCCAGCAGCGACGCGTGGAAGCGATGCTGCGCTTGGTAACTAGGGAAAATATTAGGTAACCAACCCGATATTTACCTTGGTTACCAGCGCACACCGCTTAGCGCTGGCTCCCTGCACTCCTAGCCAGAGTACACATCGGGTTAATTACCCGATGTGTAGTCTGGCTATGTGTGCATGTAAAAGGATAAGGCACAGCCAATATAGTGGAGGTATATCGAGGTGCACTTGTTGGTTTCCAAACCGTAAGTCAATCAAATAGATGCAAGGCACTCTCATGGGTTAATTTTCATATAATTTATTCAAAAATAGTCTTAAACATGTGACGTTTCAGCCACTAGGTGGCCTTCATCAGAAAACTGGTATCATAAACTGGCCAAAATTGGAGTGTCATGGCAACGGTGTCAACCTTATTAGAAGCAGTAGATTAGTGGATATAGCGCCCGCCTAAGAAGCATGAGGTCGCAAGTTCTAGTCCTGGTAAAGAATTTGACGCAGCATAGCGGTGGACACCATTGCCTTGACACTCCAATTTTGGCCAGTTTATGATACCAGTTGTCTGATGAAGGCCACCTAGTGGCTGAAACGTCACATGTTTAAGTCTATTTTGGAATAAATTATATGAAAATTAACCCTTGAGAGTGCTTTGTACCTATTTGATTGGCTATGTGTGCAGGGAGCAGTGAGCCGGCACTGACAGCATGAGAGCGGCGGACGCTGGTAGCGAAGCTAAATATCGGGTAACCAAGGAAAGGGTTTCTTGGTAACCCGATGTTTACCGTGGTTACCAGTGTCCGCAGAAGTCAGCTCCCTGCTCACTGCACATTCAGTTGTTACTCTCTCACTGTCGCACACAGCGATGTGTGCTTCACAGCGGCAGAGCAACAACTAAAAAATGGTCCAGGACATTCAGCAACAACCAGCAACCTCACAGCAGGGGCCAGGTTCTTGCTGGATGTCACACACAGCAACATCGCTAGCAACATCGCTGCTACGTCACAAAAGTTGTTCGTTAGCAGCGATGTTGCTAGCGATGTTGCTTAGTGAGACGTGGCCTTTATTTTCATGCAAAGTTAAAAAATGTTCAATCCAATTAACAAGCAATTTGATCTTCTGTTGAGTGATCGGCAGACTGATTACACTGATTACACTGGCCGATTTTAGCGACAAAAACATAACTAAGATAATAGGTCAGTGTAAATGTGCCTTCAGGCTACTTTCACATCTTCCTTAGTGAATTCCATTGTTTTTCTAAAAACCTGTGCTTGTATGACAGATTGTTGTATGCCCTGCAATACCTCAGTTTTGCAATAGATAGTGAAACAGGCGTCTTTCTAGGAACAGTTTTCCTAGGAACACAGCTTGGTTTTGCAGGAGGCCCAGCATGGCATCAATGGGGGCAAACCATTATCAACCATGGAGCCCGTCATGAATGTGGGACGGGCTCATGGGAGTTTGTGAGCCCATGCAATGCTATTAAAATGGATCCTGTCATTTCCCAAAATATTATTAAAATGTAGTTAAGGTGTTAATCTGCAGGTTAACAGCATTCTAAAGCCCAGTGGCTTTAAATACACTTTAGCACTGACTCACTGTGAGCTCAGCAGTGCATCACTCAGTGCTAGGGCATGTTTACAGATGCCACTCACTATGTACTGAGCAGTGACGGAAGCCACAGCTTTATGTCTGAAAGCTTGAGGCTGCTGGGAAGAATAAAGCTCATTTCCTCCTGATAGCCAGGTTTCACTGCAGTGGCCCTGTAGCTTTAGAATGCTATGAACCTGCAGATTAACCCCATACCTGCAGGATAATAACATTTTTTTTTAAATAACAGATTCCCTTGTAGTTGTAGTCTGCATGAGGTGAAGAGGGCTTGGATGTGTGGCTTAAAGGATAGAGCAGAGTCGAGGGTTACTCCAAGGCAACGAGCTTGTGAGACTGGAGAAAGTGAGCAACCATCAAGTTTGATGGAAAGGCTTGTTGGAGGAGTTGAGTGAGGAGGAGGAAAGACAATGAACTCTGTTTTGTCCATGTTAAGCTTTAAGAATCGCGCAGAGAAGAAGAATGAAATAGTGGACAGACATTGTGGAATTTTGGTTAATAGAGAGGTAATGTCAGGTCCAGAGAGGTAGATCTGTGTGTCATCGGCATAGAGATGATACTGAAAGTCGTGGGACTCTATGAGCTGTCCCAGGCCGAAGGTGTAGATGGAGAACAGCAGGGGTCCAAGAACTGAACCTTGGGGGACACTGATAGATAGGGGGCGAGATGAGGAAGTGATGTGAGAATGGGAGAGGCTGAAAGTTCGGTCGGTTAGGTATGAGTTTTGAATTTACTTCAGATTGCTAATGTTAAAGGCAAATAACAACCATGTATCACAGCCTTCATCTGCAGGACTGAGCTCCCAAACCCACTCTATACAGGAGTAAAATGACATACGGTAATGATGGGGTGCACAAAGGGGTTTATTTTTTCATTTGTCTGTTCCTAAAATTGGAAAGACAAATGGAATTCCCAGGCAAAGATGTGAAAGACCCTTCCCAGATTTCTTAAATGTGCCCAAACAAGCAAAGGTAAAAACACAAACACACATTACAATACACTATCATAGGCACACGCATCTTAGAAACAGACATTCAAAGAATTTTACAATTGCAGATACACAGACTTAGGGTACGCTTACATGAGCATATGAATCGGACAAATGCAATGTAAGAAAATCAGCTTTATTTTTAACCAGATTCTGGATGAGAGAAAAGTCGCAGTATGCTGCGATGGTCAGCGAGAGCCGTGTCATCTGCACCCATAGAAGTCTATGAGTGTGAGTGAAACATCGAACTGCACTTGGATAATATCTGCATGCAGTGTGATAATCGTATAAGCCGACAATGGAGGATATGAGGAGATTAATCCCTCCCTCTGTTCCGCAGCTCTCGTCCCCTCCTCCGCAGCTGTGATCCAATCACAGGATCGGATCACAGTGGCATGATACTCGGCTCACGCTGGCAGTAGAGCGGGAGCTGAGGGTCATTAGAAAATCGCATCCAATGCACTTGCATCGGATGTCACACCATCATGTGAATCGAGCCTTATATATACAGTATACTCAAATACTTTCAGTTCTGCATACATAAACAAACACACATACAGTATACACATACACTTACATCATTTTTATATCTTTGCATACATTCAAAACAAACTGATATTGGGCTTTGTATTTATTGTGCATTCATCTTGTAATTTTCCTGTGATTCCAGCACACCCTCTATCTTGTCTGTTGACCCTATGCAAGCCACCTTCTGGATTAACCCATTGGTTGCAGTAAGCATAACAAACATCCTTAGAAAATGCCTGTGGTTCCTCTTCATGTATCTGTGTGCTGTTTCTGACTTTCCACGTCCCTCTGGTCTGACCTACTAATTCTGTGGATTCCAGTGAACCCAAGTCCTTGCTCTTCCATGTGACTCCCAATTGACTGCATTAACTTTCTGGATCCATATATCCATCTTTACCTGCAGATTCTTGAGTTCACATCGCCAGGTGAGCCTAAAAATTACTATATTTTATATTATCTGTTCACCATCCACATTGAATTACACTGCAGTAGACTTGCTCTTACTCATTGACTTCTACAGTAGGGTTGTCTAGGCATGAATCTAGGCAAAGGTCAATATGAAGGAAAGGGAGGAGGTGACCTGTTACCATTACTTAATTTGAATGGTGGATTATGAATTATCTATTATGAATACAGGTGTTTTCTGTCATTGGCAGTTGTGACTATAATAAAAATGGTTGCTTAAAAGCCATACATGAAGAACGGTTATCAATGAGGTGTCAAGCTTTTTTGTCACTATAGATATTGCAAGAGTTCAATTTTTTTTTTTTTTTTTTTTAGTTCTAATGGTTTTAAATAGTTGCTTAAGCAGTTTTCACAAAACCATGTTTCAGTCAGTGTATGAACCGTGGTTTATTTACTGCCCATGTGTTTACCGATCTGGCTCAGTCAACAGCCTCATATATGCCTATAATGATGTAGGGTTCAAGTCAGAAGATACATGGCCTGTCTGTACATTGCCGTCAGTATTCAAATGTGAAACACAGACGTGTGAAACTGGCCTAAATGTGAAATAGCATTTAATGAATCATTACAACATACAAAGCCAGCCTGAATTTCTAGGTACTCTGGTGTTTTACCATGCTAATCACATGCTGTTTGTTTTGAGTGGTGCAAAATACTAAAAACAAGATTATGCAGTCTTTAGGAGTGACAGTTTACATACTCATTTTGTTTCTCTTAATGTTTTTACTCTGCAAATCTATAAGGAATATTGGAAATCACTAGTGTGTAGAAATGGGCACCATTAAAGCAGCATAACAATGGTATCTTATTTGTTGCGAGCATCTATTTTCAGCAGTGGGATCGTTTACCACAAATGGTCCATTCAGTCATGCCTCTATAACTACAATTACACTTTTTTCTTCAAAAAGCATCCTTTTTTAACTTGACCCTTTGAGAATAGTTCCTTCCAAGAAAAACACTTTCACAATCCTAGTAATAAACATAGATCAACATAACTTGCATGATAAAAGCCCATTAGGCAACATAATTAACTTTGTAGAATATGGAGTTTATAAATCACAATAGGATGCATATGAATAATGTATTGTTTTATTTCCAGCTATTGTAAATTTAAACTGTGAACTGAGCCAGGCTAGGCTCTAAGGTCTGTTGTATAAATCTTTGGCACAGCATTATAAGCAAGAAATTAATGGCACGTGGCTGGAAGTAATGGCGTGAGACTCTGAACATTCCTTCAGATCCTTACGGTAATGCACTTGAAATAAAATTGTGAGCGACTGAGAAGATGAGAAAACTTGATTCATTTTGACACTTAAAATGGAACAAATGGTAGCCATTAATTTAAAAAAGTAAAGAAACATATATTGTGTGTTGTCAATAACAGATAAATTGGAAATATAGTGAGCAAAAAACAAAAAAATAATGTATATATACAGTTGAAACCAGTGGTTTACATACACTATATAAAAAGACACATATGCATATTTTGCTTACTATCGATTAACTGTGAAACATGGGGAGGGTAGCATCATGTTGTGGGGTTGTTTTGCTGCAGGAGGGTTCTTCCCAAATAAATGGCATCATGGGGAAATACGATTATGTGACAATACTGAAACAACATCTCAAGACATCAACCAGGAACTTAAAGCTTCGGCGGAAATCGGTCTCCTAAATGGATGGACAATGACCAGAAACATCCTGCCAAACTAGTTACAAGTGGCTTAAGGATAACAAAGTCAATATTTTGGAGTGGCCATCTCAAAGCCCTGATCTCAATCCTAGTGAAAATGTGTGGGAAAGCTGAAAAGGTATGTGCAAGCAAGACGACCTAAAAACAAGGCTCAGTTAAACCAGTTCTGTCAGGAGGAGTGGGCCCAAATTCCTACCAACTATTGTGAGAAGCTTGTGGTTGGATATCCAAAATGTTTTACCCAAGCCATGCAGTTTAAGGGGAATGGTACCAAATACTAATGAAATGTACCGTATTTTTCCGCTTTATAAGACGCACCTGATTATAAGACGCACCCCCAAATTTGGTGAAGGAAAAGAGAATTTTTTTTTTTAATGTTAAATCGGGTCCATCTTATAATGCCAGTGTCTAACAAATCATATAGGGTACATGTCCCTCATAGCCCCATCCTAAAATTAGCCCCCTTAATCTGGATATGGCCCCCTTATATTGAATATAGCCCCCTTGTGCTGGCACACGTTTCCCTGTGCTGCCTATGGCCCCCTATGGATTGCACACGTTCCCTGTGCTGCCTATGACCCCCTATGGATTGCACACATTCCCCTGTGCTCCCTCTGGCCCCCCTATGGATTGCACACATTCCCCTTTGCTGCCTATGGCCCCCTATGGATTGCACACGTTCCCCTGTGCTGCCTATGGCCCCCTATGGATTACACACATTCCCCTGTGCTGCTTATGGCCCCCTATGGATTGTACACATTCCCCTGTGCTGCCTATGGCCCCCTATGGATTGCACACATTCCCCTGTGCTGCTTATGGCCCCCTATGGATTGCACACATTCCCCTGTGCTGCTTATGGCCCCCTATGGATTGAATACGTTCCCCTGTGCTGCCTATGTGCCCCTATGGATTGCACACATTCCTCTGATATCGCCCCCATGCTACTGCCCATAGTAAAATAAAACACTCTTTCCTTACCTCCTCCAGCGCTGATCTCCCTCCTGTCTCCCTCCGTGCTTCTGTTCCTCCACTTCCTGGTTCTTGGTGCCGGTCATGTGATCGGCACAGCAGAGTGAATTCATCTCTGCGTGCCTGATCACAGTGGAAGCAGGGACACCGGGGAGAAATGCTGGAGGAGGTAAGTAAAGCTTTTTTATTTTAGGATGAGCAGCAGCATGGGGGCCATATCTAACACAGGGGGGGCATGTGCCATCACAGTGGGATGCAGGCTCATATAATATGCACCGCTGCCCCAGCCCCTCACTGCGGTGCGGTTTCAGCACCACGGTGATGGACAGCGGCTGTGCATATTATATGAGCGGGTGCAAGAGATCTAACGCTGCTGTTCACCTGCCCCCAGCAGCGCTCCAGAGCGGACCCTGCAGTGTATACATATATATATACACACCCCCTCCCCCCCGTATATTCGTCTTATAAGACGCACCCCCTACTTTCCCCCAAAATTTGGGGGAACAAAAGTGCGTCTTATAAAGCAAAAAATACGGTATGTAAAGTTTTGACTTTACAGAAAGAAATAAAAATTTCTTTAAAATGTTTCTCTATCTCGTTATTCTGGAAAATATAAATAATTTTGGTAATCCTAATTGACCTAAAATGGGAAAGGTTTATTCTGAGTTCCTGTTAGTGATAAAAACATGCATATGTGTCTTTTTAGATAGTGTATGTAAACTTCTGATTTCAACTGTCCTATGTGATTATATCCTAACATGAGTAAACTAGTAGTATTTTAAGCTTATTTCATAAATTTAAGTTTTTCAAACGCACATAATAAAAATGCAAATGAGATACTGTAAATGAAAAAGCACACTGATCAAAATTAGAGAATACTTTTAGATACCTGCAAATTACTGACATTAATCTGGCACCTGGTGCTAATTTCCTTAACTGTCTGACAAACCTTATGTAACTGGCAGCCTAACTTTTCAGTTTGCACTGACTTTGCAAAAATGGTGTGCCGTTCCACAGTGACTGAAACCCCTCAGCAGCAGGTTGTCTAGATGAAGGTCAAATTAGTGACCCTATCAGCCATAGCAAGACACGTTGGTCATTCCAAGTCTGTGATTTTGAGCATATTGCATTTTTACAACACCACAAACTCTTTCAAGTCCTACAAAAATGCTGGTTGACCTCAAAAGACAAATTGAAGAGAGGACAGTATAATGTGGTGTATCTCCATGGGTAATCGTTTTAACACTGCAGCTGGAATTGCTTGCCAGTTCAGCACTGAACAGGGTAAGGATCTATGTCTACAGTGTCACGACATTTAAGCACATTTGGACTGAAAGCCCACTCTGCAGTGACCAAAGCTCTCATTAGCAGAAAGAATCAAAAGGCTAGACTCAACGTTGGTGAGGAGCATTTTGTGTGGACAGAGGAGAAGTGGTCCCCAGTTCATTTTAGTGATGAAAGCAAGTTAAATTTATTTGGGTCTGATGGGAAACATTATATTTGCCGACAAACTGTGGAAAGACTGAAGCCAATGTGTGTTAAGAAGTCAGTGAAAGGTGGTAGAGGAAGTGTCATGGTTTGGGGAATGTTTTATGTAGCAGGAATTCGACCTCTCATACAGCTACATGGCAGAGTGAATGCAAGTATGTATCAAAACCTTCTTCAACAACATTTGGTTCCTTACTTGCATTCAATCAGCCATCAATTTTCATGCAGAACAATGTTCTCTCTGACATAGCAGTACCTGGAAACAGAAAACATTGTAATAATGAAATGGTCAGCGCAGGCTCCTGATCTAAACCCAATAGAAAAACTCCGGAAAATCCTTGGCCAAAAATCCCACAACAATGAAAGGACTGTAGACGATACTTTAAGAAAATTGGTTCATAATCACACCAGAGCAGTGTGACAGACTAGTGATGTCCTGTAACTGAATAGAATAACTGAAGTGAGCACTAATATATATATATGAGTGCAAGCCAAAAATACATACTATATATAAGAATAAGGCTGCACATCAAACTTAGATAATGGTATAATGCCTCAAGCATATGGAAAAATATTGGAATATACAATGAAAAATGCTACTTGCTAATTTGAACATGTGAATAATGAATTGCATACCTGCTATGAATATTAGGAAAAAGGAGATATTTAGCAATCGCATTGATCAATGTAACTGAGCCCCAAAACCTCGTCAAGGTATATCTCTATATTGGGGTCCCTAGCTCTGTGACCCTAACTGTGTGTCATCTCATTGCAATTAAAAACTGCTATGGGTGGAGAGGGGTAACTAAGGACTTTCTTATATAGGAGATGGAAAAAACATGGCCGAAAGGGGCGGAGCTGTGTTCACATTCAGAAAAAAAACTACATATAACTGAATAGAATAACTGAAGTGAGCACTAATATATATATATGAGTGCAAGCCAAAAATACATACTATATATAAGAATAAGGCTGCACATCAAACTTAGATAATGGTATAATGCCTCAAGCATATGGAAAAATATTGGAATATACAATGAAAAATGCTACTTGCTAATTTGAACATGTGAATAATGAATTGCATACCTGCTATGAATATTAGGAAAAAGGAGATATTTAGCAATCGCATTGATCAATGTAACTGAGCCCCAAAACCTCGTCAAGGTATATCTCTATATTGGGGTCCCTAGCTCTGTGACCCTAACTGTGTGTCATCTCATTGCAATTAAAAACTGCTATGGGTGGAGAGGGGTAACTAAGGACTTTCTTATATAGGAGATGGAAAAAACATGGCCGAAAGGGGCGGAGCTGTGTTCACATTCAGAAAAAAAACTACATATAACTGAATAGAATAACTGAAGTGAGCACTAATATATATATATGAGTGCAAGCCAAAAATACATACTATATATAAGAATAAGGCTGCACATCAAACTTAGATAATGGTATAATGCCTCAAGCATATGGAAAAATATTGGAATATACAATGAAAAATGCTACTTGCTAATTTGAACATGTGAATAATGAATTGCATACCTGCTATGAATATTAGGCCATGTTTTTTCCATCTCCTATATAAGAAAGTCCTTAGTTACCCCTCTCCACCCATAGCAGTTTTTAATTGCAATGAGATGACACACAGTTAGGGTCACAGAGCTAGGGACCCCAATATAGAGATATACCTTGACGAGGTTTTGGGGCTCAGTTACATTGATCAATGCGATTGCTAAATATCTCCTTTTTCCTAATATTCATAGCAGGTATGCAATTCATTATTCACATGTTCAAATTAGCAAGTAGCATTTTTCATTGTATATTCCAATATTTTTCCATATGCTTGAGGCATTATACCATTATCTAAGTTTGATGTGCAGCCTTATTCTTATATATAGTATGTATTTTTGGCTTGCACTCATATATATATATTAGTGCTCACTTCAGTTATTCTATTCAGTTATATGTAGTTTTTTTTCTGAATGTGAACACAGCTCCGCCACTTTCGGCCATGTTTTTTCCATCTCCTATATAAGAAAGTCCTTAGTTACCCCTCTCCACCCATAGCAGTTTTTAATTGCAATGAGATGACACACAGTTAGGGTCACAGAGCTAGGGACCCCAATATAGAGATATACCTTGACGAGGTTTTGGGGCTCAGTTACATTGATCAATGCGATTGCTAAATATCTCCTTTTTCCTAATATTCATAGCAGGTATGCAATTCATTATTCACATGTTCAAATTAGCAAGTAGCATTTTTCATTGTATATTCCAATATTTTTCCATATGCTTGAGGCATTATACCATTATCTAAGTTTGATGTGCAGCCTTATTCTTATATATAGTATGTATTTTTGGCTTGCACTCATATATATATATTAGTGCTCACTTCAGTTATTCTATTCAGTTATATGTAGTTTTTTTTCTGAATGTGAACACAGCTCCGCCCCTTTCGGCCATGTTTTTTCCATCTCCTATATAAGAAAGTCCTTAGTTACCCCTCTCCACCCATAGCAGTTTTTAATTGCAATGAGATGACACACAGTTAGGGTCACAGAGCTAGGGACCCCAATATAGAGATATACCTTGACGAGGTTTTGGGGCTCAGTTACATTGATCAATGCGATTGCTAAATATCTCCTTTTTCCTAATATTCATAGCAGGTATGCAATTCATTATTCACATGTTCAAATTAGCAAGTAGCATTTTTCATTGTATATTCCAATATTTTTCCATATGCTTGAGGCATTATACCATTATCTAAGTTTGATGTGCAGCCTTATTCTTATATATAGTATGTATTTTTGGCTTGCACTCATATATATATATTAGTGCTCACTTCAGTTATTCTATTCAGTTATATGTAGTTTTTTTTCTGAATGTGAACACAGCTCCGCCCCTTTCGGCCATGTTTTTTCCATCTCCTATATAAGAAAGTCCTTAGTTACCCCTCTCCACCCATAGCAGTTTTTAATTGCAATGAGATGACACACAGTTAGGGTCACAGAGCTAGGGACCCCAATATAGAGATATACCTTGACGAGGTTTTGGGGCTCAGTTACATTGATCAATGCGATTGCTAAATATCTCCTTTTTCCTAATATTCATAGCAGGTATGCAATTCATTATTCACATGTTCAAATTAGCAAGTAGCATTTTTCATTGTATATTCCAATATTTTTCCATATGCTTGAGGCATTATACCATTATCTAAGTTTGATGTGCAGCCTTATTCTTATATATAGTATGTATTTTTGGCTTGCACTCATATATATATATTAGTGCTCACTTCAGTTATTCTATTCAGTTATATGTAGTTTTTTTTCTGAATGTGAACACAGCTCCGCCCCTTTCGGCCATGTTTTTTCCATCTCCTATATAAGAAAGTCCTTAGTTACCCCTCTCCACCCATAGCAGTTTTTAATTGCAATGAGATGACACACAGTTAGGGTCACAGAGCTAGGGACCCCAATATAGAGATATACCTTGACGAGGTTTTGGGGCTCAGTTACATTGATCAATGCGATTGCTAAATATCTCCTTTTTCCTAATATTCATAGCAGGTATGCAATTCATTATTCACATGTTCAAATTAGCAAGTAGCATTTTTCATTGTATATTCCAATATTTTTCCATATGCTTGAGGCATTATACCATTATCTAAGTTTGATGTGCAGCCTTATTCTTATATATAGTATGTATTTTTGGCTTGCACTCATATATATATATTAGTGCTCACTTCAGTTATTCTATTCAGTTATATGTAGTTTTTTTTCTGAATGTGAACACAGCTCCGCCCCTTTCGGCCATGTTTTTTCCATCTCCTATATAAGAAAGTCCTTAGTTACCCCTCTCCACCCATAGCAGTTTTTAATTGCAATGAGATGACACACAGTTAGGGTCACAGAGCTAGGGACCCCAATATAGAGATATACCTTGACGAGGTTTTGGGGCTCAGTTACATTGATCAATGCGATTGCTAAATATCTCCTTTTTCCTAATATTCATAGCAGGTATGCAATTCATTATTCACATGTTCAAATTAGCAAGTAGCATTTTTCATTGTATATTCCAATATTTTTCCATATGCTTGAGGCATTATACCATTATCTAAGTTTGATGTGCAGCCTTATTCTTATATATAGTATGTATTTTTGGCTTGCACTCATATATATATATTAGTGCTCACTTCAGTTATTCTATTCAGTTATATGTAGTTTTTTTTCTGAATGTGAACACAGCTCCGCCCCTTTCGGCCATGTTTTTTCCATCTCCTATATAAGAAAGTCCTTAGTTACCCCTCTCCACCCATAGCAGTTTTTAATTGCAATGAGATGACACACAGTTAGGGTCACAGAGCTAGGGACCCCAATATAGAGATATACCTTGACGAGGTTTTGGGGCTCAGTTACATTGATCAATGCGATTGCTAAATATCTCCTTTTTCCTAATATTCATAGCAGGTATGCAATTCATTATTCACATGTTCAAATTAGCAAGTAGCATTTTTCATTGTATATTCCAATATTTTTCCATATGCTTGAGGCATTATACCATTATCTAAGTTTGATGTGCAGCCTTATTCTTATATATAGTATGTATTTTTGGCTTGCACTCATATATATATATTAGTGCTCACTTCAGTTATTCTATTCAGTTATATGTAGTTTTTTTTCTGAATGTGAACACAGCTCCGCCCCTTTCGGCCATGTTTTTTCCATCTCCTATATAAGAAAGTCCTTAGTTACCCCTCTCCACCCATAGCAGTTTTTAATTGCAATGAGATGACACACAGTTAGGGTCACAGAGCTAGGGACCCCAATATAGAGATATACCTTGACGAGGTTTTGGGGCTCAGTTACATTGATCAATGCGATTGCTAAATATCTCCTTTTTCCTAATATTCATAGCAGGTATGCAATTCATTATTCACATGTTCAAATTAGCAAGTAGCATTTTTCATTGTATATTCCAATATTTTTCCATATGCTTGAGGCATTATACCATTATCTAAGTTTGATGTGCAGCCTTATTCTTATATATAGTGATGTCCTGTGGCTGCAGATGTGCTGAAGTCATTCAAAGCAAAGGCCTGTACACTTCCTACTGATTGATGACTGTTGTGACTTTCAGAAAATGTGGTTATAACTTTCTCTGTGCTACAGTTATTGTTTTCTCTAATTATCATCATCATGTTTTGGGCAAAATAAAGGGTTTATGGTGATAAACTTTGTATATTTCGTAAAACACTGTGCTAGTGGCACGGTGTACCCCTTACAAAAAAAGCTTAAAATATGATCAATGTAGATTATATTTCCGAAAAAAGTAAATGATGATACATTGTTCTCCAATTTTGATTTCCAGTGTGCATATAGTATATCATTTTACTCAGAGAACCAGTCTGGCTAATTAGAAATTTGTTTATAAAATGTAGATTTAAAGGGAATTTGTCACCAGATTTGATCTTTGCTACCTCATCTGACAGCAGCTTAATGTAGAGAGAGCGAGACATTGGTTTCAACAATGTATTACTTAGTTTACCTAGTAAAGCAGTTGTGACACAATCAAAGTTCTTAGATGTAACATGTAGCAGAGCACAGAAAGCTAAGCCCAGCCACACTACAGGTCTTGGTGTACAATGTTTATACAGGGAAGCCCATTCATTTTTTTTTAATTATTTAAAAAAATAATTAAAAAAAATGTGTGGGCTCCCGCCGTATTTTGATCATCAGTCAAGTAAAACAAGGCAGCTGGGGGCTTGGTTTCTCAGCGTGGTAAGGCCCAAGCGTTCTGGGCTCTCCACGCTAAAAACCACAGCCTGTAGCCAACTTTGGAAATGGCACATTATTTCTTAACGCCATTAGCGGTGGCACGCTGGGTAATAAAGAGGTTAATACCAGCTTTGTATTCTCAGCTGGTACTAAGCCCGAAATTCATGGTGTCATGCCAAATTAGACATGGCCACTCTTATTGTCTAGTAAACAGTTAAAAAACAACCCAACACATAATTTTTTTTATTAGAAATAAAACAAAAAAATGTAGAGACTCCATTTTTATTATAAAAAAATCCTTAGTCCGACATACTCCACAGAGAGAGCAACATCAGCTCTGCTTCATGGCTCTGTACAGACAAGTGTCGGTACAGAGCGAGCAGCAGCGAGAGCAATGTCAGCTCTGCTTCATCACTCTGTACAGACAAGCATCTCTATAGCGCGAGATGCAGGATGGCAGTGAGGGTATGATTCCACTTGCATATGACTCCTGCGAGTCTCGCATCGGTATCACCTGGCATGGGGCACATTCTCCTGACAGATACACCTCAGCTGCATGGAAATACATGCAACCGACTTACTACTGTCAGGAGAGTGTGTGCTGTGCCGGGTGATTCACACAGTGACAGTGAAAGTTAAATCGAGTCCATGGCTAAGCCATGGACTCGGGTGAACCCTGACGTCACCGGGAACATAGCCAAAAACAGCCGAAGACTGCCGAGTGATGAGCAGTGCAGTGAATACCGCCAGAAGTTAAGGATCAAACCCGGAAGCAGAAGCGGCCGGGAGACAAGGTCTGCAGGATGCGTAGGGGGACCTCTATGAATAATGACAATGTTTATTATTAACTATATTTTTTATTTACAGCTCCCCTGCCCCATTCCATTACTGTAAAGTCCAAGTTCAGGGTTCGTACGCAAGTTTGCGTTATCGCTGACCCCGAACACGGATTTTACAAAAAGTTCAGGCAAGGCTCCTGATCCTGAACATTGGGTGGTTCGCCCATCACTACTCACATTTATTTTTACCATTTATTTTAGTTTGACTGTTATTACCACTAGGTCTTGCTACACAAAACTTTTCTTTGCATTTATTTAGGTATTATGGGCATGATCATTTTATTGAATGATCTCCTAACAATCAGGCTATTCCGTATTCATACATTATGGGCTTTACTGTATGGTTCTTGCCGAACCACCTGCATTGAACAATACTTTCAGAATTCTATAGCGGATTGGTCATTTTGTGCACATAGTGGTTCCTACCTTGGCGGGCAGGAGCCTGTTATGGTGTACCATGTTGCTTGCCATATTTGTCCCTCATATAGGGATTGATGGGGATAAGTAGACATTGTATGACCAGTTATTTATAAGATAAACCTGTCTTTCTCGCCCCGCTGGTGTTCTTTCATCTTTGGATCAAACGCAGGTTTGCCACATAGTTTCTGCATTTTCCTCCACATTTTGTGATTCAATAATTTTTATTAGGTTTTCAAAGTTTATAGTCCTCCACATTTTGAACATTTTGTCCTTCACTCCAGTAAAGTTGATTCTTCCTGCTACAACCATTTTGTTAGCAAGACCAAGTTTTATAATCAGTAAATGAGTTTTTACGGGCATACCACCCTTTGTGAGTTATAATTCCTGGAATGATTGTCTTGTTTAATAGCATATTTTCTCTGTAAGCTTTAAATAGGTCCTGGGATTCCATCAGTTTTACCCTGAAGACCAAATGGTGCCCCATCTATTATAGGCACATGCGTGTGTTGCATCTACTGCATAAAAAGTGGTGTCAAACTACTCCCTACCTCCCTAGATAAATACATTACAGGGTATAATTTACAAAAAAGACATTTATGGGGTTTTTCTGTTGTTCTTGAAACCCAAAGGCTCTGCAAATATGAGAATCTATTCCAAATACAGCCAAATTGGCTTTCCAAAATTCAAATTTTGCTTCTTTCATTCTAAACCCCTCTATTTGTACAAGCAGAGGTTTCCAACCAAATATGGGGTATCACCGCACTCATAAGAAAGTGGGTAAAAAACTGTGGGGTCCAAGTTTTGTAGCTACCTCTTCAAAAAGTGAGAAACTTGATGCTAAATCAATATTTTTGTGAAAAAAATGAAAATTTTTAATATGACGGCCTAATGTTATCAAATTCTGTGAAGTACCTGTGGGTCCAAAATGTTCACTGTACCCCTATATACAGTAGAAGCTTTAAGGGGTCTAGTTTCCAAAATGTGGTAACTTGTGGGAGGTTTCTGCTGTTTAGGTACCTTAGGGGACCTGAAAATTCAACATGGTGCCCACTATCTGCTTTCCAAAATTCAAATATTGCTCCATCCCTTCCAAGGTCTGCCATTTGTCCAAACAGAACTTTTTGACAACATGTGAGGTATTGCCACACTCATAAGAAAGTGTGTAACAAACTGTGGGGTCCAATTTTTGGTGTTACCTCTTGAAAAAGTAAGAAAATTGGTGCTAAAACAACAATTTTAGGTAAATTATTATTATTATTATTATGTTTTTTTAAATTCCACATTGCTTTAGTTCCTATGAAGCACATGAAGGGTTAATAAACTTCTTGGATGTGGTTTTGAGTACTTTGAGGGGTGCAGTATTTAGAATGGGGTCACTTTTGGGTATTTTCTATCATTTAGGCTTCTCAAAGTCACTTCAAATGTGATATGGGCCCTAAAAAAATGGTTTTGTAAATTTTGTTGAAAAAATTAGAAATTGATGATAAGCTTTGAACCCTTCTAACTTCCTAACCCCAAAAAATGTTGTTTCAAAAATTGCACTGATGTAAAGTAAAGATGTGGAAAATGTTATTTATTAACTATTTTGTGTGACATAAATCTCTGATTTAAGGGAATCTAAATTAAAATTTGAAAATTGCGAAATTTTCAAAATTTGTCAAATTTCCATTTCTTTCATAAATAAAAGCAAAAATAAAAGCAAAAAATATCATCCTAAATTTACCACTATCATGAAGTACAATATATCTTGAAAAAACCTTCTCAGAATCACCAGGATCCACTGAAGCGTTCCAGAGTTATAACCTTTGAAAATGACACTGCTCAGAATTGCAAAAAATGGTCTGGGTATTAACTGCAAAACTCATTTTGTCCTTAAAGGGAACCTGTCACCAGATGTTTATAATACTTACCTAACGGTCGGTGCAGCGCAAACTGGTCGGATGGGCGTCTCAGTTCTCTGGGTCCCGTGCCTCCTCTTTCGACCATCTTTGTCCTCCTTCTGAAGCTAGTGTTGATGATGCGTTCTACATCATCTCCACTAGCTGACATTGAGGTCTTGCACAGGCGCACTTTGATCTGCCCTAAGCCCACCCATCCAACCAGTCTGCTCCGCACCATCCGTTAGATAATTATTATAACAATTCGGTGACAGGTTCACTTTAAGGCTCGGTTCCACTTGCATTTTGCACAGACGAGTGCAATCGAAATAATATCGGATTGCTCTCACTCTAGTGCAAAACTATGGGGCAGTGTCCATCTGCAATTGATTTCTCATGCTATCGTGGCATGCGGAATGAATCGCAGCATGCTGCGTTTGGCAGCAAGTCTCAGCTCACGCATCCCCATACAACTCTATGGGAGCGTGTAAAACATCGCACTGCACTCGAATGTAGTTTGAGTGCAGTGTGATATACTCAGAGACTGGCAGCGAAAGAGATGGGGAGAAAGTGTTCCTCCCTCTTCTCTGTACCTATGACGCGATCGCAAGATCGCATCACAGTCACATAACCTTCGACTGATGCTCGCAGCAGAGGATCACTAGCATATCGCTTCCGATGCTCTCACATCGGAAGCTATGCACAAGTGGAA
Source organism: Anomaloglossus baeobatrachus (assembly GCF_048569485.1). Classification (NCBI taxonomy): domain Eukaryota; kingdom Metazoa; phylum Chordata; class Amphibia; order Anura; family Aromobatidae; genus Anomaloglossus; species Anomaloglossus baeobatrachus. The sequence continues at coordinate 409,995,141 of NC_134356.1, forward strand.
CCGTACCCTAAGGGGTTAAATCCTTTTGGGGTTTTTTATGTAACTTTATTGTAAAAACGGTAAAAATTACTAAATGAAAAATGGAATATACATTTGTTATCTTAAAATAGTAATATGAAGCTAAAAAAGCTATTACACACTTGAAACATTTACAATGCTTGTGTTTGTAATCTAAAACGTGCACTTGAATCAAATTAATTATATATACTGCAAAGATATAACTGCCACTGACAGGCAAACAGTCTACTTTATAATGCAAATTCCTTTTTACAACAATTATAAAATGTGTTAATTTGATCTTCAAGTGACAAAGAAACTTTCTGCAGGCTCATTATCTTAAATAGCTTTTAAATAGACGTATTGCACAGTTTAGGGCTTATATAACATTTTTTCCTGTCTCTGGTTGCCATACACAGCAGATGCCATTTTACACCTACAGTTCATCTCCTGATTAACAATTTGCTGAAATAATGAACATCTGAAAGAGCTTGCTGATATAGATTGATAGAGGTTTAAAAGTATAATTTTGTTCACTTGCTCAGAAATAAACACTTATTTGCCAGAACATTAAAACCCAATATAGTGTTAATACATATCATGGTGCTAAAAGAAATTCTGTCTAGAGATGATCGAACCCATCTGCAGAGAATTAACTTTGAGTTGAATTTCCTTAGATTCATAGGTTGTCATGAAATTGTGGTTCGAGTAGAGCAAGGGAGAAAAAAAAAAATCAACTCCAGTTCACACACTGCTGAAGGGTCACATAGTCCACTGTTGATATCAGGCATCCTTGCAGCTTTCACATCACATGGTTATGCACAGCCAATTGGAGGACTATAAAAAGTCAATATAAAAGATTGGTGCCAGCTAAGAGGCGCAATTTTACAACGTAGAGATAGACTGCACAGCTCATTCAAATAGGGACAGAAAAAGGACAATATCGGATTATGTACTAGAGTTTAACCCCTTTATGATCTATGACGTACTGGTACGTCATATTTTTAGGTCACTTAATGACCAAAAACGTACCAGTATGTCATGACGATCACAGGGGTTCCTGTGCCGTACCCCTGCGGGTTACTGGATGATCTTACCCATAGGACTCTCACTTCCAGGAGTGAGCCACATGCCGCTCCCAGCAGCGATCGTGGCATTCAGGAGGCAAAGAAAGGAATCGCTTACCTTTCCCTTGCAATCAGGTACCTGTAATTCAATCACAGTTACCCGATAACTGCCATGGTAACCCTGGATTATCACCATGACTATCCCAAGTTACTGAGCTACATATCTCCTCACAGACCATGCTTTATGCATTGGGTGTGAGGCGAAGTGTGAGAGCTGCTGCTGCAGCTCTGACAATTATAATCCACTGCAGTGATCTAGCACTGCAGGAGATTATAACAGTGATCAGATCACTGAAAGCTAGTGTCCCATAAAAGGACTAAGTAAAAAAGTAAAAATAAAGTAAAAAAATTATAAGTATTAAAAAAAAAAAAAAAATTGGTGATAATAAACCAAAAAAGTTCCAAAATATATGTATATTTATGTAAAACAAACCAAAAAAAACTAGACATATTTGGTATTGCTGCATCTGTGGCAACCCGAGCTATAGGTGCAGTAGGTATTGGTTGTCTAGTACACATAATTGCACTCTTTTAGGCTATGTGCCCACGGGAGCTTGTTTCTGCGGATTTTGCCGCGGAAAACCTGTGGATTTTTCTGGATTTTCCAGAAAAATCCGCAGGTTTTAGCATGTACAATCACTCACCATGTTATCCTATGGGACAATGGGAGTGCTGTGTCCACGCTGCGGAAAGTGCGGCTGCAGAACATGCTGCAGATGTAGGCATCCGCATGTATAATTGCATGTCAATTATTCATGCGGAATTACCTGCGGATGTCCCGGCCCTCCGCTATGGAGATAAGAGGCCGGGACGTCCGCAGGTAAATCGCATGAATGTCCGCATGTTTCCCGCAGCTATTCCGCTTTAATCTAGCAGCTAAAAATAGCTGCGGATGCCGGCGGGCAGCTGCGGGAAACATGCGCTCGTACCTTCGGATACATCCGCAGGTACAAGCGCCCGTGGGCACATAGCCTTAGATTTGTAAACCTGAGAACCTTATGAACAGCGTTTGCCCCAAATATAATTTTTTTTGGAACATGGATTATTTACTATCTGTCAGCTGAGGATGCAGTCGTTAACATTGGAACAGTGCGTACTATTTACTCCTTTTTCTACTGCAAATAACCTGCGATTCATTTACCCAAATTGTTTTTGGCCCAGTGTTATTATAAATTCTGGTTGACATTGACCTTGTATATGTATTACTTTCTGCACAGAATCACTTTATATCTATTATATTAATTAAGCACTTTAGAGGTTGATCTTTTGTGGATGACACCCTGTTGCACTGGTAGGGAGGGATATACAAAGGAGAGTTATCGTGGAGCGAGGGGCACAAAGAACTTAGGGTGCTAAACTTCCACTGATAGGTAGCCTGAAAGTAGGGACAGGAGATTTCTGTTCCCCTTCTTGGCTCGAACCCCTCACAATCCTGGGCTCACACATCTGTGAAAGCACTACATATTCACTCCCACCAAAAACAGGTATCCGTGTGCTCACGGTGCACAACACCATTTTTGTTGAGTATGTCTTGTTTGTTGACTATACAGACAGTTTTTAATATTTAATTAATAAAATTTATTTTCAGAGGGATTTTTGGTTTTGCGATTGTTATAGATGTGCTCCTAAAAATCTACATTTAATTTTTTAATAGTTAGTATTTTGTAAATCCACTTTTGGCTGTCAACACTGCTTGAATCCTTCTGGGCATGCGCTCGATCAGACTCAAGCATGTCTTGACCCAAATCTGAACTCAGCTCTCTTCTACATGTTTCCAGTGTTGGTGCATGGTGGCCGATTTATTTGGGTATGTGTACAGCGTTTTCTTCACCTCTTCACATGAAAGTTTGATTGGATTGAGGTCTGGTGACTGTGGGAGCCAATCCAGTACCTCAACTTAATTGTCATTGAACCACTTCTTTGCAAAATTCAAAGCATGCTTTGCGTCATTGAGCTGCTGGAACACTATTTATTTTACTCAGTTATATAGCGCTATTACAGCACTTTACAGATGTGATCAACACTATCCCCATTGGGGCTCACAGTCTAAATTCCAAATCTTTGGAGTATGGGTGGAAACCGTTGTACCTGGTGGAAACCCACACAAACATGGGGAGAAGATACCAACTCGTTCATGCTTCTTCATGATTTTTCAGGCCACCAATCTAGATTTATATAATTTGCATCACACAGTGCTTGCATGGATGTCTGTGATCTCACAATTACAAAGCATATGAGCCACCTCCACTGCCATACTTGTTGTGCCAAAACTGATAAACCTTGTGATAAGCCAAATTGTTGACTCTTATATTTTGCCTGGACTTACATCTTTTGGATTTTGAATGGTTATATATCCTTAATTGCAATTAATAAATAATAAATTAATTAATAATAAATTAATAAATGCATATTCTTCCAACTGTCATGGCATTCACATGATGCGGTTTGGCAATATTCTTGATCGAGAGACCACTATCCATGATCCGGATGATACTATTTCTCTTTTCTTGGGAAAACTTCTTCATGGCTGCTCCTTGATTTGAATCAGTGACCTTTTACTTGAAAATCAACCTAATAACAGACAGACCTACTATGGAATGTGAGAACAGGCTGTAATTAGTAGAGTTGAGCGCGGTTCGCGGTTCGTGGTTCTCCAGTTCTAGGCTCGAGTGATTTTTGGGCTGTTCGAGATCGAACTAGAACTCGAGGTTTTTGCTAAAAGCTCGATAGTTCTAGAAACGTTCGAGAACGGTTCTAGCAGCAAAAAGCAGGGCATTTTACAGCTACAGTGTGCAGGAGCCATCGCTGGCAGCCTGCCACAAGCTGGTAACCAAGATAAACATCGGGTATCCAAGCAAAGCGCTTTGGTTAGTAACCCGATGTTTATCTTAGTTATGTGCAGGAAGCCCACACTTCCCGCTCAGCTCGCTCCGCCCCCTCCTGCCCGCGGCATGTATACATACATATACACACACACACACACACACACTCTCACTCACGCACACCCCCCCCCCCCCCTCCCAGCTACAGTGTGCAGGAGCCATCGCTGGCAGCCTGCCACAAGCTGGTAACCAAGATAAACATCGGGTATCCAAGCAAAGCGCTTTGGTTAGTAACCCGATGTTTATCTTAGTTACGTGCAGGAAGCCCACACTTCCCGCTCAGCTCGCTCCGCCCCCTCCTGCCCGCGGCATGTAAACATACATATACACACACACACACATTCTCACACACGCACCCCCCCCCCCGCTCGGCTTACCTGCGGTGATGAAGTCCCGCCATCCCGACCTCAGCGCTGTCACTTTCCTCCATGGCCGCCGCTTGTCACATCACCTATCGCTTCCGACCCGAGACTGACACTGGCGGTGACGTCACGGACCTCTCGCGATACTTGATGTGAAGGCGCCGGTCATTGACCTCAGTGACAGGGGCTGTCGGCAGTGCTGGAGATCAGCGCAGGTAATGTACCTCGCTGACAGCAGCACTTGTCACCCCCCTGCAGTGACCTGGGCTGACCCATTGATGTTAGCTCAGGTCACTGCATTGCTCTCCCAGCCAATGGGGAACATCCTGCTCTTCATTGACTGGGACAGTGTGGATCGTCATGGCAGCCCCTTGGATTACACCAGACCTGGATTTGTTTTTCAATCTAATAAATTGGTTAAAGAGGGAATGTTTTGGGGAGTGTTTTTTTCAAATAAAAATGTGTTTGTCGTCTATTTTTTTTTATTACTGACTGGGTTGGTGATGTCGGGTATCTGATAGACGCCTGACCTCACCAACCCCAGGGCTTGATGCCAGGTGACATTACACATCTGGTATTAACCCCATATATTACCCCGTTTGCCACCGCACCAGGGCGCGGGATGAGCTGGGGCGAAGCACCAGGATTGGCGCATCTAATGGATGCGCCACTTCTGGGGCGGCTGCGGCCTGCTATTTTTAGGCTGGGGAGATTCCAATAACCATGGACCTCCCTAGTCTGAGAATATCAGGCCCCAGCTGTCTGCTTTACCTTGGCTGGTGATCCAATTTTGGGGGACCCCTACGTGTTTTTTTTTTTTTAATTATTTATTTAATTTAAAATAACAGCGTGGGGTGCCCTCAGTTTTGGATTACCAGCCAAGGTGAGGTTGCCAGCTGTGGTCTGCAGGCTGCAGCCGTCTGCTTTACCCTAGCTGGCTACAAAACTAGGGGGAACCCTACGTCATTTTTTTTTCATTTTTTTGGCTAAATACAAAGCTAAGCACCCCTTAGTGCCACATGAAAGGTACCAAAGGGTGCTCCACTTTTTCTCCATTTTTTTCTCCACTTTTTCTCCACTTTTTTCTCCACTTTTTTCTCCACTTTTTTCTTCACTTTTTTCTCCTCTTATGCTCCACTTTTTTCTCCACTTTTTCTCCTCTTATGCTCCACTTTTTCTCCACTTTTTCTCCACTTTTTCTCCACTTTTTCTCCTCTTATGCTCCACTTTTTCTCCACTTTTTCTCCTCTTAATCTCCACTTTTTCTCCACTTTTTCTCCTCTTATGCTCCACTTTTTCTCCACTTTTTCTCCACTTTTTCTCCTCTTATGCTCCACTTTTTCTCCACTTTTTCTCCTCTTAATCTCCACTTTTTCTCCACTTTTTCTCCACTTTTTCTCCTCTTATGCTCCACTTTTTTCTCCACTTTTTCTCCTCTTATGCTCCACTTTTTCTCCGCTTTTTCTCCACTTTTTCTCCACTTTTTCTCCACTTTTTCTCCTCTTATGCTCCACTTTTTCTCCACTTTTTCTCCACTTTTTCTCCTCTTATGCTCCACTTTTTCTCCACTTTTACTCCTCTTATGCTTCACTTTTTCTCCACTTTTTCTCCACTTTTTCTCCACTTTTTCTCCTCTTATGCTCCACTTTTTCTCCACTTTTTCCCCTCTTAATCTCCACTTTTTCTCCACTTTTTCTCCTCTTATGCTCCACTTTTTCTCCACTTTTTCTCCACTTTTTCTCCACTTTTTCTCCACTTTTTTCTCCACTTTTTCTCCTCTTATGCTCCACTTTTTCTCCACTTTTTCTCCACTTTTTCTCCACTTTTTCTCCTCTTATGCTCCACTTTTTCTCCACTTTTTCTCCTCTTATGCTCCACTTTTTCTCCAATTTTTCTCCACTTTTTCTCCTCTTATGCTCCACTTTTTCTCCACTTTTTCTCCTCTTAATCTCCACTTTTTCTCCACTTTTTCTCCACTTTTTCTCCTCTTATGCTCCACTTTTTTCTCCACTTTTTCTCCTCTTATGCTCCACTTTTTCTCCACTTTTTCTCCACTTTTTCTCCACTTTTTCTCCACTTTTTCTCCTCTTATGCTCCACTTTTTCTCCACTTTTTCTCCACTTTTTCTCCTCTTATGCTCCACTTTTTCTACACTTTTTCTCCTCTTAATCTCCACTTTTTCTCCTCTTGTGCTCCACTTTTTCTCCACTTTTTCTCCACTTTTTCTCCTCTTTTTCTCCTCTTATGCTCCACTTTTTCTCCACTTTTTCTCCTCTTAATCTCCACTTTTTCTCCACTTTTTCTCCACTTTTTCTCCACTTTTTCTCCTCTTATGCTCCACTTTTTAGCCACTTTTTCTCCACTTTTTCTCCACTTTTTCTCCTCTTATTCTCCACTTTTTCTCCACTTTTTGTCCTCTTAATCTCCACTTTTTCTCCACTTTTTCTCCACTTTTTCTCCACTTTTTCTCCTCTTATGCTCCACTTTTTCTCCACTTTTTTCTCCACTTTTTCTCCTCTTATGCTCCACTTTTTCTCCACTTTTTCTCCACTTTTTCTCCACTTTTTCTCCTCTTATGCTCCACTTTTTCTCCTCTTAATCTCCACTTTTTCTCCACTTTTTCTCCACTTTTTCTCCACTTTTTCTCCTCTTATGCTCCACTTTTTCTCCACTTTTTCTCCTCTTATGCTCCACTTTTTCTCCACTTTTTCTCCTCTTAATCTCCACTTTTTCTCCACTTTTTCTCCACTTTTTCTCCACTTTTTCTCCACTTTTTCTCCTCTTAATCTCCACTTTTTCTCCACTTTTTCTCCACTTTTTCTCCTCTTATGCTCCACATTTTCTCCACTTTTTCTTCTCTTATGCTCCACTTTTTCTCCACTTTTTCTCCACTTTTTCTCCTCTTATGCTCCACTTTTTCTCCACTTTTTCTCCACTTTTTCTCCACTTTTTCTACACTTTTTCTCCTCTTAATCTCCACTTTTTCTCCTCTTATGCTCCACTTTTTCTCCACTTTTTCTCCTCTTAATCTCCACTTTTTCTCCACTTTTTCTCCACTTTTTCTCCTCTTATGCTCCACTTTTTTCTCCACTTTTTCTCCTCTTATGCTCCACTTTTTCTCCACTTTTTCTCCACTTTTTCTCCACTTTTTCTCCACTTTTTCTCCACTTTTTCTCCACTTTTTCTCCTCTTATGCTCCACTTTTTCTCCACTTTTTCTCCTCTTAATCTCCACTTATGCTCCACTTTTTCTCCACTTTTTCTCCTCTTATGCTCCACTTTTTCTCCACTTTTTCTCCTCTTATGCTCCACTTTTTCTCCACTTTTTCTCCTCTTATGCTCCACTTTTTCTCCACTTTTTTCTCCACTTTTTCTCCTCTTATGCTCCACTTTTTCTCCACTTTTTCTCCACTTTTTCTCCACTTTTTTCTCCACTTTTTCTCCACTTTTTCTCCTCTTATGCTCCACTTTTTCTCCACTTTTTCTCCACTTTTTCTCCACTTTTTCTCCACTTTTTCCTCCACTTTTTCTCCTCTTATGCTCCACTTTTTCTCCACTTTTTCTCCACTTTTTCTCCGTTCTTTTTCTATGGTCGGTCTACCCATTAGCTTTGCCATGCATAGTGTAGCTCTACACCTACTGCACATGTTACTTTATGATTGACATCTCTTTCGTACCAGAGCTGTCTAAGTCTACTCTGACCCCATATTTGTCATTACTATATTGTCCTTGTACTGTATTATGACATTTGTTTCATGTGTTTCATTTCTTGCTGTGTTGCAATTTTTTTGCTGCATCCCAATTGTACCTCTACATTGTTCGAGTTTATGTTATTGTTCTCTCACTCTTATGTGATACTGATTATTGTCATTTTTCATGATTACATGCAGATAAGTCCAATCTGACGAAGGCTCAGGCCGAATTGTCATTTGTAACTTGTTTTGGACAAAAACATATATGCTTATGAAAAAAATTTTTTTCTTAATATGGACCAATAAAGAGTGATTTTGCATTACTATCCATTGTGACTTACTGACTTAGTCTGGGAGATTTAGAGTGCCGAGGTTACTCACTAATTTTATCTATTATTACCTCTGAGCACCTATATACCAGTGAGCAGAGTTTCCTCTACAGTAGTTCTCCTGATTAGGCATGCCCTTACCTCATGAGCAGGGCATTGCAGCTTTGGTAGCAACCATTACGACATGGACTCTGCTGCTGTGGACCCGGGGAGAGTGAGTGCAGATTCATTGCACCCACACTCCTCACATGAAGGGTCCGCACTCCTAGAAAATGGGGGATACGTTCCCTGAGTGTCTCCCCCCCATATTCTAGACGGTCCAGAGTCGTCGTGGGACCCCTTTATTTTTTTTCTTACAATAAATTGGTGAAAGAGGAAATGTTTTGGGGACTGTTTTTTCAAATAAATTTCTTTTGTCGATTTTTTGTTTTTGTTAGTACTGACAGTTTATGATGTTGGGTATCTAATAGACGCCATGACATCACAAACTGCTGGGCTTGATCTCAGGTGACTTTACAGCTAGTATCAACCCGATTTATTACCCCGTTTGCCACTGCACCAGGGCACGGGATGAGCTGGGGTGAAGCGCCAGGATTGGCGCATCTAGTGGATGCGCCACGTCTGGGGTGCCTGCGGCCTGCTATTTTTAGGCTGTGAAGGCCCAATAACTATGGACCTTCCCACCCTGAGAATACCAGACCACAGCTGTCCGCTTTACCTTGGCTGGTGATCCAATTTGGGGGGGACCCTACTTTTATTGTGTAATTATTAATATTTATAAAATAATTATAAAAAAGAGCCTGAGGGGACCTCCACATTGGATCCCCAACCACGGTAAAGCTGCCAGCTGTGGTTTTCAGGCTACAGCCGTCTGCTTTACCCTAGCTGGCTATCAAAAATGGGGGGACCCAACGTCATTTTTTTTTTAACTATTTTTTAAATAGAAAAAATTAATGGGCTTCCCTGTATTTTGATTGCCAACCAAGGTAACGGCAGGCAGATGGGGGTGGCAACCCATAGCTGTCTGCTTTATCTGCGCTGAGAATCAAAAATACCGCGGAGCGCTACGTCATTTTTTTAAAGATTTATTTTTACAGCACTGTGATGTCCAGCAATCAAAATACAGGGAAGCCCATTTTATTTTTAGTTATTTAAATAAATAATTAAAAAAAATATATATGGGCTCCCGCTGCATTTTTTGTATTGCTAGCTAAGGGTAATCCAAGCAGCTACTGGCTGCTAACCCCCACTGCTTGGTGTTACCTTCACTGGCAATGGAAAATCTAGGGAAGCATTTTTTATTTTTTTTGCCAAAAAACTACAAAAAAAGGACGTGAGCTTCGCCATATTTTTGTATGCTAGCCAGGTATAGCAGGCAGGTGCTGGAAGAGTTGGATACAGCGCCAGAAGATGGCGCTTCTATGAAAATGCCATTTTCTGAGGTGGCTGCAGACTGCAATTCACAGCAGTGGGGCCCAGAAAGCTCAGGCCAACCTGTGGTGCGGATTCCAATCCCCAGCTGCCTAGTTGTACCTGGCTGGACACAAAAATGGGGCAAAGCCTACGTCATTTGTTTTCTAATTATTTCATGAAATTCATGAAATAATAAAAAAAGGGCTTCCCTTTATTTTTGGTTCCCAGCCGGGTACAAATAGGCAACTGGGGGTTGGGGGCAGCCGTACCTGCCTGCTGTACCTGGCTAGCATACAAAAATATGGCGAAGCCCACATAATTTTTTCAGGGGGCAAAAAACTTCTGCATACAGTCCTGGATGGAGTATGCTGAGCCTTGTAGTTCTGCAGCTGCTGTCTGTCTGTATGGAGAAGAGCAGACAGCAGCTGCAGAACTACAAGGCTCAGCATACTCCATCCAGGACTGTATGCAGAAGTTTTTTGCCCACCAAAAAAATGACGTGGGCTTCGCCATATTTTTGTATGCTAGCCAGGTACAGCTGGCAGCCACGGGCTGCCTCCAACCCCCAGTTGCCTATTTGTACCCGGCTGGGAACCAAAAATATAGGGAAACCAGTTTTTTTTTAATTATTTCACTTATTTCATGAAATAATTAAAAAACAAATGACGTGGGCTTCGCCCCATTTTTGTGTCCAGCCGGGTACAACTAGGCAGCTGGGGATTGGAATCCGCAGCACAGGTTAGCCCGAGGTTTGTGGGCGCCTCTGCTGCGGATTTCAGTCCGCAGCCGTCCCAGAAAATGGCGCTCTCATAGAAGCGCCATCATCTGGCGCTGTATCCAACTCTTCCAACAGCCCTGGAGCCGGGTGGCTTGTTGGGTAATCATGAGTTAATACTGGCTTTGTTTTACCAGCCAGTATTAAGCCAGAGATTCTTAATGTCAGGCACGTTTGACCCGGCCATTAAGAATCTCCAATAAAGGGTTAAAAAAAAGACACCACACAGAGAAAAAATACTTTAATAGAAATAAATACACAGACACATTAGAGACTCCATCTTTATTACCCCCTGTCAGCCCTCCACGATCCTGCTCTTCTGTCTTCTTTCTTTCTAGTGTAGCAGTAGTGACGATTGTAGTGAGGATGAGATTCCCCAGCTCATCACTTGGGGCTGGGGAACCTCCATCCTCACTACAATGCTCACTACAATCGGGAAGCAGCGTGCAGCCTTCATTCCGTGAGTGATCACTGCTGGCTGCTAGCGGTAACGCTGACAGACGCGTTACCATAGCAACGGTGCTCTCGGAGCCGCGGTTAGCGGTGACGTCACCGCTAACTGCGTTGCTATGGCAACGGTGATCTCCGTTATTGACCGGCTGTGTCAGCCGGTCCCTAACGGAACGGGGAGTCGACCGTGTGCTAGAGCATGTCGCCGGTACACGGCGATACACATATGTGCACCGTGTACCGGAGAGATGCACTCGCAGGTCCTACATGACGTGTCATAGTCATGTGACCAGTCTGTAGCCAATGAGATAATAGCCACGTGACTGGTCACATGGCTATTTTGACGTCACGATAGGTCCTGCTTCTCTGCTGGCAGTGCAGGTCACCGGGAGGATTCAGCGATCATCGGATGGAATAGCGGCAGGAGACAGAGTGCAGAAGGGATCGCGAGGACCGGTAAGTGTTATGGCAATGTTTATTAACTGTTTGTGTACATTTATAATGCATTTTTATGTGTTTGTGATTGCCTCCCATTATAGCCTATACGTTCGAGTTCGGTTCGTCGAACGTTCGACGAACTGAACTCGAACGAGACCTCCGTTCGGCGAACCACCTCGAGCCGAACCGCGACCGGTTCGCTCATCTCTAGTAATTAGTAGTATAGAGGAAGAAAAAAAAAATTGAAACGTCAGGAGCAAAACAGCAACAATGCAGTGACATGACAAGAATCTGTATAACTAATTATATGCTAAATAACTGCACATCAAATTTATGTATGCGAGATAGCCAAGATGATTTCCTATAAAATGATGTTAGTCTCACACTCAAATCTGTAATGAATGGTGAGATATGGAGCCCGAAAGTAAAAAATTCAAAACACTTTTGCTCATCAGTGTGTACACACATGAAAATGTTAATGGCTATGGCCAAAAAAAGTCAGTCCATTTGAATAGGTGTTATGTGGTAAAAAAATAACAAAATGCCAGAACATCACAAGCCACTGGTGTTTGATCCTATATATGTTGTAGCATTTGTACCAACAGTGGAAAGTAGTAATGAACTACAATGAGCAGTCAAACTGAAATGTGGATTACTTTGAGATCTGATATTGGCAGGTTTTGAAGAGTTGACAAAATTTGTCAGTATGAAGAAGTTTGGAATGAGCTATGTAATCCTGTTAATATTTCTTCCTTGAAAAAAGCACTATTATATAAGAGTTTTTGGAGGAAGAATATTAATTTGCATCTTTTCAGCACCACCTATTGTCTGTTGGGGACCCTCAAGATCCATGATGGAAACATTAAGATTAAAGGAGGAGTAAGAGGAGAAGCAATTGGTGGAAACAAAGGAGGACATAAATTTGAATTTGTCACAGTAAAGGGATAAGACAGAGAGAGTGAAAATGATGATGACTATGACACTGGCCATTATATTCAACTGTTGCAGTGGAGTTATGACAATGAAAGAATCGGACTGTAAGCTTGTAATGTTACCCTGCTTGGGCCAGCTTTTGGAGTATGAATAATAGCTGAGGCCACAGTAACACCTTCAGCATATCATTATCCAGATGCTTGACATGATTGTTCAGACAGATGTTTTCACTGCCATTGCTACAACCTGGCTTAATTCCGCAAACACAAATGCATTGTCTAAACATCCAGGTTCAGTCTTACCTAGGCGATATCCTTTCTCAGGCAGATACTCTAAGCCCTGATCATATGGATTTCAGGGTCAACAAATTGGACCAGTGGCAAGAACTGGCCCAGTTAGCCATAGGAGTATTGTCGTGTCCAGTGTCATGTCAGAGAGGGGATTCCTTGTGGCTCAGAGTGGATTTGTCACACCAAAGTGTATCTAGTTATCTGCCATAAGTGCGGAAATCCTAACATTTGTCAAAATAAAAAAGGCATGGACCAACCAAGACTTTTATGCTTCAATAGCTGATGCCCATAATTAAATCATCCACTTCATCTGTCTGGCTGCCTGGCTATCCATTGACTATTGTCTACACCATTCTGAAGCTGCAACTGGCGATGTACCACACTTTGTCAGGCATCTTCTCCCTTTAGCTAATAGCTGTCATTTTTCTGAACTATAAAGGGCCATCAATGGTTAAAAAAAAGAAAAATACTCATACCTAGTTTACCACTCACCTCTCCAGCCCATCTGTTCCTCACCCGTCCATTCCTGGGCACACGGTCTTAGCAACGCTGATGATAACTGAATTCCTTGGCATCTTCACCCCAAGCCAGAATTTCCAGCTCTGATAAGGCCTGGGACATTTCTGTGCATGCACACTTTATGTCACAATGCAAATTGTGACATTTTTATGCCATGGCCTTTTGCATGCTTGTCCTGGGCTTCATCAAAGCTGGCTGTCCCGGCCCAGCATGAAAATCCCAAGAAATTCAATGCGAGTGAAGGCATCTGAAGATGCAGCAACAATTAGACAGATTATATGGAGGGGTCAGAGAGCTGAGTATAAGATTTTTTTTTTTTTATTAGTTAACACTTTCAAATAATAAGGTTAATATCAGCAGAGAGTTTGCATGCTGTCTTGATGGTTTTGTATTTTTCCTTACTTTAACAAAATCTCATACTTATTGTTCTTTTCCATAGCACTATAAAAATCTGTGTAAAGATTTGAATCTCTATACTTTAAATTTGATGTAAATTATTTCTGTCTTTATTTGCTTTTCTCTTTGTTTTACCTATAATATTGTACATTTAAGGCACATTAGTGAAATATTGAGTAATATTTATGCTTATCCATCATTTCCCAAACCTAAAAGTACAGAAAGTTTATTCTACAAGCATTAATAAATGACTGCGGACAAATGATTATTTATAGCAGTAGAGCTGAGTCACCAAGGGTTCTTACAAAAGTCCTTCAATGGGAATATGGCTTGATGTATTGTAGAAGCAATCACACTGCACAGTGATGATTCAACTCTCACACGGATCTTATTATAGAAGGTCAGCGGAATTGATCTGTCATATAACTGACATAACCTTTTTAGGAAAATGATTAATGAATAGGAATGATTTAGATCAACAAAATCTTTCTTATTCATGTTGATGAGGACATTTGTGCAAGATGAGAGATATTATTAAGCATGTCTGCATTTACAATATAAGAATAGCTATAACAGCATCCTTAAGAAAAACCATGCATAACACCTGTGAATTTATGATCTCACTAACTTATTAAATGCTACACGTTTTCTTATGCCTTGGCAATTTAATATGCTTAAAATGTTAAATGTTTCTTAGATGTTTGATGTAAAAGAATGCAGAAGCTTTTTGTTTCATATAAATATGCACAGAGCTTTATGGCACCTTTTATCCTACAGCTCCCAGTCCAGTGACATGTGTTAGGAAATATTCAAAAATGTTTTCTATGGGATTCATAAAAAATCCATAACACGTTTTGTAGTGTAATGTAAATAGAGCAACAACCAATATAGATCATATATCAATGACAGAACCTCCTCACCTTGCATGCAAAACTTTTTTTTTAAAAAAACGGTGTTCTTATTGCAGCAGATAAAGAAAAACAGACGATTTTGCCATCCCTCTCCTTTTTACTTGCTATTTGAATAGTGGCAGCACTTTGTCTGAAAATTAGTGCCCTATGTAAACTCCACATCAGCAATGACAGCTTATACCAAACACATTTCTACAAACACAGTAGACATTCCTAAAGTAACGCTAGTCACTACCTTACGGGGTTGCATAGGCAGAAGAGTAGTCAGGAAAGCTGAGGTCTGGTAACTGGAGGTCACGTATTATCATAAAGGTAATCAGGGTCGTAGTCAGGTCACAAGCCAAAGGTCAAAATTCCAGGAGAGCACGTAGTAGATAAAGGGAGCAAGTAGAGACTTGGTCAAGTAACGGTCTGGGTCAAAGACGGGAGAACATGAAAGGAATAGGGAGCGGTCAGAGAGAAGGCCAATAACAGTCCGGGGTCAGAATACCAAGGTCAGAACAAAAACAGACACACAAGCTACAGCAACACAGCAGATTCAAACAATGCAACTAGCAGAGTTCTGGGGGAGCATGCCCAGTAAAGAAGCCTGAGCAATTACCTGGAGGGTGGAACAACTGAGTAACCAGCACCTTCCAGAACCAACCTGGACTCCTGTGTAGTAACCAAGCTGCTAGTTTAGTATCAGGGGTGGCGCCGCAGAGCATCTCTAAAGGCAAGATGCTCTGCACAATGGAAAAAAGACACTGACAGATCTGTAAGCGCTGCAGAGCATCTCCAAGTCTGTGAGATGCTCTGCACAGAGATTTGTGACACCTGCCCTTGGTTACCAGACAAGCATATGCCAAAAAAATATTTATTCATTTTTGCTCATTTAGCTGCCAACGATTTCACCCAACTAAACCATAACATATAACAGGTGAATTAAATATTGAGCTCATCACCAATTTTTTTCTAAAGGCAGTATTGACATGAATTTTTCACCTGATGTTCGTAACAACCTATCTAATCCACACAGGTAAAGAAATCAAACTGTAGATGTCCATAAATTATGTGTAATAATGAAAAATGACATAAGAAAAAAGCATTGAACATATGAAAAAAGAACATAATTTCACCATAAACTGGTAACGACTAGGTGTTACCTGGAAGATTTCAGACAGAGTAGTGAAAAAAAGTGATCAGAAGAGTTGTTCACAAGCCAAGAACCACCTGTGGAGAGCTATAGAAAAACATGGAAATTAGCAGGTATTATTGTTTTTTTAAAAAAAAACAATAAGTAAAGCAGTAAATTTCCATGGCTTATATGTATGCTCGCCACGCAAGATTATTCCTGAACAAACCTAATATTTAAGCATGTTTAAAGTTGGCTCAACAACATTTAGACAAATCAGTGAAATACAGGGAGACTATACTGTAGTCTGGTCAGATAAGACCAAAATTAGGTTGGAACTTCCAGGATTTCTTTTGAATTAATAAATTGGTGAACGACAAAGCATGGGGGAGTCTTTATTCAAATAAAAAATGTTTTCCCATGTTTGTGGTTTTTAGCTCTACACTTGCTGGGTTAGTAAAGAGGGTGTCTGATGTACACCTGTCTATTACTAATCCTTTGGCTTAATGCCAGCAGTCAATTCACATCTGACATCAACCACAGAAGTATTACCTCAATTTCCAATGGACCAGGGCAACCATGAATAGCTAGGCAAAATTCCACAATTGGCACATCAAATGGATGCAACACTTCTGGGATGGCTGCATGCTGCTTTTTTAGGTTGGGAAGGGCCCAATACCCATTGGCCTTCCCAGTCTGATAAAAACAGCCTTCACCTGTCTGCTTTACCTAGGTTGCTTATGAAAAATTAGGTGGACCCCACACTGTTTTTTTTTTATTTAAATAAATAATTTAAGAAAATGGCATGGGATCCCCTCTATTTTTAATAACCAGCAACGGTAAAGCAGGCAGCTGAGGCTTACAGCTGTCTGATTTACCTGCACTGATTATCAAACACAGACGGAAGCCCACTTCATTTTTCTTCACAAGAGCCTAAGTAATCTTCTGCATCCAATAAAGTTTGTTGATTGGCTGTGCTGCAGCCTTTCAAAAAACTTTATTAGCATGTGAACAGTACCTGACCTCCAAACTCAACACATACTTTTTTTAAAATGTTCATGTTTGAGTTCCAGCCCCAGGAACATGCTATTCGGTACAAGCCTCAAACTTTACCCTTCAGCTTCACTCATCCCTATTCAAGATTTGAAGAATGTTTGTTTAGAAAAATGGGCTAAAATCAAGCCTGAGCAATGCGTGTGAGTAGTGAATAGTGAACAGTGTCTCCATACAAGAGGTGCCTTGAAGATGACTCAGCAAGAAAGGCTTTTGTGCGAAGTATTACACTACGTGTTTTTAACAATTATTCCCTTTGTCATTTTTCATTATTACACATTACTAAATTTAGTGACATCTATGGTTTAACTTCTTTGCTTGGATTGGATGGGTTGTTTTTGACATCTAATGAGAAATTCATCTCAGTAGCATCTTTAGAAATATATTTACTTAGAAAATTGGTGACATGTTCAATACTTATTTCACCCTCTTTACATGGATGAGAGACAATACAGCTAGGCCCATCAAACTTTGCACATTCTACAAAAGGATCAAAAGAACTGGAATATACTTGATAGTACTTAACCCTGACATCTGCCATATTAGAGGACATATGGTAGAACTCTACAATAGAAATAAGAAGAGAGGAGCGATCTTTATCAGAAAAGATCAAAACATTTAAAAGTCATACTATCCTTACTATCCTATCCGAAAAATCGTTGATGTTCCATTTGGATCGGTACATGCTTGTGGCTTTTCTAAAATTTTAATATTACTTTAGCTACTGTAGTGGTGCTGTATGATGAGTGGGATCCCATAACTATTCCATCTCTGCGACATCTGAACTGACAGCATGCATAGAATATGAAAGCCCGCTGTGAACTTCAGGCAAAGACTGAGCCTCAGCGATCAGTAGTGACATCACTTAGATTAGTTGCGGTCACAGCTAGAGGTTCCCACAATCCTCCACCTGTGACCACAGATAATATGACCTATGGGAACCTCAATGAACTCAGTAACCTTACCTCAGAAGGTCCCCTGAAGTTAGGTTACCTGTGCATACAGGTGGAGGTCTATGGCAACCTCCAGCTGTGAACGCAACTAACTTGAGTGACATCACAGCTGATCGCTGAGGCTCAGTCTCTGCCTGAAGCTCACAGCAGGCAGTCATGTTCTATGCCCGCGCACTGTGCCTATGTTAATGTAGCAAAGCTAGAATCGTCTTGGGACCTTGTGTGGATTAAATCAAACCTGGGTATTATGGGGGTTAATAAAGGGGTGAAAGAGGGTGATTTTTTTGTATTTTATTTCAAATCATGGATTTTTTTACTGTTTGTCTTTATTTGTTTTTACTTACATATTAGTAATGGAGGGGTCATATTCTATAGCCACATGCTGTCAGTTCCAATGTAGCAGAGCTGGAATCATTGTGGGGCCTTGTGTGGATTATGCCAAATCTGGGCCTTTTAGGGTTAATAAAGTAGTGAAATAGGATCGAATTTTTGTATTTTAGTTCAAATAAAGGATTTTTTTGGTGTTTGTGTTTATTTATTTTCACTTACAGATTACTAATCAGTAATCTGTAATCAGTAATGGGGAGGTCTCATAGATGCCTGAAGATGTATGAAGCATAATTATTGGTATTGGAAGTAGTGCTGCATCAGCAGGGAAACTCGATGTGTATGTAAAGCTTTAACACTTTTGCTTCCTTTTTCAGTGACCAATCACAGCCATGCCAATATTTGACATGTCTATGATAGGCAGGAAGAGGATGGTTTTTACCATCCGAACATTTAACAATCCTTGGCAAGATCGCCGACTTTTGGTGTAAATGTTCGGATGTTTGACCCCAATCCGATCTGGCCAAAGATCGTACAATTTTAACATTTTCCGATGTTTGCCAATCAGGATCACTCATTTCTAATCACAGACTGCAGGAGGCTGACCTGGGCAAGCGGGGATAGAAGTGAGGATGCTAAGAGTAGGGTTAGGGAACTTAGACTAGAAGCTAAAAAATAAAAAATAAAAAAATGGCAAATGGCATTCTTAATGAAATGGGGCCATAGTATACTAAAATCCTAAAGTGTATGATAACTATTGCCTTAGTAGTCTTGGCAAATGTATTGCATAGAAAATGCATTGGTTTTTAGCCAGTTTTAGAAAAATTGCGATTTACACTTTCTTTTCCTTTGTTTTGTTTTTTATTCTTTAGGGCAATGATGCTAGAACTTGTCTGTTGAAAATATATTTCACTATTCTACTGTAATGTGCAAGTTATAGAAATGAAGATTATAAAGAAAAAAAGTTGAAATATGCTGACTGAACACAATATGCCTAATGAGCAAGACATTAGGATAATGAGAGTCATTTATCAAGCAATGTAAATTTAAATAAAATACATTTTGTCCTCCATCCTGGCTTCTTATCAGTCATAATATAATTCCAAGCCACAGAAGAATGTTTATCTGATTTCAATCATGGTTTTGGGGTTTCGAAGTTTATATTTTACCAGTGACATTGGCCTTTCACAAAATAGTTCAAGGTATCTTTTCCACTATAACTTTTTCTAAATTACAAAAAAAACTATGGTTAAACCTTTGTGTTTCGACTTTGGAGCTAAATACAAGAAATATAGTGTACACTATAAAGCTTATTTCCTACCTGCGTACATTTAACATTAGGTACTAGATACAATTAAGTAAATTGTTTCTAAACAAATCAAATTTGTTAAGAATTACACAAAATTTTGTGGTTTCGTGAAGATCAGAATTGGTGGAGATTTGCTTTGTATGAATCATTTTACTTGTTTCTGTAGAGTTGGAAAGGGGTTTAAATTATACTCACATTAGCGCGATTTTCACCTGCCAGCCATGCGGCCCCTCTTTGCTCTAGTCTTCAGGAGTCCGCACCAGTACAGTCTGATACATCCTTCACCTCATCACCCCCTTCCATGTGCTTTGTTACACCTCAGGATGTCATTAACTCATTTGTGGCCACTGACTAATCCTCGCATAATGTTTTGACATCGCGTTTGCGCACCTTTATGTTTTGAGGACCAATGAAGCATGAAGAAGCAGAATAGGCTGGGTAGTGGCAAACTCGATTTAGGATGCATGAACATCAGACTAGAGTGAAAACAGTTTGTGTGGCTGGACAAAGAAGAGCCAAGGGAACGTGTGATTTTTTTTTTAATTTATATGTTTTATGCTTTGGGTACTGACCTCATTGCATTATATGGCCCATTGGTTCACAGCAAATAAATTTAATGCAAATAGAATATCCTTGACAAATGTATTAGCTATGAGAAGTCAAATTTCAGAAGATTTGTTCATCACTACTTCTAAATAGGAACTAGAAATGAGTGAATCAATTCTTAGTAAACTGAATTCACAACACGTTTTTCCAAAATTTAGAATTCTATTTAATTAGATTTTTTGGGGAGAGTAAATTCAATTAAATCAGTGGTCTATAACATCACTGACCTTGGGAGCCACAGTCAGCTGTGAAAGAGGTCACGAGCCACATCCGGCTCCTGCTCCCCTCACAGTAGTGTTACCCAGAGCCCCTTTAAACTGGTAGAATGACAGCAATAGCTTTTTCACAGAGATCTCGCCAAGGCAGTATACCAAGATCCAGGGATTCCCACAATACCCTCATTCAGTATTTTACATCAAGCACTTGCACTATACTGTCACATCCAGCTTCAAGAACTAGTATTATCCTGTCTCCAGCTTAACATACTCAAATTATCTCTAACCCATAAGGTCATTTTGTGGCCACCGAAATCTGTCTTTCTGTGCATGGTTGCTCACATAACTCACCATCTGGATACCTGCTCTACATACAGTGCCTTGTGAAAGTATTCAGCCCACTTGAATTTTTCAACCTTTTCCCACATTTCAGGCTTCAAACATAAAAATAAAAAATTGAAATTTTATGGTCAAGAATAAACAACAAGTGGGACACAATTGTGAAGTTGAACAGAATTTATAGATTATCTTAAACTTTTGTAAAAATTAAAAAACTAAAAAGTGGGGTGTGCATTATTATTCGGCCCCTTTAAGTTAATACCTTGTAGTGCCACCTTTTGCTGCGATTACAGCTGCAGGTTGCTTGGGGTATGTCTCTATCAATTTTGCACATCTTTATGTTTGAAGCCTGAAATGTGGGAAAAGGTTGAAAAATTCAAGGGGGCCGAATACTTTCGCAAGGCACTGTAGCTGTTTGGTTGACCTGGTGCAATTGCAACAAGCTGACAGACAGCTGCAAGCAACACATCAAAGACCTGAGAGCCACATGAGATTTCTGATCCCTAGCTTGGGGATCCATGAATTAAATAATTTTTACTGTCTTCTTTTGAAGGCAGAAAAGGGCTTAACATAATAAATATGACATAATTACTAGTGATGGGTGAGCACCAAAAGGTCAGACGTTATGAAGGTTCTCAACCCAAGTAATGAGAATAATGGAAGTCAATGACTGGGCAGTTTATCTCTCCACCCATATATAGCCAGCCATAAAGAGAGCATTTCCTGGGGAAGAGAGGGCGTTTTTTTTTTCTTTCATTTGACACGTTACATCCAAAAATGTTTTTTTTTTAACTCCAGGGAAAGCCATTCAAAGTCTGTGAATGACTCTCCTTGGAGTGCCTGCACACATTATGCAGTGAAGTAAGCCTGAGCTTTGTGGTTATTGTATCATGGATGAAACATCCGATCACCCGCAATACTCAGCCAAACTCCACAAGTAAACAAGCACCACGATGCTAGGTCGAATAACGACTAGTGGCGAGCACGCTCACTCATCACTAATAATCACCGGTCCTATTTTTGCCCGTTATCTGTCCTTATACCGCTGCATCTCTTTGGTCTTTCATGATTAACTTTCAGAACATAGGTCTGCTTTTATCCTCATGCAATCATGTTGAGGCAAACTGATCTAAAACCTTCTTGCCTTAAAGTGGATCTGTAAGAAGAGTTCATAATACGAAATATATATACAACAAATTATATACATTTATATTTAGTGGGTGAAAAGCACTAAAAGAGTTACATGAGATGGGGTTAGTGTCATTAAATCCAATGATAAAGCACCTGTTCTTTTGAATGATAAATATAAGAATTGATTAAGTATTTTAAAATTCAAATTTGCCAGGTTTGACAATTTTTTTTTTTACAAAATACATTACTTTTTAAAAGTTAGTGATATTTGACTTTGAGGTGAAATTTCAGGATGATCCTATAATGACCTCTAACCTTTTCAGGTGAACTTAATGTGACCTTCTCTAAACTTTTGAATGCACATTTCCAACTGTTCGATAGTTCACTACTTTTTGAAAAACGTGCTGTTCTCTAACAAGGAGCTTAATGGCAAAATTTACAAGTGTTTAATCGATGAATCACCCAATAAATTTCTGGGTTGAATAAGAATTGGTATTTAAACAGTCCTCCTCATCATGGCGTTCACATTTTGACATCATCAGACCAAGATGACACTTAACAGTTAATCAAGCAGGATGTTCTCAGACAGAAGTTGCCACTGAGCTTAGAGTGTCACAGAGTGTCATCAGCAAGTTGCAACAGAGATAAAGAGAGACTGGATGAGTCACAGAAAGGCATAGAAGTGGATGTACTTTGCCCACATTCCGCACTGATGACTGCTTCATTGTGAACAATGCCCATTGGAACTAGATGATAAACGTCACACAATTCCAGGCACATTTAAGAGAGGTGAGAGTCATACAGGTGTCATCTCAGACCACTCTAAAATATTTACATCAGCATGGTCTATGTGTTAGACAACCTCCAAGGGTACCTGACCACACCACCAGCTGCAAGTATCATTGTCTTGCGCCTCAGTACTGTTCACTGATGAAAATTTATTAACACTGAGAGAAATTATGTCCACCAATGGTGTTGGAAATGTCAAGCAGAGCTCTATGCATCAGCCACTGTTGCCACCAGAAGAACCTTTGGTGGTGGTGGTGGTGGTGGTGGTGTTACAGTGTGGGTAGGTGTGTTTAGTCAATTTTGAACTGCTGTATACTTTGTGAATGGTACAGTGACAAGCCTCTAAGGAACTTGAAAAATGTAATTAACCCAGTCATTGAGCCTCTGCATGAACAGCACAGGATGAATTTATATAATCTTCATGGACGATAATTCTCCAGATTATCAAGATCGCCTCATTAGGGAATGGCTGCTTGAGACTGAGGTAACTCAAATGGAGTGGCCTTCACTTTCTCCAGTTCAAATGAGTCGCCATATAGAAGCATGTACCATTGTACCCCTGAACCTCAAGCTGTATTTGATGCTTAAGGCCACATAAGTTATTGAATCATTGATATTTAGGTGGGGTACACCCATCACTGTTGTTGGTTTTTATTAAAATAAATTGTTGGAGATGAAGAAATAACCATTGCATGCTTTTACTTAAATTTTGTATCTCCTCTTCTTACATGAGTCATAACATTTATATTTTGTTGTCAATGTAGCCATATGAGGGCATGTATTTTGCAGAACGAGTTGTACCTTTGAATGCACCATTCATTCTGCCACATAGTGTACTGGAAAATGGGGAAAAAAATCCAAATGAAAAAAAGTGCAATTCCACAATTATTTTTAAAGTACTTAATTGTCCTATCCTCTTATAGGGCTTGAAGCTGCAATCATTCGATCGCCTGTGACATACAGAGCAGTGAATCAGTACTGTACTGTATAGCAAAAATCACTATCTCCTATGAATGCTGGCTCACAACTGACGTTCACAAGAGGATCATGATAACAGGCACCATCACCTGACCCCCAACTGTCATAACAACCCATCAGCATCTTGCGATCACATGACGGGGGTGCCGATGGGCGAGATTAGTGACACACTTAGGCGGGCTTTGCACGTTGCGACATCGCAGGCCGATGCTGCGATGTCGCACGCGATAGTGGCCGCCCCCGTCACAGGTACGATATCGTGTGATAGCTGGCGTAGCGAAAACTATCGCTACGCCAGCGTCACACGCACTCACCTGCCCTGCGACCGTCGCTCTGGCCGGCGACCCGCCTCCTTCCTAAGGGGGCGGGTCGTGCGGCGTCACACGGCAGGCGACCAATAGGAGCGGAGGGGCGGAGATGAGCAGGATGTAAACATCCTGCCCAGCTCCTTCCTTCCGCATATCCTACGGAAGCCGCAGTGACGCCGGTAGGAGATGTTCCTCGCTCCTGCGGCTTCACACACAGCGATGTGTGCTGCCGCAGGAACGAGGAACAACATCGGACCGTCGCGTCAGTGTAATTATGAATTCCGCCGACGCTGCAACGATGATACAATTACGACGATTTTGCGTTCGTTAATCGTATCATCAAGGCTTTACACACTACGATATCGCATGCGATGCCGGATGTGCGTCACTTTCAATTTGACCCCACCGACATCGCACCTGCGATGTCGTAGTGTGCAAAGCCGCCCTTACTGTCAGCACATGTTGAATGCATTGAAAGCGGCATTTCACTCGTCAACAGCTGTAGGTAGAACTCGGATCCACCTAAGGCTGTTAGAGGCAGTTGATGGCTAATTAAATCATTAGTCAAGTGCTGCGGATGAGTGTTTGTCCTCGCATCAAAGGCAGGGATGTGGCTGATGACATACATGTACCTCATCGGTCATGAAAGATTTAATGGTCATGAAAGATTTAATGAGAAAAAGCAGA
This sequence comes from Anomaloglossus baeobatrachus, assembly GCF_048569485.1. NCBI lineage: Eukaryota > Metazoa > Chordata > Amphibia > Anura > Aromobatidae > Anomaloglossus > Anomaloglossus baeobatrachus. Next base: position 410,019,463 of record NC_134356.1, read on the forward strand.
GTGGTTTGAACTTTTATGGGGTTTTTTTAAATATTTTTTTCATTTTCACTGAATTTTTTAGTCCCCAAAGGGACTTAAACATGTGATTGTATGATCCCTTGTTCTATATATAGCAATACTACAATATTGCTGCATATAGTAAAAATCATGATCGCCTTTGAAGCCTAGCCACAGGCAAGGTTTCAAAGGAGCTTTGTAATGACAACAGTGCTACTCCATGCCGGCACTCTTTTAATGCCACTGTCAGCATTTGACTGCTGCATTTAACAGGTTAACAGTCGCAGGCGGAGTCGGCACCATAGTATGTAAATCATGAAACATTGCTTGCAAATCATTCCAATGTGAATGCATTATCCTTCACAATAATATTTTAGAATATTTTCATATTAAAAGTGAAAGATACATTTAAATGTACTTCAATCAATTAATTATTTAATTAATGAAATATCCTTCAGATCCTTCTCCAAGGAGTCTGTAACATGAATGCCGTTAATGGAAGTCTTAAATAAATTCCACCTGTTTGTTTGTTTTCCCTGTAATTGGTAAATATATTCCCAATGCTTGCATATATTTCTCAAACATAAGAGAACGTCACCGAGGGAATTTTTCTAAAATAATCGAAAAAAAGAGGCGTCCATATGGAAAGGAGTATTTAAATGCACACAGTGTTAAACTCTTAAAGATTTGAAATATCAAAATGGAAAATAAAAAGAGTTATACAATCCTATTAAATTGAGTTTGAGAGTTATGTCTATTCATTTGAGAGAAATAAAAACATAATAATTGATGTTAATTCATCATCTTTAGTTTTTACGTTAACCTCAGAAATGGTGAGAAAAGCTACTTTGGCTTCTTTTTAACATTTACATTTTATATTTATTGAAATGTTCATTGTGCACCATTGTTGGTTTTCATAATTCACTAATGCATTGGTATGGTGCATGGATCTCATGAATGATAGAGATCTGGAGGAAACAAAAAATTGAAACAAATTATTTGAATTATGGAATTTTCCTCTCCTATTCCAGTGCCAATGGTGAAGACAGGAACTTTCTCTGGATAGTGAAGTACAGCCACCCAAATAATAGCAGACACTTTATCTAATCTGACTTGAAAAAGTATTCATACCCTATGATTTCTTTTCACATTTTTCATTTCAAACATAGAAACTTAAAGGGAACCTGTCAACTATTCACTTGAGGGGCGGTTTGGTCTGATGGACATCGCTGGTCTTCATCTGCCGCCTCCTCTCTGCTTGAGATTGCCTTATTCCTTCTTGCTTTGTGTGGATCAAAGCAGGGCAGAGAGAAGTGCGCATGCACAGGAGGACAATAAAGGACACTATGTGGATGACGTAGGGTGTATCATCCACACAAAGCAAGAAGGAATAAGGCAATCTAAAGCAGAGAGGAGGCTATGGATCAAGACCAGCAATGCCCATCAGACCGGACCGCTCTGCAGGTGAGTAAGTGACAAGTTCTCTCTAAATGTGTATTATCAATATTTTATGTGATATAAAAACACTAAGTAGCAAATATTTGTGAACTATAAAGGAAATGATAAATGGTTTTCTAAATATTTAAAACTTTAAATCTGAAAATGGTGATGTATATTTGTACCAAGTCTCCTGTAGTGTGATACCCTTAAATAAAATTCTGAGTGACCAATTGCCTCCAGAAGTCACTTAATTAGTAAATTGAGTCCAACTGTGGGTAATTTATTCTCAGTATAACTACAGTTGTTCTGTGAAAGCCCCAAAGGCTTGTTTGAGAACATTAGAGATCAAACAGCATTATGAAAACCAAGGAACACACCAGACAGGTCAGGGATAAAGTTGTGGAGAAAAGTAAAGTAGTGTTACATTATTACAAAAATAGCTCAAGCTTTGAGCAAACATCTCACGGAGCAGTGTTCAATCCATCATTCCAAAATGTAAGGAATATGGCACAACTGCAAACCTACCAAGACATTGTCATCCACCTAACTGACATCCCAAGCAAAGAGAGCACTAATTGGAGAAGCAGCCAAGAGGCCCATGGTCATTCTGGAGGAGCTGTAGAAATCCACAGAATAAGTGTGGGGCTCTGTTCACTGGAAAACTATTATTTTATTATTATTATTATTATTATTACACAAATCTGGTCTTTATGGAAGAGTGCCAAGAAGAAGAAATCCCATTTTCAGTTTACAAAAAGCCATGTAGTGGATACAACCAGCATGTAGAAGAAGGTGTTCTTGTCAGATTAGATCAAAGTAAAACTTTTCGGGCTAAATACAAAACGCTATGTGAGGCAGAAGATAACACTGAACATTTCTTTGAGCATTCCACCCTCACTGTCACACATAGTGGTATCAGAATCATGTTTTGAGGACACGTTTCATCAACAGCAGGGTCAGAGAAGCTGGTAAGAATTGATGAGAAAATGGATGAAGCTCAATACAGGGCAATCCTGGAGGAAAACTTGTTAGAGGCTGCAGAAGACTTGAAACCATTGGTTCACATCCAATGGAATGGTTTAGATAAAAGCATAATTATTTTTCTTTTTTAACTTTAAATATTTTTATTGAGTTTTAACAACATTAATATGAAAATTTTCCAAATTCATTCAATAATAACAATAAAAAATGAGGCTTTTTAATATTAAGTTATTGTTAAAGATTAGAATATAAGTATAACCTACTTAAGGTATTAATGTCAGCTTTTTCATGAATGAAATAATTATATGTGTGTTAAAGGAGTGTGTTGAGGAAAGGAGGGGGAAAAGAGAGCAAATTGGAGGGAGATCACATCCACCCCAACATTTTACTTTATTTTTAATATTATTTTCTTACAGCGAAATTGCCAAGTTATTCTCCTCATTGAATAATATATAACATGTCTATTTCCGATGAAAAGCCTTGAGGCAATTGGTATCATGTGCAATCATGTTTTCCATTTTCCTAATATTGTTAACCTCTTCCACCCATTCACCTAAAGTAGGAGTATTTGTAGATTTCCATTGACGTGGAATAAATGACTTAACAGCTGTCATAAATTGAATAAAGATATCTTTCTTTGCCTTTGAGCTTGAGTCCAGAGTAATGGAAAGTAAATCTATTTGGTGGTAGGGTGTGATTCTGCTACAGTGAGAAAATTGAATTCCATAACCCTTAAACCAATAGGCATTCCCACCATATATGTAACATAGACTCAGCTACACTGCCACACAACCAGCATAAGTCTGACTCAGAGGGCAATACCTTAGGCTAGTTTCACACATCCAGCTTTTCGCCAGTTTGCCGGATTCGGCGCACTCCAGTACAGTGTATACAGTACAATGGCAGCACAACAAGCTACGGTCACATGCTGTCATGTGACCGGAGCATGTGACCTAGAAGTTGCCATACTGCCATTGTACTGTATCACACTGTACTGGAATCTGCCGAATCTGGCAAACCGGCAAAAAGCCAGATGTGTGAAACTAGCCTTATGCAGCATAGTGCGACACTGGTTCTATCTAGAAAGAACCTTGTAATGTTACTTCTCAGCACGGCAAGTCATGGATCATTTATGGCGGAATATGAATGCCTTTTTACAATTGTCCTCTTAAATTGGACTACCCAATTCCCTTTCCCTAGGCTCAGTAAAGGGTACAGGGTCATTGCAGTTGTTCCTTTGAGTTGTTTCGTATATACAATATACAATTTCAGTACAAAGACCTACCTAAGAGATTAAAGGCCACGTCACACTAAGCAACATCGCTAGCAACATCGCTGCTAAGGAACAACTTTTGTGACGTAGCAGTGATGTTGCTAGCGATGTTGCTGTGTGTGACATCCAGCAACAACCTGGCCCCTGCTCTGAGGTCGCTGGTTGTTGCTGAATGTCCTGGGCCATTTTTTAGTTGTTGCTCTCCTGCTGTGAAGCACACATCACTGTGTGTGACAGCGACAGAGCAACAACTAAATGTGCAGGCAGCAGGAGCCAGCTTCTGCGGATGCTGGTAACCACGGTAAACATCGGGTAACCAAGAAGCCCTTACCTTAGTTACCCGATATTTACCTTCGTTACCAGCGTCCGCCGCTTTCAGCTGTCAGTGCCGGCTCCCTGCTCTCTGCACACATAGCCACAGTACACATCGGGTAATTAACCCGATGTGTACTGTGGCTAGGAGTGCAGGGAACAGAAATTCTGCAGAAAGAATGCTCTTAAGAAAAAAAACGCAGTCTGCGCACAGCTATTTTTTTTTTCCATAGGTTTTGTTGGGGAATGTCTGCCGAATGGTTACAAGCATTTTCTCAAGACATTTCTGCAGCAAAAATGCAAAAATCACGGGTAAAAATGCAGTGTGCGCACAGGGCCTATGGGTTTTAATGAACCTCACCTACTTGAGATAGGTGAGAGTAAAGGCCGTTTTACAGGCTGCGACATCGCTCGCAATGTTGCTAGCGATCGCACCCGCCCCTGTCGTGCGTGCGTCACAGGCAAATCGCTGCCCGTGGAGAAAAATATCGCTAGTACGCATCACACGCACATACCTTCCTAACGACGTTGCTGTGGCCAGCGAACAAACTCTTTTTTAAGGGGGAGGTTCATGCGACGTCACAGCGAGGTCACACAGCAGGCCATCAATAGAAGCGGAGGGGCGGAGAGCAGCCGTATTAACGTCACGCCCACCTCGTTGCCGGAGGACGCAGGTATGCTGTTGTTCGTCGTTCCCGGCATGTCACAAGTAGCGATGTGTGCTGCCTCCGGAACGACAAACAACCTGTGTCCAAAATGAGCAATGATATTTGGGAAAGGAATGATGTGTCAACAATCAATGATTTTTGCCGTTTTTCGGATCACTAGCGGTCGCTCATAGGTGTCACGTGCAACGACGTTGCTAACGACGCCGGATGTGCGTCACGCATTCCGTGACCCCAGCGATATCTCGTCAGCAATGTCGTTGCGTGTAACGGGGCCTTTAGACTTGTTCTCAGATTTGCAAAAAGTGTTGTTGAATGAGTATTAGAAAGTTTTTGTTTGTACATATATTTTGTCAATCCAACATAGAGATGTGAACATCCAGGGAGAGAGGTCCCTTTCCAGTTTCACCCATTATTTATGTTCCACATACTTGAACCAGTCTGCTGCTCTCATAAGAATCGCAGATTGATGGTATTTTTTCAGACTGAGAAGACTAGTACGCTTTTTTTTTGTTGCAGACAAGAATGTTTAGAAATATATAAAGAAGGTTTGGCAAAATGTCTGTTTTGATCACATTAATACGACCAAACCATGATAAAGGTTTGAAGTTATAGTTCGCTCGATTTTAAAGAATTTGTTCAAGGGTAGTTGTATAATTTAACCAATACAGATCATTTAAGTTCCAAAGAATTTGTGCACCCAGGTACTTAATTGCGTCTGTCTGCCACCCACTTAAAGGGAAAGTTAGAAATTAATTGTTGCTTCAGTTCAGTATTAAACGTTATGTTCATGGCTTCTATTTAGAGCAGCTAACCTTAAGATTGCTTATAGAACGAATTAGTTTACCATATTTTACAGGGTATAAGACTACTCTTTAACCCTGAAAATCTTCTCAAAAGTCAGGGGTTGTCTTATACGCCGGGTATCGTCTTATAGGGAATTTAATTAAGTGCCGTACCATATTTTTCTCATTATAAATGGCTGTCTGTGCATGCGGGTGGCTGCGTCTCTGTTTGGATGGCTCTCTGCGGTTGGCTGTCTCTCCGTGCGTGCAGGCAGCTAGCTGCCCCTCCATGTCTGCAGGCGGCCAGCTGTCTGTCTCTCCAAGCATGCAGGTGGCCATCTGGCTGCCTCTCCATGTGGGCAGATGGCTGTCTGGCTGCCTGTCCGTGCAGGCAGCCGGCTGGCTGGCTGTCTCTCCGTACAGGCAGCTGAGTAGCTGTGCACCTGGCAGCGGAAGCTGCAGTGGCTGTGCGGCAGATATCAAACCATGGCGCACGGAGTTAGCGTGTGCGCAGATGGAGCGCTCAGCTGAGATCTCCATCTGCGCACGCAGTGCTTTGGGCGCCATTTCTTTGAAGCCCGGTCTGCCAACAAAGCATCTGGGACACCAGCCTTATCTACACAGCCATCACATATTCTGCTGCCAGCACAGCTTCTGCTGCCCGGCACAGACCCACCACTACCAGGCACAGACCCCATCAGCAACCCTCGTGTGACCCTGCTCCATTACCGCTGCCAGGCATAGACCCACCGTTGCCAGACATAGACCCCAAAAGCACTGCCACTGCCTCCTGTGACCCCGCTTCATTACTGCTGCACCCCCACACGGTAAGACAAGACAAGACTGGAGTATAAGACAGACCCCATTTTTTTTACCATTTTTTACCTTTAAACTTGGGGGTCGTCTTATACACCCAGTCATCTTAATCACTGGAACATATGGCAATTAATATATTATAGAGGAAAATCACTGGGTTTGAGGCCTGAAACATACATCCGTGAAAAAACACGCACGTGTGTTACGTCCATTTTTCCGGTCCGTGTCCCGTTTTTGTGTCCGTTTTTATGGTCCATGTGGCCTCTGTGTGAACTGCGTATGCTAGCCGAGTGTGCGTGGGGAATGTCCGTGTGTGCGTGTGAAACTTAACTGACGTGTGTTGTCCGTGTGAAATGTCCATATGTGATGTAAAATGTAGTTGCTACATGTCGGCTGACAGCAGACAGCGACGCGCACTGAGAATAAACTCGGGTGAACTTCACCCAACTTCATTGTCATCCTGCGGCTCTGTCTGGGTGTCACGTCCTGATTAGCGGTCACCCGTGAAGGACTCACCGGTGACCGCTAATCCCCTGAGTGACTGAAGTGAGCAGCGCGATTAGCGCTGTTGTCACTCAGGTTACCTGCGGCCAGCTGGATCCTCCACCCGTGACCGCAACTCACCTGTGACTTCATCGCTGTCACTCGGGCGACTTGCTGTCACAGGTGGAGAATCCAGTGGTGGCCGAGAGTAACCTCAGTGACAGTACAGCTGATTGCGCGACTCACCTCAGTTGCTGCGCGGAGCTGTCAGGAGTGGCGGTGTTCTTCTGCAGCTCCTGTCACCTTCATGTAGCAGAGCTGGAAGCGACGCGGCACCTCCGTGGATTACGCCGGACATGGATGGGTATTTGGGGCATAATAAATTGGTGAACGCGGGTTTTTTTGTAGTGTTTATTATTTCAAATAAAGGATTTTTTCACTGTGTGTTTATTTACTATAACTTACAGATTAATCATTGGGGGTGTCTCATAGATGCCTGCAATGATTAATCTAGGACTTATTGCCAGCTATGAGCTGCCAATAACTCCTTATTACCCCGATTGCCAATGCACCGGGGCAAATCGGGAAGAGCTGGGTAGAGTCCCAGAACTGTCGCATCTATTGTATGCGGCAATTCCGGGCAGCTGCTGGCTGATATTGTTAGGCTGGGGGGCTCCCCATAACGTGGAGCTCCCCATCCTGAGAATACCAGCCTTCAGCTGCGTGACTTTACCCTGGCTGGTATCAAAAAGGGGGGGACCGCACGTTGTTTTTTTTAAATTATTTATTTATTTTTTTTACTGCACAGTATAGACCCGCCCACAGGCGGCTGTGATTGGTTGCAGTGAGACATGCCCCCACGCTGAGTGACAGCTGTCTCACTGTAACCAATCATAGGTGCCGGTAGGTGGGGAAAGCAGGGAATATGAGATTGAATAATTAGCGGCCGGCTTTTTCAAAATAGTAAAAGCCGCCAGAGTTTATTGAACAGCTGTGCAGTGCCACGCTGATTATCGGGGATCGATGAGTATGAGAGAGGGGGGAGACTGACTGACAGACTGTGAGAGAGGAACAGAAAGTCAGAGAGACCGACCGACAGACAGACAGAGAGACCAACCAACGGACTGAGGGAGATTCACCGACAGACAGAAAAAGAAAGAAAAGCCGACATCGCTACAAAAAAGCACAAAACGTACACGGAGCATACAGAGATGCATCCGTGTCACGTTATTGTGCGCACATACCCATTGACTTTCATGGGTTCCTTGTGTGCGTGTTCCGTGCTGAAAATGGACATGCTTCCGTGCAAAACGGAAACACATACGGATCACGGACACGGACACACGGACTTTATGGAATCACGCATGTGTGACCTCAATGATAGATTAACATTGGTGCATGTTTGTCCGTGTCTCCGGTACATACGGAAATGGGACAAACACGCACGTGTTTAACGGATGTGTGTTTCAGGTCTGAAATAGAGAAAAAGGAGGTCATCTGCTTATAAAGCTAGTTTATAGTAATGTGAGCCTATAGTGACTCCACTAATATTTGGATTTTTACATAGTGCTACTGCTAAATGTTCCCTTACCAATGTGTTTAGGAGAGGTGATTAGGGACACTCTTTTCTCATTCCATTTTATAGAAAATGTGCCAGATAGAAGACTGTTTACTTTAACTCTCATCTTAGGGGTACCTTGCACGTTGCGACATTGCTACTGCGATATCATCGGGGTCAAATCGAAAGGGACGCACATCCGGCACTGGAAATGACATCGCTATGTGTAAAGCCTAGGAGAGAAGATGAATGAGCGTGAAACAGTCAAAAATCGGTGATCTGTGTCACGTCGTTCATTTTCATAATGTCGGTGCATCCACAGGTACGATGTTGTTTGTCATTCCTGCAGCTTCACACATCGCTGTGTGTGAAGCCGCAGGACCAACAAACATCTCCTTACCTGTGCCTGCCGTCCACCGGCAATGCGGAAGGAAGAAGGTGGACGGGATGTTTACGTCCCACTCATCTCCGCCCCTCCGCTTCTATTAGCTGGCTGCCGTGTGACGTCGCTGTGACGCCGCATGACCCACCCCCTTAGGAAGGAGGCGGGTTGCCGGCCAGAGCGACGTCGCAGGGCAGGTAAGTGCGTGTGAAGTTGCTGTAGCGATAATGTTCGCTACGGCAGCTATCACAAGATATCGCATGTGCGACGGGGGGTACTATCGCGCTCGGCATCGCTATCATCGGCTAGCGATGTCACAGCGTGCAAAGTACCCCTTAGGGTCAGTGTATAAGGATAGATTTTTCTTTTCCAAACCAGATAACTTACATTTTCAGTTTTTACAGAAAAAAAACAACTTACAAAAAGTTTCCTCTCTTCCCTCTCCAACTGCTCATCTCCATAATACAAGGCTTATAGTCGCCAACAGTACACAACATTAACATTGGTAGCTTATTCAACACATATCAATAACAATTTGTTATAATGTTTCACAAATAGAACTGTGTAATGGAACCATCAAGTTTCACCCCAATGACCCTTTCAACAAATGGGACCGCATATTCAATTAATACAGTACCAATGACCAACCTACATATAATTCCCACCAAAGGACCATTGTTGCCTAATTCCACCTCTTTATCAGAATCCTTATCGCCTGACTGTCAAGTTTAAGATAGACAGAGGTGATGCTACCATAATATACCCTCCAACGTCCCCATATCATATCATACTTGCTAATGGGTATTTGTTTTTTTTGTAAACACCTTCTTCTAGTCTAATTAATGTTTAATTTTTTTCAAAAACTCAACCAAATCTTGCAGTAGAGTTATCTACCCAGTGAAAAGCTGTACGTTTTCTTATTTGGTACAATATACTTTTGAAGGCTTATCTCTCATTCTCATCCTCAAGATTCCAGAACCCCATCCGCATATCCCAATATGCATTCTAATCGCTGTAAAGGAACATCTATATCAAATAGAATTTTTACATAATTCACTGTGCATTTCCACAATTCCCAGGGGAGCGACGGGACCAGAACATATGTAGTGTATCCATTGGCTTAACACCACACCTGAAACAAGTATCATTTGCTCTTAGTCCTATCGTTTGAAGAAATTTGGATGTTCTATACAGTGTGTCCATGCATATCCTGTCCACCGCCATTAACTTCAGAACGGCGGCAGCTATAGGCATAGAAGTGGTGTCTAGGTATAGTAAAGTAGCCATGCGCTACGCAATGAAACCACCTATCACTCCACATAATGGAAAACAGCGGAGTTAGCATTTTTATCTCGAAAACGGTACAAGATAGAGAAAAAAAAGTTAATTAAAAAATTGTATGGCTTCATCAATTCACTACGAATCCACACCTTGCATACAGAAATGCTATGATATGAAACCCATGACCCCCACCCCCCAAAATATTGAATGCTGGTCACGCATATGGTGCTCAGTTAACTTTGATGCTCAAAGTGGCCACCGTCAGCTGCAATGCACATCTGGACTCTGAACAGCATACTGTATCTTGCTGCACATTGTGCAATATGGTAGGTGACACGTTTGCACAAGCATCTGTGATACATTGCATTAGGTCCTGCAATGTTGGTGGAGTGGTTGCATACACCTGCTGTTTGATGTGACCTCACAGAAAGAAGTCCAATGGGGTCAGGTCAGGTGAGCTTGGAGGCCTCTCCACACAGCCACCATACCTAATGACTTGTAGTAAGGTCTCTAATGAGGTATCGCTTTATGTCCGCAGCCTTGTGAGTAGAGATGAGCGAGCCTCTAGAGGCTCGAGTCCGGTTTGGTTCATCGAACGGAGGCCGAGTTCGAGTTCGGTTCGGCGAACGGCTCGACGAACCTCTCGAACCCCATTGAAACCAATGGCAGGTAAACACAAACACATAAAAACACATTATAAATGTACACATACAGTTAATAAACATTGCCATAACACTTACCTGTCTCCGAGACGCGTCCTGCACTCTGTCTCCAGCTGCTTTTCCTTCCGATAATCTCTGCGTCCTCCCGGTAACCAGCACTGATGATAGGACCTTCCGTGACGTCAAAAAAGCATGTGACCAGTCACGTTTCTATTATCTCATTGGCTACAGACTGGTCATATGGCTAGACGTCATTGCTAGGTCCTGTCAATGCATCTCTCCGGTACGCCGTGCTAGTTTGTGCATCACCGTGTACCAGAGAGATGCTCTGGCACATAGTCGGCTCCCCGTTCTGCTTCCACGTTCCATTCACCGGCTGCCACAGCCGGTCAATAACGGAAATCATCATTGCTATAGCAACGCGCCTGTCAGCGGTGACATCACTGCTTACAGCACGCAGCTGCTGCTCACTCACTGAGTGATATAGACTGCACAGGGAAGCAGCGTCTTCCCCATGCAGTGCTGTCTGATATAGCAGAGCTGCATGGGTTGAAGGAGAAAGAAGACAGAAGACCATGGATCGTGGAGGGCTGACAGGGAGTAATTAACATGGAGTCTCTAAGTGTGCCTGTGTATTTATTTCTATTAAAGTATTTTTTTCTCTGTGTGGTGTGTTTTAACCCTTTATTGGAAATTCTTAATAACTGGGTCAAACTTGCCTGACATTAATAATCTCTGACTTAATACTAGCTAGTAAAACAAAGCTATTATTAACTCATTATTACCCAGCAAGCCACCCGTCACCAGGGCAGCTGGAAGAGTTAGATACAGCACCAGATGATGGCGCTTCTATGAAAGCGCCATTTTCTGGGGCGGCTGCGAACTGCAATTCGCAGCAGAGGGGCCCAGAAAGCTCGGGCTAACCTGTGCTGAGGATTCCAATCCCCAGCTGCCTAGTTGTAGGTGGCTGGACACAAAAATGGGGCGAAGCCCACGTCGTTTTTTTTTTTAATTATTTAATGAAATTCATGAAATAATTAAAAACAGGGCTTCCCTATATTTTTAGTTCCCAGCCGGGTACAAATAGGCAGCTGGGGTTGGGGGCAGCCGTACCTGCCTGCTGTACCTGGCTAGCATACAAAAATATGGCGAAGCCCACGTCATTTTTTTGGTGGGCAAAAAACTCCTGCATACAGTACTGGATGGAGTATGCTGAGCCTTGTAGT